>NC_090668.1:24944303-25662303 GCF_013368605.1 Nyctibius grandis
AGGCGAAAAGTAAAAGGTCACACAGGGTGCTGAATTTCTATTTTTCACTCGTTTTAGTACAAGACTTAGGACAACCGGCAACTGATCTGTTCATCATCAATGAATCACATAGAAGAAGTACAGAAAGCAATTTCTTCCCAAAGCAAATCATGGATCGACTTTTCCTTTTCCAGAATGAACTGTTGCCCTTTGCTCAGCCCAGTTACTGTGGGAAAAGCCAAGGCCAATATGACTCTCACACCTTTCCATAAGCTTGCAGCACCTCCAAAGTGGTTAGCTCACGAAACCTTAGAGGATACTATCATGTCTCTAACAGAGTGAGAGGAAACCACCACAAACAATTGGGTAGATATTAATGGCTTCAGCAAGAGACAACATATTCCCACTGAATGAAAAATGATGGATTAGCCCAGTTTAATGCAGCCAAATTATCTGTGTAAAAATACATACAGGACATGCTGCTGTGCTACTAACTGCACTGAACAGCAGCTTGTGTTTACATTTTTATTCCCTGGTTACAGGCTGTCCTGCGTAGGCTGGGCCCACGAAGATACGCTGCTACAAGGACTGCTTAACACATGCAACCTGGGCGCGCAAGCCCAAGTGCGTGGGCCCCACATCCAGCAGAGGCAAAAATTAAACACAAGCTGTTTACCTGATTACACCAGTTCAGCAGCGGTTGAAGGGAGCTGGATATTTTTTAAGTTTAAGGAAGAGCAAATTGTTAGAACTGAAAGAGACAGAAATCAATTCCACTCTGTAATTGCTACGGAAAGATCCTTGTATAAGCCTCGTTGGAGCTTGTTTTTATACATTTGCCTCTCTTTGCGTGATGCAGTTGTCACTGAGTCTGCAAATCACATCAAGATTAAGCTGCAATTCGAGCTTGGCTTAAATGAAAAGTGTATTAAAATTTTGAAGTCCACACACTATGGATATGAAATTCTGTTTTGGCTAAAGCATTAATTAAGCCTGAATCCACACTCAAATTTCACAACTTTAAACAGATCTTTAGAAACTGCATGTAAACTCAATAGTTGGGGTGACAAATGAAATTCATGGGCTTTGGTGGAAACAGAAACATTGCACCCAGTTATGTCACCTCATTTGGCACTTAGATACAACAGTCACTGTGATACAAACCCACGGCATAGACAAATTCCTGTACAACAAACATGGACAGGCCCTGAATTGACGCAGTGGCCCACTAACAGTTTAGAACAGCTGAGGTCTTGCACCTTTGCACCTCTTTGGTGGACCTTGGTGGTTTCCCAGTCAATCCTATCCTAAAAACCTGAGGACAAAAAATTAACTAATGCTTCCAGCAGATCAGTCCTTGGCATTAGGCTGAATTTCAGTTGAGCTTGTATTCACAAACCAGGCATCTTTCCTTTGAACTTTATTTCTTCTTTGGAAATAGTTCAAAGCTCTTTGAGAACACAGAAGCCAAAAGCAAGCCTGAAAAACACCACAGACTCACTTTAAAACACTCTGTTTTTCTCCTGAGATTTCTACTATTGCTTTCCATAGCTTGCCAAGCAACCCCCCTTCAGATTTAGCAAAGTATCTGCAGTTCTCATTCATCACAAGTCTCAGAACTGAAGCACTCCAGCTGCTCTAGGGCTATACCCTTAAAAGTGATCTTGCTGTGATGTTACACCTGCCTGTTGTTATGACCTTGGCTATTTTTGACAAAGAGATAAAGATGAAATAGGTTCTTGCTCCTAATGACAGTTTGTACGAATCATCCTTTACAAAGAAGACTGTGTTATCCATATGTGTACATTCCTGGTCAACTTATGCCAGAGCAATATTACAATCTCTCTCCCCCAAGGTGACATAGTACGGAGAAAGATGGCTTGGCATTATTGTGCCAACATCTCTTTAATTACTCTTTGGGCAAGTACTATATTTTCTCCTGAAACTAATAGCAAAGCATACATTTTGAAAACCACTTTATTTTTTCGTTACAGCCTCTGTGCTTGTTTACTCTGAAATTTCTCAAACTGACACACACAATTTTGGAAGGTTCTTGCTTTTAATTCAAGGCTCTTGCTCTGAACTTTCTTTTTCCTACCTGTTCTCCACTGTTTTGTGAATCCCCTTCTAACCAGAAAGACTTCTGTAATCTTCCCCGCAATGAAAATCACTCATAAGAGTAAAATTGGTCTTCAATAATATTGCCTGATGAGATTTAGCATTTTGAGAGAAAGACCACCTCATTCCTTATAGAGCTCGTGAATTCAACGACATGCTTGTTTAGATTTCACTGAGGTCTCTCTAGCTGTTTCTTCAAACCTGACTCAGCAACATCCTTAAACACCTGCTTAACTTAAAGCAGATGAAAAGTCCTACTCGTGTCAAGTTCAGGATATGCTTAAGTGCTTTGCTGGATTGGGGCCTAACGGCTTGCAAATACAGATGGCTGTTATCAAGACCCAGAAGAGGCCAGGTAACCACCAACAGTCAATTATATTCCTACCAGAACTCCAAGCCAGTATATCATACTGTTTGAAGTTAATTGCTTTGAAATAATTGGACAGGTGAGCAGGTAAGTTCACACAGAGCATTTCCAATTTTGCTTTGTATTTAAAAAACCAACAGCGCAGATTGCATGGACAAAATGGGCATGATTTTAATAAAACACGTTAAAAGGGAAGGGAAACAGTATGGAGGTTCTTTAAAGACTTTTCCTTTTAATTTTTAGCATCACTAAAACCTTGAAAACATTTTATTCAAGAGCTTCTTTAGTTAATACCTCATTACTCCTCTTTTTATTGTTATGGTAATCAAGCCTTAATATATTGCAGCTTTATAGCATGAAATCAAGGCTAGGCCTGCGGGCATCGACAGATGTACAACAGCATGCAGTAAAACACAGGTATAGAGGCCTGCGGAGCTGAATATGGCACAGGGTTTTTTTATAATTGTTGAGCAATTCATCTGAAGTTATTTTAACCTTGACAACAGATGAACTCTAACATGTTCCATGGTCAGTCAGTGGGAAGCTGCACTGAATAGCAAGTTTTGTGATTTTTGCCTTACAGGCTGAGTTTTAGGAAAGCATGAAACAAAGTCTGAGAAAGATTATTAAACTGCTTGCATGGCAACTGACTGGAGCTGTAACTATTCAAAACATTTAACTGAGTGTATTCTAGTCAAGGCGGAATGGTAACACTGGGAAACTACATTTAACACCAAAACCTTGCCTCCCATAGGAAATTTGGGTTCAGTGTCAGAATTCATACCCTCTCCTGGCACAGGCAGTCTTTGTGGCGCATCAAAAAAGAAAAATATTTGCATCTGACTTCTGGTTTTGAAGTGACACTTGGACCTTGTGCTGGAGCTCTGCTTACGGATGAATTTCACCCATCAAACTAAATGAAAGTTATAAGTTATAACGGTCTGGTCTGTGGGGTGTGGAAATACCATCTCAGAAAGAGTGAGTGTTTTGGCTGGCGATCCCTTTCCCAGTAAAATAGTTTCAAATAGCCAACATTAAAAGCAATATGCCTGTGACTTAATAAAATCACTGATACTGAGGACCATATAGGAAAGTTCTATGGCCCCACGGGGAGTGGGGTGGCACGCATACAGCCAACAGCTCCAGTTTATCCAGAGCAGAGCCCTGCAGGGCCAGCCATCCAGAAACATCCAACAAGCCATATTTGTCATTGCAAACACGTAACCTTCGTAGTAGCTACCCAATATTAATGAAGTAATAGGAAGAAAGCAGGCACAGGTAATACATTATTCCAGTAGAAGTGAAAAATGTTTTCCACATTATTACTGGCTAACAGTAAGACATGACTCAGTACGTGGATCATCAACGTATCTGAAAAACCCAGCTGACCTCAGGCAGAGGCTCCCAGCTTCTCTCTTCTCTCTTGGAAATACTCAGAGTAACAATTGTACTGTATTGAGCTGATATCTGTTCTATACCTTTTCATTTAAACGAAGTCTCCTAACAATAAAGAGGCCAGTTATCCAATTTTCTAGTGTCAGGCATAAAGGTGAGCAGCTCGCTCAGCTGCAGTAAAAGCCACCTTCTCTGAGGCCATTCACACTTACAAGCATTACGTTGGACAGTGCTTGTTCAGATCAGACCTTAGGACAAGAATGCACGCTGCCCAGCGTATAACAAATGGAATAAAAGACAATGGGCACTATAGTCCAGTGAACACACTAATTATATTAATAAAATGAAAGCTTAAATTTTGAAGCTAATCCTGGGCTATCATTTATAAAAGTTAACAAGGCATATTTAATTTAGGAATTGGCTAACGCTTCTCTTTCCACCGCTGAAACCTCATAAATGAAATATACTGGATTGCTGCCCAGTGCGGAAATAAAAGTTATGAATAATGTTTCTATCTCAATCATTGTCAGTGCTTTAATATTCCTAATTACTTTAAAAAGCTAAATATTCAATATAGGAAAAACCTTCTTTTTCTTTTTATCTTCACTTGCAAGATTAGTGCAATTTAATAAGAGTCACTGGACAGTTTTAGTCCACAAGACCATGCTGTACTTTGACATCTTATCCTTTCCCCTTCATTATTACAAAGAAGGGAATGCTTGTTACTCTGTGTATGCACGTGTGTATAAATGCATACATCTGTATGTGTATGTCCATGTTATCGTAGCATTTTTGTTTCTCATTTTTTAACTTCTCTAAGTGTATAAATATTCAATGGCTGTTAGGTTAAACATATCTATTACTATAAATAACCAAAGGATAAAATGAGTTCCTGAGATTCTAGACAATATTTTACAATTGAAGGTACTATTTTTCTTTTTAAAGATATTGTTATAGATAGATATTAAATATGTTATGCTGCCCAATTTTTCCCTTATCTGCCTGTCAGGTAATCCCAAAAGGTTGCTTCAAAAACCAAAGCACGGCCTTTCTTTCTGTCCTTCCTCCCTGCTCTCTCCCTATTGCCTTTTCTGCCGTAACTGAGGAGATATCAGCAAAGGTGCAGACAAAACACCAGTAACTTGACCAGAGCAGAGTCTGCCCCATTGACTTCAGCCTCTGGAGGTGTTCGTCCCCAGTCACATTTAACTCCCATTCTCTTCTAATGCCTCCCTTTATAGATCCCTTTTCTGTTATCCTTTTGCCTGGTAATGATGCCTCTTTTTTAAGATCACAATCAATTTGGGAGAAAGGGAGGAAGTAAAAGCAAAATGAAATGTTCATTCAGTAAATGACTCACAGCATCTTTCTCTGTGCAGCTTTTACTTGCCTGACGCACAAACAGACTTCGTTTAACAAGCTTATTTCTGTTACGTCAGTAACGTATTGGGCCTGTGTTACGTAACATCTCTGATGGTTGTACTGGAAAGAACTCTAGCTGTTTCATTCCAGCATGAACTAATCACACGGACTTAAACTTATCATTACCAATTAAGAGAGTTTGACATACACAGCTTCTCCAGCTGAAAGAATTGAAAGCCTCAAGTGTGATTTAATTTCCTAGTAAAAGGTGTAGAACTCCCACCTCTACCTTTGCCCCTGCAGTATGGATAATTCAGGGAGTGGATTTCAAGTCAGAAGGTAGAATCTGGGCTGCATGAAGAGTCAATAGCAGAACTCCCCCTGGCTTCAACAGGACAAGGACTCTGTTTAGAGAGCATGCTTTCCAAAGTACTCCCAGTACTCCACAAAGTATTTAATGAAGAATGTGTTGTAGCAAAGATTTAAGAGAGAAAAATTTCATAATAGATCTATATTATCTATATTGGTATCCCAATAACAGGACTGAAAGCGTTAAAAGCATCATCCACTGTGTTTAACACTTCTTTGTAAAAACAAGCAAAAAACGTGAAAGTCATTATCAGAGGAAAGGGTATTATCATATAGTAATTGTTGCAAAATAACCAACTGACAACCTTCATTTTTCCACCTAAAACATTTAAGTTCTAAGGCCATTGTTTTATTTAAGGCCTTTTTTAATAGCAGCACATGTCTTTATCACATTTTTGTAATCTTTACTCACCACTAGAGCAATCAGTACCGCCCCATCCCGGTTCACAATGACAAGTGTCAGGAGAAACACATCTTCCATGCACACACTCCTCTGTGCAGAGTGCTGGTAGGAAGAAACAATACACAGCATTGTAAACACATTAAGTGGCTGGTAAACATACAGTAAACTATGCCTTAGAGAGCAATATTTTGTTTAAAAGTATTAAACAAAGCAAACACACAAAAAAAAGAATTACTTGCAAGATTTAATTAATACTGAGTGACCAAAATAAAATATAGGTCTCTTGACAGCGATAAACTCATTTGTCCCTTCAGCTCTTTGTAATGAAAAACTCTAACATCAGAAATTACTTTGGTTAGCAGTTTTGCTTCATAATAGAATTCTTACCAAACTGACACTTATTATTATTATATTACAGAATACCAACTTCTATTGCACTCAAGTTGCTACTGTTTATAAGATAAAATGGAGCTTGGTTTTGTAAGTATATTAAGATTCAAAATAGATTTGTAAAAAATAGCTCAAGGAGAAGAAATAATTTTATTACATGATGCAGTAACTTTAAGTGCAGCCTTGTCTTTTCAAGGGCATCAAGTTTTCCATAACTACAGTGTCCTATCTCTTATTTGTCCACTGTTGGATTATTGAAAGTTCAATATCCTCAAGGTTCAAACTACGAAAAACTGTTTTACTGTTGACTAGAGGGATACAGGGGAGAATCTCCTTATCTTCTCCCTGAGTAGGAACAGCTCATGGTTTTAAGACTTTTCTTCTCCTATGCTGCTTTGGTGTCTCACTTTCCAGTGTATGCCAGTACGCCCATCACATACAAAAAAACTTGGACAACACTGAATCACTACTTTAAAGGCTGAACCTTACTGCTTACTACCTTATTTCCATTTTACCACTTAGGACACTGCCAAAAACTCAGCGTGTCAGTGATTCAAATTGAATGGTTAAGTTGGAACATGTAATTTCCATCTAGACTAACATGTATGTGCTATTAATGAATATGATGCAGTGGCAATGAGATCACTATATTAAAATATATATACATATATATATGATATACATCGTATATAACCTATGTTTGTATATCCTGTGTTTTTATATCAGATGGGAAATGTGGGTATTGTGCTTACTTAACAAAGAACTGGCTGAAGCTGGACTACAAAGGACTTATTCCAAGACAAAGATTGATTCATTCCTGTCTAAAACAAGGGCAGGAAAGTTCATTTAGGAAGTAGCTTTGTGTTGCTGTACTGAAAACCAGGCTGAACTTCCCAATTCATTTTAAATCAGCCAGTGAACCTTCTTGAAGTTGCACTGGGTCTGCATATGAAACACCTTTTTAGTTCCCAGGTACCTCACAGGCCAAACGTTTTCTGCCAATGTCTTGTACATTCGAACGATTCCTGCTGTATTTGACATTCTGTTTGCGCTACCAGATTGGATCACATCTCGAATCTGCGCTCAGGCTAGCATCAAAGTTGATGGAAACATTTTGCTGTCTCTTCTGTGTGTGGGTCATTGCAGACAAAACCCACTAAGCTATTCACAATGTATTTAAATCCGACTTCAAATCATAAGTGAGCTTTGAGTAATCCTACGGGACAAATCTCTCAGCTCTTTATCCATTAAATCACACGTGACCAGTGATTAGAATGTTGCCTCGTTATAATGACTGCAAGATCTTTCTAGATTAGTCATTTCCTTTCTAGGTTCGCTGCATGTCAAAAGTGCAATTTATTCTTATTTCATATCTTGTGTTTAGACAGTATTGCAGGGGGCATGAAATATTAATAGCTAATTCTCTAGTCACTAATTGTCCTAATCTTTTGTGCATTTATTTTACTTGAGTTAGGTTTTCTGAAGACAGTGAGGCACCCTAATCTACAGCTGTATGATGAATTCAAGACAGGGTATTAGAAAAACAGGATTTTCCAATAAAGAAATATACACCTTCATGCAATCATTTAAAAATGGCTGGTTATCTATGACATGAAGTCCACATACAGAGCAGCCACAAACTTATAATTTGTTATTAAAAGTACAGTGTACTAAAAGGTATACAACACGGTGGGGTAGGGATGCTTTGAAAACCCTGCCCCATATAGCTTTTTCTAAGAATATGATTCTCATTGATGTAACTCTTACACATTAGTTTTATAAGAAGTATGGAATTCAAAACTGAGATTTTTCTGTTCCCTGTATGGACATTTACAATAATAAATCATTCTTACGTGTAAACTGTGCAATTTTTTTATCCTTTTAACTAAGCCAGGTTGTCAGGTCAAGGCATAATCTGTGAGCAAGAAGGCTGATGGCAGCCTATTGCTTTGCTCTTCCAGATAAGAAAACTCCTGCTCATTACTGGTCTAAATTTAGTTGATACAGCCACACAAATATATCACCCCTTAACTATGTTAACATAAATATGAAATAATAATGACTAATAAAGCTAATAAAGTTTACTCAATCACTTGTCTATAGAAAAGTACTATAGAGAACTGCATCTTTGTTTTTAGGTGTTTTGAAGTTCCACATAGCTGAAGATGACAATGTTTAGTGAGCAAGTAGAGTCAAGGAAGGTAAAGACACTCCTTGGAACTGCGGGTTCTCTCATCTCTGGTTTATTAACTTGCTAAACAAGCAGCTACGAGCTCACTAGCATACAGTCACTTAAAGCTGTGAAACTACACAGGAGTAATCCCATATGTGGGGGTCACAGAAATCCCCCTTTTTTGAAAGGGGAAGCTTTGCTACAAGCCATTTTATAGAAGGGGGGAAATAATCAGACTCCTGCACAGTCTGATTCAAATCAGGCCTATAAAGGTCCATATAAAGGTCATATTAGGGTACAACGCTGAAGTTTTACCATAGCAAATAAAGTATTGAATTTCCCCTATAAAAGGGAAGTCTTGCCTTGCTCTAATCTTTAGAGTTTAAATTAATTTTTCGTTCTATTAACATTCAACATAATAGGATACAATAGTCCCCAAGGCATTCTTCATAATATACTTTGTACAGTGGTTTGCAAATGATCTTACTGGTTAATGGAACTATAAAAATTACTCGCACATAAAGGTCAAGAAAAATAAAGATAAGTATATACTTTCTGACACTGCCCTGTTCAACACTCAGCTAAAGGCCCCTGGAGTAAAGAAAACTTGTACTCATGCAAGGAATATAATTCCTCCCAGTATAACAGCCCAAGCAGTTCAACCCTGGGAATTCCAGACTTTTTATGTCTGCATTTTCCCTTGACCAATTCTCTTGAACAATCCAGCACCTCATTGATCAGTTTATTATTAGCATTCTTGGCATGAGTTTAAGATCAGTTTGTAGTTTGATTCAGCCTGGTAATAAAATGACCTACATCAAAGTCCTGCCAAAATGCCATCTTTGTAGCAATGCGTTCAGCATGAGTTATTTGGCCATATTCAAGGTCGCAGAGCAACTGCTCCTTATCACGGAATAAAGTCAACAAAAGGATTCTGTAACAATTCATTTGATGCTTATCACTTACTTTATAATTACAAACAGTGCTTTTTTTAACATATAGGCTCAATCCTCAGGGAAATAAACCTAAAGATTAAACTCTCTCCACGCCTGAAATGACTGCATAGATTTCTCTAACACTAGCACTTATTTTTCAATTGTTGCCCTGAATTTGAATTCAGATATACTAAATGGGTTGTCTGTGTCTCCTGTCTACAAAGGTATGAAATAGCCAGGATATTGTTATTGAGGAGGACACTGCTAAGTGGAGCAGACTCTTCTGCCTGGAGAATACTTTCATTGCAGAGTTACTTCAAGTGAGTGGCACCACAGATACATTTTATCCCAGACAAAAGCAGCCACAGCCCAGGGATCCAGAGCTATTCTGTATGGACCCAAACTATGACTTTGCAGGGTTTAACCCTGCTGTACCACCCTGTTTTATACGCACTGTTACACCCTGCTCATCACTACATTGTCAACCTACTGACTACTTGTATTCCATTAAGCAACGTAACTAACACCTCCCACAACTACCTTCTTAGCCCTTTTCCTAGAGGTGAAAGGATATTTAGAGAAGAGTTTCATTCTAGGGGAAGAAGTATGGAGTGATTTAGCTTGGGAAAGTTTCGTTAGCTTGTCCAAACACATAACTTGTGTATTTATTTTCACAAAAGTAGAAAAAAATGTGCCTTGTGCTTGCGATGGAATGTGGTAACATTTGCAGTCGTCCTTTGAACCTGAAGGAGTTCACAGCCACTGACCCAGCGAGTTCCATCTCCCCCCCACTTCAGCTGGTGGGGCTTTGTGCCGGACAAGAAAAATCTCTTCAAAACAAAGACCAGTATAATTATAAAGTCTAAAGGAACCCAGCGTAGAAAGCAGAAAATAGGCTTCATGAAATGCACTCATTCATAGCAGCGTGTGCTGCCGAAGAGACGTGCTGGAGCGTTCTGTATGAGCGATAGTTTCCTGGGCTCTGCAGGCTTTCTGCCCAGGGATTGTAGTGCAGCCAGCAGGTGACAGAACGCATAAATAACTGTGGATACATTATAATAATGGAAAACATTGCTAAATGAAAATAGAGATGCTACTATATGAGAGCACAGGCAAAATGAGAAATTCAGGCACTCTCCTAGAACTACACCGAATGAACTGGTCTATTCTGACAGCACACGTGGCAAAAGGACACTGCCCCACGACTGCAAGTTCTTCAAAATATTTTTCTTTTCTCTGCCCTACTTTAGGCACTCTCTGCCAGTTTTTCTTCACTATACACTGATCTCGCCCAAACTATGATCGATTTCGTTTATTTGCTATGAAGCAAAGTTAGACCTATAATTTTTCTGTATGTTGCTGGTTATTTTAACTTCAGGTCATCTAACCAGTTTGCCTCATGCTTGATAGTTGTTGGCCTACACAAAGCAGAAATTTAATGGAAAAAGGGATGTTTTCCTTCCCAATTTAATATGTGTCCCTGGAACAATTTGGGCCATTGTAGCACATTCCTCCAGTCCCTCATGCCACTTTTAGGGGAAAGAATAACTTTGTCAGGTGAAATAGCAGTTATCTCATGGCGAATGGTTTCAGATAATGCAGAGAGGTCAAAGAAGATGAAAAAAGGTGAGAGAGATGCTTGCCCCTTATCCATTAGGAATCTATTCACTCAGGGCCACTGTGGTGTTTCCACCTTAATGTACTGGCCTGAATCCAGGTTGTGCTGAGTCTACGATATTAGCTTCATTAGATAAGCCTGTAGTCAGCTTTTGGCTAGATCCTCTTAGAATGTGCTTAGAAAAGGGAGGTTTGATAGTAGAAGAAAGATGACTACAGCTAATGCATCTAGGTAGGTTTTCCTCATTCTTAGATTATTGCTTATTTGTGGAACGGAAGATTCCCTCTGTAAATCACTGGCTTTCCGTCAGGAGTCACACTGATTAGATGGTTTCCTGCATAATTGTTTCAATGAAGTGGGATAATAGTTCTTTGCATTGCTTAATGTCTATTTCTGTGGTCACCACTCAGGATACATCCATTAATTTATCACCTTGGATAGCACTTTAATGCAGGGTTTAGCAATTTTAATAGATGAAGATATGAAGAGATCTCAAAGCCTGCTCAGGCTTTGAGGAATTTATTGTTTCAGTGTATGGCAACCCTTATTTTTCACATCCCTCTTGGTATCCAAATAAAAGTACTAACAAAAAAAATACAAAACCAAGGAGATCAATCTGAGCAAAGGAAAGAGGAGACTGATGCAGATCATATAATGGGAATGGGTCGCAAGATCAACTCCTTTTCCTGTAGGTGCAATTCCACTACATTTTTTTGCAGATTTGGAATTAGAGACTATGCATCTATGCAATCAGAACGGAATCAATGGTCTTTCTTGTCATCTGGGACATGGGGAGTCTCTGACCGCTGCCTTAGTGAGATATCGATCTGCTCAAGGTAGCAGCTAGGTTGTGTTATCCTCAGTCTTGACACCCTGCCAAGGCTTAGGGAGTAGGCTACGCCACAGATGGCTTGTGAATGTCTAAAGTAAAAGAATCGAGGAGATATAAATTTTGAGGATTTTGTTTTCTCCCAAGAGCTGAATCTGACATATGTCAGTGTCATTGACAAAGTATCAGTAAATCCCTGTATGAATCTGCTAGGAGGTGAAGATTTGTTAATAAGCATAAAACCTACCATAGTTTCAGCTCAGATTTCTGTTACTAGATAAATGGCAATCTGGGGCTCTGATGACCAGTGAGAAGGTGAACACAGGGACTCCCACATTCTTGTCATGGCTGAGTGTCCCAGGTGGATGACTTGGGCTAGTGTACAGGTCCTGGAATAATTTCAGCCAGCCTCAGTGTCTCTCACAGACTCTCAGGTCCCTCACAGGAGGAATGCTCACAGTTTACTGATTACTGGAGGATCTGGCACTGGTGAGAATCTAGTTTAGCCCACTTTGCAATCTGTTGCCTGCTGTAGGCTTTCCTCTAGGGAGTGGTTACAGAAGTAAACTGTGCCAGGGAAAGGTCAAGGTAGAGAAGAGACTGCCACTATTTCTACGTGCCCTGAGAAAAGCAAGACTGGTGGAACACTTATTGGAATGGCAGTCTGGTTGGTTCTGAGGAAAAGCTGAGCTGGAGCAGCACATCCCTGAGACGGGAATGGAATCGCATCAGTGACCAGAAAATAGTGCCAGTGACAGTAATAGAGGAGAAGGTTAGAGCCCTGCAAAAGGAGAGGTCGATGGGAGTCATACATTTAACAGACTCTTTGTGTCATTTTGATGCCCCATTGGCTTCATCTGCTCTGGTAGAGAGAGGGAATAGGAGACAGTACTTACCATTTAATAATGTCTGAAGGAGAGCTGAAAAGCAGCCTCCTTGTAGCAGCAAATGTCAGAAGAGCAGAACTGGGGTCAGTAAGCTGAACCGCTTTGTATCTTTGTCTGCGTGAATAACAGAAGAGCTTTGCAGTACTTCAAAGCACAAAAAGGGAATTGTGGGAAGGCACTGCAGGACTCTGAGCACTGAAGTGCATCTGCCCTCCAAAGTGGACAGATCACGAGGTTGGGTAAAAGCAACACTAATCAGTAAGTCTGTAGATAAAGTCACAACCAAGCTCTGGCAAGAGGAACGTGTGTAAAGACATGAAGGAGTTCAGTTTAAGAACCTAGGCAAGTTCTGCAATGAAGACAAAGCATCTGTCTAATGCCTAATTTCAACAGATTCATGACTAACATGACACATAAAGGGAAGACCTCAGACCAAGGTCACAGATGACAGTCCACACAGGGGTGTCTCTTGCTCACCTCCAGTGCTCCATAGGGATCAGGAGATACAAGCACCTGGGCTTGCTCAGTGGGGTGAAGAAATTCCACCCTCAGGTGAAATCCTGACCACTCTAAGGGAAGTCACACTCCCAAATCACTTACCATTTCTAAGGCTCAGTCTTTCTCACTGCCACCACAGAAAGTGAATCTGAGCCCACTGAGAACTCTTTGGAGATCAGCTAAATATTGATAACTGTGGATCATTTAAGGCTTGCAACTGATTTAATGCATTTTCTGCCATTGCTTCAACTAGAAATAATCATTGCGTTCTACCACGTTGAGAGAAAAGACTTTTCCTGAGATCAATTCTGCTGATCAATGTTCTAATACAATATTATTCTGTGGGATAATTTTCAGCATTTAACTTTTTCTGGTAAACGATTTCCCATTGCCTCACTGCAGGGTTCAAAACAATCATTATCACTAGTTCAAACTGTTAATGAGGTTAAGAGAGATCCTGAATCAGCAGAGCAGAATCTATGACCCAGGAAAGCTTTTTCCCCTCTGTGCCCTCTGTCCACTCTGTCCATTTTGGTAAATTGACCAACTCTATCCAGCAATTTGTAGAAAATACATTTTCACTAGTTAATTTTCTACTGGAACTTGATTCATCCAACCAGCAAACTTAATGAGAATTTGTCTGCAAATTGTGCTTTATATTGTACCTTTAGAAAGAGCACTACTATCTTTTTCTAAGTAATGTAGAAACATTAACATCTAGTCTTGCATACTGTCTTTCATTCTCTCGGTATATGATCTAGCAGACCTCACTCCACCCCACTAAATGCAGTCAAATAGTATTTGTCAGCAGGAGGCTCCAGTTTTTTTGAGGACAGAAGAGAGAAGAAGCAATTCTCCTGTGCTAAAACCAGTGGAAGAATTCCCCAATCATTCTGTTCTTAACCTCAGGGGAATTTTTTTTGTTGCCTGAGGGAATGAAATTCTTGACAGGCTGGGGAATAGAGGAGAAGCTCTTACCTAAGATCCCTGGTCCTTTCAGCTTTCCTGCCAACGTATGGAGAAGCAGCCAAACCTACCAGAAGAAGAGCAAGCATAACCTGACCTACCAAACTATCTGTGATGGCAGGTAGTATCCAACTACACTCAACAGACTGCTGAAGGAATGACTGGGCTCCACTCATAGGTATGGGGATCTTCATCTGCGGTCTGGGCTCTCCTAGGAGTTGTGTTGGGATGGAAAGCGAGCTGCCAGTTAGAAATTAGCTAAAAGTGCTAAGTCAGAAATAAAGAAACATTTCCATCATAAAAAGACTGTAGGAACATACAGTGTCCTACAGCTGAGGAATGTGATAATTACAGATGGACAGGTAAGTACCTGTATCACACCTGGCAGAACTGCATGAAACTCATCAGTTGTGGGATGGCATTTCTAGCCGAGTGAACCTCACTACAGAAATCTCGCTAGTATATTACTACTGCCTTGCTTCACTACCTCCGCTTTCTTACTATGACTGTATCATTCAAATAGACCAAGAATTTACAGGTTCTAACACAGACTGAGTACCTGTTTGATTTAAGCAGTGATAAAGGAAGCATATAGGATAATGTCAAAGAAAATGAGTTATTATCAAAACCAGCATTTATAACAAGGGCAAGATTCTCAGAGGTGCTACAGCAGATAGTGAGAGACATGAGTAGGACTTCAGCCTAAAGAGTCCAGTACAATAACCAAGCCGTCTTGCCTTGTTCTCCAGAAATCACCTCAAAATTACAGCATTTGCATATTTTGCTACAGGTTACCCCCTCAGGGCACTAAGTGAATTTCTTTGTGTACAAATTCCATCATATTACAGTTCCCGTGAAATATTTATTTTTGGATCTGGTAGTTCTCTGATTACTGACTTGCCCTGAATTGTGGGTCTCATGTCAAGAAAAATCCTATTTTCTGTCAGTAAATTGCACAGCTCCACTGCTGATTGATTTTCATAGGCAGAGAGTATGTGCTGTGTGTAAGAGGAGGATGGGTGCATCAAAAATGTTGTTCCTAAAAGATGAAAAGTAGATAGATCAAGACATCTGGACTGCATGATACTTCTGGCTGTCTTTGCTGAGCAATGCAACACCTAATAAAACTAAATTACACCAATTCCCCTAGATGAATTTTAGTCCTATAGCACATTGAATAAACTATCGATTTTTCAAACAAAATCTTTCTTCATTCTCATTCCAAATTTCATCAAGCCAATCTAACAAAAATCCTTTTCTTTGTTTCTCAACAAAATAGGACGAATACGGACAAATTTCTAAAGGCAAACCTGTCACTGAGGCCAGGCTATTAGATGGCATGGGCCCTAGAGGGCCAGCGCATTTCAGATTGCATTTCAGATCAAGCCACCCACTGCAAATGAAGGTCACCCTGATGAAATCCAGGATAGAAGCATAGCCTGTTTGAAGATCATGTTAATGTATAAGCTACACTAACATTCCTGGCGAGAGCATATTTAAATGCAGACACTTTTCACT
This sequence comes from Nyctibius grandis, assembly GCF_013368605.1. Lineage (NCBI taxonomy): Eukaryota > Metazoa > Chordata > Aves > Nyctibiiformes > Nyctibiidae > Nyctibius > Nyctibius grandis. The sequence goes on from NC_090668.1 coordinate 24,960,111, forward strand.
TTTCTCACATTTCAAAAGGAACCATAGCAATGTGTTTCAGAGCAACTTACTGAAAAGAACTGCAGGAAACCCCAGGAAACAAACCATTGTATAATTATGGGGGTTGATTCTCATCCCAAGCCACTAGTATGAGCTTTCTGTAACCAACTCTAGATTGCAGGTCAGCTGATTTAGGATCAATTTCTTGATAATGTCTAAGAGTCTAGAGAAACTTTCTACTAATGAGACATGGTAAAATGTACTTTCCAGTTCCTGTGATTCACACTCTTGCCTGAAAATAGAAGATGGGAGGTGGAAATAAAAACTTTTACCTACATTATCAGAAGCTACTGAAGATGTCTATCCCTTCCTATAAGGTAAATGTTACATCACATTTGCATAAACAAAACTTACACAGTATTTGGTAAAAAAAAAAATCATTTTGGATACTTTAAATAATGCTTTTAAAAGGAATTCTATTTAAACTGTAGATTTTCCTAAAATATGACACCTGTGAATGCAAATGTAGTGATATCAGACCCTAAAATACGTACCAGTGACTTGCTTCGGCAGAGCTCATATATGCACTACACTGCTGTCACTGAAAGCCTCTTTTTGCTGCTTGCTATACTAAATAACAGGTTTAATTTCTTTACAAGTATGTTTATAACGTATTTCATACACAGTTTCTTATTTTTAACCAGAAGAAAATGTCTTTATTTGACTCAATTTACATACCTATGCTGTAAGCTTTTTCAAGTAAGGCTATCTTTTTTGCACATGGATTTTTGGGCATTACAGTAATAAAAGTAAACCATAATATTCAGAAAGGAAAAATCTTGATAAAAAGAAGGAAGGCTCTGGGGTTAAATAGATTGAAAATATATCTTGATTTACTGCATCAGAGAAAGCAAGGTTTGCTAAAGTGAATATCTATGTTAGAAATACTGATCTTAAGATAAATTATTCAAAAATGTTTTGTGATCAAATCTACAATAGACTGAAGTTTCATGAAAAATTTCCCTGGGGAGCCTTAAAAAAACCTTTATTAAAGTGAAAAGCATGTGCAACAATACACAAATATGAAGTGGAATGCTACAACCCCGTGACAGAAAGTAAAAGAAAATGCCTGTGTAAACAGTCAAAGAATTTCTGGCTCTAGAGGAAGTATCCATGGCTGGTTAGAAGAGCTCCGTCTCTGATTAGCCTTTTTGATATCTGATTAATACTCTTACCCTGTACTAGAATATGAAGTGTTAACAGATGCTTTTCAAGCTATCAGCTGGCATCATCTTCCTCTTTTGCAGAGGACAGTCAGGGAACCAAAAACGAACACTGATTTGTCAACTGACTCTACTGCAAACCTAAAATTGCGATCTATGTGCACTTGGGGCACCTTCAGTTCACTCCTACTACCCATTTTGCCCTATTACACTCTTTTTTCTTTTGCCCTGGGAAGATTTCATGCAGTTTCGCTTCACTATCACCCACTTCAATAAAGTAACTCATGCCAATATCTCAGGAAGGTACTTTGCTATATAAAGCTACAGAAATATTTAGTACATCCATATGAAAGCACAACTTAATCCAGAGAGCAGTTGTTACTTCAACAGCTGACATTCATTGTTGTTGAGGTGATAACACTACCTAGAAATGGTGCATATCCACAGGTCTCAGCCAAGTTGATGGAAACTGGAGCATTCAACACCTTTGAAAGCCAGGCCCCTGATGCAAAAGTACGGTTTCAATAGAAAGAAGTTACTTCTAAGTTACTTCTTTTCTAAAGTCTCATCTTCTGCACCATTTGGCATCTTAATATTTTTACACTTTGGTCTAAATGATTTACGCTTCAGAGTTGTAAGTACTTTCTATTTTAACATATGTGATGGCTTTCTACAAATTTTGAAGACTCGTTTCATAACAGACTACTATCTGTTTGCATTAAGCTACAGAGTAGCTGGCCTATTTTTATAGGCTATCACGTGTTCATCAGAAATGGATGCAGTTGCAAAAGCAATTGGAAAATCCACAGAATAATACATCTTTATTCCACCATGAGACACGGAATATGTGCCACACATGACAAAGCTAATTGGGAACAAAGGGAACTACAACCTTTTTAAATTCCCACCCAGTAAACCCACTCCCAGGTATTATCTGGCATTTGAGAAACCAACATCAATAATCACAACTAGGCTGGTATGGTATTTCATACAGCAGGCTCACGTGGCATTCCTAGTGTGGATGTCATCGGTATTTTTAAGAGGGACTGCTAAAAGGAGGTAATAATTACAGACACTCGTTCCAAAAGTTCACATAAAAGAAATGTACATTATGCACAGGAAGATGCTGCAAGCAAGATACTTAAGCCTAATGTGCAGCTTTTGGGCCAAATTCAATCCGCCAAGTGCTTCAGTCAGTCTCATTCCTGTGATAGAGGAGATGGGGAATAGCTGAACTGTAAGTAAATGCACCCAGGTAGCCAAACGCCTCCTCCTGCCTGCACAGGTTGACATATTTAGGGCATCCAGGGCTGTTGCTATAAATGGCTGAGAGACCAGAGGGTGGCAGGAACAAGGACCACAACCTTCAGCCAGCCCAGACAACTGCCAGCACTGGCTTGTCTTTTCCAAGGTTCTGAAGTGAGTGAAAAATATTTGAAGAGAGTGGTTTACAACAGCTTTCAAAGTAGTCCCTTGTCACTACTGAAACTAAGAGGTGGAAAGACAAAAAAAAAACCATAAGAAGATTTCACGAGGATCATATTGATGAGTATGTTTTATTAACTACAGTGGGGCTGTATGTATTGGCTGGGATGGAGTTAATTTTCTTCCTAGCAGCTTGGATGGTGCTGTGCTTTAGATTTTTGACCAAAACAACGCTGATAATGCTAACATTTTAGCTATTGCTGAACACTGTTTGCACAGCATCAAGGCTTGCTCTGTTTCTCACACTGCTGCCTCCCCCAGTGAATAGATTGGGGATACGCAAGAATCTGGGAGGGGGCAAAACCAGGCAGATGACCCAAACTAACCAAAGAGATATCCCATGCATTTTAACAGTAAGCTCAGCAATAAAAAGGGAGAGGAGCAGCTTTTGGGAGATTAGCCAGCTTTTGCTCAGTAACTGGCTGGTATCAGTCTACCCATGGGAGGTGGGGAGTGATTACCTTTGCATCACTTGTTTTGTTCCTCTCTTCTTCCGATTCTCTTTTGCTTATTAAACATTTTTTGATCTTGATCTACAAGTTTTCTTTCTTTTACTCTTCCTTTCCTCTTCCCCTGTCCCACCGTGGGAAGTGAGCAAGAGCAGCTGTGCGGGTCAGTGAGCGAGCAGGTACTGGGGGGTTAACCCACACCACTGTGCTATGTTATTATTCCATTGTATGCACTTCAGACATTCTTGTAGCAATATTGATTCATTTTTATTTACAGTTGCAATCTTATAAGATGCCTAGAAATGAGGAAGAGGCACAACTGGTACTTACACCTGGCATAGGTTGCAGTAGCTCTTTTGTTCAATCAACAAGGAATCTGCCTTAGAATGGTCCCCCACACCTGACTGATGGGTTCCCAGACACCCAGAGCTAATGTGTGACAAAGACTCTGGAACTGGTCAGGGGTGGGGGGTGTCACAGCCAGAGGAAACTACAACAGAAAAGAAGTGGAAAAAGATGCTATCTCAGATTTTGTATGTCCATCAGAAGCTCTTTTTAAAGGCCATCTAGATTTAGGTAACTTCTTTTCTTCTCTCTCCCCCCCTACTAGGCTTTTAAACTTCTTCAGAGCACAAGTGAAAGAAATCTATTAAACAGGAGAAGGATGTAAAGGAGAGGTCAGGAAAACAACTTCAATTTTAAACATGTGTTTCATTTCACACATCTGTCTTCTTCCTGACCCTATTGATTTCAGTAAGTTAACCCAGCTCCCCACACGTCTGGACTGCTAATGAACTTCAAACTCTTTTGGAGGGAAAAATCTTCTGGAGTTCTGTGCCTTCATAATTCAATAAATGGCAAATATCCTGTATATGTCCTCAAAAACAGTTCACTCATATGAGATGTACAGAATCTTGTTTTTATAAGTCTGTGCAAGTGAATGGATACCAGCAGCATAGGAAGGATTGAGCCATAAAGCTGTTGTGGATTAGCACTGGTGCAATCCACACCATTCTAGACCAGTGCAAACTAGCATTAACAACACTGAAATGTGTTAAAGCAGGAGGAGGAAGAAGCAGATTTTGAAAGGCAATTGAGACATTAAAGAAGACGTGGAAGTGAGGATGAAGTAACTGAAGATGTCCATTCAAACTTGCAGGATCTCTGCTGCTTTACAGCAGCTGGAGACCAACCTGTCTTTGCTAAAAGTGGGCAAATTAGTGGACTAAACTTTGCACGGGTCTTTCTTTGAATTCAACAATGAACTCACATCTATGATTCTTGTGTCTTTTTTTCTGATCCTCCTGAAGCTTCCAGGCATCCAGGCCATTAGCATGAATACTACAAGTAGCCCTGGATCCAGTCCCTCCTTCTGTTTCTCATTCCCAGTATTCTTTTATACTGATCCAACTGAGCTTGCTGAAAGCAGCCAGAAAAGCTTTTTTACTGCTACGCTAGCAACAGCCTAAATCTTTTTCTAACTATAATGCCTGCATAATTTTTCCTCTGATATTATTAAGCCTCTTGAGACATTATATAGCTGCAGCATGCCCTCCTTTCCACCTTTATGCTATTCTCATTCCTCTGTATGAACATTTTGTTTCTCCTCCTTCCACTGCATTTCTTCCAGAAGCCCTTCCCTTATTTCATTACTACTCCCCACCAGCATCTTTGCAAATCCATCAGCACCCAGAAGCTGACTGCAAATATAAAATGATGGATGGGAGATGAGAATTGATTTTTTCACCTTGCCATCAAAGAGGTCTCTCCATTATCTTTAGGCTAAATAGTAACCCAGTGTCTTCATCTATGCCACAAAATGAACTGACCTACTTATGAGGCTGGTCTCCCTCTTCCTATTCACATACACCTGCCTCCCAAGATGCTCAGAACGAATAAGCAAAGGCCTCTACTGTTTGCAGAGCTGTGGCCTGCTCCACTGTGTTCTGTAAAAGGATATATTAGACATTGGTATATGGCTCCTAGGTTGCACTCAGCAGTATGGTAGCAGAAGTTGAATGCAGATAACCAGCTCTGTTGCATGTTCCTTCTGTTGAATTCCTATCAACCCACGTGCTCACTCAATAGGAAACGGATTCCTCCCAGTCACCACACAGTGGTAAGAATGTTGCTGATACTATGACTACGACTACTAGAAGGAGAATTTCTTAATTCCTGTGCAAGTTTCCCCTCAGATGGAAGACAAGGATTCAAGTTATTTTCCCCATATTCTGCACTGGGAAAAGACGTAAGTAGTCATCTCAAATGCTTATAAAAGGAGAAATTTCAAAGCGTCTCCTACTGTAATTTCAACACTATAATTAATAACCTTATATGCAGAATGGCCTTCCACACCATCTTCTCACACTCATACATCCCAAATCAGAAAAAGAATGTCCCCTGATACAAACTATGTACTGCTGTATCATTTCCCTTAATTTATGTTGCATTATTGATGTACAGAACGCCGTACTTGAATAATGTAACAGTAAGGTTCTTACAGAAAGCACTAGCACCAGCTTTAATGTGTGTCTATAAAGATAAGAAAAATATATTTCCTAAGTCCAGCAGTTTTCAAACAATATATTTTCGAGTTACAGGAATGCTCACCACGAGGAATTTAAAATTGAGGTGAGAAGTGGAGGAACAACATTTCTTCTAAAATGTTAATGAGCTATTGCCTTATAAAGTGAAAATAAACAAATCTGACATGTGAACAAACACTATGAATATTCACGAAGTTTAAGCTGCTGATTCAACATTTTCTAAGAGTGTACAACTTTTGCACTGATCACATAAGCTATTAGTTTTCTTTTCATCAGAAGTACACTCTGCTGCGGTGTCGGTGTGTTGTTGTAACACATGCATTGAATTGCCAGTATCGTAATTCATCCAGATGGCAGGAAGCTCTGGAATTGTTACTCCTATAGTACAGATGTTTAACAATCGAGCCATATGGCTCCAATAAGGCAGCCTTGTCAAAGATTACAGAAACTACACTGGGTGTGCAGCCTTGTAAATGTGAGTGCAATCCTGAGGTATGAATGTTCTTATTGCTACAATATAAAAGCATCCATCATACTATGAAGCTGGCATGTCTAACGGAATTACAGAATTTATGACCCATTATTTAAAATCCTGGAAGGAATCAGGTCCCAAATTTGCATAATTTCACCAAGTCAGCTATTAAAAGAACATTCCTCATGTGTTTTTGAAATTCATTAAAGGTGTCAGACATAGGCTAGCTAAAAAGATAGGTAAATAACTACATGCAAATATAATAATGTCCCTAACCTCTGGCCTGAGTGAACTACCACTTTAGGTGACAAACAGATTCAACCAGTGAATTTTTCCATAAGAAGATTTGTCAAAGTCAAGAAGCCCTGATGACGGTTGTGGCATTTGTAATGTGGAAAGCTGAATGTTGAGAAACGATCTGAGATCAATAATATCTTGGCCAAGAAAGGAAAGAACCATGAAATGGTCAATCTATAACTCTACTGAATTTTGGCAGGTTTGAATAACAGATAAACGGCAGCAAATAAGATTGTTAAATCACTAATCCTGTCATTATTACATCCTGTCACATTGCATACATTTATTCATTAGAAAAAAGAGTGTAAGGCATGAAAGTGAAAAATAAAACTGTTAAAAGCTAAAATATCTCAATCTACGAAGAAAAGGTGAATTCCCAACTTTGTGTTTCATGGTTGTTTTTTCTGCCAAAAGTCAGATATAAGTAGCTGCTGCTTGCAGACCCATCTTCCTTTCTCTGATGCTTGGGTCTCTGACCCTTTGTTACCTAGAAGAAACGTCTCTTTTATATAAATCTGTAGTGCAAGAATAAGATTAAAATGGACAGACTGAACAAAGCATTGGCCTCTCAGACAAAAATGTATCCATTTAGTACACAGGGGATCTTTCCACCTGACATAGTCTTAAAGGGAAGTATTCAATTACCATCTACTCAAAGGGTAAAAATCACGAAAGAGCCATGTAATATTCCTTTTCTTTTTCTGTTTTTTGAGCAGCAAAGTATTCAGAGATGCTTTATCTACCACAGATACTAATCTAGGCAATATAATTTTAAAACATCCTCACGAAAGCCTTGAAGGGCAGTTGAACCCTGTGGTTGTTTAAAAAAAGATTTTTCTGCAGTTTATGCATTTGCTCTGCCAAAAGCTTACCTTAGGCATACAAAGTATAGTAAATCATCGTTGCTCTGATTTACTACCCCGACTCTGCTGTTTGTTTTCAGGGACAGCTCAGTGAAAAGCTATGTCATGTATAAGAACATTCAGAGAAGGGGAATTGTTTTGAAAAAACACCAGAATGATAAAAACCATTTCTAAGACATAAATGGGGAAAAGAAAAAAAAAGTAGATGTGCATTTGCAGCATTTTTCAGGTGGTGACTTTTGAATACCATTACAATCCAAAAATATTCCAAGCCCTTTATAGGCACAAAGACAACAATTTCATACCCCAAAACTGTTTAACCTAGGTACTAAGGGGCTGGCCAGATGTATAAATTACCAGACAACAATTGAAATTATTTGACCTTGTGCCTGAATTCCACATTTTATGGGGCAGTAGTATATGAAGATCTCAAAAGGGCAAAGAAGACACCAGGGAAAGAGTAGCAGAGCAAGAGGCTCTGGGTCAACCTGATCATTTAGAACTGAGGGTAGATTTTATTAGACCTAATCCATTTAGTAAGTCCCAGCAGGAGGACAAAGATAAAAACATATATCTGACATTCCTTTAAAAAATAGTAAATGAGAAGGGAAAAGATCAAAACCGTAGCTGAAAGCCTTCACTCCTGCTTTAAAATCCAAGAAACAGTCATTAATAGAGATTTAAACTCAGCCTTCTCTAGTCTAAACATGTCACCGTTAATTACAAAGCTATTTAACTTTTGCAAGAAATAAAGACTGCTATTAATGAAAGAAGAACCAATTAGCCTTTAATCTACACACTGTTTTTTAATCAAACTTTCTTTTGATCATCAGACTCACTGCGGGATGTATTCTTTCCTCCCCATGTTGTAGTGGCTTCCATGATTGCTAATGGAATAGATTTTTAAAGGGCTGGCTGAGTGAGGAGAACCTTCTCTGCAGGGCTGGACTTTCCTTCCTTCATGTCAGTGGGGCTTAGTGGAATCACGCTCCCCTCCAAACCATGCCACCCTACGACAGCATAGGCAAGTCGAATGATTCTGATGGCATCTCCCAACCTCTCTCCTGTAGCAGCTGCCATTAAAGGAGCAGGGACTGAACATGTCTAGAGGAACGTGGGACAGGAGTACTAGACTACCTTGTTAGGAAACAGCAGAGAATACCAGTTTAAACAAGAGAAAGAAATGGGAAAAGAAGGTAAGGAAAGAGGCAAAAGCAGGGAGGTGCCACCAGGAATGAAAATGGAATTCACTGCTGACTGCAAAGAGTGATAAGTGGGAGAATTTGCTTGTTGGTACAGGAACATATTGTGGAAAAACAAAAAAAACCAAAACTAATGGGACCAAGGCTTGATGTGTTAGAAACAAAGGAATGACATGGGAAAAGGATCACATTAGCTAAATATTGTTGTGCCTTCAAACTGTCAGTTGCAGGGTCAGAGAGTTTCAATGTTTTGTTTGTTTTGAGGGTTTTTTTTTGTTTGTTTGTTTTTTATTTCATGTAGCTACTTGTGGTTTCAAAACACTAAGATCAAATATCTAGAATCAATCATGATGGAGAACTTCTTCCTTTACATCATTTCTCTCCCAGCTGCACTTGCTGCTCAGATCTCCCAGGAAGAAGGATAAATAAAAAATATCCCCGAGGCATGCACTTTGCATTTATGACCATGCAGATAATGAAAGACCCTTACTCTTGCACATGTAAACAACAGAGAGAATGTAAGGATTACGTGCACTGTGTCAAACATGAAACTCCTGGTCTGACTAGACACATTCTATCTGTTCTGCATTAACAAAACTTTGGTGGATGGTGTATGCTGTTCTTTCTCCATAATATAAAGAGAAAATCTGCCTAGCAGCAGCAGCACTCTTAACACTAACAAAAAAGCACTTTAAAATAAATGTTAATATCCTCAAAGAATCAGAAAGTCTGCAGAGATGTCCTGCTGTTGCCACCAATATGGCAATCAAAAAATAAAAAATCAATACATTGCAGAGAGAAAAATGAAGACAAATATGTTCTGTGCCAGACAGGATTTTGAGACACAAAATTCAAGTTGGTAATAAAAGTATGTGGAACAACTGCTGAAATGATATTGACACTTGAGAAATTGAAAGGTAAGTACATACTTCAGATAGGAAGGATTTTAGCAAAGACAATAGGTTGCATTACTTTTTTTTTCATGACTTGAGTAACAGCACATCGCACTTCAGAAGATCAAATTATTACTCTCTGTGAAACAAGGCTAATTCTAATGCCTTATCTCAAAGGGCTGGTAATTTTTCCAAGTCCAAAGCTCCTTTCAAGTAACTCTTTGGCATAAAGGTCATTTAAAACGAGATTAGGGTCCATTCATGTTTTTGAGGTGCTCACATATTCCAATGTAAGTACAATATAGGTATTCAGATAAAAACACCAATAGAACTAGACAGAAACAGCTGTAAAGCACTCTGTCAAGACATTTAAAGTTAGCTGGATAACTGTATCATTTTCACTTCTAAATTATTCTATGGCATCTAAACCTGTCAATAAAATTTGGATTCTGATGCTGATCAAAACCCCCTTGTGTTTTTCTTGTGTCATAATCCCATTCTAACAAGATGTAGACAAGAGCTCCCCAGCTCCACTCTCCTTTTGAGCAAAGTGCAGCAAATGCATTCTGTCTCAGAATACTTAGCTGCAATACTGAGAACACGTGACATTAATGTACAGGTCATTTTTAATTAACAAAGCTCTTAGGTGTTGCTGAAAGATCCATTTTGCTTTTTGTCCCCCTCAGACCGATCTAACACACTCCAGAGCTTTTTATTTACTTATATAGTGCAATTAGGACAGTTCTTCTGACACTTGTGAAGCTTTAAAAAGAGTAAAATTACTGACAGGACCCATGTGAAACATAATGAGATTTTAACTGTTCTTACCTGGAGTAAGAACTTTCGAAGTTAAGAGGCAGAAAATTTACTCTGCTGCTTATAGTATGTAATTGTTCATTCCTAAGAGCGTTCTCATTTCCCTTAATTCTTTAACATTAGTGCATACTTGCATAAATTACTCCCCAAAGTAAGGTTTGATTCAAGAAAGTACTCAGGAACTTGATTAAGTCCCTCCCCAACGATTCAGCAAAATTTTACTTAAGTGCTTGAAATGCATATACCTGAAATGACCTGAAATGTTCAATATCTGCAGTTTGGACTGAAATCAGTGGGACCTGACGGTTCTGAGCAGCTCTGAAAATCAGCCCTTAATATTACTACTGCAATACTTATTTAATTTGTCCACAGCTCCTCCACAAATCACTTAATTGTCACATCTGAATCAAAGCTCTGTACATACGTATACAGTAGTCTCCACTTTCGTAATATCCAGGGCAGCACTGAGATCTTCGCCGATACATCGTTCTTAGTCCTCTTCGATATGCTGTTTTATAACTTATCCTAAATTGCAAGACAGAAAGCCATTTGACAACATTGAAAATCAATGCCTGCCGTTGGAATTATATTTGTATTAAATTATAGTAAGGATAGCATTCAATAATTATTTTAAAATGTATGAAAGCTTTTTATATTAAAAGCCACAATAAAAAAAAAAAATCAATACTTGTTTTGAAACTTGAAATATAACTTGTATTATAAACACAGTACTCATGACAGTCAGTCACCGTAGCCCTTCCTAGGAATGCTATATTAAAATATCTCCCCAGTCCTAAAGAAAAGGCAAGATGTTTCTTCAAGAATAAACGATTCATTTCAGCAAGGTGAGCTATCATCAATGGAATGAACAGAATCTTCTACGGAGACCACCGTGTCAGCGTGCTCCACAAGGAATTACCACAATGGAAACCGCTTTCGATACAGAAAATACAAAGTTAACCTCAAGATTTCTTCTTACTCGCTAACGCTTCCAAGGCATTAATGCCTTGCAAAAGGACATTCTAGTCCCAGTTCAGTATTTAAAGCTTGTTTTCCCCACCAGAATCTGTAGCGCACAGAAATTAAAAGGCATTAAGTATTCTGTAGCTTTTCTAGATTTATTCATAGCATTAGCAATGATATCACACTAGAAAAGGAATATTTAACAGAGAATATTTAACAGTGAACACTTCAAAACAGCTTTATGTTAGTTTATTTGAAATTACCTAAACTGAACAAAATCTATTGTCCCTCATGTTAGATAAATTGATGATTGAATTTCCTCTGCTGCGTTCCAAGCTATACAATAGCCCAGAAAGCTCTGCTTCTCTGTTCAACTCCATACATTGTAACACAGAAGCTAAAAAGCAAAACCCCACAGACAGAATGGGATGATGCTGAGCAATCCTTTTTGCTACTGAATGCACGAAGGTTAAGGTACCAATTAGCTTGCTAAAACTCCCTTGAAAGATTGAAAATATTAGTGGATGTTTATTAGGGTACTTTTCTACTTGGAATCAGAATGAATGTAACAGCGATATCTTGCAGCCGGGGAAAAATCAGCTGTTTAGTATCAGCTTTCACAGCTTTCATTCAGTGCTAGAAATGGAGCCATCCTCCTTTTACCCGATTTTCAATACAGATTCAGGTGCAGTATGTCAAAAATGGATCCATTTATAATTATCACTAATCTTCAAGTGCCTGACTCTTTAAGATTTAGGAGCTGCAAGAGCTTCCTACCATAAACGTGGACATGCACTGATCACTGGGAAAGGATAGTGGGTCATGTTTGATCATGCAATAAACATTTCCAATCATGTGGCAGGGTGAATGGCAAGGATACATACTCCTGAATGGCCCATAAGTGACTGACTACCATTGATCTTACTCAAACTTCATGCAAAAAAATCTCTCTACCTCAGTCAATGCCCTAGAATACCAAACATCCGGGCTATTGTACTAAAATACATCTTCCTGTACATATCTGTATTAGAGTACCACAAAAACTTGGATAAATAAAAGGTTATGTGAGGAGGTGAAAAGGCAAAATAAAACTAAAATATCTGGGGATTGGCTCTTACCTGTGTCTAGTGCACTTGAACCAGTTCAGTATGTCAGTACATCTTGTATAATAGATCTGATCAAAAGGATGAGCATAAGATTCCTGTACTGTCACAGCGTAGCTAGGAGTAGACAAAGAAAGAAAGTGAAAGGCTGTTTGTTGCAACATGAAAACTTCAGTCCCCTGTATATGCTACTTATCTAACTCCTGTATGAAAAATAATTAAATCAATAATCTGGATTAGAAACCACAGAGCTCCAACAATACTAAGAATTCAGCAATCTCCTTCCCAAAACACTACTTATTCATTCATCAGGTACTATATTAATTACTATGATTATATTTAAAGTGCCCAGACCTCTCACATGATACAGGAACACAAATCTCATTTACTTGTTAGTCTCAGTCATTTTAGAACATTGCATTGCCCTACAGTAAGTGTGTGCACTGCTCAAGAGACTCATAATTTCAGGTTCTGATCTGGGAACAAGCTCTACTTTATCAGATCTACAATATCTTTGGAGAATGATACTGAAATCATTCTAGGCAGGGTCAAGACCCAGGAATTAGATCCTCCAAGTCATTCATTATATCGATTGTCTTAATCATCCAAGTGATTTACTTCTCATCAATGGGAATGCTGATGTGATTAAGCCCTGTGAGATTGTACCCATAAGGGAATACCAAAATATTTGCTTAGAGGGTCTGATTGGCTTGAAATCGAAGATTGTACTATTACTGCCCTGCTTGTTATGCCCCTTCTAGACAAGCCAACATTCTACTAGATGTTGCTTTTGCCCTTTATCACAATTTGCTGGGTTTCACAATAATGTTTTTACTTCTACTAATGCCAAAACCTAAAATATTTACATTGCTCATTGTTAATGTAAAACAGTAACACTCACAAATCTTGATTATTATTTTATGATCCCGTTTGTTATCCAGCAATTGCCCTAACAATCTTTTCCCTTTGATTTATTAACATCTAAGTAACAAAGTCATCTTGGCCAGTACAACCAATCAATTTTGGTATTTAATTTTTGTTTCTCCTTGATTGGGTCTCTAGGTTGCTGACTTTCTTCAGACAAAATCAATATTTTATTCCTGTGCTCTGAATGCACTTCATCTCACAATGCAGACTGCAAAATTCTATTCCTGTACAGTCTTTGCTTTGCAGCTGCATTACCTACAAACAGTTAGTTCCCTAATTAAGGCTTCTAAAATCAAAACATAGTGCCATTAAAGTATGATTCAATTTTTTGCTCTTGTTAAGGGGTTTATTTTGCTAAAGTGTACAGTAATTCATGTTTGTGTGGAACTAAAACACAAAACAGAACTGGAAATTTAGTAAGTTAAACTTAAGAGTACAGGAACTTTAACCTCTGCGAACAGACACTGCATGAATGTGAACCCTATCAAAGCTAGTGGGTCTCTACGTACTCATAAGAACTGTCCTGCACAGATCCACTTTTAGGACAAGGACACTGTAACAATAGAGAGAATAGAATTACCAGGGCCTTTAACTCTCAGTGCTTTCATGCAGATACTCTTTGATGCTGACACAAATTTGGCAGATACAGCCACAAAGTTCAGGACATGCAGAATAACCCTGCACGTTGCAGCAGGAAGGGCTTAAAACTTAGTCCAAGACTCTAATAGTCTTGCTTAACAACAACCAGAAAAAAAGCTAGACAGAACAAGACCACCATTTCTCTAGGTCTCTCCGTGATAAGTGAAAATACTTCTGTGCAGTCCTCTAGCTGACACTATGGAGGAGCTTTCCAAAGCACAGCTTTGGTGGTCTATAGCCCTGGCTTTAGAACCAATTCTTTGGGGTGATCCAAATCCTGAAAGGCACTCAGAAGTGCTATTTCTGTCATGCAGATCCATGTTCTTTTGTAAGGCGGGATGGTATTTAGCAAATGATGGCTCTTATTTTGCCTTTTAAACGTAAAAATCTGAAACGGCTAGTAAAAAAAAATTGGCAGATTATACTTTACCTTTCCCAATGACTACAAACATTTGGATCATCTGGGTTTAGAGACAGAGTAGTTTCAAGCAGAAAAGACAGAATAAGCCCTTTTAGAATCCACCTGAACAGCATATGTGCCACCATGGTTGTACCTAGATAAAGAAAAGAAAGTATAACCATTAAAGACAACTTTGAAAAAAACATCCTTCTAGGCCTTTTCATCCTTGCTTCTGTGCAAAACCAAATACTGTGGAGTTATTTACAAACTGAAATACCTGAAAAAGCAATCAACTAAACAGTAAAAGTTAAAAAAAAAGTGCAAATGCATTCTAAAAGGATGTTTAAATCTACTAAAACCAATAAATTTGATGATTAAGCTACCCAAGATATTGATACCCCAATGATTCTTCCAAAGCGCATTTCTGATACTAATCATTTTTACAGCTGTCTGTACCAACAAAATAAATAACTGAGGTGTTAAAACAATCTATTTTCCCATCAACCTATAGGCAAATGGAAGAATACCTAAACACCCGCTTTGATTCATGTAAGTGGGTTTTACATGTGTCAATATAGTAGGCTAGATTTGAGACATATGCTTATTACATGAATGAAGGAAAATCAATTCACTTTTCAACTCTTAGATGGGGGAATCACTTAGAATGACAGAGGTCAACGTGTTGGGTCACGTTATGCAGAAGACTGAACATGAAATAAAAATATTTGCATTGAAGTTGGAAATAGATTGTATAAAATTCATTAGGTGCGGTCTCTTCATCATCTTACAGTTCATCTATTAAACTTACACCTCCTTATTGCTCACTTGGGGCTTTGAAACCAAAGTCGTGATGTTTGCCTAGAAACCCCCAATGACATCAGTCAAAACTGAAAATAGGAAATACGAAGCTGCTTTTAGATGTAACTGCATCAGAGGTGTTAATCTGTTAAATGTTAAATCAGTAAAAAATATTTTTAAATATCCATTTCAGGCATTTAATCATCACATAATCCACCATCCAAATTAAAAGTCCCATAAATTATTCCTGGCAACAAGACTGCCCTAAAAATAGATTGACTCTTCATATGATCATCGAAAAAACACATGGCTCATTGCCTCATGGTCCAGAACAGCAAAAGGGATGTTAAGGGGTTTGCACTGCATGGCACTGATATACAGCGCAGCACAAAGAAGTCATCACAAAGCAGAATGAACAGCAGAGGGACAGCCAGGAAAGCTGATCTGAAATTACCTCCTGATTCAAGGCCTTATAAGCTAGTTCAAGGACACCCATTGCCTTTAGTGGATTTGAAGTCAAGATCCCAATGGGAGTAATAGCTCATCTTTTGAATTATTCCTAGAGCTCTGCTAAACCCAAAGATAGGTCTTAAGCCATGTAAGTCATATTAATGTTAATTAACATGATTTAATGTTAATGTTCCCCATGAAACGGATTTAAGTCTGTAAGTGACCATTCTCTACCTGTGGGCTGTTTCAAAGTCCCACGGCACCAATGCAAAAGCTTACTCTGGAAATTAAGAGGGATGACGAGAGAAGGAGAGGGGGTAGTTCTGTTTATTGAGAAGACACTCGCTACACGTGTCCTAAACACTGCCTCTCCATGGAGGAAGTGTCTTGAACAGCTGACCTGCAACAGTTCATGGGACAAAAGTCCAACAAACCTAATGTCCAGTAACTGAGAGCTTGTTTGAGAGTAGAATTGAGCTTTCTTTTAATGTAACCTGTACCAATAATGTGAACTACCAAGTACCAGGCTCAACAAAAGGACAGCCAGCCCTTTAACAAAAATATCTTCAAAAGATGCCTTTAATGTATTACACTAGCTACCATTTGAATAACACCAAATTACAGAGGACAATTTCTACTGAGCACAGTATTTATAGGTTGCAGTTTACCCCCTTTGTTCATTCTCTACACCTTTGGTACATGGCAACACTGAACAAACAGGACTAGAGGAAAGCCTGCTTCTAACACACAGAAATGGTCAAAGCAAGAGCAAAGCAAAACTGCTTAAGGAAATACAACCCTTGAGAGGGGGGTTTTTCAATCAAAACATAGTTCTGTGCTCAGTTTGTTAACTTCTTGAGAACATCACCAGCCTGTGTTTCTCCTTAAATTAATTAAAGGCAGAAAGACAGACTGACTTCTCCCTGAAGACAGTGAGCCTTTGGCATTTGACTAAAGCAGCCCTACATATGAATTCTGTAGTTCTCAGAGATCTCAATTTGTTCTTAAGAAAACAATGTATCAGTTTAGTTTTTAAACCAAACAAACACCAAAGAATTATTTATAAAACTTAATAGCACACAGAATATTTGTTTACAATGTATTTGAAAGAAGTTCAAAATTGTTTTCTAAACTTTTAATGCTAATGCTATTTTATTATCTGTTTATAAAAGAAATGCTTTATGCAATTAATTTTCTATCTTTGTAAGTCAGATCGTATATCAGAAACACCCAACTCTCCAACTACAGCAGAACCCCATTCATCTCAAGTGTCTCTTTTTCTAACTCAAATGAAATATTTCACTTTGATCACTGCTAATAGAAAAGACCTCATACCAAAATGGAATGGTTGCTATTACAAGATTCAGAATAAAACTCTAAATATAGGAGCACATATATTAAAAACCAACATCAAAAAAGAATCCAGTAATGACATCTAATATGGGAGTTTTTCAGCTTTCATTGCTCAGTATAATATATACTACATTCCTGCATTGCATTTAATGTTTGGAACGTGTTCTCCAAGGAGGCAGCATCAGCCTTTCAGGGGAACAATGCCTGTAACCTCATTAAAGGTATAGCCAAATGATATAAACATTTTCAGTGTCTGCCACTCTCCTGAGGACAGGCAGCCTGTTGAGCTTAACAAGAAAACAAATGACACACAGGTCCTCGGTGCAATCCTTAAATGGACTCTGACTTTTTGTTTCTCCAGGCCTGATTTTTCTTTTCAGGAGTGAAAGAAGTCAATTGAGGTACAATTTGGCAAGAAAGAGGGTCTTTCAATCCAAAATACAATCTGGTCATTTTTCACAAATGTCTCAGTCTCTGTTAATTATAACTGATTAGGTTAGGTATCTGTTACTCATTAAGCCATTTTCACATACTTTGCTCCTTTTTGAATAAATTTCAGTACTTCACCTACAATATTGATACAGGTCACTGGTTCCATCACAAAAGAAAGGAAACACACTTTCACTGTTCAGCCCCAAATCGTAGATATGGAAAAAATAGTAGGTGGCAAATCATTGATTTATTTGTCTGTGGAAACACTTTACAAAAACCTTTGCTGAGGAAACTGTGCTGGGGTTTGCAAAGAAACCAGAAGATGCAGATAATCACTTAAATCAGATGAAGTACATGAGAGAATGGACAAAAGCTGGCTGTTACTCTCTTCAGCAGTTTATACAGCACAAGCTGAGGACAACAGTACTCCACAAGATTGAGACCTACATGCAAAGAAAATAAGACCCCAAAGAATCCTTGCTGGGTGAAGCAAGTATCCTCTAAAGCTTTCTCTAGGTGTTGAAGACTCAGCTTTGGTAAAGTTCTTGTGAAAAAGGACTAGTGTATACTTTAAGTGGCTGGGAGAAAAAAGAAAACCAAATCCATAGATTAAATTTCTTCTCTGCTTCCTTGGCTGACAGACTAGAAAATTTAACTAAAAATTACCATTAGAGACTTTTCTGTTCAGGGAAAGAAGTAGTGAAACATTTCATTTTGCCATTACTGTCATAAAATATTTCATAACATGATGTCTTTGTTTAGCCTGCACCCAGGGCTAAACAATAAGCAGTTGTTCTATCACCCAATGTCCCTTCCTCAACCAAGAAATGGAATTGGAAGAAGGAAGGAGACTCGTGGGTTAAAATTTAAACAGATTTAATAAAATAAGGAAAACAATATCAATGCTAATACAAAAGACACAAAATCATACTTAGCTCACAGAGTTGTAGCAAGTTCCTTCAGCGATCACAACCATTGAGAAGAGAGAACAAGAAAGAGGAAGGAGAGAAGAAGAAGAAGAAAAAAAACCCACAGAGCAAAGAGCCCCACCCCTCCCCACAAGCATTCCCTTTTATAGTGACCCTGACGTTAATGTTATAGAGCACACCTGTGGGCCAGCCTGGGGCAGCTGCCCTGGATCTAACTGCTGATGGCCTTGATCACCATCCCACAGCTGGCCACACACTGAAACAACATGGAACAGAAAAGTGATTCTATAAATTTCATCCCCACAAAGCCAGAACACACGACTTTGACACGAAATTCAAACAGAATATCCAGTCTATGACAAAGATCTAAATGGAATGCTTTTGTCTCAATTTGGGGTGAAATGAGTTCTGAACCTGGCAAATTTGGTGTCCAGCTGTAATTAGGGAGGACATTTACAGAAGTGTCTTTCATTAGCATGCAATATTCTTAAATCCTTATATACCTTCAAAGTTCATTCCTTTAGATGTCTAAATGCATATGCAGTCGATTAACCTAGGCTGAATTTTTCCCACAAACTTCCATGCAATGCATTTAACAAAGAGCTAAATTAAAGAGCCTTACCTCAAAGTGCTAAAAATTCCTAATGAATCCTGCTTTTACAGACTATCAGCACGTGAAGACACATGGCACATTAACAAGACAGCAGAAGAAAGCTCTTTGGAAGTTGCTTGGCCCTGTAAGCAATCAGTTTGAAAAACAGAAAACATACTGGGTCAAAGAAAGTGTGTTTGGGGGAGTGGGAACAAATTAAGACAGAAATGAGATAAACCATTCTATATAATTACATATCATAAGATAATTGTGCTATGTCAGACCAAAGACCACTATCCTGCTTTCAGCCAACAGCAAGCAGCTAGGGAAGAGCGTAAGAAGACGGCTGACAGTGACACATCCCTTTGAAACCCTTCTAGCCTCCAGCAATTTCCAAATTTGTGACTTCCTCAGCCATGACTGGTATCTTGGTGTTTAATAGCATTGGATGGATTCTATTTCAATAATTTGTCTAATCGTTTTTGACCGGTTAAAATGTAAATTTTGATCCCCTAAATTTAAATTTTAGTGTCAGCAACATCCTATGATGGTTTCGCATCTTAGCCATGTACTGTATGAAATACCTCCTTTGTTTTTCTGTCTGCCTCCTCAGTTTCATTTGACCCCTCCTTGCTCCTCTGTTAGAAATCAATCAATGATTCTCAGACATTGTCTCCTATCATTTCCTGTCACATAAACAACATTTTGTTTACATATAGACTTTTTCTTCTGTAATATCCCAACAAGAAAGTTCCATTTCTTTCAGGAAGTTTGATGAAAGACCTTGCAAAAGCCTTCTGGAAATCTGACTGGATCTTCTTGATCCACGTGTTTACTTGAAAGAGCATTAACAATTTATGAAGCCTTTACAAAGCCTTGTTGATTCTTCATAAATATAGTACATTTATCAAGAGGTTCTCTAATTCTGTTCTTAATTATAGTTTCTGCCAAAGAGGAAAATCTAGGTGCATCAAAATTAGAATGTATTCTAGTATTTGTATGTGAACGATTAAGGAAAATGCAAGAGAATAGTTAAGCCAGAAAACAAAAAGTTGGATTTCACTGAAGCAGCATTAAAGTGACTGAGGGTTTGCTGATTACACTATTTTAGTCTCTAAGTAGTAGCAAGCTTCCAGCAAGCTGCCCTCTGTGGCATTCCTCCTTCTCATCCCATCTGAAATTTTCATGATCGTTTAGGCAAGGGATCATTTAAACACACACTTCATTTGGCTCTACATCAGATTTTGTTAGAAACAAGCTGTTATGAAAGCTAAATGAGGCCACGAGTTTCAAAACTGATCAGGATTTTTTGGATGCCTCCATTTATGATTAATAACTTGAGATACCGTGAAAGGGCTGAATAATACGCAGAGCTCAGAATGCACGCTAAGAAACAGGTTGTTTTAATCTGGGCAGTCAAGAACTAAGCCACTCCAACTCACTAGTCACCTCTAAAAATTGTTGCCATGACCAACAGAAATATTGCCAATGACAAGCTGTGGTTTTGTTTTGTTTTTAAGGAAAATTTAAAGCTTGTTTAAACAGATAAACACTTCCAGGAAGGATCAGGTACTGAATACAAAAGCACTGACAATGTGATTCTTATCATCTGAGTACAGAGAAATTCAAGTGATAGAAGAACTGGCAGAAACACCAGACTGTGCACTGGGTTGCTGGGTTCCCTCTGCTGACATCTTACACAATTAATGCAGGAAGACAGTAGACAAGAAGCTGCCTCTGTTAACAAAAGATGATATTTCAGTTAACAGGGTCTATTTAAGCCTCTAGAAGCCATTGTACTGAGGGTAAATTATTATCCCTTACCTGCAGTGCAAAACAACTGGTCTATAATTTGTGCTACAAAAAACATGCTGTCAGTCACATATTCAGCTTTTCCACGTTCTCCGTAAGCACTGCTCTCTTCAAGGTTTGTGTGCATCTCTGCCCGTGATTTCAAGAAGGCAGTAGTGAATAGTCACTACTATTCACAAATATCCCTACCACCATTTCTAGACAAGCGTCCCGTCACCTGGAGGTGACATAGACAAGGGGAGAAACAGAGCTGACCTGGACAGCACAACTGCTTTTGACTTTCAGC
Source organism: Nyctibius grandis (assembly GCF_013368605.1). Classification (NCBI taxonomy): domain Eukaryota; kingdom Metazoa; phylum Chordata; class Aves; order Nyctibiiformes; family Nyctibiidae; genus Nyctibius; species Nyctibius grandis. The sequence goes on from NC_090668.1 coordinate 24,981,020, forward strand.
AGGTTTCCTTTGCAGTGTCCTGTGAAGGCTCACGGCACAGGACCAGTTTGTACAGTTCATGGCTGAATCTACAGTGAATATTGGGAATGAAATAAATTAAACAATTACATGGTATTTTCTGTAATTAACATGACTTGGGAAATAAAAGAATAAAAGCAAAATTTAGAGATTTGCACAGTTTCTGGGGAAGTCATCAAGGAAAAGTATGAAGAGCTGCATCCTGAGACCTGTTTGCTTAGTCTTAGCAGCAGCCACCTCTGCTGCTTTATTCAATGAAGTAGATGCTGTTCAGTACGAATAAAGGAACCAATTCCATTTCCCAAGATGTAATTTTAAAGGCTTTCTTTTAAAGACTGGATAAATACACCCAGGTCCTAACTGCTAGAGTGCCATCATGATTCTCCCTTTTATTCTTTGAACCACAGTTTCTCTGTTTTCCAAAACTGGGTGGGGGGCTGATTTTAACAGGAACCGAGTGTCCCAATCTCTTAAGTTTTTTAGATTTCTAAGCTGTAAAATATACCAGTGTGAGCTGCAATTGCTACAGTGAAGATTGTTACAGTTCCATGGATGTCTTCTGAAGTCTGAAGATCTGCTTCAGTGCTAAGCAGTCTTATAAGCTGACTTCCACTGGAGTCATTGGGAGCTTGGCTAGAGCAAAGCAGGAATAAATAATGAAATAGGCTCTTCTCAATCTATCAAATGCTATTTTTGGAAGCTCAGGATTGTTCCTTCAGTGCTCTCAGAGGAAAACTGGATTAAAATGCTACAGAGATGTGCCACTAGGTAAGCAATCTAGGCAACTAGTTTAGTTATGGCTGATGAAATATATTTATCAAGACAAAGGCTGGTGTATGCGTCTAGGATTCAGTAGTCCTGAGTTTAAATCATACTGTCAAAGGCTTAAGGCGTAACGCTGGGCTAGCAAAGTGGGCTAGACTGAGGTAGCTCAAATTCCACCCAAGTTCTGCCTCCAGTATTTTCTGTAGGCTAGCTCTGAGCCTTCAGAGACACCTCACCACTATGCAACACCAGGCTTTGAAACCTCAGGTGAAATTTAGGACGTACAAGTTCTCAAAGTTTCAGTGTCTTCCACAACAAACGGGAAGAGGACTGACCAACCTGCCAGGTGCTTTAGGAATAAGCATATTACAAACTGAAAAGTGATTAGATACTGAAGCAACAATGTATAAACATATTTGGCATTATCCATCCACTCTGTGAGACCAACATCAACACACGAAGAAATGCAGACACTCTTATTTTATCAGTACTTACACAAACTCAACATCCATGCACAAGTACCAATCCAAAAAGCTATTTTTCATAATAACACTAAATTTCTTTTTCTTAAATAATTGAATAGTTAATCAATAGTCCAGCAGAAATATAATGGAAATATTACATTAACAACACCTAAAAACATTGCTGAAACAGTGCCCAACTCCAGATAATTGCTGGCTCCTTTTCAGAAAGGTCAGCTTGGAAAAAAATTATCTGTGATTTTCTGCCCATAATTTTGTACTTGTACTCAACTACCAGAGTAAAATTGGAAGCCAGCCTTTTGAACATTTGGCCCTTTAAGTTATTAATCCAAACTCAAGTCCACCGAAACGTTAGTGTTCCTTGTGTTGCCTAAGCCCTGAACTGGTCTTCCAAGCCCTGGCAGTTAGGACAGGGAGATGGCTGACACTCCACTGGCACCTTCTGCCAAAAACGAGTTGGCATTGGCAGGCTTCAAAGGCAAAATCCTGGTACCCTGCAGTATTTGAACAGAAAATGACCTCCTTCAATCTAAGAAAGCCTCCTGGGGCAGTCATAGCTGAACTCTCTCAATTAAAACATGGTAAACAAGGAAAGTCAGAGAGAGGCACTTTACACATTTGCCTGCTTAACCCTCCTGCCCTGATCTCAGCTCCTGACCCCTGCCGTAAGGGGCTGGCAGAGGAAGCCAGCCAGTGCTGCAGTATCCCCCGTACTGATCCCCGTCTTTTTGCATCGTGAAATTTTAAAGCTGCTGAAATTGTGTGGGCAGTCACATTCTCTACCGATTTAACAGTATATTTATATTCACTATCCCATGCATATTTCAATATTCCTTCAGATACATTACTTCAGAAGTGAAAGTAAGCTGACACACATCAAAAAGCTGATCTCCCGAGAACTCAAGTTAGCTTGCTTATATATAGCCACCCACATAATCCATGTTCAAGATGTCAAACAATTACAACATATGCTTCCTCAGACACTTAGAGCAACAAAGACCTTGTATCCCCAGAACACACAGGATAAATAAAGCAACCTAAGTGTTACAGGCATGCCCAGATGAGGAATAATATGTTTCTAAGTATTTAGCGAAAAAAAACAACCATTTATTCCAACAGATTTCTTTTACAGCATTTAAAGAGTGCACATGAAGTTGATCTGAAAATGGGAGTAACACGCAATGAAATATAAGGATGTTCAACGTATATGCAGTGAAATAAATTAAGTATGATTCTGCAAAAGTGCTGTGAGAGTCAGAAAAAAAAAGCTGCTTGAAAATGTAGAATATCCTTTACGGTTATATTTTTAAAAATTACTTCTATTTGTCAAGAACAATTGGCTCCTCATTTTTGTCTTCATTTATCTCAGAGGAAAATAAAATGAAACAAACAGCAAAAAAGTCCCAAGTACAGAGAACAGCTGAGCCAGGGACAGATTAAGTAACACAGATTGATGGCTGTTGATCTACAGCAGTACTATCACATCCCAATGCTACAGCTCATATTTCATTTAAAGACCCATCTCTCCTTTTCAAGAAAGAGTGCAGTATTTATGGGAGAAGCCTGATTTGCAAGCCTTGGAGCTGTACTGAGAATCCAGATTCAGTTTTTCCAATTTGCCTTTAAAGTTGGTGAATGCCTTGAACTTTGAAGGTAGTAATCCAAATAAAATGAAACCAAACACTGGAATAAAATGAACACATATTCTTTTCAAGAAGTGCTGCAGGCAGGGCAAAGCTTTTTATCTTCAGTTTCTTCATAAGACAGTAAGGAAATAATGTTTGCTTCCTCTGCATCTATATCTTTACTAACCCCACTGGTCCAATAGCGTATATCTTCATCTGTTCTCCGCTGGGTTTTCCCAGTGCTTTATCCTCCCTGGCATTCTCTGTTACAACAGCACTCAGATGTTCTCTTCCTGCACACAATTTCCCTCTCAGCCTCTTGAAATCTTAATCTAAAATTTTTTAACTTCATAGCTATTAAAAACATTGACTGGCCCATACAGAATATAACTTTTTTTATGAATGTCTGCTAAATATAAGATAAATGTTAAATCAATTTTTAGATTTCTAATGGCTTAAGAATTAGAGTGGCCACTTAAAAACTGCCAATTTTATTTGAAATATGAGAGGTTTCCTCAGAAGCTGCAATAATCCTTTCTGCTTTTCTGTGCCTCTTACAGGGCATATCTGGAACACTATCAATACTGGAGGAATGGTATTTGGTTCAATCATGTCAAAGCTAAAAGCCTGAAGTTAGGTGTCTGTGTAATAATCTGATTTTCAGAGCATGCACAAATCTCTGTCTATCTGAGAATCAAGCCAGTTACTTAGAATCATTAGAATGGTTTGGGTTGGAAGGGACCTTAAAGATCATCTAGTTCCAACCCCCCTGCCATGGGCACCTAAATGGTTATACGCTCGTAGTTTTGGGCTGAATAGATCTGCCCTTCTCTAGGACAGAAAGCTGCTGCCACGGAGAAGGTCATGGTGTGTGAACAACGTCTTTGCATTTACTGCTGGTCACTGCTATGAGGGGACATGCTGCAGAATTATTGCTTCAGAGCTATCCACCAGCTGGTCACACGTTGTGCTGGTGAGAAGGCACCTACTCGAAGTGCCTAAAGCCAGTCTCCCAAAACACCTCTAAAGGAAGCTCAAGATGCGTATCAAAACGGGAGGTCAGGTTTATGGCCTAGCAAAGGCCTGACTCCAAGTCAAGGCCAGACTCAGACACACACCAAATCCCTTTCCATGCCTGGAATCACCTGTGAACCCAGCTGTGAACCAGGAAGGAGGAGTGCTGTGCCTAAAGGGCTGGCTGCGGGGCTCAGGAACATAGGGCACTTCGAGAAGCAAAATGTCTCTGCAATCTAGACTTAGACTTGCATCTCTTGACCACCCACCGCTGACTGTAAACCTTCAAGCTATATAACCAAAGACAGGCACCATGAATTGTCTTCATTCAGCTACAGGGCAGTACCCAGCTGCACCTTCACTCAGATGGGTCTCCACGGGTTGAGATGGGCAACAGCAGCATCTGCAAATGCTCTTTCATAACATACAAGTCTTACACTTCTGTGCCTGTTTTCTCCTCTGTGCAGAGCAGAGAGAAGAGGAGACTGTGGCCAAAATTCCCAGCAGATCCAAACAGTCTCCAAAAATACCCTCACCTTTCCAGGAACCATCACAGACACTGTTAGAGCAATAACTGGAGAGATAAATGAGAACATGACCCCAGCCTTATTTAATTTTACATCACTATGCAAAGCTCTTGACTCTGCTGTCTCCATGACCTACTTTATCTATTGTTTATTTCTTCTTTTTTTCCAGGAAATTGTTCATTAAGGATAAGAGCACCTGGCTTACAGTAACAGGGCACTGTGCAAAATATCTGTCATAAAGCCGAGAGAGGAACATTCATAAATACATCAGATAGAGCAAACCCACAAAGAACTGAGGGGCTGCAGGGGAGTATCAGGTAGAATGAAGGCAAAGAAGATGTAAGGGCCAAAGCCTCTACTGGTGTAAATGGCTGATCTCCACTGAGTTCACTGTGCCAATTTGTATATGGAGAGAGTTTGGATCTACCAGCTCAGTCGTCAGATACAGATGGTACTGGAGCTACTCAGGTTAGAGCTAGCATTTTCCTTCTGGCAGAAAAACAGTAACTAGAAAAATCACTACGGACAAAACCAGATCTGAATAACTGGTGCGTGCAACTACCTCGGCTTCCTCTTCCGCCTCCTCCTAAAGTTGGCACTGAAAACTTATTTAGCTACTTTGAGAAATAGTTAAAAATTATAAAAGAGAGAGAGTTTATGGGGTAATTTTAGGGCTTGACTTCCATCATTTTACAGATGTACTAATAAAGTTTTTTTCCACAAGTTAAGACAAGTAGAGTTTTCTCTCTGTATTCTTCCTTCATCAACATCATACATGTACCATCTGCTAAGTCCTCTTACTGAGCCCTCTCCATAGCTTGTTCTCAGATCCACAGCACTCAGATGGTTGAGGAGAACACTTCCCTGCAAATGCTTTATTAACCCCTCTGCAGAGGCATAAAAATTGGAGCTTAAAAGTTGCTTACGCTGTAACGTAAGATTAATGCATTTTACTCTGTGCTAAACAAAACCAAACATAACAAAGTCCTCCTCTCCACGAAACAGGCACACAAGCTAATGGCTGGCAGGAAACAAGCAAGTTCTCCATTTTCCTCTCGTATCAGATACAATCTTGAGCACAGTAAAGAAAGCATAAGCTTTGAGACTCTTGTACGGTTAGCACCAAACTTGTGGAAAACTTATATTTGTAAGCATGAGCTAATCTTGGTCTCCCTTCCAGAGCGCAGCATTAATGAAGGTCTTCTAAGCTCCCCACAGACTGTTCATCTCCTTCCATCTGCCCCTGTTCTTCAGGTACATGCTGTGAGTCCTATTTCCCTCCTTATCCATTTTTCTGACCTTCTCATCATCTTCTAGGTCTTATCTTACACACGGCTGTCCAAAATCCACTCTGAATTACCCCATTTAAAATGATATGGGGACTTCTTCCCAAGATCAACAGCCACTTTCCACTTCCCCTTCACAAAACTCACTTCAAGCAACTGCATCTCTGTTTAAACTGCAACAAACTAAGTCCATCTCCAAGCCAACCTGTGCAGTCTCTAGGCTCTTAGCTACAACTTTTAACATCTGCTGGGACTCCAGGTATGCCATGTGTTGCAGGGTAAAGGGAAAAGATCTTATAATTTGATGATCCATACTTTACCACAGAAGAAATAACTTTTCTCTGTGCAGAAAAATGTTTAAAGTTTAAGTTTAGAACAGTGGAAGTAAGATTAGTGATTGTAAACTCTTTTCTTACCACTCATTAGAATCTTATTAGCCTGCACATTACTCTTCTGTCTTAACCACCTTTTCCTCTTCCTCCTGTCTTTCGTCACACACAGCACTGCTTCCTTTCATGGCATTCCTTTCTTCAGATATGGAGAAGCTAAACTATACCTTACCTCTTCCTAAACCAACACTTTACATGATTTACTACTGTTATACCTGTGACATACAGAGTTGAAGATGTTTAACAGCTATGCATGAGCCAGCTCCCTGGGACAGAGTAATCACTGCCCAATTAAAGAACAGCCAGCCACAAGGATAAATAGATAAATACAGCACAAAAATATTTGAAGAAATCATCGATTACTGTTTTACACGCAGGACTATTCAAATAACTCCTGAATTGCTCCTTTCACTGATTCTTCAGGACTGTGTTGATGATACACCTTGCAATATCCTTTGGATTTTCTACCAAGTGGACAAGAAGATATAGCAAGTACTGGCTTTCTTCACACAAAGGTGGAACACAGAGCTTGAATTTCCCTGCAACACCCGTGCTTCCAGGCTTGTGATTGCCACCCTGTTCTGAATCCCTCTAGGACAGTGGATTGCAAGTGAAAACAGTATGTGTGTCCAGACTTTTGGCCTTATGCTCTGCACCTTGGAAATTATTTAGCTTGTTCTGTCTCAAGGCATTCTTACTGTGCTATTCATTTCAAGAAAAATCTCTGATATGAACTAGGAAGAGAAAGCTAGTCTTGCAACGCAAGCACAAGAGCAGGAACCGACAGTTCAGCTCTCAGGTATTACAGTGATGAGTGCTAAACAAACAAGTAGAATAGAATAAAGCAGTATTGTGTACCAAGCACACTTGTCAACCAAGGGCCACGTGTACACTCTGAGCTGTCCTTGCTTCAGTCTTACCCCTGGTAAAATGGAACAAGTCCTTCTTCCCAACATCCCATTTCGTATTGTCATTCATAGAAGAAAAGTTTATGTAAATGCACAACGTAATGGTTAACTCGGTTTTAGTTATTTTTCATAACTCGTGCTGTCCAGTTTCACGTACTGAGGAATAAAACCCCCTCATCCTATGCCAAAGTAGACAACAGATACAAATGATTTATGGGGATTTGATGTGTTTTGCTTGTTTGTTTATTTGTTTAAACTTGGAGCCCACTCACCAGCCCAGTCACTCATTTTTCAGACTGTTTCAATGCTTTGATTTGCTAACCAGGAATTCAAACATCAGGTGGGAGCAGGAATGAGTAGGTGGGAACCAGAGCAGTCAGAAGCTCTTAGAATGTTATTCTGAGAGCTTGAAAATTTGAAAATTGGAAGTTGATTTTAAAAAAGTATAGTAAACAATTCTCATTTTTTCAGACACTTGAAAAAAAAATACTGTCTTTAAGTTCCTCCTCAGGAGGATTTGGTCAAAATCTCCCCTTCAGACCTTAAAACATCTCAATGAAAACAGGCACAAAAAGGCCAGTGGAAATATGAATATCAGTTTAGCTCTAAAAGATGTTCACACTTTACAATTTAAACAAAATATTTACTAGTAATGTATCACCTTATTATCATGAATTGAGAGTAAATTGAAATTTCATGCAACTGAATAGGCTAATTACATACACAGACACATGCTTTAAAAACTAGGCTTTTCATGGTCTTAAGTATAAGCAATTAAAGGTAAGAGTAACATTTCATAATCATGTCATTGATCTAAATTCCTTTTCATTTTTCTATGAAAGCATTATACTTACATAAGACACATCTGAGGTTGTTCCTGTTTCTCAGATCCGCATTTGTTCTAATCAAATATTCACCTCGTGACTTTTTTTTTCAGTTTTTGCCTTCACATGAACTTAAAATTTTGAAAGTCTGAATCTATCATTAACTTTGAAGAAAGTACTAAAAACTCATTTAAAAAAAAAAAGTCATAGGGAGCTATGGGAAATTCTGTATTAGGCTGGCCTACTAATTAAAATCAACTATGCCATATTACTTCCACTGTTCAAAAGTATCCGCCTACAGATCTAAAATCTTTTCAGAATGATTAAAATCAGGAGTAAAACATCCCAAATCGCTTTCCTCTTTCATGTGGAGCCACACAGAATGCACTTTTTCAGATTTCAAAGTCCATTAAAACATCACCTTTGAAAACAGATGCACAATCAGGCCCAGGAGTGATTTATGCAAGCGAGATGCTCAGAACTGCCAGGAACTATTCATGTTCAAAGTACCCCCAGCAGGCTCAGCTAGGTCCAGTTTGTATCACGTATAATTAGGATTCTTCAGACCATAAAATCAATAATATAATTAGTAAGTGGTATGTTATTTCCTAGAATCTTGCTACAACTTATCTGTCTTTGATCAAGCCGAGCTGACTGCTAACGACATTTAATGTTAATTAATGAAAATACATGTGATAAAAAGTTCTTTGGAGGATTATCTCATTATGTACCACAAAAAATGAAGTATGTAATAACTGTAATTTATGTTTATATCAATGACTATTGTTTAGGCTACTCTAAGAAGACATTAGGATTACAAGTCATCTTTAGCTCCACTTTCTCTTGCCTTACAGAAGCACTTTCTTGAGCTGATGTGTGTACAACAGATGATCCAGTTCATTAATGAGTTATGACTCGTTTATAATACCAAAGTCTGCACGTAAATTCTTCCTCAGCTGTGGGACAGCACCAACAGAATATTTTATGAAATTCACTTATCTTTTGACAATGGATGATTGACAGCAAACCATCACGACTGAAGTTACTGACAAAATAAATAACGGAACCTGCGGAGATTAAGGAGGGATTTCAAAAAAATGACCACAATTCTCAGAGAAGAATGATTAGAGAAGGCCAAAGTATTTCATAATCTCATAGGAATGCAAAATTTTTCTACCAATCACTTTGACTGTCCGAGACCCCAGCTATACAGGAACATTTATATTTAAAAATATTCCAATTTGATGTAACACATCTAAGTAAATTTTCATGATTGTCAGGCACATGGAGAAAGGTAAAATGAAATTTTTCATTAGTATAAAATGCCGTGAGATTCACCAAAACCATTGTATTGGGTTTAACATGTCTGTTTCTAAACTAGAAAGGAATGGTAGAATAAATGCATCATATTAACACCATAGGGCAGCTGCTACAGTTAATACATCATGTCAATTAGCTCCTATTTCCCAAGACATTTTGGCTTTGATAATATACATCCTAATGCTCTTGCTTAATATTAGCTACATATAGTAAATGAACCCCTGGGTTGGGTAAGACTATTCTAATACAAGAGTCTGAGTATACACCTCACTTGCAACAACTTTTGCCAATACAGATGTGTAAAAAAGGAACACTCTTCATACTAACTCACTTTTCTCTCTAGTAAACATACAGAGTAGCATAACAATATCCAGAAATTTTAAATATTCTTACAGCAGCTCTATTAATTTCACAACAACCCTGTTGTTCAGTGGCACACTATTGTCAGTATGAGCAGGGAACACTGATCTTACACGTAAGCTAAGGTTTTCAATGATCTAAATTCCTAGGAAAAATAAGAGCCATACAGAGGGAAAAAAAATAATCTTGCTGCATCTCTAGCAGTTCGGTTTAGTATGAAGGACGAAGTGTCAAAGTGCTGAGAGCAGGATGTTGGCTAAATAGGTGCCACTTGTACTGCCCCAGATGTGATGGAGCTGGCACGCTGTTCAATACAAAGTGATTAATGATTGCTTGCAATCAGCCCTAGAAATCAATTGGCATTGAGTGACATAATGATTCTATGACATCACACAGCCTCACATCCGATGCTTGTTCTTGGACACATCTCTCCTCGTGCTGCCATTTTTGGCACTGAGTGGGCTCAAAAAAATTATGGGCTTTATGATGTTCATGAATAAACAAGTTTTCACATGAGAGAGGATTCTATTTCTGTCTGCCAAATTTTATTTTTCTGTTCACTCATGACCCCTCCCATCACCACTCTTTGCTGTGTCAAAGTCAACTACATGAGCAGTGCAAAGGAAAAGTTATGTGTTTAAAGTTGGTCCTTTATTTCAATTAATAATTATGATAGAACATAGGAAAATCATATAATGAGAAAAGGAAAGAAGGTGCTAGTAGAACCGCGAGTGTTGTGAGCCATGCAAATCTCTCAATTTCAGCTGCACCGTTGTTGCATGAGCAGACCATTGTTTTGGCACTATCAATAACAAGTTTTACCAAAGTGACTGTTCTAAAGCAATTAATGGTTTTAAATGACCCCCAATGCCCACTTCCAAATGCATTTGAGGATGCTGTACCTTTGGGGGAAAAAAAAAAGAAAAGGAGTGACAACAGAAAATGAAGAATAAAGGGCAGCTGCTTTAATCTCTGTTCACATGTGATAGGTTTCTCCCTGCCCTAATGACCATAGTGGTCTTCTCTACATTTGCTCAAGTTTGTTTTTTTTTTTTTTTTCTTAAGGGGCACAGCAACAATACATAACATTCTAAATGAAGTCTCACCACTACCTTGTACAATGGTCCTGACATTTTTCTGTCTCTGCACAAAAATACCTTACTGAATCAGTCCTAGAACAGCATCGCACTCTTCTTAATGAGGAATTAGCTCGATGCTCATAATTGAATATATAAAAGTGAAAGTAAGCTTGATAAATCTGCTCCTGTATTTTATTATTTTCAATGTACTTCAGCATAAGTTGTACTAGTATAGACAACAGAGAATAGCTCCTGCATGATAAATAATCTGTGTAAATTTTACAGAAAAGTTCTTTGGTCCAGTTTGTAACGTGTTCTTCCAGTACGTGCATACACACAGCACGGGACATCAGCGACCGCAAACACGAGCAGAACAGTACAGGCTGTCGTGTGCTTGGAAACAAGGCATCAGTTGACACGTTTGAAGTAAATGATAGCTTAAATCTTAGTAAAAGATGGAACAACGTCGTAACTGTCAGAGCAATTTTCCACATCGGTGGTTTAACACCTGAACTATTGCTTATTTTTGCAACTGAACTATTCCCAGTTTCTATCTGTTCTACTCTGAATCAACATCAGTTCTGAGATGTGTCATAAACAATGTTTGCCTGAAAGAGCCAAATGTACCACCACCACGGTGGAGACTTAATGAGGAAACAGTAGCACTCCCCACGCCCCAAGAAAAAAAAAAAGAAAGAAAAACAAAATAAGATGGGTATATATAAGAAAATAAACATCTGGGTTGTAAATAACTGCAGGCTTCACAGACAGTATAACATTAGACTGCCTCTGACTTAACGTCATGAAGATTGAGTTATTAATTTTAATTTAATGCTGCCATAATTTTCAGTTTTGCATATGAATATAATCTTATCATGTTACCAGCTATCTCAGGAATGTAGCGGAACTGACAACATTCTTGTGTCTTCTACTTTTCACGGGAACAACTGGCTATGCATCTTTACTTGTCAGGCATTTTTAAAGGTTTTTCATAGTTCAATAGCAGCACACAAAGAAAGTTTGATTTCAAAATGAAAGAATGGGCAACTTCTCTAATATACTAATTTTCCAGATTCAAAACAGTTTAATTATTTCCATGGTCTAAGAGAAATCACAAACAAATTGTGAGGTGTAAAAGAATAATTTATTTCCAATGGTTAATCCTTCAAAAACCTACAGGGAAAGAGACTCAAGATGTAGAAATCATTAATGGAAGAGTGATTACTGACTTCTGTTCCTAGAAACAAAGAAATAAGGCCACAGCTGGCTCACAGAAGCAGGTACGTTCTGGCTGAGCTGCCGTGAGGACTGTTGCCCACATTGCAACTCTGAAAAGGCTCTTTCAGAATCTAATCATACCACTGTTGTGGGGAAGATAAAGTTCAACTACAGTTTTCTGGAAAATACTCTTTAAATGGTTCCAGTCACATTTTTCTACCTAATGTCTTTCTTCAAGCTATTTTGATTCATAACTATTTTCATTATCATAAAACTGTCCTTAAAGGACCAAGTGAATGTGTCGTTCACACCAGCTCTTCAGTGCCCAGTTATGGGTGGACAGCAGGAAGACAAGCAGGCAGTGAGTAGCTGACACCTAACTGCAAAGCCCAGGCATGTCGTGAAGATGCACATCCCACAAGGAGCGCACACAAGAGGCAGCAATCCCAGCCCCTAGCAAAAACTACTGGCAGCCACAAGGCAAAGAAAGCACCAACTGCCAATCCTACCTCTAAGAAAAAAAAATGCTCTTCCAGAAGCCTAAACCTTCCCACAGCTGTGCCTGTTGGAACCCATACCTACCTATCCTCATGACTGACATGGAAAATATGTTTACTCCATAACCTTGCAGCGTGTGGATTCTGGCACAGAATCTTAAGGACGCTGAGTGTCCATAGATTTGCTTGCAAAATATTATGCAGAAGAAATATAGCTATAATACTGGTAATATTAACTTGTTTTCTTTTACCTTACTAACAAGGAATCCTGTAGAGTATTGAAGATAGCAAGTCCACACGTATGAACTATTTCTTGTTCGGATGTGGGTGGTAAGCCAAAAAGTTATTAGGCACCAGGCCAGCAGGAGGAAACAGGGACAAACAAATGAATGAGAGTAGAGGTAATTGTAGCACTTATTTGGATTAGATGCAGATCACCAATGAACTCTTTTGTCACTTCTTTTCTCCTAAGGGAAATCTCACTTTCCCAGCTTTAATTTAATCATGAGAAAAATATGTCAAGTATTGATTATAACTAGAAACTAAAGTCCTCTACAAGCATGTACACATTAACACTATCACTCAGACATGACCTGGAAGAAATCCTCCGTTCGCCTTTCCTCATCCTGCTTCCCACTTCTTCTAACAGATTGTCTTATAGAGAACAGCATGTTCAAACTTGTAAACATCGGTTTTGGTGATGAAAAAGTCCAGGAGGGAATTTGTTAAAACCATTAAATTTATGTTGCTTGTGATGCTAAGCGTAACTAAAAGACATGTCTTCAACTATGAAAGCAGAATACGATAAAGCCTCAGAGGAAGTACTGTATATCAACACTGATTTCAATTTATTGCAGTTTGAAATAATACTCCAGTCAAGTCTAAAAGTAGGAGAATTTGGCAGAAACACTTATGAAAATCCTAAAATGGTGCTGTTTGTTCATGACCCTTGAGAAATAAAAAGAAATAAACAAGTGACACACATCTACAATGTATTAGATTGCAAAGCACCAACAGGAAATTAATGGATGGAAGATTTCTAAAAATGACCCTCTGCCGCTCCCTCCGTACCTGCTCACCCCAGGCCACACTCCTGCCCTTTAGTCTTTCGTCTGTTTTCCAGACCCTTGTTCCATTGAACAAAAAGCCAGCGTGTGATACTCCTTGTTTCACTGAAGACATTCAACAGCTCAACAGTTCTAGTTAGACTAAATCCAACTTTACACAGCCTGTTTTTATACACAGGTTCTACTTGATTGGGGAAAAGCAGGGATTAACAGCGTTATGCCTAAACCTACCGTTGGAAAATGCGATCTCTACTTTCAGTAGGAGATGCCTGCCAAGCCTCGTCGACAACAAAAAAAGTAGTAAGAGAGGGAGTTTCAGCTACTGCTTGGGTCCCAAACACAAACAGACAGCGAAGTTCATGAACCCACAGACTACAGCTGAAGGCTCCCTCTCTACTGATTTCAGTTCTTTCATGATGCACAATCTGTACATCTCCCATTTTGACCAGACTGCTCTAAGCAGACGGTGCGAACACAGCCTGGAAGCATCTCTCAGCTTGGGCTTATTGTCATAGAAGCTGCACTAGAATCTCTCCAACTACTTTCTCTGTATTTCTCTATCTGACTGAAAATCAGGTCACTGAGCACCTTTGCAAAATAACGCTCCCAGATAGTGGTCTGGACGGACACAAATTTTATGACATAGTTCATAAATCTAAGATGTCTTTGTACCTTTTTCTTGTCTCCTGGGTCAGAAACTCTACCATCATTAACCTGCAGAATTTGCTGTTGCATTTCCTCTCCAGTGCATTGTTCTACTACATGGGTTTTACGCTTCTGCTTGCTCCCGTTATGCACAGCAACACTGGTTCCTTCCAAAGCTGTTCTGAGCTTCTGCTTACAATATTCTACTCTTTCTCCAATCAAAACGCAATCTACATAGTCCTAAGATGTTCTTTATTATCCAAGTTTGTTGTATTTTGCTTTCAAACACACTGGATATCCAAAACAGCCCCAAAACATTGTCTCAAAGATACAAAATAATGAACAGCCGCAGTCTTATATTCTGATTTTACACAGACATACACTTGCTGAAAACCTCCTGGAATAACAAACATTTTTCCTCCATTCACTCCAGTCACCTATAAAAGGAAGAACTAAAGAAAGTTCCTGAATATTCTGCCCATGTTTTTGGTGTGAGTTACTGAGTAATGACATTGTTAGAGCATTTAATGTTGCAGCTTCACTGCACCTGTCCAGTCAACACCTGACAGAAGAAGATAAATATATTTATAATACACAACAAAGTGAATAATAAAGAGTTTATATAGTTGTCTCTGACAAAACTGACAAGTTGTAGCTGGCAGCTTTAATCAGCTCCCAGCTGAGCCTGGGAAATCAGAGGGAACAGAGTGCTGACCTTTCTGATGAATTTCCGAAGGAAGGTTGAAGTTCTGTTTACTTCTTTAATGGGAAGAGGTATCAAGTTCTAAGACCTTTGGACAAAGGAGGATTCCTGCATAAGAGCATTGTACACCATATTTAACAAAGTAACTATCGGTTCATCTAAAACTGACTTTTTCAAATAAAGGGATAAGGCCTAAGGTTACAAGGATGAAAATGCCTGTAAGGTTTAATGCCACAAATCACTGCCAGATGCTGAAAACGTACTAGATATGATTTTCGTGTCTCGAATGTGAAAAATGCAGTAGAATATAGTTTAAATTTAATTTTTACAGGTCAGTGGTGCTTAAAACCACTGATTTTTTTTTGCAACAAGTATTAACCTCCTACTTGTTTCATATGGAAACTGATTTTTCACTTGCATTTGCTTAACTAGAACCAAGAAGATAAATGCAAGTAATGACTAATGATTTGATCAGCTATTTCAAAGTAAGTTATAAATTATTATTTTGCAGTATATATAAAATCTCTGGCATTGGTTTTAAAAAATACTTAACAACTCTCTCTTAAAATTAAGCTCCTTGGAATCACGTCTGAGGATTGAGAGATCCAGCAGCACTTTTCCAAATGTGTCACCTTATGGTTTATACCCCCCTGCAGCTGCTGCCCAAACCGACACCACAGGGGACTTTGTTTTTCTAAAAAGCCAAAACTGTTCTCTGATTAACAGGATCGTACCACAAAAGTATCTGCTCTTCTTGATAGCTCAAGTGTCTGCTCTATATGAATGGCTGATACAGAGACCTTGCAAGAATTTAGGAAGGTTGGTGACTTGTAAATCAAGACCGATGAGAGTTTTGCAGTAAACAAACTGCAAACTTTTTGCTTTTTTATAATCTCATTTACCGATCACTTTCTGCCCACTAACTTTTAAAAAAATGAACCCATAGCTTTAAATCACCACCACACATATACTCACGCACCTCCAAAGCTGTTTGCTGAACGAGTTGCTATATAAGTCACTGTACAATTTTTCAAACAACACTGAAGGAACTTAAGTATTGATTTTTGCCAGAATAGTATAGGATACACTGGAATGGCCATCCAAAACACTTGCACCAGTAAATTAGTTCCTTGTTCCAGTTTGGTTTTTTATTTTCCTTACAGTTCTACTTCAACAAGTTCTGCTTGGCATCAGTGGCAGACATTGAAATTTGGTTACAGACGTGGGCCCTCCAACTTACACTCATTGTTCATATAGCACTATATGAACATCATATACATGTGTACTGTAGATACATAAACAGGAGCATGATACAACCAGTTCCTTCTGATTGACATCAGTGGAATTGTTCGACTGGACCATTTATTTACTGGGAAGGTAACAAAGAACCTCGCTGATGTAGGAGCGTTTTCATGATCATCACAACGGAAAGGTGCTGACTATAATTGCATCTTTTCTACTCTGACCTTTTTGGTTAAGAAATGTTTCAGAGACATATGCTTTAATGTTAAGGAATAATGTTTACTCTTCCCTTGTGACATAAGGCTGTGCTGTATTCCTACAGGGAAGGGATATGAGGATCAGGAGGTAACAGCATATGTAACTAAAGCACAATTCCTGCTGTTCCCAGAGAAAGGCCCTGCTTCCTCAGCAGCAGAAAACAGCGAGTGAATTATATCCTTATGGTAAGCATGAGACAACCCACACATTGGTAAAAGGTTTTTGTAAATTGTGATGGATGATAATTCTGTAGCTGCTTCCGTCCACTCCTGCTTGCTAGTACAGGATCAGCTCAAGAAATTAAAGGGGAATATAAAAGTTGCATTAGCAAAAAATAGATGTTTGTACTACTACAAAATTAATGTTTTGCCATTGCAGATCTATATTCTTATTTAGCGGAGTTACACTCATGAAAATATACAGACAATATTATTAATATCATTGTGGGATATCAATCAAAACTATTCCCACTACTTAGAGCGTAATAAAAATCAACAAGTTGATTTTACACCAATGAATCTTCTAAAGTGTGGGTCAGAAATAATTTATATCTAAAAAACATATATATATAAAATATATATAATTAATATGTAAATAATTAAGATTCTGCTTATGGTTGAAAGAATCCACATCCTGATGTAGAAATTCAGGAGAATGAGAGCTTTTCTTAAGCTGATAAAACTCACCGTATTGTCACCACCATTGCTGTTTCAGAGTAACTGTGAAATTGAAAATATTACAGGAATGCAAGGAGATTTTAAAAAGTTACATTTAGTCAAAACAGCAGTCCAAGTAGTTCAGATTCCTTACTATTTACATGCTAGAGGCATGCAAGAGGTCCAAACAGGAGATATTTTTTATCATTCATATGAATGCCTGATTTTTCATTTGAATTATGCCAAATGCTTGACCTCCGAGATATTCATAGACTCACAGAACAGTTTGGGTTGGAAGAGAGCTTTAAAGGTCATCTAGTCCAACCCCTGCAGTCAGCAGGGACATCTTCAACTAGATCAGGTTGCTCAGAGCCCTGTCCAACCTGACCTTGAAGGTTTCCAGGGATGGGGCATCTACCACCTCTCTGGGCAACCTGTGCCAGTGTCTCACCACCCTCATAATAAAAAATTTCTTCCTTATATCTAGTCTGAATCTCCCCTCTTTTTGTTTAAAACCATCACCCCTTGTCCTATCACAATGGGCCCTGCTAAAAAGACTGTCCCAATCTTTCTTATAGGCTCCCTTTAAGTACTGAAAGGTGCTAGAAGGTCACCCTGGAGCCTTCTCTTCTCCAGGCTGAACAGCCCCAACTCTCAGCCTGTCTTCACAGGAGAGGTGCTCCAGCCCTCTGGTCATTTTTATGCCCTTCCTCCAGACTTGCTCCAACAGCTCCGTGTCCTTCTTCTGTTGAGGGCCCCAGAGCTGGACGCAGCACTGCAGGGGGGTCTCATGAGAGCAGAGGAGGAGAATCCCCTCCCTTGACCTGCTGGCCACGCCGCTTGTGAGGTAGCCCAGGATACGGTTGGCCTTCTGGGCTGCAAGTGCACATTGCCAGCTCATGTCCAGCTTTTCACCCCCCAGTACTCCCAAGTCCCTCTCTGCAGGGCTGCTCTCAATCCCTTCAGCCCCAGCCTGTATTGACACCAGGGGTTGCCCCAACCCAGATGCAGGACCTTGCACTTTTGTGCAAGTGCTGTTTCACAACTTTCCTTTCCATTCTTATGTAACTTAAATTTCATTAGAGTTATGAGACAAACTGATCTGAATGTTTGATCCACATGCTCCAGACTGCTCATCATTTATTATATAAATTTATTATCCATTTCTATTCTAAGGTAAACAGTTTCTAGCTCTTCAACATAGTCTAAAAGGAGAGTTTTGCTACATTTCAAAGCATTCCTCTCACATCTGCACAACTCCTTCAGCTGCTATAGCAGCAACATTTCAAAACTGTCTTTGAAAAATAAATTTAAATTATTTTTAAAATAAATTGTGTTGTTCAAAATTCATCCAAATGCAAAGGACTCTGTGATTTTAATGGGACTTTTAAAAGTGTTAGATCTGCTCCTAAATCGGAGCATTACATGATATCCTTCTTACTTGCCTAAGGATGTGAGCAGATTTCTTGGATTGTTTCAAAGCTTCAGTAGAACGACACTGAAGCTAAGGATCTGAATCCAAGTGACTTACATTGCAAGAAATGCACTTGAAAAAGCTCTACTGCTGTAGTGACAGAACAAGCTCATGGTTTAATATAATATATTTACCAGCTTCAGACTGGAATAACCTCACTGACTGCAGGAGAGTTCCTTCTCGGTTAGTGAAATCAGGATCAGCATCAGCTTCCTGAATCTGAGTGTATGATGTATAGGTCACCTCATTTTTTGCATGGAGAGCATATTATATATATCACTCTAGTGGCAGACTGGGGGAACAAAAGCAGTAAAATATTTCCTCAGGGTAAAATATAGCTCCCAGGAGTCATAAAGCCTGAAGCAAAAGGTTATTTTACCCAAGATATATGCTGTACGTTTTATTATTCTTGGGGGGGGACACAGTGGTGGTGTTCTAATATGC
This sequence comes from Nyctibius grandis, assembly GCF_013368605.1. Classification (NCBI taxonomy): domain Eukaryota; kingdom Metazoa; phylum Chordata; class Aves; order Nyctibiiformes; family Nyctibiidae; genus Nyctibius; species Nyctibius grandis. The sequence continues at coordinate 24,999,821 of NC_090668.1, forward strand.
TGGTATTCCAATACCTGAGACTTCATCCTACCTGCCCTTTACAGACCTTGGAAGAAAAACGTCCTTAATGACACCAATGGGAAGAAAGGGAAGTGAAACAGAGAAGTCAAGAAACCAGTGCAGAACCATTTCATGTTTAGTGAAGCACAGTGAAGAATGATGGATGTAGATAATTACCTGCAATTTATATCTGAGACAATCTTTTAGACAAACCACCACATAAGGTTTTAAAAGTCCAAGGTGAGATTCCAGGTGGTAGTAATTAATGATAGGCAAAGCAGTCCCTAGCTTAGATCTTTGGGGAGCAGAACACACAAGTGCTGGTCAGTATTTCAGGGTTATCTGTGTCAACACAAGATGGGGATGACTGTCTTTTAGTACAAGCTCCAGCCTTCCTCAAGACAGCTAACAAATCCTCTTTCTGCTTGAAGATCACAAACAGCGAGGAAGGAGAAGGATCACACAGGACTAAATCAAGATGAAATAAAAAAGACTAAGAAAGAGAATATTGAAATGGAATACTAGCGGAAACTTTTTGACAAGATCTACAAAATGTATGGAAAGTTTATATCAAATAAGCAGCACAGTCACAAAGACAAAACACTAGGAAACTCAGCAGAGAAGCAGTCCCCACTGTCCACAGAACATCCAATAAGATAACGTTTTCCTATTTAAAACTTGTCTTTCGAAGGACACTTGGAATCCCAGCTGAGCTGATTATCCCCAGCACCAGGTACTGTATAGGTATGCATGAATGGAGGCTAATATCTGTTACTTTTCCAGTAAAAAAAAAATCCATTGAAATATTGCTACATTCTCTTATTATGTCTAAACATAATGAATTTTGACATTTGCATCCGTGTTCCCACACTTTGCAGCAGATATTGCTCATAGGAAACACGCTGAATACGCTGAATGTTTTGGAAGGGAAGTCAGAGGAACAGAGTTGAGTGGACAGGCAAGCCTGAGTCAAGCCTGTTGGTTTCAAGCTTCAGGAGGCTGAGGGAAAACATTTACGGGCACAATTCAGCGCTCATGTACATATACTCACCATGTGCTACAGCTATAACAGGTCCCAAGGCATGGTGTGGTGCATTTGGCTCATCAAAAGTAAAGAGGAAGAATCCAAACAATATAATAGTCTTTTCCTCCCTGGGGAACTTTACAAAAAAATCAGTTAGGGCAAAGGAGAAAATAACAGCCCAAATATTTCAACCTTGGAAGTGTCCTATTAATGTATTTCCAACTTTTCTTTGTGTGGAATGTCTTGCATACAAAACCAACAGAACTAGATTCAGCTGCTTCTGAACACGCATACAGAGGTTTGGGGGTTTCCCTCTTTTTGAACAAAAGTAATGAAAGGACTAAATTTTTAGAGTTTTCTTTTTTTTTTTTTTCCTTTTGTAATAGAGATTTACTCACTGCCATCTGGAGAGCTTTTGACAGAGTCACTAGGATCCTCAAATGCAGAAATTACAATCTAGGTAGTAACAGGGAAACAAGGACTTGAATGCTGAGACAGGAAATCATACAGGTTCACAGAAACTGAAGAATGGAAGAATTTGATACAACACTTAAAGAGCGATGACTTAGGTAGGGTATAATCCAGGTGAGGAGGCTTATCCAGGATGAATTGCGTTCACATCTTCTCTTGTCTTACACACTAATATTCCTCATTCCTGGGATGCCGTACACGACAAACGATACCCATGCCTTCGGGGAAGATGCTGAAGTGAGAGAACATCTGAATTGAGAGGCTCAGATCCTGTTTTCAGCCAGATCACAATCAATAGACTTATTCCTGCTTCATTATTATTTATATGGTGTAGCACACAAGACTGAGGGAAGAGATGGAGAACTCCCGTGCTATGCAGTAGGCACAAGCACACTCACAAACACAGAAAATTTGTCCTATTAATATCAGCATGCCTTACTTCAAATGACCAACTCTGTGTTTACACCTACGTAACAGAAATAAAGGTCTATCTGAATTGGTGATTTTAAGATCACTCTGTTCTCCTTTGTCCCAAGGAATGCAAATTTTAGTCAGGGGGGAGAAAAAGAAGAAAAAAAAAAAGCAGGACTGGGTTGCACAGCTTAGATGCTTCTTCAGCTTGTTACATCCTCTTTCAATAGCCTTGAGCAACTGAGGGCAACTCAATGCCACAGAAACAAGAACACTGGTCTCCTATATGTGTTACTGTGAATATGAAGCACTGAAAGCAAGGACATCTTCAGCTCTCAGTGAGAGCACTTTTTTTGTTGAAATATCATTCCTCACTGTTTGGAATGAAACCCATTATTACCAATTAACCTGCTGTGAACCCATATCACTGGCTGAATTGAGCATAATTATTCATCCATAGTAATAGCTAAAGTAAATTCTGGCAATCTCGGCTAACATTGACTTCTCCTTTGGGAAAATTTTCAAAGATGCCATGTCCTTGGTTATGTTTTTAAACCATTTTTTGTGTTAAGCTGCAACTGAAAATGTATCATTATGACTCATTTCTTCTTGTTTTGTAATGTTTTCTTTTTTCTTGCACAAACATCTATAGCTATTATCAACTGAAAAAATACCTCCGCATGTTCAGAAACCTGATTTTTCTTAAACAAAGTTTTAGCATCAGTAGCCCATGTAGGTTGTCTAAAAATAAATTTTTAAATTAGTTGTTACTTTTCATAGCTCTTTAACCACACAGTCAGATGAACCACAGCCCTGTGAGCAAATGCAGGCATAAATCTTGGTTTGAATTTATTTCAGGTTGTCAAATGTAATTTACTAAGAGAACATCTGCCAAAAAAGAATCCAGAGGCAAACCTAAGTTGTCATCTTAAATTAAGTGTGGTTTCTTTTTGTTAATCTTTCTACATAAAAGGTCGTAAAGTAGCGCATTAAAGATGCAGCAGTCCTCTTTCCTAATAAGGCGGCAAAGGTGGAAAAACAGAATAAAGACAGCATGTTTCTCTAGCTGAGGGAACATGTGCTCAAGATGATTAGGTAAATGCTCACTTGCTCTCTGAAAACTGCAGTCTTCTCTTTATTCTTAGGCCACATACAATGTGGGAAATTAACAACCTGAACACTGAAGAGGAAGAATAGCAAAACGTCTGCATAAGCTTAGCACTAATTTTTTGCAAAGAAGAATTACTCAGAAGGGCAGGTAATACCTACTGTGATAGCCCAGCTGGCTGCTGGATATATCATGTCCCCTCCAGACTGCACTGGAACTATGGAACTAATTTCCTTAATGACAGGCTGGATTCTGGCTCTCACTGAAGAACCATTTTACTTTCATAGTCAAGAAACTCTGAATTATTAAACCATCTCAAAACCTTTGAATCTTTGCACTGGTACCCCTCCTCTCATCACAGTAAGGTTGTTCTTGCCTTCAGGGCCTGAATCAAGAAGTTATTGCTCTGTTTTTTTTTTCTTTTTTCCCCTGTGGGTTACTATCTCCTCCACATTATCTATGTCCCAAGTGTTCACCTTAACCATTGGCACCTCTTTGTATTTTCTCCATACCCTTCCCCTGCATAAAACTGTCAAAACTGACCCACAAAGTTAGTACCTTTCAGATCCTTCTACCACAGCTCCTTTACAATTTTAAGACCAAGTGAATGTGTAGTAGCAAGGAAAAGCTCCAGGTAATCTGGAGCAAGAAGCAGCAGGGTAATTACACACAAATGACCCAGCCGATACTTGAAAAGTGAGAAACAAGCAGCGTGTGCCTGGAAACACAAGCATTTAAGCCTTAAGTTTATTTGTCAGGGTAGGGCAGAGCTACAGCATTGCTAAGAGTTTGTGTCAGCTATTTGGGGATTTTTAAACCAGCACCAGCTTGACTTGCCACCAGTTAATCTGTTCATGTGTTCCAAGGCCTAAACGTTCGTGTGGAGTAAGGTAATGCTTGGGAACTGATTGCGTACTGTAACAAGGAAAATTGGCCACTCCACAAAATTCACACGAACGTATCTTAAAACCTTAGATGAGTCAAATATTCCAGCTGTGGCTGATCGCCACCCAAGCTATACAGGTGTTTTGCCTCTCTGCTTTACTGTTTTGTTTCCTAACACCCATCTTTCTTCTGCGTTTATACAATAGTGAACATTCAACATGGCAACACCAACAGACCTATTAATACATAGGAACTGAAAAACCACCAGTCAGTTTGACAGCCCTGCATTACCATGCCCCATTACATTCGGGTGACACAAATTTAAAAGAAATAATTGTTCTCTAAACTAGTTGGCTAAATATTATTTAATGCAATGTTCCTACAATAATGCCACTTTGGTAGAGATGAGGATTTGTGACTTTTTGTTAGCTCATCAATTAAACTTATTGTTTTTCACAAAATAAGTGGAAGAAAAAGAGGCTTGCTGGATTAACACGTACCATATTTTCCTTTAGGCCTACATCCTGCACCTTAGTATGTTTAATTATTTCCTGTGAAAGTGAGACCTCCATTTAAGCACAACACCTTCCACCAAAACACAACAACCCCACTCAAAAGGCTCCCTGCCCTCTAAACTAACCCTAAGGGCTCATTTTCAACTATAGAATTTAGGGACTGAATGCCAAAAGGGGACATGGATGGCCTGCAGCAATGCTGTAATTGCCTACGCAAATTGGGTACATGCACAGATAGTTAAAACCTAAATAATCTGCAAGCACGTACACCTCGCTTGTGTGTACCACTCAGGTAAACTTGTGTACAATTGGGCTAGGAAACTCCCTTACCAGTTTGTACAGCATGCCTTTCTCTGTGCCCCGTTCTCAGATTTGAAACTGGCCTAGGAATTCCTGGGGGCTGAAGACACTTCTAATAGGTTGGTGAAAGGTAATTAAGAAAAAACAAGTCTCCCATCATTTGACTGATATTTCCTATGCAGAGGTCCATACCTAAACTTGAAAATATCCAGGAGTCACAAACTGAGCCCAGTAACGCAGATTTGTTAAACCTTCTACCTACAAAGCCCAACTTTTTAGCTGAAATTCATGACGTGTGTTTTCAGGCCCACAGGTCACCCTTTGGGCCTTTAATATGACTGTCAGACATACTCTTTGCTGTTCAAGCACCTCGTTTCTCTGAGTAGGAGTTAGGGCCTTTGTTTTTGGAGATGGACCTTCTATATCCCTTCTATGGACAGAATTGTCACCAACAATATTATCAGTCACTGGGGAAAAATGAGTGTCCTACAAGACTCTTCTATCTCCAATGGTCTAAATGCTGGGGTTAAGCAAGTTAGAAGCACAGGCACTCTGGTTTTAGGCAGATTTATATGCACCTCTGCTATACCCTTGGCACTTTGCATAGATTAAAAGACAATATTCTACACAACCAATTAAGATCTTATCATATTAATTGAACTGCCATTATAACATTACCACTAGCCACCTAAGTAATCACTATATGATAACTCCTTATAAACCAGTTCATTGACCTGCCAGATGCCTGCAGAAAAGGCAGGTTTGGCAGTATGCCTTGAAAGCTCAGAATCTTGACATATAACTCCTAAAACAAGGGACCTTTTCCACCTAAATGAAGCCTCCAACTTATCTGTATACATTATATGAGAGGAAAACAGGCAGTTGTGGTTTTTTTTCTTTCTGAAAACATTTTTGAAGGTTTGAATAATACCTAGACACTGTAGGGAGGAAAAAAGAAAAAGAAGGAGCTGCTACACTTTGTATATACATAAATATCCATCATCTGAGATCAAGAGGAAAACTGCTTTTACAGGCCAAAGATCCAGGCTCTTATTTAGGATGGGAAAAAATCAGGTAGAAGCCACAGATCTGAACCAGGGTTTTGACTCTCAATCCCTCCCATTCAAGCTGAGTGCTTTAGTCCCTGGCTTAGTCTGCAATATTTTTTCTCATGTTTTAACCACGTGTTTCAGGAATCAGCATTTTCCTGTTTCACCATTCAATTCCCAATCAGCTGTAACAAGGTGAAGACTTACCAACATGATGTTAAACCTTCCCTCTTTTCTTCCCTTTACATCCTCCAGTTGTAATGTACTTTAGGGCAAATGGATGTATTTGTTCCAAGCTACTTCTGTCTCAGACACCCTGAATGAAAGAGGCCTGTTTATATGCTTTGAAAAATGACAGCTGATATCATGGGACTAAAAGCTACGCAGTATAAAAACCGAGGAGCCTTTTCAGAACAGGTCAGAGTATAGAAGCTCAGGAGGAAGTACTGGGAAGGAAGAGATATCCTTTATCCACTAAAAACAGGCGAACAGTAACATCAGCCAGACAATCCACCCTCATTTTGATGTAATGTGAAGTTCCCTCTTGGAAGAAGAGAATTAGGAAAGAATACCCTGGTAGACAGAGCATTGGAGCTGTTTACCCTCTACTTATCACAGAGCCTTACAGTTTAAGCCCAGCGGTTTCAGGAACATTTTGGCATGTATTGACAGTTACTGCAAAGTATCATGCCATGTTGCAAGGTGGATTACAGGTGTAGCACAGCTTAGTAAGCAGACAGTTATTTTCTGCTGCTTCCAAAGAGTTATGCACATTTCCAGCATCCTGTGGTGATCACTACTTAAATTAAGTGGTAAAACCAAACACTAAGATAATTGTGAAAAGCCCAGCATACAAAAGAGACGTTCTTTGAGAGCGTATATAAGCAACAGATACCTTGATTCTGTGGGATATTCCTCACTGGGTCATATCAGAACTACAGCAGGTGAAATATTTTATTTAAATTGCTGATTAGAGTACAGTCTTTTAATTTTTGGCATCTAAAACAATATTTTTTAAAAATAGAGGTGGTGAACTTGGCAGTGTTGGGTTAATGGTTAGACTCAATGATCTTAAAGGTCTTTTCCAACCTAAATTATTCTGATTCTATGATGCTATACCCCAACTGATGGCTTGAAGGTTTCTAAAAGCTGTTTACAGTCATCTTGCAACATACTGAGTTCCTGGGAAGATTCATGGAACTGAGACAATCTGAGTACTTAACACTTTCCAAGACTGCAAACCTGCAAAGTTTCTGTCAAAATCCATTGCAGCAAATGTGTGAGCAGCTTCCTCCAGTTTTACCTCAACCACACATACTGAATGCACAATCTTTTTTGTTCCATGCTGAACCACCAATGTTACTAGTTCTAATACACAATGGTAATGTCCAACTAAAACTCTTCAAGAAAGATACAATCTGACTGGCACCATAACCAAATATCTTATGAATGTCATTGAGTGATGAGTAAAATGACCACTGCATTTGCTTCCATCCCAGATTTTGTGTTGGCATCTGGCTTTTATATTATTCATAGAGTGGCTATTATCTGAATTTTCACTTATGCAGTACAAAAACTTAAGCTCTAGTCAAAAGCTGTCTAATTTACAATCTCAAGTCTGAGCCATTGATTTCAGGTCAAGTACTCCTGCTGAATAAGCCCCTCTATTACGAAAGTGACACACAGGAGACTTCACCAATAACAGATGGATAACACCGAGATCTATAAGGTCACAGTAATAATGCTATAAAGTGATGCAAATCTCAAACTTCTCTAACATAACAGAGATCAGGCTACTCAGATAACCTGTTTCTTCCCATCTTCTCCTAAGATAACAGCTTCTGCCCACATCTCTCCTCATGTTTTCTATTATTTCCCATTTTCCCTTTCCTCGCCCTGGCTCTGCTGTTCTGCTCCCTGCTTTGCACAGTCTGCCTGTTTAACTCATTAACCTCACAGAAAACTAGACACTTTTTTGTCTTCCCAGCATATAGTATTTTCTCAGTGCTCTGTCATCCGTATCATCTACCTACATGCAAAGGCTCCTGTACACAAATCTTGCAACGCACAAGGACTTCACAGTCACCTCCGCGTGAACGCAGAGGAAATCACAGCAGAGCGATGCAGGCCTTGCACCTTTGGCTTGTTCACTACTCAGCACAGTGTTGACATAGAAAGTATTAATAACTAACTTAATAAAAACACGGTTCTCAAAAAGTGTATAAATTACAGAGAACTGAACCAAAGATTAGATATTTCTTTTTCTTAATAAAATAATTCCTGGTTTTCTAAATAATTTGTGGTCAAACTCTACCCATAGCTGTAAACATACCAGCTGCACTGCCCACAGTGAGACACGCACCTCTCTGTGCCTCTTGAATACAGACTTTAATGTGAAAGAAGTTCTACTAACAATCCAAGTTAAGAAACTTGAAAAATACATTTTTTTCCTTAATATGTGTACATGGTGAGTCCAATAGCACTGAGCAGAACACAACCATCATTCATCTCAGCAGTTCAGCCTGTCACATGCCATGACAGAGGAACTCAGGAGGTTTGCAAGCAGTGCAGAAAACTTGAGACTGAAAAAATTTTTTTTTCTGCAATAACTCTCTCTCAACCCACACCAGTGATAGGAGACAAGCTTGATACGACAAGTAAAAGTTCAACGTGGAGCTGAAACAGGAAGTAAGACCACTAGTACATTAGGAGAATTATAAGAAAATTTAAGCTGGGTAGTCCCTAGAAGACAGTGTAATACCTGTAAATCCTATAATATATGTTACAGGTAACAGCTAAATTCCAGCCAGGTTTGTATTTCATTTTGTGCAGATTCCTCTTTTACATAATGCATGCTGTCAGCAATCATTCTCTGTTTAATATGCATAGCGATTCTTCTTCCGTGTCAGCTACTCAATAATTTGTCCCTTTCTACCAAAGAAAAGGAATGTGAAGTCCTAATCTTGCTCTGGGTAGTGCAGGCAGGGAGACGGGAAGGCAAGTAAATGCATCCTCTCCTGAAGAAACCCAGGCAAGCAGAACGCCCACAGAGAGCGTGAGGTACACTGAGGATGATAATGGTCTGCACTAGCTGTCAGTAGGACGGGAGTGCATTTGTAAGGGAACGAGCCACATCTAAAGCTGGTCGTCACCGTCATCAGTCATCAAAGTTACGATGCATTCATTACTCCTTACTTGCCTAATACTCTGCATGATACATGACCACAATTTCCTTCAGCTCCTCAACATCTCAATACAACACCTACTTTTGGAGAGACGGGAACTGATGAAGGGAATTTTTGTATTTATTTGTAGCTACAAAAACCGTTGTAAATACTGCCTGGCTGCAAACATGAGCTGTGATTCAATTAGATACTGAAATACATACCGAAGTACAAGCTCTTTAGTAGAACCAATGAACCCATTTTAAGTCAGGCATGTAGCATGACAGCTATGCTGAACCCAGCCCAAGAGCAGAAATTCTAGTTCAATTCTGAAGGTCATGGCCATTTCAGGGGTACGCTGCATTTCCTGCTTTGCTTTCACAGCTGATATTCTGGCTTATTTTTGTTAAAATAAATGTTATGATACTGAGGACTTGAGAGGGGAGTTTTTATTTCAAAAGCCAAGATGCAACCAAAAAGAACATGGATTTTACAGTTTGAATCTTTCCTTTAGGAGGAAGAGATTTAACATAAAAAATACCATCCAACTCTTCTATCTGAACATAGCAGATATTAGTAAACGTTATTGCGCCAATAAGCTAATACTTGTGAAGATAATGCATAAAAAGTTTCAAAGCTTTACCTCAGGACTGTAGGAAGCAAGAGATAACTGCAGCACAGAAAAAACAGCTATTGAGCTTGACACTTTTCTTACTAAGAACAGCCACTATGGAATTTTACTCTTCCCCTTCTTAATTTTTTTGCTCCCATAAATCAAAAAAGTCTTACATTAAAAAAATTGGCAAGCAATCAGTCAGAGTAGACTAATTGCTTTTGCTATTTAAAAAGAACCTAATTTTAAATGGCTAAAGTGTTGTGGTTTAAAGTAGCTATTGTACATGTGCATTAATTAATTTCCTAAGGATTTTTATTACATCTCCATGACACAGTCTAATTATCTGATAATGCTTTTTCCCATGTATATGAGAACGACATTGCTACAGCATGTACTTCAGTTGTACTCAAAGAGCCTGCAAAGTGCGAAACCAAAGGACTCAAGGTCTGCTTACTCTGCTAAATAACACATCAGGAAGCCCTACTGCAAAATCTTTTCATTCCAAAGGGATACAAGAGATAATCTGTCAAACATCATTGCTCAACTTATGCATTTTTCATACTCTTTCAAAGACACAAAGTGAGAGAAAGCGTGCACACAGTATTTCATTAAACATTTCCCTTCTTCTTGAATGAAAAATGTAAACACTGCTTTCTTAAACCGGTCAGCGTAAAGAATGCAAACAGGGCTGGCTGGCAGTCTCTTACCCTCTATTTCCATCTATTTCTAACACTTAAAATGCTTTATTGCTAAGTCTAACTCCACATCACTGGAGTGATGTTCTGTCAGGTTGTTCTCAAATTCAGGGCTAGCAGCTGGCTGTGTAACTTGTTACAACCAGGACACAGGGCACACCAACTTTCTTTCCCAAAATCCTGAAGTAATTTTCAGAAGCTGAAGAATTCTCACAATGAGTAGGAGAAATAATACAGAACATTGAAATGTAGCCTGGTCTCTGGAAAGTACCAAATAGATTTGACCCACAATATGCCATAGGAGTTTGCAGTTTTCCTCTGTGCTGCTATTCCACAGTGAATCAAGATAAGGGTTGGAAATCACCACAGTGAAGACCCATGCTAGGGAGAGGTTCCAGTGGGACTTTCATTCTTTACAATGCACTGAGAAGAGTCTATCCTCCATACTACAGGAGAGATGGTCCCAATTTGCAACAAACTGAAGGGTGTACACATATATACCACCCCCTGATTCAATTTTCATTACCTAAAAGGAGAAGTCAAAGTCTATCAACATCAAAATGAGAAAAATATAAATGTCAGGTTGAAAATAAGGCATAGGGAAAGGCTTAGGAAACCACTCACTGAATAAGTCTCTGTAGCTGGTAGGTGAAAGAGCTTGGATCTCAACTACAGCGAAGGCAATGGGGAACCCAGCAAAATTAATGATATATATAGGCCTCAGGAAAAAAGAACTTCTGTATGTTTTTTTAATTTTCATTCTGTTTAGGAAAAACTCCAATAAATTCAAATCTTGGCAATGACTTAAACTAACTTCAAGTTAATTTAGACTAAATATACTAGGTAACAGCAAGCGGAAGGCTTCCCTGTTAAACAGTAACTGCTACAGTAATAGGTGTGCACCTGGGCAGGTTTCAGTGGAAACCAGCTATCAAATAATGAGTCCAGTCTCACCTCAAACTGCAGCTAGCTTGCCTCATGTTAAATCATTAGCATCCTGTGTATATACTGAGAGACTCAACACTGAAAATACGATCTACTTGCTTTAGACTACAAACCAAGCCACAAATGAACATACCACTGTTGGCCTAAGCACTACAGAGACTGCTTCACTGAGTTTGTGTGGGTACAAATCAAACAAAATACTGCACAGCATATGGAATATAACCTGGGGGAGGGAAAGCTGGAGAGACAGCAAACTAATTTGTAAAGTCTAATCTGTGTTTGATGCATACAAGTAACTCCCATTAATGTCAAGTAATATCACACCAAAAAGAGACTACACTCCCAAAGTGGCTAGCTGCTGCCCACTACAACCCACTCCTCTGCAGTGTCTGCTGCGTGTTCTGCAGGGGCATAACCTCCTGCTAGCTGCTGCTGCTGAATTTAACTAGTTAAGCTCGTGCCAAAGACTGGCTTCAGGGTAAGCTTGGCATCGTTACTAGGTGAAAAATAAACACAAACATTCAGACACAATTCAAGCTCAGTTCTTGGCCTTCTTGGCCCTAACTTCCAGCTTAAAGAAACTTTAAATCCAGCAGACAAGTCGACAAATCATATCCCCAGTTCAGCAGTGTAAGGCCGTGCTTGAATTCCACACCTACCTTTTACCAGAGTGGGATGGAAAACACAGAAAGGAAAAGGAACAGGAACTGTGCATCATTTGTACATATCATCTTTCTGTTTCCTTATACTATGTGTGCTTGGCACGGACATGTGCCTTCTCTGGCAGGGAAAAGACTAAAGAGTGAATATGTGAGAGCAATAAAACATTGCAGCACTTTAGGGGAAACTGCAAGCAATTTCCATTCTATTGATCTTCTCTGGACATCAGTGACACACTGAGTTTACGTAGAAAACTAAATTCTAGAGCATGTTGCATGAAGATGCTCTAGTTAAGCTTATTTGACTGAGTGACTAAAATTTAATTAAATTTATTACATTTATTATTGCACTCTAAGATACAGCAAGGAAATACACATTCACAGCTAAATAAACATATAAATTGCCATACTTTGTAAATGTAGCATATAGACATAAAACTTTCTGGGATAAAAAGGTGCATTCTTTTTTAGTGGTTTATAAAACTAAAACTTCATTGTAAATTATTATCAAAACTACAGCATTACAAAATTAAATTTTAGCTAAGTTAGAATTCCCTTAATTGAAAAACCTCTAGGATTTGAGCACTTAAGTCATGCAGCAGCTTCAAATGCTATACAACACTTTCCAAAATATTTCCCCAAAGAAACTAATAGAAAAACTAGTATTTAAAAAAACATTATGTAAAAATAGATTTTTAATACTATCTGTCTGTAATATGAAAGTCCTGGCAATAGTAAAATCCAAATACTAATTTGCTTCTTCTCATAATGTACATTGCTGCTCAAGTAATTTTTACTGACAACAAAGGTGCCAAGGAACTTTCATGCGAGTTATTTTGAAAGAAGACAATTCTTATCTAGCTCCTTCACTTGCTGATAAATAAGGCAACATTGGCAGACATACTGGGTGTATCAGCAGTATTTGACAAGATTGCCTGGGCTCCCTTGAGTGGAGAAATGTCATGATGGCACAGGAGAAAATCATTACCTGATCCATAAATGATTATCTGGTGGTGGGATTTTGTCACTCTGTTCACCACTGTTTGCAAAATCTGCGTTTTAAAATAGTCCTGGAAAAAGCCATTCTGCCCTTCAAAGGATGAACGAGGAACCTGAATCAGCCTTTCTTGTATATGCACGTCTTCATTACATACCTTCAAAGTCAAGACTGTTCTGCTGCATCAAGAATTACACCATTGGTCTCTCAGTCCTATAAAACTTGCTTTCCAAAACACGATGTGGACTATGAGTAAGCTCTGGCTCATTACTTTTCATTGTAAGGCTTTATTCCTACCCTGCTGTAAACAGATTAGTTATCTGACATTCTAGTTTTCAATCAAAATTATTAAAAATTTTTAGGAGAGCTCCTGTCTTCTGAAATATGCTCCAAATTTTTCTTTGATTCTTCAGACTCCTGAACATTAAGAATATTTTTTTCTGCTTTTTTTATGAACTTCTCAGTTACTTTGTTGGCCTTTACAAGGAGATCCATGTAAAGTACAGCAGCACCTTCTTATTCCAGTTCTGCCTAAGATTACACTGACTATCCAAAATAGTATTCACATGCTCTTGAAAAGGTGAGCATAGTCCTTTTCTTTCTTCTCTTGCACAAATGCGTGTGCATATCAGTTCTGCTCTTCTGCTACTATTATAATGCTCTTCAGAAAACACATGTGTGATCAGGTACACAGGTAGGTGATGATTCCCAGGTATACCTACAAACCTTGTTCAGGGAGCATCTTGAATTCAAATTCTCCATGTCTTGATCTCTCCAAGTATGGCAGAGTTTAGATAAGAATACATTAAAGATGATGTATGAACCAAGGTCTGAATCTTTCAATAAGTATCGTTCAAGATGAGCAAGCTATTTAAATGGATTACTGTACAGAAGAAAAGACAATGCTATATTATAATAAATCTATATTTCCATGGCAAGGACACTGTAATTTAATATTAATGTTGTTTAGCTTCTATAGGCATAAGGTGCAACCTTGTCTCCTTTCAAATCTATATCTTTTCTACCTCAAGGAATAGGACATATAATTCAGAAGAGTATTGTATAGGAAAAAGCAGAATACTAAGCAGCAAACTGAAGGAAGTGCTTTTTACTAAGAAAAGGATCAAAAGAAATGGCCAGGAGGTACTTGACATGACAAGTAACAGACACTTCAATCAAGTGGTGTTACTTTTGTAATAATGCTATTTGAACATTAAATCAGTTGGCAAAACAAAATCTTACTGATTAGGAGCTGTCTTAAAGAAAAAGACTTGTTTTAGCCATTTTTTATCATCCATCGCTGAAGACGGTCTCACATATGCTTTAAGCAACTATACAAGAATATTCAAATACCTAATACAGCATGGTGAGGAAAGACTCCTCACCGGAATCTCCACAGTGGGAATGATACATTCTGGAAGAACATTTTCACACTGTGAAAAAGTGAAGAGGCAGAACTTCACTGAGCACAGGTTGCTTTTGCGACTCCCTCAACTGCTGATCGCTGTCTAATTGCTGGAATACAGGTAGACAAATGGAACGAGTAAGTGTCTTTATCTGCTTGACAGCAAAACTAAACGTACCTAAAACCACCAGCTAAGTTGTCCAACTTTCTGTAGAGTTAATACTAAGTTAACACTAAAGAGTATTAATTAATCCACTTCTGCTCAATTAAGACAGTGTCTTAGAGATAAGAGAAGTAATATGCTCAACTACTCTTAACTACATCTAGAAAGAAAGTCTCTCCAAGGCCTGAAATAAGTGGAAAACATTAGTCAGCTGATGGAAGCTGCACTGCTACCTTGTTCTTAAGCTGTTTATCCAAATTGAGCCTCAACAAATGCCAGATCCAAGACCATGATCTTGGAAAGTTCATAAGGACGTGGCCCACTGTGAAGAGCGAGACTCGTCTACAGCTGATTGCTATGAAGAAGGGATAATAAGGGCACCACATGAAAAAAAACTTCATCTCCTGGGATATCACATAACACGTGCTCTCAGTTGCAACCCAGCAAAAGAGAATAAATCCGTGGTCACCATTAACCCATGCAACTGTATGCTTTTTGCTCAATGTAAACCTGGGAAAAAAAAACACAAACCAAAAAGAACAAAACTTTTTTCTATAACAAATAACTTTTATTTCCCACTAAAATATCACAATCTGAAATGAATCCTTCCTTACTTGATTCTGTTCTCTCATCAGAGGTCTTTATCAAGGCATCAGCATGCTTGAATGGCCCACACAGCACGAGATCCATTGGCAGTTTATTAGTGGAATTAGTTTATTAGGTCTCTGACTGTACACTACTCAACCATCCTGAGTGTGGAAGCATGTTCCTTTGCTCAGGAAATTTATCATTCTAATCATGTTGCCTGCTTTCTTTTCATTGCCTTTACTGACCAGCAAAATGAGCTATCATATTTTAAACCTAAATTATTCAAAACCTAGCTGTATTGCAACTTGTTAATCTTCTAAATAAAAATATTAATTAGATACCTAATGAAAAAATCATTGAATAGGCTTTCACATGGGACGTGAAAAAAAATTTCGTATCATAATGTCAGATTTCACTATTTTCTTTTCATTGCTGTTTTGTTGATCTTCTTTTCTGTTTCCTTCATAGCTTCTTTCATTCCTTTTAGGTAGAATTCCAATGGGACAGATGGGAGAACTCTAGCTAGGAACTCAGTCAGCACAGGACCCACAGTACCCAGTTTAGCTCAGAGCAGTAGGAAATCCTATTGTAGTTTTTTCTCCAGTCTCAGGGGAAAAAAAAACCAAACAAACAAACCTAAAGCCTAGTCTTTCACATGTTTTCACAGTGTCTACTTGTGTCAGCAGAATTCACCACCGAGTAACTTACAATCTGTAACTTTTTCTTAGCAAGTTTGGCTAACTGCCATTAGACAAAATGGTCACACGTACAGGAGAACTAACAGGAAATTGCTGAGGAGACAGTTGAGGATTGATGATTGAGAAGACATTAGACTAAGAATGCCCATTTCAAAACTTAATCAAAGAGTGACTTTTTTTTTTAATGTGGTATTGGACTAGAAAGTCCTCTCCACAGCACTACCTCATGTTTCCAATGCTTAGAGGTGACAAATACTAGATATTAGGGATTTTATCCAAAACCCATTGAAAACAATGAAAATTTGCCCTTTGATTCCAACTGGTTAGCAATCAAGCCTTTAAGACAGTTTTTATACATAAGGGAAAGCAATATGCAAAAGGCAACACACTACCTGTACATTAGGGCTGATCTTCTTAAGACATGGAGCACAGATGCATGTCTTTCTGCCTAAGACCTTCCTGACAAAAATAAGGAAGCTGTTCTCCCCAGTGGTCAGTGCTAAAACAGAAAGTTCACCTTCCCTCCATGTATAGTGACAGGTCAGAGAGTTGTAGAGGAAATAAGGCCCCACTGACTGATCCATTCTGCAGGACAAGAAGCAGACAGAAGCTGCAGTAAATCTGCATTTCAGCCACTGCAGAGATGTGCTCCAGGTAATCCCTCATGCAGTCAGTCCGAAGTTAGGTCATGAATTTGCAGTGTCTGTTCCATGAGATCTGTGCAGCAGTTCACATGCTAATTCTACTACAAGCCTAAAACCCGTCCAAAACAAAGATTTGCTCCAAACCCTAAACTTGATAACTTACCATTTCATACTGTGTTCCTAGACACAAGATGTCGATGTGTTTTTATTATCTCCAAATATTTTTCTGGGTCCTTCAATATTGTGCACATGTGGCTACTAGATCATCCTACTCAAAACAAGCTTATGGTAGTATTAGCAAAAGAGCTGGGTCTCAAGAACCAGAGAAGATGACAGACAGATTTGTCTTCAGGAGGAAGAGGGAGAAGTTCATGCCACTTCTTATACCTGGCCAGTCCTCTGGCAGGGGCCTCCTGGCTCCCTCTTTGCTGTCACAGGCACTATTGAGTACGGTGCGTTTAGAACCTGAAAGGAACTGCAGAAAGCTTGTCCCAAGATAATTCTCCAGGCAGAATTAAACCACAGAGATAATCTTTTTCCTGCTCAGGGAATCTATTTTAAGATATTGGCATTTGATTTAAATAAAACAAAAGCTGTTTGGGATTCATTGTTCTGTCTGCTGAGTAATGAACACCAACATGATAATTACATCAAAATTGATTGGTTTAAAAATGTCTACTTTAATTAATTTATTATAATACCTACAGGACAGTTTCAGACAAGGCCTAATGCACCAAGGATTAAATGTCATTCACTTGCAATGCCTGGAGGATGGACACACCCATTTGCAAAGAACATCCCCCATGTTAGTCAATGAAGAATATGTTTGTGCAGGATTCTTCCCTTCAGGCACTGGTGTTGCTTCATGGGTCACGTGTGCTCAGCATTACAACCTGACACTAAATTCCCTTATTAAAATACACACGTATTAAAAACAATTCCTCCTGACCAATTTCTTTTACAGTGTTTTAGATTCATAATGTTGGAAAAATCCTGAAAGAACCAGCAAATGGTTATAGTTCATAGTCTCTTTGCCTCAGACAGTTCTTTGTCTCCAGCCAAATTTAAAAGGAAAATAGAAGCACACTTCAACAGCAGTAATGCAAAGACCAGATCACCTGTCAGAGAGCAGTACTTCCTTTTTTGCCACCTTGCATTAGCAAGGCAATAGTTTGCAAATCCCCTTCCAATTTCTTGTAACGTGCTAGTAAGGACTGTGGCAATCTCAGTCATGCTGACTGGCATATTTGGGGCATAAGAGAGGGGTACTTTCTCCCATTCTTCATGAATATCCAGTGCATCTGCACACAAGGGAGTCACAGGCAACCATGAACAAAGCACACAATATTTCCCTGGGAAGGTGATGGAACAAATAATCCTGGAAACCACTTCCAAACGTACAAAGGACAAGCAGGTGATTGGAAGTAGTCAGCATGGATTTATGAAGGGGAAATCATGCTTAATCAACCTGATAGCGTTCTATGACGAGATGACTGGCTTACTGGACGAGAGGAGAACAGTGGCTGTTGTTTATCCCAACTCTAGTAAGGCTTTTGACACTGTCTCTCTCAGCATCCCAGCAGGAAGTCTCCATCCTTGTAGATATTCAAAACCCAACTAGACAAGCTCCTGAGCAACATGCTCTAGATAACCCTGGGAGGTGGCTGAACTAGACAGTCTCATGAGGATCCCTCCAACCTCAACTGTTCTATGATTCTGTAACATCTATCATGAATGGCTTATTTACATCCAGTCAGAAGGATGGATGAGATGACCTTTTGACTTCCTTTTCATCTCTACTGACTTTATCAATATCTGAATACAAAGCAGCATCCGCAAAGAATATCACAAATCTTTTTTCCATTCCTTCCTTTTTGCCTAGATGAGGACCTATGATGTGTTCTAGGCATTAAAGAGTTAAGAGAAGCAATATTAGTAATTAAGGCTGCTACCCTAGATACACCGTTAAGTTTGTCCCCAAACTAAATCACTTTCTGATCCCTTCAGAGATGTCCTTCAGTAGTCTCTTTCCATTATCTTTAGGTAGCAAGACTGATTTGTGGACCAGTGTGTCATCTAGTGCATTTTCCAGCCTTATGTCAGTTACTTGACTTCCAGTTGTGTGTGAAGTTCTCTCCAATTCTCTGAGCAGGAATTAGAACTAGCTGGCTATTACAGAGGATCATGGCCTTCACTTGAAGTCTGCTGATGTTTGTATTTTTCAAATCACTGCAAACCGCAATTTTAAGCACAATTTGCTGGCTGAGGATACTTGAAGTGAGAAATAACTTACTTAGATGCTTAACATTTAGAAAGTGCTAAATGCTTATAAATTATGGCGATTTTTCCTGTACGAGCCATGTTAAAAAGTGAGTTGCCAAGCAAAAGATCCCAGTTGAGGAAATCCTGAGAACTCTTGCTACTTAGGCCAGATAGAAACAGGAGGTTCACAGAAGCAAAGCTGTCATCCTTCACTAGCCAGAGAGATGTCACAGCTCACAGCTGCAAGGAAAAAAACTCCATACTCAAACACTGAGCCTGGACTCACCTGCTACCTGTGAACCAAGCTCAGCTGACCTTGGCATGTAAACACAGCAATACTTGGCTTACACTTTCATGCTAATATGGGCATTGCAACCTTTGAAAGAACCACTGACATGAAACCACCCTAACAGTTTATGTAATTTCCAAAACAGGGAAAAATCTTTAAGATTAAGGTAAGATTAGGAATCAAAAAAAAAAAAAAAAGAAAGAAAGAAAGAAAAGCAGCTGTGAGTTAATAAACATTACAATAATGTTTTACTTGGTAATGGAAAGAAATCACAAATTAAAAAACACATTTAGAGATTATGTGAAATTTAAAAGAAAAAGCAGATGTTTAAAAACAATGGCAGTAGAAGCTGGTTGATCCAAATATCAGAATGGCTGGTCTGATCTAAAAACTGGAACAGAAAGATCATCCTCATGTTTCAGTTTTCCAGGTGGATGGAACTTCTGTAAATAAAACAATGTCCTATTTGCTAAGTTTTTTATTTAAGATTTTCAGATAAGCCTCTATTTTATTTTTCTTTTTAGAGGAAGCAAAGCAGCACATTGATTTTTAAAAATATGACTTTTTTTTTTTTTTTAATATCTTTTGTATTACTTTCAGAAGTCTTCAAGTGATTTAGGAGAGTACTACCTATATTAGAAATCACAGGCATTTAGGGAAGTGTTAATACCGGCATTTTCAAAGCCTCTACTTCAAAACTTAGAAGCCTGAAAAATAGGAAGTGTTCTCCTTTGCAACAAGCCATGAAGACAATGTGTGAAGGAGAAAAGATTTTTTTACAACACTTTCAATATATATGTCCTCTTGCAAGAGCAATATTCTTATTTGCAAATTTTCTGTTTCAAGAAAATATATATTGCAACAGATCAATCTGATAACACGAAAATTCATTGTGCAAGAACACAAATCAGTTTAACTTTTAAATTTCCCAATCCTTATTTTCTTTGCTCTTAGTATTATGTGAATGCATTTTATATTTAAATTTCTCCTTTGTTACCTTTTTTAAATAAGGGAAAAGATGAGATCTCTCTGAAATCTCAGCTCAAAATCTTATCTTCTTATTTTTTCTGCCTGACAAGAAAACTTGGCTAGGGATTTTACTGCTTATCTAGATTGTGGGAAGGACAGCTCTTCTCCTATGAGGTGAGAGTTTAGATACATGCATTAGCTAGAGAGAGAAAGATTTTTTAAAAAGGCAAATAATTGAAGCATGTTGATTTCTTAATTTTCAGATTACTTTGCCAAATAATTTAGGCCACAAGAATAAGTTATAATTTTTGCATTAGCATGTATGTGCTCCAGCTGTGACTTGATCACACTGAGCTAGGCTCTTCATAAACAAATACTTAATTCTAGATCTGAGTCATCAGGCCACCCATCCCAATTGCTGACATCGTAAAGATTAATTTACAGAGTATAAATACACACTTCTACTCAAATATATTGGCTGAAAAATATCAGGAAAGTGTTTTAACTATAGACACAAGGAAAAAAAGTATTAATCAGAATCCTCAGAATATTTGATATTTTTTCAGATTCTTAAAATAAAATTTGGTAACCTCTACTCAGTTTGGAAAGCTTAACTGCACAACCCACTGTGAGAGCAAGAGTTTTCTTTTTAAAGAAAGTCAGTTTACATTTCATCAACTGAACACAAGCTTTATTTCTTTTTTGTTTAAAAGCAGGAAAGCGTAATGCCACAAAGACCAAAAGCCCTCTGTTGGTATATAAAAAACTGCTGTGCTATTGAGTAAAAGCCTGGCCTGAGTTGGAGTCCATTAATAGCTATCTGTACTAGAAAGACATTCATGTATTTTTGTTTGTTTCTGTTCTCCAATTCCTACCCTCCCAAAGAGAGCCAAAGGCTAAATTGTGCTGCTTCTAGTAAAGATTAAATAGCAAGCAATTCAACTTCTGGCACTACACTTTCAAATACGAAAGGGGTTATGTCATGCAAAAAGAAAAGGGTTTTCTTTGGAATCGTGCATTCTTCTTCTTTCATGACATAATGAAAGGGAAGGGTTGCATTTTAAAGCTCTGCAACATTATCAAACTTGACTACAGTCACACTGTTTGAAAGATGCCCAGTACATCACCAAAGCTTTGTAGGTACATAAAACAATAATGAGAAAATAAGCACTAATTGCTCATATAATCCCACATAAATTACATCCATGTGTACAAATAAGTGCATGGATCTGCCTCATCATTTCATGCTAATGGGGAAAAAAAAAAGTCACGTTCACACACTGGTTGTTTACTACGTAGAGTTACTCAGTGAGCAGTAAGAAGAATCTGAGGCATAGCAAGTCAGCAAACAAATCGCAGTTGGCAGGGTTTTTATTTCAGACCACTGTCGTAAATTCAAATAATTCTAATGAAGTCAACTGTGCTGCTCCAGGCTGACCCACCATTAGGAAGTGTGGGACAATCGGAGGGTTAATTTAGCAAGTTGCAAAGCTACATTGAGCTATTTTTGCAGATATGGTGATATATAACTTACCACCTTCATTAATAGCTTCTATTCAAGGTATTTAATTAGTATTATGATAAAACTAACCAAACTGCATACAGTGCAAGAAACAATCTAAATTGACTTTGCAGGCTGAACAGTTATACCTCTCTGACAGCTATGTGACCGCTTGCAATTCTAATGGCTAGTCTAGCAATTAATGTTCTCTCATTAATCACTACTAATTAACTTCATTGATCCTTAACACTGGGTTTTCCACATTAAAGCATGCTGCATGAAGCATCACTTTTGTTATGATATTCAGAGGAAATGAAATAAAAGAAGCGCTGTGTCAGGGGACAAAAATACCATTTTGGCCAGGATGTTCAGCTACACCTGCAATTAGGCATTGATCGTAGCTTGCTTGTTTTTTAACTAAGGCTGCTCTCTTAAAAAGGAAAGAGCAACTACTTTTTACATGGACATTAGTATGAGAAAAAAAAACACACCAAGTTTAATGAATGGACTGCAAAGTTGCTTTGCAGATACACTACTCTTGCACAAACTCTGTCACTTCAAACACACAGCCTGAAATCCCCACATTTCCTGAAGTTATTGCTAACTATTGACATTGCAAGTCACACCGGGTAGGGTTCAGTATATCACTGTGCAATATACAACAGGAATAAGCAACACCACCACCATGGTCACTGTCCTGACTGCCACAGTCCTAGCTGTACTACAATAAAGACAAGTATTTGCCTCCTGATAACACTGTGAAACTACTCACTTACACACGGTTGACTATCAGCCTAGCTAGTGACATGTGGCAGTGAGTTGAAAGGACCAAGTTGAAGGTAAGTAACATCTAAAAGATATTTAATGTTCTGCATCTGTCAAATTGGGGGGGTGGGGTTAGGGGGAGATAAAGAGTTTGTAGTTTCTCTACCAGGTATCTGAACCTGAAATCATAAAATGCATATGAGAAGATAATATAAGGATTACAATACTAATCAGGCATGAAGACTAATTCTTTGAAGACAATGTAGCCAGTCAAGAAAGAGCAAACTATCAAAAGGAATTAAAGTTACCCTGGACTGTTAAACTAGCTTGTGCAGTTAGATCAATATAGCATTGGCAACATATTTCTATGCCAGGAACGTATAATAAAAGCACATGCTTTCATTGCAGTTGGATGTTCTCAATAAAATATAAGCTATCATAGTGCAAAGAACTGAAGGGAAAAATAACCATGCTCATTTCTTAAAACAATATTTTAACAAACTAATGACCTGAACTGATTCTAGGGGATCAAAGTGGTCCTGCTTGTCACTTGACACTGATTTACTGTATGAACTTGAGCAAATCACATTCCCCACACAAGTCTCAGGCTTTCCTCCACTTGTAAATTTGAAAACTGCTCTTAGAGATTTTTCTTTTTATAAAAGAGCTTGAGAAGGAAGCACAGTATTCAGGGTGCAGATGAGGACATTTTACAGCATAATAAATCATCAATAAATCCAAAAATAAATTGGGTGCGAAAAAAGTTCTGTATCTGGCAAACTTTTTGATCGTTTTCCACAGGCTAGTTACAGATGGTTTGAAGGTGACACCACAAAGCACATAAAAGAATATATTTTCTCCTGAACTTCAGCTTACAACACTAACTGAAAAAGTAGCAAATTCATGGTGTACAGGAGTCACTGAAGTTCTTCCAAATCTTCCATGAAGGCTCTTAGTTTTCTAAACAGGGGACATATAAAGAGGATGCACTGCATACAGAGCAACCCAGTGATGGCGTGGCAGCCAGAAAAGTCCAGTAAGAATTCTATGAAAGCAAACATATAAAGATTTTCAAGATCAAAAGTTCTTCATTTGTGAAGTAAATGCCCAGTATTGTCTCTCAGTTTCCTGCCTCATGCCTTTGGGTGACACAATCAACAAAGCTGCCTTTGTATTTTAAGTTCTGCTTGACTGTACATTAATGCACTAGATAGTATTGAATCATCTTGTCTGCAAGTGGTGCTGAGGATTTATAGCTCTACAGCGGGAAGTTAGAAGTGACGTGTAGGGGCAAGGTTGAAAAAAA
The DNA here is from genome assembly GCF_013368605.1 of Nyctibius grandis. Taxonomy (NCBI): domain Eukaryota; kingdom Metazoa; phylum Chordata; class Aves; order Nyctibiiformes; family Nyctibiidae; genus Nyctibius; species Nyctibius grandis. The sequence goes on from NC_090668.1 coordinate 25,023,250, forward strand.
GACAGACAAGGTCATCTACAAACAGTAGTCCTAAAAAAAAGGGAAGAAGTAATATTTTAAAGGTAATTAATTATGGGAAAGATATTAATAAACATATCACAGAGTTTCCATTATATTCTGATCATTAAAATTGTTATCAGGCATGGAATAGAAAGGTTTTGGTCTATTATCACTTAGCTCAGTATTTGGTGCATAATTTCAGTATCAATTTCTTTAGTGTCCAAGAGCTCAGTCATAACCTGCCCTCTTTCTTAGTAGGGCCCCAGCATTCACTGCTAGACAGGTCTGGGGAGTTAATATCTCAAGGCTGGATGTGTGGAGCAATGCAGTGGAGCTCTCCACAGTTCCTTTCGGTGTACAAGGCACAAAGTAGGGAACATGTTGAAATAAGAGGAATGTGAAGTCACAAATTAATGTCCTTTCAACATAAAAAGATAGAGAAATTTTGCAGAAAGCTGCTTTTTATCATATTGTGCTCAGGCAAACCAAGGGTAGATCAGATCCTGAGTATCTGTCTTTTGGATACTGTGTGTGAAACAAAGGATAAACAAACTTCAGCTAGCAGCGTGATGACACAGTTGCCATCATTCAGATACTGTGATGTTAAAGCTACTCCTTTTGCAAATCTTCTCTGTGGCCTTGGGATTTCTATGTGTATTTCAGATGGCTCAGCCTGCAAAGATCTCTCTAAAGTTAGATGCTGTATATATCAGAGTTCAGTTCAGGAGTTCACTTAACTTACAACACTTTTCCCTTTGAAATCAATGGGACTTATGGGTCTGACCAAAAATAAGCACATTTTTAAGTGCTTTCCTGTAGACCTACAGATTGCAAAGTATTGCCAAAAATTCACCCCAGGAGAGTCCCCTTGTTCAGGGTTCACACCCCTGTTTTAGTCACTCAGACTGGACACTCCTCAGAACCTGTATGGACTGATCTTGGACTGACTCAGTATTCCCCATTTTGGAATGGAGAATAAGACTGAGAACAGCTGCTGAAGAAGATAAAACAAAAAAATCACAAACTCACTTTCCTCTCTGGTTGTTCTCAGTTACACTTCTTCCCTTGAGCTGCTGCCTCAGTGCAAGTTTTGCCCCAATGCAAATGAAGATCCACTAAACCCATTTTTTCTATCCTTGTTTCAAGATAAACCTCATGGGACATCCTATCTGAAGGCTCATCCCAGTCGCAGAGATTCGTATCATATCCAGCCTGCTACACCACATCTGCATTGCTTTGGCTATTCTTTTGTTCTCATCAGAGGCACTTCAAGGTGGTTTCTACTGTAAAAAAAAAAATAGAACAGTGGTATATCTTTGACAGACTGGAAACCAGCAGAGGGTAGGATGAGCAACGCCTGCTAGCTAGAGAGGTGGACAAAACAGGAGCTTTTGCCAATTCTACAGAATGTGGTACATTTGCCCCAGGAAAAAAAGATGCTTCAAAACAACATAGTGCAATCTTTGTTGTGCAATGAACTGAATAAAGATCTGATATTGAATGACATTCCATCAAGAGCAGGAGAAGCAAAGAATTGACTTGCCCAGGCAGTGCCTACTCGGCCTTCTTAGTAAGTACCAAACATCCCTCAGTGATTACTGTCAGAGGAGGCATCTCTCTCTAACTCAGAATACTGTAAGACCATCAGCTGAATATAAAATGTTTCAGACAGTGTTGTTCTGACCTATGTCTGTACAACACCGGGTGTCACACTCTTCATATAAGTGGTTAAGGGCTCCCTCCACAAAACCTTGCTGCCTGTAGTGTTCAAGAGACACTGATAAAGGATGCTTTAGATACTAACTTAACACAATTAGCGACGTCAAAGAAGTAGCTTTTGGTAACGAAATAAACATTTTCAAGATCACAGTACAGCTCTGTGATATAAATTTCACTTGGATCTGAAATTATTTAAGAAAGTTGTCACGGGCAAATTTACCTTTGTAACAATACTCTGACCTTTGTAGTGTGCTTTTCTCAGGCAGCATCGATTCCTGATACAGATGTTAAAAAGGTCTTCAAAACCTAGCGTATTCCTACTGTACCCCAGCACTAACCACTTAAATTACTGGGTTTGCACCTAATTTCACAAGGTTCACAATCTAAGTCTGTATTTGATTTGCATATTGCAGCATAACTCTGTGTATGTAGAACATGAACTAAAATAGTTACGATTTCCAAATGTTAGAAAGAGAATTTTAAATAAATAAATAAGCACTTGCCCAAACTTTGTCTCCTTCAATCTGTTTAGATAAAGAGTTTTTTACCTACTTCTCATCAGAACTACACTTACATCTTTATCATCCACAATTTGCAACAAAAATTACCAATCTGATATCTAACTCCAATTTGTCCCCACCAGGCAGACAATAGTAGCTGACCATATCTTCTAAGCACTGGGTTTGCAACTTGTTGCAAATTAAATCAGTCATAGCACCTGGAATTGGTGCTGTCATCAACATTTTCTGCAGCAGAATTTAGTTTTATTGAGGCAAATGGTCATGAAGCATTTAAAGTAAAATAAAAAATTTACATCACTGGAGTAAACAAAAACATTTTTAAAGTAGAAAACAATTTGTTTATATTATTATTGTCAAAAGTTTCACTGCAAAAAGATGAGAATTTTAAAATACAGATCACTCACTATAGAAACGAACGGAATAACTGAAGAAATCCATCTGACAGTCATACCATATTAGAAAAAGAAATCATCTTCCTTATCAAAAGTGAAATTCTATTCATCATTTGCATTTGTTCACCTGAAAAGGGGAATGATATTAAGAATGTTTGGGGTCAATCACAAATATTGCAGCAAATCAAGACAGTGCCTGTCAATAAATATACACTAGATTCGTGCTTCATGAATAAATTTAGCTTATATCAGTGCCACATAACACAGGAACAGCATGGAAAAATGGTGAGAGGCATGTGAAATCAGGTAATTCATGACACATTTAAATCTGTTCTGATTCCAGTTGGGTCAAAAGAGTTTTATCACCAAAGATTTTGGCCCAACGCTGATATATTCAATTGGTAGAAGCTCAGAGCAAATGAGCATGTGATTTACAAATGAACTATAAAATAAGGTGTAAACATATTTGCATAAACTGATTTGTGTCTCTGAGTGATGTTAATTATTTTCTTTGGTGTTAAAAAAATACCAAACAAAAAATGTATCACAGCTAGCATCTCTGAAGAGCAAATATCACGAACATCTTGTATCTGGAAGATATTATTGCCATTCACAACCTCATGTCTAAGTCACAAACGGATTTCATATCTATGCTAGAACAACACTGCTAGCAAGGGAGGAGGTCACGGGGACTTTTGAAATGGTTGGAGAATACTGATTTCACTACTTCAGAGCAAAAAGCTCCACAGCTTATGAGAAATATATGAATATAAAAAAAAAAAAGATCTTAACTTTGGTTTACGTTTCTGTCTTATTGGAATGGTGATCAAGATGGGCTTGTATTGTGATAGGTGTTTAATATTACGTACTAATTTCACTACTTACAAAAAAGTCTTACATGATGATCCCTCAATGTCATTCCCATATGGTTTGCTGACAGTACATTAACTACAGCTGGGTGCAATATGCTTGCATGAGGGTGAACCCGAATGCAGTCAAATAACAACACATAAATTGCAAGGCACATTAACACATGGGTATCTGTTTTAATTACATATCTTGCCAGTGCAATAAAGATTGATTACAAAAGTGATCATTCAGGTTTCTCAACAAATTTTACACCAGCAATATTATTATTGTTTACATTTAATTTATAGTTCTAGTTTTAATGGCACTGTAGGTTAATAACATTAAAAGATATTATTTTCATTTCCATTCATGAAATTAAAAATAATTAAATAGAACTTAAATTAATTAAAAGCCAACATGCAGATTGATATGGCACATTATCCCGTTAGTTCACAAAATATAATGGAAATTATAATGTTTGCAACCATGTACAAAGAGGTGACAAAATAAAGAAGCATCACTGTAGAATATTTAAAGGAGAAATTCCAGGAAAAATTAGCGTGAGCTGACCCTGTGTAGTTTGCAAGCAATTCACTTCTGGCTGAGCATTTCATGAAGGTAACTAACATACCTAGGCTAAAAATTGTTACTGGTACAGCACAGATATCAGCGAAAACTAGCCAGCCTTTTTTTTATTTTTTCCCAAATAAACACAATGGTCAGTATGAGGAATACATATGAACACAGTTTTGACTGGACTGAGCTGCTGCAATTATCTCCTTTAGGGATTCCTTTTATTGTATGATCAGAACCAGCTCAAGTAATTAATTTATAGCTTTCTCTGCAACTATGATTAGCTTTCCTGTGATATTCAATAATTTATTCTGCCTATGCTCAAGACATGTTCCCCTCAAATAGATGTCCTGATCCTCACCTGTAATACACACAAGGACTTGGCATAGAATATACATCCTATTCCCATAATTAATAAGCAATATGAAGTAGAAAAATCTATCAATAAATACAAATATTCTATATCAGGCAGCCTAAACACACCTAAAACCAATGTTATTTTTGTTTTCTAGATTATTATGCCTTCCATAAAGCTTCCCATATTAATTAATAATATATATGTACTATATTCTTTTCATTCCCTTTTTCTATCTATCTATCTCCAATCTTATTGTCTTTTTTCTACATCTTCTGAAAATGGTCTGGTACTTACAAATTCTATTGCAAGGCCTCATGTGGTAATTATGACTTTATTTAATAGATAGGTGCTTTTAGGTATTGGTGTGTTTGGGGTTTTTTTGTTCTGCTATGTGCTTAGAAAAAGACACATGAATTTACATTAATCCTACAATTTCCATTACCTTTTTTATAAACTGGATACTGACCCAAAGATCTATAAGAAGCTGCTGATGTTCCACTGGCTCTCATGTATCCTGTAGCACCCAATATGTCTATCTAAATATATACCTATATGAACACTTTTGTTAGCAATATGGAAAAAAAATTGGCCTTTCTTTAACCAAAAGAAAGAAATACCTATGGAACCAAAACTCCAGAAAATAAAATGTATTGAATATTCAAATTTTATATATATATATACACACACATATACACACACAGAACTTCTTTTATATATATGTGTATCTACCTCCTATTTTCTCCCTAAACTCCCATGCTCACAAACCTGAGAACAGTCCTTCTAATGACATGAAGGACTATACAAAAGCACAACCTTCCTTAAGAATTCTCTCGCATAATGGAGGATTTCAATATGAAATAGTTCTTAATGATGACCAGGACAGCATCATTTAAAGTATTCCAAGGTTTCAGGTGATGGTTCAAAGATAATTCACTGTAAATTATCCCTACAAAATATGTTCTCATTTTCAAAAGAGAATATAAATGATGTAAATCTTATGTGCTCATCTTGTCAGTCAGTTCTACATTTATATCCAAATAACCAGTTGTTTCCTAAAAACAGGATGGTCAATGCAGCCATCAAGTACACCCATATATGGTTTGACTAATGCATTGTAAATGACTTGAAAATATGCTTTTTGATGTTCTGACAATGGATACATACATGTACACCTGCTACAGGAATGTATTTTTTAATACTCGAGCTGAGGCTTTGAGAGCACCGAGTGGTATATTTTCTTCTTGATGTACTGATGCATTAAAAGGAATTATGCATGTAAACTTGGCCACAGCAAGAAGAGACCTTATGTCTTATACTGGGCTGAATTTGATTATTCGGACAAAGTTTGTAATAAAATGAAAGTAGTGTCGGGGGGGGGAAAAAAAAAATGTAACTCCAAAGAAGAGCAAGGTCTTCAGTAATGACATGTTCCCTGAAATCTTACACCATAAGCAATTTGAATGGTCAATAAATTGCAGCTCTACCTAGTTCATAAATAGAGCACATGTATTAATACCTGCCTTTGTTTCCTTTGCCCTCGTACTGGCTTACAGGCATTTCAATCATTCAAGCAGAAGAACAAGGGTACCAGCATTGAGGGGGACTCTATTTCACCTCATCGTTTAAACTGCTACATAGTAAAAGGAGCCTGACAATCACATATTACAAACCAAATTAAAATACTGGTCCCACAACACTACTGAAATGCTGCTGAGAGTGGGTTCAAACAGCAAGGAGAAATTTGGGAAGGAAGTCATAGCCAAGTTGAGAAAGAAAGAGAGAAGGAATAGACTGATGGGTGAAAAGTGCGGAAACAGGGTACATACAAGTATCTGTATCACTACCTAGTTACAGGACCTGCTGTCAGATATACAGAGCAGGACTTGCTTAAGGCTGGAGTCATATTATTAGAAAATGACTGGGAGGTAAGTTTCTCTTTTCTCAAAAATGGTAAAACACATTTAACTTCTTCATTTCAATGAAGCCTTCCTTACTTTTTGTCCTAAATGCTCACTTCCTCTGTGTGACTGAACATGTCAAAAGTAGACCAGGGCAAAATCTGACTTGTAAAGAGCATTGTAATGCTGGGGGTGTGTGGGACACAAGGTGCCATAGCACTGGAAGGAGGAGCACCTCAAGACACAAACAGTATAGGAATACATACTTCTTCTGACAAACTTCCAGTAATAGACTGGGAATTCATATTAAAAGGAGACTAAAATACAAGGTAAAAACTAGAAACACTTAAAATGCTTTGCAAGCTTCTGTGAGAAAGTGAATTAAGAGAGGAACTTTAGTGTTTCAGATTAAAATTAGTGTCTTTTCTGAGACAAACTCATAGTATGTTTGTTCTTTTACAATGGCCCTTGTATGAGGCACAAAATTTCCTCCAGGCACAGGACATTCAGGGGAGGATGTTTCTGGCTATTTCTAAGTTAGAAGTTATTCAGATGAACAAGGATTTTGCATTTAATTTGAATCTGACTGGAAAATGTTATCAAGTTATCTCCTAACCAGACTGAGAACACAGCAGCAAAATCAAATCATGGGATGAGTTTCATGCTTTCTTACAGTAGTGGTTTAAATTTGCTGAAGTTAATGGTGTCTCTGTTGAATTATCTCAGCTTTTTAGCTCTAAAAGAACACACTAGTATAAACTAAAATATTATCAACTTCTTATCAGCAATCTGCTTTTCAGTGGCTGCAAGGCCAGAAAGGAAGACTATTGTTTTAGACACAGTCCAGTAAACCAAGCACACTCATACACTTTCAAGAAGTCACAAATGTCTTGGTACGCCACAGGCTGCCAGTGGTTTTGGATGGACTTCTGAATGCCAGTTTTCATGGTACAAGTCTTCAACAGTCCCAACTGCAGGTGTCTGAAACTATCTCTTCTGACTCAGTCGGTGCCATAAATCACAGAGAATTAAGGGCAAGAATCAGAAAATCTCTACATTTAGAATTCCACTTTCTGGAGTTCCAGCCAGCTGTAATCTCGCTGAGCAAAGTCTTTGCATCTATGCTTTCCACTATTGCCAAGCCCAGGTTTTCCCTGGTATTTATCCTTGTGCTAACTGCCTTCACAGGATTCCACACGGAATCAAGCAGGCTACCGCAGGGATTTGACACATATGGATGTGTGTACCCCAATTGTGGCACTACACTAGTCTTGCCAAAAGTAGAATGCCTCTGGCAATGCAATTCTTTAAGAAGTAAATTTGGAAGGAATAACAAATGGTAATTAATTGCCTCAAATAAATGGCTCTGGCCTGAGTACAAACCAGTTCGATTACATAACAAATAAAAACACCTTCCTAGGTGGTAACCCAATTCACAAAGTTTGGCAGAAAAAAAATTATAAACAAGTTCTTTGCTGTCCTGCACTCTTCTTCCTTGTGAATTGTATGTCACTCAGCCTGAGGCTTTAGCTGATTTATACATGCAGATTGACAAAAGCCAGCTGAAGAATACCCAACCTCCCCTACCTTTGCTGCAAGGCAGAGAGGAACAACACTGGAACCAATTGTCTTGTGCCTTTCAAAGAGGAGACAGAGAGATGCTCTTACCCTTTACTTGTACTTCACAATGAAAAAGGTTGTAGGAGTCAACTGACAAAAAGGAGAAAGCCTAATTCCTACCCGCTAAGTAACTGATTGTTATTGCAAGTGTTTGAAAAGCAGATGAACAAAGGAGGCAGTGGGGATTGGGTTTTGTGCAAATAAGATGGAAATTGAAAAAGTTCAACTGTCTGCCTCCATAGGCATGTTGTTACAAAGATTATTTAAACATCAAGTGTCACGTAATTCATGTACAGTTTGGCCTTCCTCACCGGCTTCCCTGGGGTTTTACTGATCTCTAAGCTCCAAAGTACAGTGACACTCTAACCTGACCACATGAATACTACATGCCATTGAATTCTGCAAGCAACTGCTGTACCCAGGCTAATGGCTCCCTGTGGTATTGGCACAGCGTGTCCCACAGATACAGCCTCACTTCCCCGTGTACCATTTCTCTGACACTGCATTAGCTTCAACGTGAGCGTCTGCCAGCCAAACAAGGGCTGCAGAAGAGAGCACTGACAACTCCTCACCTCTTTCCCTTCTATTTTCACCCATGCGATCCCAGTAAAACCACTGAGTTTACTCACATTTATGTAGAACAGAATTTGGCTCAATCATGTTCTTTTTTCTATTGAACATGTTTTGTTTTATCATAATAAATCAACACAGTGTGATGTAAACTAGCTGATCTTAATCAGAAGTGTACTAAATACCCATTTGACATCTGCATACATTGTCAGGCTCCTGCCTGCTCTGCATGTGCAATTTAATTAGATGAGTAATAAATGTGTTAAATTTATCAATGGTGTAAAACATTTGACTGCAGTGAATTTACAACCTTGATTTGTGCTGTTCACAGATGGCTTATTATGGCTAACAGTGTTTATCTATTTATCCTAAAGAAAGAAAAATAATCTTCTCTCATTTTCACTGATTTGTCCAATTTTCCAGGAGGGAAACACATTAACCACAAATAATAAGAAAAAATTCAAAGTTGACTGATGAGATGCTGGTTTAAGACACTCAGTCCTATTATGCTAAAAGCATTCTCTCTTGCAAGAGCACTTCCAAAATTGCAACAGGAGTAATGTGAAAACTCAACCAAAAATCTGAGGAAGGATTTTCCACATATCAATTTCCTCTACTGAGCAGTGATTGAGTATTATACACAGCCAACATCAATTATTTGTTAGAATGGTTTCCTTGACACAATAATGAAAAATATTAATAAATTCTTAATAAATAAATAATTTTTCTCAAAAGCTTTTTTTTTTAAAACAGAATTTAAAAACTTGAGTCTTAGATATTGCAGTGATTGAGAAAGTCATGCTAGTAAAAAGGGAATACACAAAGCCAAGCTCCAGTTTAAAAAGGCTGGTCTGCAGGACAACACACAATATCAGAGCTAGTCTTCTCTTCTGACTCAGCCACTGGAGCAGCCCCTCTCTCTCTGCACCAACTGTAGGAAGAGCCCAGGAAAACTAAATTAAGAAGCTATTCAGGGAAGTAGTGTTGTGGGTTTGCCACTGCTACGTGCCACAGCTGAAGACCCAATACTGGGCTAGAAGAGTGAGTGACCTGACCCAACACAGCCATTGCTATGTTGTTCCATTCTGGTGTAGAGTTCCTTAGTGGGAGATTATCTCAGTGAATTACCTCTTTCCTGTCTCCCCAGGTGTCAAGTTGTACACTAATATCTTTGAAAATCTGTGCTTAGGTTCCTAAAATGTTCATCCAAAACACAATAACTGAACAATTCCTTTGAAATGAACTGGGCTGGAATTAGGCCCAATAAACTTCTCTACTTTCAAAACTCATAATAGAGAACAGAACAGTAACAGCACCGAAGTTTATTACACAGCCACTGGACAGAAATGCATTCAATATAATCAAGTTGCTACTTCTCATATTTTAATTATAGGAAAAGCATTGTAAAAGTCAGACTTCCATTAAAAACAGGCAGTTTAACATGACCTAATAATAAAATTTTTATCAATAGGAATATTCAGAATTAACTTTCTGTGTACAAATTAGATTTTAAATAGCAGGTTCATTTCTCTGGTGATCTAATTTAGGTTTTGGTATCAAACAATGATTCAAACACATAAAAAACCTCCTATGGTAAATTTTTATCCCTAATGTTTTCCAGCTGGTCTCTAATAACTATACCTAATTGTACTTGTTAAAAAGTGGATTTATGAATCTCAATTAGACTGGTTTTACTTATCCTACAGCAATTTTCAGTACCGACTAAGACTATTTCAAGATAGAAAAAAAGTTTTATGTGGGTGACGGAATAATTATGAAAATAAAAAAGAAAATGCCTTTTATACAACTTAATTCTCAGTAATTCTATTTCAATAATCCCAAACAGAAAATACGGCATGTAATAACCATTTTGGGAACTTTGTTCATTCCACAAGTTACAAGGTACTTTTATTACTAGGATATTGAGCTTTGCTTGCGTGCCCTACTGTGAACATAAAGATTTACCTCATTCTTGCTGAATCTATTCTAATTTTCTTTGCAAACTTAATATCCTGATTCAGCAAAGTATTGAGACACAAGCTTACTCTAAGCACACACTGAACAGCTCAGTCAATGTAAATTTTCCTGAAATTCATGCAGGGCAGCTTCAGCAAAGCTGTTAAGTATATGCTTATCTTTAAAGTTTAATGTGACTAAATCTCCAGCAGGCACCCAGGTAGCCATTTAACTAACTATTTTGCTGACCAATGTCCAGTGTTGTGAAAGAAAAGTTACAGTACATCCCTGCAGAACAATGGCTTCCCTCCCATGACTAACACATACCCTAACACCAGTTTCTCACTTGGCCTCAGTATAAACATATGCTATACAAAATTTTCTGTCATCTTACTGTGAAACATATTCTTAAAGAGACCCTTTACACCACTTTAGCTGCAGGACTTAGGAGAGGGCATTGCAGTTAGGATTCAGATATTAAACAGTATCAGCCACATCTTTGCATGATTGCTATCCATCACCCACAGAAACTTAACTTAAGCAAAATTAATAAACATGACATGCCATGTTTATGAAAAAGCAAAGCTTCCACAGTTTAATAGGAGAAAAAGATTATAAATGACAAACTGTTTTAGAATAAAATATATCTTATATATGTGAAGAAACTTCTGCTACAAACACATTTTTTTGTTACAGCCTCCTAGAACTTTCCCAGATGGCCAGGTAGTGGCTATTCCTTGGGGGTCACCATATGCTCTACAAATAGTGAGTCATGTCTCTGATTAACATTCAGATCTCTGACAAATGCCCACGAAACCAGAGCTGGAGACCAAGACCCTTCTGCACCAAAGAGGGGAAAAAGAGGCTCTTCTACAGCAAATTTTGAAAGTCAAAGTCATTATACCTAATGTAATAGCCATGAACATTCTCCTTGAATACCACTTCTAGCCAAGACAACAGGCCAGATTGCCTTATTTCTGCAGGTTTCTATTCATTGCTAAGCTGAATATAGACACACGAATGCTATTTTTACAACACTACATTACAACATTGTCTGTTGTTGCAGCCAAACACTTTGGCTTGGAAATTTGACTTCAGATATGTGTTAAGTAATGTACAATAAATTCTCATCCAAAAGAAAAGAAGAAAAAGAAGTGCTAGAGGGCATGCAAAGCTGTGTTCTGGGCACAGAATAGTTAACACATGCCTGCTGTCCACTCCACATTTTCTTTAAAAGCTGCTGGGAAAAAATCAGATTTCTCCCCAGAAGTATGATGATTGAAAGTAGCAACTTGAAAACAGCAATGTTTTTATGGGCTCCTGTGAAGAAGATTCTCCAGTGCTCAGTAGGGCGAATCCAACCTTCTCAAAAATACTGATGCCATTATTCAGTTTTAGTAATTAAAATGTTTTCTAAATGATTGTTCCCCAGCAGGAGGAAATTGATTAATTTTAATGCATTATTGTATTTTAGCATGGAACAACTTTTTCTTTTTTTTTTCCCCTCCTCTTGTTCCCACCATTTGCAGATGAATTATTTAGATGTGAAGATTTGTCTACTGTATTTGACGTGAAGCTTTAGGGAGTAAGTGGAGAAACCCAAGGAGTGCCTCATCATTTGCAAGTTCAACTTCTTTCTGTTTGGATATTGATTAGCAGAGCATATATCGTGAGGAAGTGGCTTGACTAAGGGAATATAGATCTAAATGCAACTTTAACAGAATTTACATATTTAGAAATACATTTTGGGGTTTCATTATGTGCTGCTTTTTAAAACAAGTCGTTTGGTTTGGGCTTTTTGTTGTTTTTTTTTTTTTAATCAAGTCACAGAATCTTAGTTAATTTAAATAACACTAGGGATACCATTTACAAACGTAGTGCCTCTTATTTAGGCTCAAACTCTGAGTCCTTTAACACACACCCATTGACTTAAGCTGCTTTTGGGTTAGGCTGTTAATTACTCACAAGTGTTACAAAAGTTGAAGCAGCAGACACCTGGATAGCTAACTTCACTGATTCAAACCCAGATGCTGTCCCATCTGAAGAGAAGAGATGCATGTATCTTACAATTCTATCACAGAATCACAGAATCAATCAGGTTGGAAGAGCCCTCTGGGATCATCGAATCCAACCATGGCCCTGACACCACCATGGCAACTAGACCATGGCACTAAGGGCCATGTCCAGTCTTTTCTTAAACCCCTCCAGAGATGGTGACTCCACCACCTCCCTGGGCAGCCCCTTCCAATGGCTAATGACCCTTGCTGAGAAGAAATGCTTCCTAATGTCCAACCTGACCCTCCCCTGGCCAAGCTTGAGGCTGTGTCCTCTTGTCCTAGCACTAGTTGCCTGGGAGAAGAGGTCGACCCCGCTCCAACCTCCCTTCAGGTAGTTGTAGACTGCACTAAGGTCACCTCTGAGCCTCCTCTTCTCCAGGCTAAACACCCCCAGCTCCCTCAGCCGTTCCTCATAGGTCAGACCCTCCAGACCCTTCACCAGCTTGGTCGCCCTCCTCTGGACTCGCTCCAACACCTCAACATCTTTCTTGAAGTGCAGGGCCCAGAACTGGACACAAGCGATATTTTAAATTGCTCCTGCTCCTGCTCCCAACAATTTTTCCCTTTTTACAAAGGCTGCTCCATGATTAGAAATTAGAAGAAGGAAAGTCCATTATGATTTTATCAGACAATAAAAGTTTGCTCACATATCCAGTTGTATTTTCAAGCAGACGTGAGATAGATGAGAAAACTGATATATAATCAGATCTTCTGGAATGAAACTATTATCATCCGATTGCAAAAAATACAGCAACAAACTGGAACAGAACTAATTGGCTTTGGACTTAGTAGCAACGGACAGCAGTCACCTCCGTAAAATTAAGAGAAATGAGCAGGGTAGGCTGTTCCATAGCTAATGCAAGACTAATTCGTCTAGGGATGTACTCACAAGAACTTTGCACAGATCTTGGAGCACTCCACAAATATGTTAAGATTAAAAAAAATATCAGGAGCATTAGTATTCCCAGAAAATATAAGGCACTGATATTAAAGGCAGTCTTTGACAAAGCCAAGAACAGGCCTCACCTTTCATGGTTCTGTAACACATTTCTTTTTCTGGCACTAGATTTATCCAATAAACAACAGTAACCATAACATTTATTACTTAATATCAAATTTACTAAAGTGCTCAAAGGTCTCAAGCAGAACTATATATTATGTAAAGACATCCAAAGAAACTGTTTGTCCTAAAAAACTTACTGTCCTACATATCTCTGATGAAAGTCTCATCTTCAAAAGAACAACAAGACTTCAGTGCAGCTGAATATCCCAACTGCTGGCACTTTCCATCATTGTGGACTTAGTTTGAGTTCAGCTTTGAAATTCAGCTCTGATAGAGGCTGGAAACAATAAAAAGTGATGCTCTTCACACAGCAAAGTTATGAATGTCTGTTACAATACGCTAGTGAGCAACACAGAGGGTGCATTATATTTTTGGCACACGCTGTATAGATTTAAGTCTTGTATACAATTAAAAAAAAGAATATTACAGGATGAAGGAGAATGGCATGAAGACCACCTTATCCTATTTCCAAACAGTCTAGTATCTGATGCCTTTGAATAATTAGTTTTAGCTAGATGAGAAGAATTCTTTGTCCATTATGAATTCCTACATAATAACAAGCTATTACACTAATGCAAGAAAAAACTTTGTATTTTGTATCAAAGTATTGGGTTTTTTTGTGTGACAGACAACAGGCAACACAAGACTTAATTTAATTCATACACAGATGTCCAAGATGTTGGCCAAGAAGGCCACCAGCATCCTGGTTGTGCCAGCACTAGTGTGGCCAGCAGGACTAGGACAGGGATCGTCCCCCTGTACTCAGCACTGGTGAGGCCACACCTCAAATACTATGTGCAGTTTTGGGCCCCTCACTACAAGAAAGACCTTGAGGTGCTGGAGCGAGTCCAACGAAGGGCAACGAAGGTGGTGAAGGGTCTGGAGAACCAGTCTGATGAGGAGCAGCTGAGGGACCTGGGGGTGTTTAGTCTGGAGAAAAGGAGGCTGAGGGGAGACCTTATTGCTCTCTACAACTACCTGAAAGGAGGGTGTAGCGAGGTGGGTGTGGGACTCTTATCCCAAGTAACAAGTGATAAGATGAGAGGAAGCAGCCTCAAGTTGCACCAGGGGAGGTTTAGATTGGAGATCAGGAACAATTTCTTCACCAAAAGGGTTATCAAACATTGGAACAGGCTGCCCAGGAGTCACCATCCCTGAAGGTATTTAAATGTGGTGCTTAGGAACATGGTTTAGTGGTGGACTTGGCAGTGCTGGGTTAACGGTTGGACTTGATGACCTTAAAGGTCTTTTCCAACCAAAATGATTCTGTGATTTTATGTTAGCTGGAACGAGTAAGTGTAACTAGTAGCTGGGGTTTCAGTATGAAATGCAAACACTCAAGCACTGCTTGCTCTTAGAGTGGATCAGATGGTCTAAATGGGAATCACATCTGCTCACAAGATCTTTCTCACAGAATTTACCTGAAGTGACATAACTTTTTAAGACTGCATTCTTCACACTGCTAACAAGAATGACTCATGAGAGCAGATATACTAACCCTCACACATAAGAAGTCAAGCTTACAATTTACAACACAGCCTCCAAACAGGGATATTTTTATGCATACTGACTTACACAATTTCTCCTCCAGAACTCTAATGCAAAATTTAAGACTTTATACTACTTTTTATTTTTCCCACACAATGTAATAAACAAGTGGTGTGAAAGCACCCCAGAATATGGAAAAGAGCCACTTTCAAATGAAAAAAAGTAACCTTTTCATAAAAAGAGTCAATGCTCCTAAATGGATTCACTGAAGTAAATCCAGTGCTAACAAATGTATAATGCTCTCTGTTGGCAATGTCAAAAAGGAAAAAAAAAACAACCACACTAAAAAAGCCTCAAAACAACCCAGAAGCATTAATAAGAACTCTAGGAATGTCTTCTAGTGAATTCAGTGTCCATGAAAGAATACTGGGCAGGTTTGTTCACTTTTCAGTGCCAACCATTAAGTATTGAATTCATCCTAATTTCACACAATCACAGAATGGTTGAGGTTGGAAGGAACCTCTGAAGGTCATCTGATCCAACCCCTCTACTCAAGCAGGGCCACCTTGAGCCAGTTGCCCAGGACAGTATCCAAGCTCCAAGGATGGAGACTCCACATCCTTGGAATTTTTTAAGACTATATCTTTGTTTTGTATGATTAAATTCCTAGCTTTTTGAAATGTGTAAGTGCCTAAAGATACATCTACATACCCAAATATTGTCTTTTCATAGTTTCATGTCCTCCTTTTGTATCACATCCTCTTCCTGAATTAGGTTGAATTCCTTTCACTCCCTCCATTTATTCTCTTTGGTGCTGTCACCAATAAACTCCCAAACTCCCATTATTCCAAACACCATTGAGGATCTGATAGTCAACAGACACCTCAAAAAAAAAACAAAACAAAACAAAAAACTGGAAAGCCACAACTGAAAAGCAGCTGGGGATTGCACTGCTGAAGCCAGACATGGACAAACTTGGAGAATATCAGGCAAGTGGCAGCTGTCCACAGTGGAGTGGGAGCACACAGGCAGCGGGGTCTGTTAAGTTTACAATGGTCAAACTGAAGCCATGTTCCATCACGAAGTGGGACAGTAGCACTGAGACACCAGTCCTTCCCCTTTCTGGGTGCTGCTTCAAGCACAATTCAGCAGGACAGATCAATCAGATCCTAACAACGTTTATGTCTCCCTTCAGGTAAATACAGTGCGCTGTATTACTAAAATTTACACCACAACAGCACTTTTGCAAGCTCAGAATACATATTTGCCTTCACCTTCAGTAGTCTGCATATTGGCAGGTTGTGTATGAGAGTCAGAGCCTATTTCGATCCAGAGTACCTGTGCAAACAGTTTTCTTTTACAAAAGTCAAAAGAACTATGAGTCTATATTCTGCTTCCAGTGCACATTATTTTAAGCAGGTCTCCTGTTTTTTGAATGCCAGCATACAAAAGAAACAACCTAAAGTTAGCTCTCTACTACATAGAGAACCCAGACCCTAAAACTGTCCTCTGCTTAATGTTCTATCAAGCTGCCCTTCACGTGGAAAACTTAATCCTTAAACAAAGCCTAAAAGAATGCTAGGGAGGATAAGACAAAAGAAAGACCTGCAGGAAAATAAGAGAGCAGGGGAAAAAAAACAACTGCTAAAAAAATTAGGAGGATGCCTGGGCTATCTAGAAACCATCAGCGTTAAATGCTGGACGTTAATCAGTGCAGCAGCATCCTGCTAACTATTTCTCTTTCTCTCTCTGTTTCTCTTTCTGTCAAGCAAAAGGATTTTGCCCACTAACACAGATCTGATCCCTCACTTTACCATTCTCATTTAACTCAATAATTTCTGGGTGAGCTTTTTATCTGTTGCTGAATTTTATTTAGTTGTCTCTTTGTCCTCTCTTGTTTATTTTCCTAATTGTGTTTCTTTTTCTTGCTCTTTTCTGTATATAAGTGACTTTCTGTATCATTCCTACCCACACACCTCTGCCTGCTAAGCTGTTTTCCATTGCCTGCCTTGTTTAACATTGTTTGCCCTTTTTTTAGTGTTGTCACATTTTTTGCATTTTACAGATCAGAGCAAGAGGAACAAGCTCAGTTTCCAGGCTGCACTCAGATCATCCACAAACTATCCCATGGAACATATTTTGAGAAATAAATTTCACTTCCTTCTTCATCAGCCAAAGTGGTACAATATAAATCTAAAAGAAAGATTAAAAAGAATACAACTTTTCAAAATTCTTGTGGATTGGAATGGACGCAGCAGCTGCCTCAACTGGTAAGTGCTCCCACTTCATCCATTCGTTTGTTAACTGATACCTCGCTATCTTCTGCCCACAAACAGCAGATGGTATTTTGTCATTCGACAGACCTCAGCTTACACAAATCACAAGTCTTGCCCTGAAGAGTTTATAAGCCAGTGCTAGGTAACAAGTGGATGGATCCTCTCTGGCAACAGGCAGTACCATGCAAACGAGCCTCCTTCCATCTGCAGCATACAAATCTTTCTGTATGTTTGACCATCATTATTTACTATAAATGAATATTTTGTAAATATAATTTACCACTGTTGTAATTTCTGTGACTTATTCCCAGTAGCCCTCACTGCAGAGACTACATCTAATCAATCCTCAGTTACTATGCAAATACATCCTATAGGCTACTGATGTCTTTCCTTTCAAACATGTAATACATAATTAATGACAGCTGTAATGGCACCAAAGACTCCAAATCAAACAAACTCCTCACTGTAATTCACACTTACCACCACTAAAGAACTGATTTGTTGGAGTACTTATTTTTCAAGCTTTTTGCTTTCTTCTGGAAAAGTGATTATTAGTAGTTCCAGTCAGTGACTGCAGTTACTGTACTTTGCTCCTCAAAACAAAATCCTACATAGCTAAGTACAATGATATGTCCTGTTGTAACATTACCTGGTAATAGTTAGGGCTACATCCAAAAATCCCCATTCAGGGAAAGCTTAATGCAAAACAGCAAAAACATCACTATAAGATACTTGCACAGCTCTGTGCTGCTTTAACACCACAGCTATCAAAACCCATCATATGTAAACTAAAGCTCAGAGTTACAAATGATAACTTTCAAATTCGTTCATCCATTCATTTACAATAAAGTTTTTAGTCTTTTTACCTTTCTTTACAAGTAAAATGGGAACTAGGCATTATTATGAAAGGGTGGGATTCATCTCACTAGATTTGAGTAATCCAAAAGTTAGATGCCTGGCCTGGTCTGGTCTGCTCGTCCATCTTGACTACTAGCAGACTATGAAGGACTACCTTGATTTCCTTGGAGGACGGGGGTAGGCATCATATCCAGAAGGTAATTCATCCTAAAGGTGATACCATCTGCCAAAAACAAGCCTCCAAATGTCTGATCCCTTTGCAGACAAACACTGGTATAAAACACTTCTTTCCCTAGCGTTTCAGTGCATGACCAGTCACACAGTGTTTTGTAGAAGGCAACGCATAGTAACACTGAGAAGTAAATTTTCTGATGCTTGAACTGTATGTATAAAATAACTGATTGGCCCTGTTTGGTTGATAAAATACCTACCCGAAATATGCAGAAAAAAGGAAATTAGAAGAGGAGAAGGGATGACGAACATTGCTATACTGGACATTTTTACTGAGTTTGAGAAATGGTAGGTGTTATAACTCTAATGGTTTTGATTTGCCGTATCCATTTTAACACACAGAAGTTAATACAATTTCAAATTAATCAGCCAGCACTTCTTTAAAGTGATATTTACAGCTTTTACATTTAAATGAAGGCAAACAAAAGTACAATTTATGCTATAATAACGACATATAAAGTATCATTGTTTTAATTCTTTCATAGAATTAAGCTAGCTGTGGCAAGTAGATAAAACCCCTTTGAATAGTGAAACATTGCCATTGTTTGTCTTCTCAAGGCTCCTACTTCTAAGGATATTTATGATTTTACCATTCCTTGAGAACCATAAATGACACTGCATGTCAATGAGACAGTTTCAATCTCAGCCTGGATACTTCCACCCAGAACTGGAGTGTAATTCAGTCTCCATCCCCAGATAACCCCAGCCTTTCTCCTTACACTGCTAACAAAAGGCTTAATACTGGACTTCCTCCTGAGAAACAAATTCTATACCTTGTGCTAACCCCCATGACTTCGCCAAGACTGCATGGAATGAAAACGAATGCAGCATTTCATTTTGAATTAAGAAAGCACGAATCAGACCCCAATGTACAAAGTGCAATGGCAGTTTTCTGGAATGACTGCCTGTCAAGTAAGTACCAGACTATGATGCACAACTCATTTGACAAACAGTGTCAGTGAAGTCACCTACCAGCGTCCTATGCTGCTACCAAAAGCATGTTGGCTGCTAAATGACTTTACATTCTTTTTTCTTTTTCTACTGAGCTTATTTTTAGAAAGGTTGTATATCAATCTGGAAAGTGCTGTGAACATGATGTTATCATAATGGTACCATATGCCAGTCGACTACTTACAAATCATCCATGCTTCCCTCACTTGATAGATTTTAAAAGCATGATAAAGAACTTGATTCTCCTCATGCTTACACTGGCTTTATGTCAGTGTACTTCCATGTTTTACGCTGGCACAACAAAGGGAGAAATATTCGTACCAAACACTCTAAAAACCTTTAAAGGCTCTTAAAATGACTGTGTCAAATGACAGTTTTTATTATTCAAGTATTTGTCTCAAAACCAGATGTGAGTATTAAAGATTCAAATGCTATGAAAACATAGAATGTGCTCCCAAAACACCTTATCTAGCCATACAATCTATAGAACTAGGTTATATCGTTTAACTAAAGAGCTTTGGAGCTTTTACTTTACCTTCCCGTTTTGGCCCCTTAAGGAGGCAACTGTGAACACTCCACCTCGTAGTTTCTCTATAGCATTTTCCCTACCTTCATTGTTCCAGAGAAAGCAGATTTTCACGTGTTCACAACACTCCATAAACCTTGCAAAAAATCATGTACCGTAAGACTTGTGATAAAAACAGGAGGTTAGCAGAAGACTAGGTCTTAAAAGGAATCCAAGAAAAAAGCTTAAGGAAAACTTCAGCTGCATATCTGAACTTAAGAGAACCTGGACCCGTTTTCACTCATATCTACTAGTTAAATTAAAATATAGTACAATTTTTTAAAAATTATTTGTTCACAAATTTCACACTTGGCTAATCTTTAAGCTGTTCTGGCAGAGTTCTCTGCTGCCTTTTTAACTCTAAAATATTTTTCAGAGTGACTATTAGTGCTTAGAAGATGTGTTGGGTTGAAAAGCCTAGAAAATGAAGTATGTGAAGTTAGAGCACAAAACTATTTTCACTCGGCTACTGTGTCTTACTCCTCTTCCAGGCAGAGCATATCTCTAGCAGTGAATCTGATTTCAGGCTCATGCCTATTCATTCATTAGCCTTTATAGTTAGGCTGTTACTAGGAGAAATTCTCAGTGCCAGTTCTTATTGCAAAGGAAAAAGTCAGGCCTACCAGTTCAGGTCTTGTTTGCAATCTGCTGCAAGTTGGATGTGCTCTTCTTTCCTGCTGCATTTCTGTGAGCAGGCAGAGTGGTGACCTTCATCTTGTATCCCTCTCCCTCTCTCAGAAAGCAGCTTTCATACAAATTTCAATACTTTCCCTTTAGAGCAGCAGCCAGACAGAAGAAACAGCCTGAAGGGCTTAGCACTACTCTTCATATACAAGTGTTCGTAAACACACTTATCTTAAGAGAATTCTGGACTTGTGTTTGGACCTCCTGACTGAATACCTAAGATTCTCTCCGCTGTAGCCCACTGTTCTACAGACACCGAGTCTGATCTTCACAAGGGTGTGGAACACTGTCTTTTGATGAATTTGGTACATATCTTTAATTCCTTAGTTAAGAATCACATTTTGTAAACTCTTAAACGAAATTCCTCCTCTTTATATGCATTCACCAATCACATAGAAGTATCATACAGCAGAATTCATCTGGCAATCTTTAAAACTGATTCTATCTGGGATTTGTCTCCTTTGAGAGTAGCTCTTTTAATTTTCTACAAGCTTTTTCATCTCTCTTTCCTTAACATACAGAACCTCCTCACTGAGGTTTAAATCACTTTCGTGCAAAGAAAGGTACCAATCACTACTGCAGCATGGCCAGCCTGCACCGTACAGAACAATTCAGTTGAATATTTTTCCATCTTTTCCATTAACATCTGAACAACCCTTTCTAGGGGTAACTAATTTATTCACAATGGTAATTGTAACTATTTCCTTGATTCCAGGTTTTACGTATCAGTAATTTTTAGTAATATGTGAGACAGCCAAGGAAGGACTCAGTTGCCTAAACAGGGATCCAAGCACCATTTGAGACACCTGAGGAAAACCAAGATATCTGTATAGGGCACCAGATACGATATATGTCTCACAGGACAACTGAATGCTGGTGAAGCAGCAACAAGAGACCAGGTAGGATACCCTGGAGAACCTAAGATGACTGTGAGACCTGAATCGTACCTGCAGCTACAGCATGGTCTAAAGTCCGTCACCATCAGTGGATAAATTCCCAGTGCCTTCAGCTTTGAATTGGTACTAGACTCTGGCTCTTGCAGTGTCACAGTTTCCTTTGCACAGATATGCAAGGGAGAGAGGGGCAGTGTAAGTAAGCCCGTGCCTCCCAGCGCTGCCCTGCAAGATGCAACCAGAATTGATGTATTTGCATAAAATGACAATAAGAACAAAGTGTGTAAACAGGTAATTCAAACCCAAAGTTGTACAG
This sequence comes from Nyctibius grandis, assembly GCF_013368605.1. Taxonomy (NCBI): domain Eukaryota; kingdom Metazoa; phylum Chordata; class Aves; order Nyctibiiformes; family Nyctibiidae; genus Nyctibius; species Nyctibius grandis. The sequence continues at coordinate 25,045,088 of NC_090668.1, forward strand.
AAGGATACTTCGTGGGAACCCACCACACACTCTCTATGCACCTGGAAGTACACGAAGGCCAACGGCAAGTATACATGTTACAATAATTAAAATGTAAAAACTAGTGCAGGCACCACACTTCCACACTCCCCAACGCCTGCAGCCCCCATGTTTCAAGAAAAAGAGCTTATAGCTTTTATACAAAGTAACTGTGAGCTGTATAAAGTCTCCATTTAAACACCCGCCCCAGAGATTTGCACAGCAGTATTGCAAAAAGTAGTAATCATATAGAAGCTTTTTAGTATGCAATGGTATGCCGCACTTCTCTTTTTAAGCTGAACAACCAAAGTACTACCATAAATATTATATTTAAATAGTAGCTCAAACCACATGGTTTTGAAAACTATAACCAAGCACATGCTTTGTAGGAACACAGAATTAGAAATGATTTCACAGAAAAGGATAAAAGGTTTGCAAGAACTGTGATCAAGCTACAGAGAAATAGTTTATACAGGCTGTACTTAAGGTACACTCACAGTTCCAATATAATTAACTGTTTTCAGAGATTTATAGTTTTGCTGTATGTATTTGCTTAAATATTAATTCTGCTGCCTAGAGTTTAAAGCACGATGGATTATTCAAAGTAAAAATGGCTGAATGCCCCATTCATAGTAAATATGCTTACAGACATGCAACTTACTAAAGAGAACACTGCCTTCTATTTGAGACTTTTGACTATTCATGTATTTCTAATTGTAAAAACAAGAGATCATATTAGTCCATTTCAATAAGTAAATAACAGCAGGAACATAATGCATTCCTAATATTGTATAGTTTACCTCAGCCAATTTTTTTTTTTTAACTAAAATTACACAATTTTATCAAGTAGATGACTGGGTGACTGGAAAGAAAGACAACATTGAAATTTTATGTTGAAAAACAGATAGTGACCACATGACCATTTTCAATGTTTCATAGGTTGAAATACTTTCACCATAAAACTTTTACAATTCTGTAAGAAATTTACTCAGATATTAAGAAGCAGCAGAATGAAAACTAAGTTCAACAGTTTGAATACTGAAGAAGCCCCCAGAGGTTGCTACTGACAAATAAGAATGCAGATACTTGCATTGAAAGTAATTTTGCAAACATACATCATTACCCTTAAACACATATGCTTGTTAGTATTTATTGCCCTAATGCAGAGCCAATTCAGGTGCCTCACACTAACTTTAATAGACTCCAGACCAGGTCCCATGAATGTAAACTTGTTCATAAGCTTTTGCAAGACCAGATCCTCAGTCTGTAAAAGATCACATAAAACCCAACCCTATGATGAGACTATTTGGTTGGTTTACTCACCTTTACTTAGCACTACTATAAGCAAGGCAATACACCTAAAAAAAAATCCATCAGGCATTACTCTGAGAAGGAAAACATGGGATTTAATAACAAAGTGGACATGTAAGGAAGGTCCAAACAGAGAGAGGGACAGAAAAGCTCTGGCTGCACTCTAAAAGAAGTCTAACAGAGCAGGAAGGATTCAGACTGAGGTTTGGATATCCCAGAAGAAATCTCCACAGAATTAATTAGCCCCGTAATGTGAAATTAAGCGACACAACATCCAATCACCTGGCTTGAGACTTCTATTACCAAAATACAGGACTGAGCACAACCAGGGAGTGAGGGTCTCCCCCATTTGACAGGATATGGAAGGCACACAGGCTCCTACATTCTAGTTAATTCATAATGTTACATATTTATGTTCTAAACCTGGAGGTCGTAAAGATACAAACCATAAACTTCCTTTTAGTTAACTCTGGACTTTCTTCCTGCTGGGGAGGGGGTGCAGGGGCTAACCCCAGCCTTCACAGTATTTGGTGATCACAGGGGTTATTTAAATCTCCAACCCCTGTGATACTTTGAGAGATGGCTGCTTTTGTTTCACAAAATATTGATCCTCTGCCCACTTCCCTGGGCCAACCAGATGCCCAGTGCTTGCAGATGAATATTAATAAACACAGGCACCAGAACTCTGTGGTGTCACCTGAGGATCTCAGCTGAGCATTGAATCTGGGAGCTGATGTCCTGACACTCCCAAACTTCTCCCTCTTTGTTGAGAACCACCTGGCAGGGTGGCCAGAGTCCTTCCTAGGCAAAAGAAGGGAATGTTTGGCAGCAGCGAGTAGCACCAGCGAGAGTGAGATTCCACCAGCTCCCCAACCTCAAGAAACAGGTGTCACTTACACACTCCATGCTACAACTTCCCCCTTGTGCCTCACCCTACCCCAAAGACCCTCTTCATCAGCAGACCTGTTAAGTACACACAAGGGAAGCCGCTACAACCCGAGCAGCGAGGCGCCAGCCCGAGGGGCCACTCGCCGCGCGGAGCAGCAGCCCGAGGACGGGGACACGCGGGGACCAAATCTGCCTCCTGCAACCAGAAGAAAGTTCGTGCCGACACAACACCCCAGTAAACCATGCGGGGGGGATGGGGGGCGGCTTCTGAGAGAAGCGCTGATAGGGGAGCGTCCTAATAAAGCCGTAAGATCTCACCCTCGCACATATCTCCTAGATCAGCACTTCCAAAATCACCAACGAGAACCCACAGAAAGATCGAGGGAAGGGACAGAAACGGGAGGCTGGAAAGAGATTGCCTGCCCCCGGCTCGTCCTGGATGCCCGGGCAGTTCCAGGCGGAGCAGCGAAGGGGGCATCCTCCCTCGCAGCCGGAGGGTGCGGAGGAAGCTCCCTGCCCCGCAGCAGCATCGCCAGGGACAAACGGGGCGTGCGGGGCCGCAGCTGCAGACCCGGGGGCTCCGGCGCCGCGTCCCCCGCAGCGCCCAGCCCCTGTCCCGGCTCGCACCTACCTCGGCGGGACCCGGGGCCGGAGCCCCGCCGTCGGGGCCGGATCCGTGGGGCTGCGGCGGCGGCAGCGCGGCGGTGCGAGAGGCGGCGGCGGGAGGTGGCGAGCGGCAGCCCGGGCTGCAACGGCCGAGCCGGGGCCGCTCGCACGGGTGCACCGCGCTGGTGCCGCTGTCCAGGACGGGCAGGCGATGCTGCTGCGGGGGACTCCGGGCGCCTCTTTGGCTCTGTTCGGAAAGTTACGGCGGCCACACGACCCACCTTAAACCCGCCTCCCCGCAGGACCCGGGGGAGGGAGAAGGAGGAGGAGGGAGGGAGGAGACGGGGGTGGGGGCTCGGAGCCGTTCATTTCCCGGCGCAGAACCAAGTCACAGCAGCATCTCCCGGGCTGTCGCTCCGGGATGCAGGGCTGGGCGCACCGGTACAGCCCCGGCTCCCGCAGGCGCCGGGCTCCGCTCCGCTCCCCCTGGATCCCTGCGCGGTACCACGGGGCCAGCTTCAGAGCGCAGAAACTTTCACGTTTCCTGCGACGCTGACGCTGATTTTTTGGCTTAGTCGTTTGGTGATGGGTGGTTTGGCACCTTGTTAGTTATTTAACCATTTGTTGTTTGGGGGAGGGGATCTAGTCCTGAAGCCTTGGGGTTTGTGTATGTGGTTCGGGTTTTTTTCTCCGCCCGATTCAATTAAAATACCTTAAACAGACTAAAAGGACAAAGAATGAGACCGACACCCCGGCATCCCAAGGTTGCCGCCCGAACCGCGTGTGGGAATGAGGAAGCAAACTCTATAGCCGAGGCAGAAACACTCGGCGGCTCAGCAGAGGGTAGGAGACGGGAAAAAAACAAGGCTCCCTGCCTCCTGCGGCTGAAAAAACAGGATCTCCAGAGCAGAGACCTATCAGACTCCACAGATGTGCTTAGCGGGAGATCGTGCAAACTTCTGGACCCGTTTCAAGGTGCCTCGGTTTGCAACTGCACGCACGCACGCCGTTGTAGGGGCATGCAGACACAGGCAAACACAGGCAGCTCTGACTGCCTAAAGCAGCCCCTGGGTGGAGAGAAGGTGGCTAAAGCTGATACCAAGCAAGGCTGAGGGGATGCTAATAGACAGAGAAAAGCGCGATGGAAAATTTACCTCTTCTCTAGCATCCTCTACCGTCCAGAGCATCTGCCCTTGTATTGTCGAACCGACTGCACCGCAGCTGCTTTTTAGGGTGGCTCAGTGCCACTGGGTGCTCAGAGAGGTATCAGACAGGGAACGAAATGCACCCCATGGTTGTCATTTTCTTTCTGAAAGATGTACCAGAAGTTACAAATGTGTGATGATTAAAATCATCAGACCATCAGACAGGTGATTTGAACAGCTGCACTAACTTAGCTCTTAGCCAGAAATCTTATGCTTGCGCAGTCTTTTCGAGATGAAATGCTCTATTTGTCTTATGTACTACTACTGATTATTTTCTAATTAGAATAATAATGTTGGCTGAGTTCCTGCTTTTTTTATCATCTCAGTATGTACAAAACATAAGACCACGTCGCTTTTTGATAATGTACCAAAATGGCAAATAAAACTTTTTTGTCATTGTAGCCACACGATGAATCCCCCCCATTGTACAATATTTTATGTACATGTGAGGTTGCCGGAATCCTTTGTCCTACACTCTGTGTTTCTTGGTAACGTGCCAGTACATGACCGCAGGTGATGGCAGAATTTCAAAATGGATAAAGATAGTTTGGGCCAGAATTGGTACACTGTTTCCATAAGGGACTCCCTGCAATCTCCCAGCCTCCTACAAAACTGCTCCCCTCCCACCACTGCTTTCATGCCTCCAGGTTCCCAACCTTCCCCTTGCTGCGTTGTCCTGGTTTGCAGCCTTCCCAAGACCTTGCACCAGCCACCTAAACCAGGAGAAGGGGGCAGTGGAGAATGCATGTGCGCTGGCAGTGACTGCTGGCTTCCCCTCCTCCTTTTTGCAAGCCCAGGTCTCTGCTCCCTCGCTAGCTCCAGAACGCTATTATTCTTCATTAGCTGTGGTTAAGGCAACCTAACCAGGACCTGCAGCACTGTTGGTGCCTGAGGTGAATCCATCTTTCCTGACCTGTTTTTAATTATTTTTACAAACATCCTAATAATTAATGTCAATAATAAATTAGCAGTTGTGTTTATTTATTAAATTATTTTCAATATTTAATACAATTTAATAGATCAAATTTGAACTGGATTTATTGAATAAGGATAATTAGGTTTTGTTGTTTGTATAAGAATATTAAAACCACCAGTTGCTCTATACTGATGGCATTGTTTATGACTCAGTTTTGTCATCAGTTTCCAGTTGGGGAACTAATTAGCCTCCCTGAATTTTCTTTTTAAAAGGTACGGTGCTGTCTGAAATGCACGGAGACAAAATCAGTCTGCTTAAAATAAATTAGGCCAGTTTGCCGCTACCTATTTTTTTTACATGTTTTTATTGTCTTTCAGAGTTCGCTTTAAAACTTTCCAAAGAAGTCTCCTGTCAAACTATGACTGCCCTGGACCTCAAAAAACCCCAAGATATTACACTGTTGTATGACTGTTTACAGCTGTTTGAGACACAGCATTCAGCCCTGCCTTTCTTTCTCATGTAAAATCCCATCCAGCTCAGTAATTTCATTTGGAAACAAAAGTATAGTTCTGGTATTCTCTGCAATATGATTGTCTACTTGAAGGGTAGTAGATGCTAGTAAATGTCAATGGATCTGGCTATGGATGTGTTTTACATTTGAGGGTGACTACTCTAACACTCATTTATTATTGGTCTCTATTTAAATGCAGCCCCTCTCTAAAAAGACATTCAGTATAAAGAGCGTTAGAATGTATCACACTGATTCTAGTTCAGTGGTTCTGTTTTCAAAATGTGCAGTTTACAAATAAAGATATAAAAAGATGGTTTGGCTTTTTTTCTTATTATTGTTGACTCAATGAGTCTAGCCTAGAGTTATAACTCTGTAAACTCAAGCTGAATCTTCAAGCTTAGCTAGATTCCTTCATAAATCAGAATGAGTTGTTGAAATTCTGAAGGACAAAATAACTCTCAGTCATGAGTGCACAGCCTCAGTCTGGTGAAATGGTATCTTTGGTCACCTCCATGCAACCTGAGCACCAGCATGAAACTGAGAAAAGAATTTGGAAATAAAAAAGCAAGAGTGCATTACAAAAGTGACTCTGCAACAGAAAACCGCTTAACAATTCTTCTGATCAAGTCTGAGCCAGAGAAGAATTCATTTCCCTGTCCCAGAGCTCAGCTGGGGTGGCAGGAGTTTAAAGAAGTGCAGCTCTTTCATAGAGGTGAGCAGGTATGTCCTTCAGTACAGACAGGGGAAGTTCACTGGAGTCACTGGGAGCTTTGCCATTGACTTTTGGGGGAAGCAGAATTTTACCCTGGGAGAAGATCTGCTGAGTAAGAAACTGCCACTTCTACATGCTTTCTCTTCAAAGTCAAATCACCTTTCAAGAGCATTTTTACGCTTTTATTTCCTTGCTTCTACATGTCCAATTCAAGATCAGTTCCTATCCACTTGCTCATTTTCCATATGTTCTTTTTTCTTAAAGGGGGAATTGGGCCTCAGAAAATAACAGCATACTGAATCATGTTACTGTTTGTGAAAGTATCAGATTTCAACACTCTAAAATTATTACACATTTAATATTAAAGCTCAAGAAATTAAATATGCATAATCTGTGTCTGAATTAATAAATTATTATTGAAAATAACACTTGAAAAAGAAAAACAAAGCTTTTCAGACATAACATGAATTTTAACTTGTTTTTTTATAAAACCAATCAGGGTTTTAGTTTATGCATCATTCTGTTCACCGCAATAATACGCTGTCTGTGCAATCAGTGATGATAAATGGTACATAATTGTAAACTTGATATTGGTTTTCAATATTGAATTCATCATTCTGTCCTCTTAACACATATTAAATACTTCAAAGAATTTATATATTTGTTTGATTTATCTGTGATTTTTTCCCAATATGTAAAATTTATTAGTTTTCTAGTTTTTGAGAAACTAAGAGTAGACAACATCATTAATAATACTGAAAAATAGCGTTGATCTCATTTATGCCTGACTCCCTTCTACCAATACAAAGTGCCCAAATCAAATACAAACGTACTAGTTGTAGGTATTGTAGAAAATACAGTCTTAACTAGAGCCAGTTCTGCATATGTTTTGTTTGACTTCCCTGATCTATCCAAATTATGATTGCAAGAATTTACTCTCATTTAGAAAGGCAACTCCTGCATTTGCAGGACTTGCATTTCACTTTATTTTACGTCAGAATTGTTGACCAAGCTACCAAGTTTGGAGAAGTACAGTGCCTCAATCCAAAGGGTGAAAAAGCCTAGATACCCTTCAGAGTTTGGGTGTGCTCCAGAGGCAACATTAATTTACCTTTTTACATATAATGGACTCATTCTCCCAGATATGAATGGGAGTGAATGTTGAGTGAATGTTCACTCAATTTGTCCCAGTATTCTTAATGAACAGGTAATGAAAAAAAAATCAGAAAATATTAATCCTGCATAACACTAGCAGAAGTATACAGAAGATACTCATCTAATTCAAACAGACACCAAGCACATAGGGCCTGATTCAATCGTGTCAATTGGTTTTTCCATTAACAGAGCTTTTAAGTCTGTTCCCCATACAATATAAAGGGCATTCAAAATGAGTTCAGAACTGACCAGTAACTAGGGGGTTTGTGTAAATCTTATCCTATATGAGGCCAAATTCTGCTCTTAATCCTGTGTGTATGACCATCATTCTTAGTAACTCCTATTTTTCTTAATCAAGGCATCTGAACTGGACTGGGGCATGAAATTATTCTTTGTTTAGTATGATGTAAATTTTAAAATAAAAGAAGGATTTGATAAGGCTGAAGAAAGTAATTATGCAATGATGCAAATGGAAGAATTAGCATTCATTCAGCTGAACTGTGGCTGATTACTTCGGGGAGAAATTTGATCTACTAAAAAAATAGCAAAAGAAATTCAGTTGTACACAGCTATTAGTCCTTTTATTATAAAGAAAACTGGATAAAAGACCAGTCTTTCACAAAATTTACGAGTGGAATTCCCTGCTGCAGGATAGCTGTGACAGCTTTGTTCTATAAAAAACTCAACTATTTTGATGAATAAGAATAGCCTAAGCAGTTAAAATAGCTTGGGTATATTACAGTCTCTGAGCTTCATACCATAAATGGTTTGCTATCAGGAGCACAGAAAAGCAGTTTCAGTGTGTAATTCTGCATGAAACGTATCAGGATCCCCAAGTAGATGACAACAAGAATGACATTCTGCCTTTATCTGACTCACAGGATACTGATAAGTACTGGAGAAGGATATCAAAATAGATTGACAATCACTCTAGAACGCCTAAATTCTTACTAATGTTAATGAGAGATGCATATGAACTGAGAAGCGAAGAGGCCCCTCAAAATGAAAAAAAATATGAAAAGCAGCATATATAATGCATAATTAATAGCAATGTCATATAGGTCAAGAGCAACTACTGTCTTTCTAGTGAAAATTCCTATGTGGATAGCCTCAAAGACTAGATTTTTTTCCTATCAAGAAAATACACGCTGCAACTGAAGCAAGAAACCCATTGCTTCCAACCACATCTTCACCTTCTGTTTTTGAGTTAGAGGAAAAATTATGTCAGGCTCCTGCGTGTCTACAGGACATTCCTCTTAGGACTGGCTGAGGTCGAATCAAGAGTATGGGAGGAATTTAACCGATTCTCAACTTTACACCACCAAACAGGCTGAACACTATCAGCTGTATTTGTAATTGGGTTAAAAGCTGCATAGCCTGTTACCAGTCTCTTGAGTTTGTTCAGTCATTGAGAGCACCATTACTTAAAGACTATATGTGTACATTTCCTTAAACTGAGGTTAGTCCAAATTAGAAACCTGCTGGCACTGCTGTAAAGCAGTAACACTGAAGAGGTCTTCTGTGAAGAAATGCAGTGATGTTAAACACCAGAATTTCTCCTTCACCGAAACCTGAAGGCTGGAACAGCCACGAGCAAGCACAGACCAAAAAAGGGGCATAGAATCAGCAGCTAAAGAAGAAGGCTGATTCAGTTCATTTGCCTAGACCAATGCAGAGAGATCCCCCAAAAGTTCTGCTCCTTCACACAGAAACCCAAGAGACTGCTCTCCCTGAGGAAATTCCCCTCTCGAGAAAGACGACCAGAATTACAAGTGATAGCAAACCAGATAATAAAGTTAAAATAAGGACTGAAGCAGATAGAAATTCATGTGGTTGGCACTCTGAAACAAGTCCATATGATATCTTCATTTATACCTTATTTACAAGTACTTCTAAATATGCTAGGGCAAATTTATCATCAAGCTTAGCTGGTTTTCTTCAAATAGCTGTCTCAAGATAGACATAATATTAAGGACAGAACTTAAATCTGTATGAAAAGTACTGTTACAGCAATTGGCATTATTTGGACACACTGTGGAACGCACACTGCTTTGCTACGTTTCTATCAAAAGAAACTGTGAGTTCATTGGTCTTGTATTCCATGAGGAATGGGGTTTATTACAGAAAGAAGAGACAAGCTGAAAGAAGCTGTGAATTTATCTATGTGATAGATTTCTGCATGAATTTTTACCTTGAAGGTTTAGGAACTAGTTGAATGTGGGCACTGAATATAAACGCTCTTTTAACTATGCCCCTTTGCTACAGATGTGAAAATTATAATGGATGTTTTCAAATTTTGGAATTTCAAGGAATTATGTTCATTGACATTTTAAATGTAAAAAGAAAACAAGAAAATCTAACAGAAATTCCCGCAAGTTTTATTTCAGTTTTCAAAGAAAATATAAGAAACTTGGCTCCAAATATTTTTTCTCATTTTCACCCAGCTCAATAGGTATTCACAGAATTTAAAAAGTCAGGATCTGCCAGAAGTTTATTCGCAAGATGACAGCATGCCGCAATGCATCTATTTCTCTGTTTTGCCACTTTACGAGGGAAAAAAAATGTATTTCTAAGATATTTTTGGTAATGTATGACTAAGTAGCAAAATTAAAACTAGGAAATTAATAACTACGTGGCATTTCAATCCCATCAACTCTAATCAACATAAATCCATTCTAATTAAAACCTGCAAATCCTAAGGAGACCAAACAGATAGCCCTCTGTTATAGGGAGATGGCAACAACAGGCACAGTACATACAAATGGAGAGCACAGAAATCTCTGAAAGAGGCAAAGATGAAGCAGTACTAAAAGTATTCCTATATTTTTCGAACACCATTAGCCCCCAGTAATCTCTAATTGGTGAAAACAAACATAAATTTGGTCCTTTAAAACTTAAAAAGCATTTTTTCAAGCTAAATGAAGGATCTGAAGGAAGAGTACAACTTCACAGGCTGAAAAAGGTTACTAAGTTTATCACAATCATCAAACCAGAAGTGGTACAGTGATCCAAAGCACGTTCTGATCAGCATGATGAATAACACACATCAGTTTAAATGAGAATAATAGAAATTATGTAATTGCACCAGAGCCTTTGTTTCAAAGTCAAAACATCTTAAGTCTTGACTCTGTCTTTAGGACTCGATCAAAAGCCCATGAACATTAACAAGAATCTTTGTGTTGACTCCCTCAGGCCTTGCATACGCCCTTTATACAGAAGTGGAAAGGTACTGCCCACTGGCTTCATGCGTTTTAAATCAATGCAGGAAGCTCCTCATCTCTCCTATATTCCATTCAACCCTGCACTTACAATTGGCATCAACTTTTAAGTACATAACAATGCATGTCAAATCTACCCGGTTCTGGTAAACTTTTCATGTTATATTGAGATCAGTATCTCTCCTCTGCTACTACTGCGCTGTCAGGTAAAGAAAGGGATCCGAACCGAGCCGGGATGTATGTTACTTGTGCACATCTATAGCAGCTAATACTGATACTTCAGGGTTTAAGGGGAGAACCCATCTTCACCCAGCTCTAAATTAGCTTTTTTAAAAAAAAGGCCTCTTTTGTGTATTGACGGTTTTTATCCACAACCAGCAGAGATTAAACAAATGCATTTGCTTGGCAGGCAGTGGTTGTCACCCTGCCAATTAGCTCAACAGGAAGCAAACAACCTGCTGACCTTCCTGGGCAAGCAGTCTCTCTGAGGCAAGCAAATGAGACTGTAGTAAGGGCTGTAGCTCAGACAGTTGTTATTATCATATATCATCACAAACTTACTCTACCATAGCCCTGGAATTACGGCAACAGTACAGAACCGCAGAAGTATAAAGCTGGAGGGAACCAAAGCTGTCATTATGTCTAGTGGTTTTCAGACTGTAATTTATGAAATCATAGCAAGCATTGTCTTTATTATGTTTTCAACGACCACTGACACTAAAGGGGTCTGGTGGTCTGTAGAGAATTCCTGAGAGCTGACAATGGTTTGCTAGACTAGAAACCCTGGGGATCACTGATTTGATTACTGTGGCAAGGAGCAAGATACACCTAGACTACTCCTAACAGACATTTATTTAACTTATTCTTACAAACTTCCATTGAATTATATTCCATAATCTCTTTATGCAGTGCCAGAATTTAACACAATGATGTTGTTCAAGAATATATAATGCTAGTTGTAGTTTCCTTTTCAAAACTGCAAATTGTAGTTTGTTTTGGTTTTTCCTTTTAATGGAATATAAGAAAAATGGAACATTACATCTATAAATGCCTGGACAACATTATATTTAGAAAAGCAAGAAAATAAAATCAATCATTCCTCTTCATCCTAGCCTATTGTGATGTTCACTAGTACTAGTTTAGTAAAATAACTACTCCCTCTATGTTTTCAGTGTGAGGCAACAGTTATAGTTAGGCTTGGCTTTAATATGGCATGCTCTGGAAGCAGTATCTGGAACAGCAAGAGAACTTTGATGAATAATGAGGAAGGCAGCTTTGGTAAGGTTCCTCAGCTATGAACACGCATACTTTTCAGGTGAAACTCTCATCTAAGTCTGCCCTGCGTGTCATACCATTGGATCAAATAAACAGGAGAAGCTGAAAAGTAGACTGAGATAAAAATGTGTTGGGATGCAGAAAGATGCTTTAATAGATAAAAAGCTACAGTCTCTTTTAGAAAGGATTTTTCCGCTTTGTAGTCCTATTGTCTGAAATCAGACCTGAATAGCAGAAGCTAACTTGATAAAATATAGGCAAAAAAAATCATATAAGAAAATAATGGAAATGCTGTTATGGACTTTTGTGAGTGTAAATAGTTTCAGAAATGAAACTGTCAAGCCTAGCATCTGAAATGCTGCAGAAATAAAGTTATTTTAATGGTCAGCCTGCTGCAACCACATAAACATTCTCTAGTTCCTTTCACAGCCTAGCATCTTGTAATTTTTTTTTTAATCTGACATATGGGGAGTCATTAGTTGGAGACTCAAGAGGACAGAATCTAACAGAGAAGCAGAAATGGATCAAGGGAAGATAAGGAACAGAAATCATCAATGGGAGATATTAAATTCCAAAAATGAAACTGAGGGATGGGACACACCAGAAGGAAAAAAAAAAGGAGGGGTAGTGAGATAAGCTGGAAAATAACATGCTGAACTCAATTTTAAGCAATAATATTAGACTGAAACAATCTGAGATTGTCCCTCTGCGTTCTTATATGCTTCTAAAGGTATAGGCTTTCATATCTGAAAGAGTATTCATGTCACCTGACTCCAAATTCAGAACTGTTCTGCTGCAGAATTGGGTCTGCTCTTTTGCCTTCAGTTTGCACCAGCAGAAAAACTTTCTCTTACCTGCAGCTGCACTCGGTAGTCCAGCATGTGGGACACCTCCTCACGCTGCTGCTTTGCACTTCCTCAGTAGCACACGCTGCATACTGGAATGTGGAATCAGGACTAGAGAAAGAGTGGAAAAATATCTAAAATAAGCATCAATATGAAAAATATAAAAAATCAGGCAGTCTCTCACTAGATTAAATTAACATCTTGGTATTTGATGGGCATTCTCATGTCCGTCATGTCCCCAGAAAGTTCCATATCATATCAGCTGCCACATAAAGTAGCTCCATTTCCAGAGCGAAACACAAAGTTTTCTGAACAGGATGTGTTGAAATGCTGCCTTATTACTGAACTACATTTATAATATCTTAGGCGATGTGTGGCAGCCTCTTTACACCAGGAGAGCACAAGCTCTGTTCAGACCATGCAGAGCAGCAGCCAGTTTCTTCCCTATGACCTGTAAAGGCAGGACATGCAATGTATTTGGCAGTCTCTTTACATTGTCAGTTCTACAGCTCTGGATTGAACTCTGGGTGGGAAGAAGAAGATCACTACAGAGTGGGCAGGGCTCTACCTGAAAGAATATTCACCCATTTCTAAGCACAACAGTCTTTCTCTTTGTTCACCAGAACGAAGCTAGGTCAGCCTGCCTCCTTAACTTTAGATATCCATGGTGGATTTTCCCTTTAGAGGTCATGGGGACAGCCAGAGGTGACAGACTGCCTGATTGTGCAACCCATACTTGTCACCCCAGGGAAACCCTGTATCCTGGTACAGACTGTTTAACAGAAGAGTAAACTACCGGTTCAAGGTTTAATTTCTTCCTCTGACAATATTTTTTGTATCTTTTTTCCCCTTAACTTTTTATTAGCCCATTAGACTATTTCCTCATTATAATGGCAGCTCAGTTTCTTTCAGAAACTTATAAAACATTACGCTACCTGCCTAATATCGTCATAAACCAGAATGAAATCTACTATTTACAGTCAAGGGTGATGAACCAGGAGAATGGATCTTTGGCTCAAATCCTGGCTGAGCCACTCAGTTGGCATGTGACCCCAAGCAAATAATGTGATCTTCTTTGCTTTAGTTCAAGCAGTTATAAATTTGGCTAAGAAGTAAGACCTTTCTGAAAAGCACTAGCCTTTGACCTCAGCTTGCATGAATAAATGCATCTCTAAAACCTCAGGCTGAACGATGCAGCAAATTCTTTTTCAGTTATCTACCCCTAGAAACCATGCAGTTGCTCAAATAACTTTAACTCTCCAACATAATAGGGAACTATGACACATAAATGTTGCACTATTTAACTATAGTACAAAGCTTATAGCCCATATTTTAACACTTCTTCATTCAGAAACTACAGCAAGCAAAGAGCACTACTGTAGGCTCCCATGCGAAAGCTATTGCAACTTGCTTTATTAAAAAAAAAAAGAGCAACTACTTATATTATTCTTCACCATTGGGCTTCAGATCAATTTTCTTTCTATATTTATATTGATCAATAATGAAAGTAATTCCTAACTGCCATCCAGGAGAACAAAAAACAAAAAATGTCTTTTCTCAGTTTCATTTTAAGTCCATCCCTCCAGAAAGTTCTAGGAGGTAGCTTAATGTATAATAATAGAGTAGCTAGGGCTGTTTAGTCTTGAGAAGAGAGAGCTCAGTGTGTATCAGTGTGTATACAGTCCCATCAGAGGGAGTAAAGAAGACAGACCCAGACTCTTCTCAGTGGTGCCCGGTGACAGGATGAAAAGCAATGGGCAGAAACTGAAAAACAGGAAATTTCACTTAAAACTAAGAAAAAACTGTCTTATTATGAGTGTGGTCAGGCATGAAGAGGTTTCCAAGAGAGGTTGTGGAGTCTTCATCCTCGGAAATAGTCAAAACCCAACTGGACATGGTCCTAGTCAACCTGCTCAATGAAGAGGGTCTAGAGACCTCCTGAGGTCCCTCCTACCCTCAACTATTCCATGAGTCAGCTCAAGGCGGACCAGGTGACGTAGTGAAGACAACACTGGTATGCATTAAGCTGCAGAATCCGACACCTTAGCCGTAGTTACTACCCCATCACGTGGCTAACTATGATTCAAATGTGATCAGAGAAGATGTCATCCCATTTTGTCAAGTATTAACAAGTAGCACTTTGGCAGTTGTATCAAATGCTCGGGACTTAGAGGATAGTTATTGATCATCTTACTTTCACTTCAATTAGACCTTGTGGAGAGAAAAGAACCTTAAACACATATCCTGCTCCCACGAAAGCAAGCAAAGAGAAAAGGTGCAACTTAGCATGTAGGAGCTCAGCATCAATAGAAAATAAACAGCAGTTACTGCTTTTTGCTCTCACAGTTGATGATCCAGATTCTCCCCATCACTAGGTAAGTATATTTTCTACACAGGCGGTTACAGAGGGATAACTAGAGTCCCTGAGGCTGGTGTGAGCAAGGCCACTGGAATGTCTCAGCTTTCAGCCAGGGATGATGACCTGAGTTTCTTTGACTCCACCACATTTAAACACAGTAGTTAGTATCACGACAATTAAGTTTTTTACTAATTTGAAAAAGGAGGAGCCACATGGTGAACACAGTCTCACCTAGCATCACTCTGACAGAACCATTTTAGCAACATCAAGACCAAATTTTGCATAATGACTGCAATATGAAGTCATAACAAAACTATCTAACATTTGTGATGAAAGCCTTAAGGATAATGACAAAGGCACCCATTAATAAGACTTTCAGCAGCAGAATATACCCAGTAGAGTTGGGCAAATACTGCAAACCATTTCTCTTGGATATTCATTTGAATTTTTAAATGGATTTCTTTTGACTGTTCACATCCCTTTTGTGCTCACTTTCCATGAATAGCAAATGAGCTTTAATAAGGGGAATAATCACGAAAAACACATTTTAAGCTTGAACATTTGCCAAATGAAAAACTCAAATTGCACAAGCATTGGTTAGCAGTACCTATGTCATTTTATGACTTTTACACTAAATTCAAAATATTCACTGTTGGTCAGTTTTCACATACTTACAGTGAGGAAACAACACCATTACACACAGAACTGGGCAACAGAGGTTAAAGTATTACTCTATACAATTAGTATACCTGAATTATTTGCTGGCTCAGACTTAGCTCTTGACAATAATTATGAGAAAATAATGTATTTGGAAATTTTGCATTTTTTACTTTGTAACAAATTTTTAAAAATAGACTAAACTGTTATTTACCCACCCTGCTAGGCAATATGATTTGCCAGAGGATAGAGCAGTTATGGGTATAAAATCTTTATTCATAGACTTTTAGTAAGAAAAATATAAAGCACCTAAGATGCACAGCTGCAGATCAGAAATACAGTATAATATATTTTCTTTTAGTTTCAATATACATCTCTGACCTCTCAAGGAAAACCTTTTGTATCATCTCATTTGTAGAGAAAATCACAACAGCAGAGTTCCCCACAGGTCAACCCCATTTAATTTCTTACGATAGGAGCCTAAGAGGAAATTAATCAGCTTCACCCAGAAACTTCTCCTTGTGATTTTGAAAGCAGGGGTAAAAAAAGTCACCCTTGCAATTCTGTTTTCTACTTACTGTGGCATATAAATAAATAAACCTAAGAGCATTATATTGTGCAGCACGGACCCCAGACTTGAGCTCGCTATACTATAGGGAGCAATCTCAATTTGGTAGTGGGTGGAAAAGGTGACCTGTCAGGTCTTTCCATCTCTAACTGCGATTGTCCTTTGAACCACACAGGACCTCCTCCAGAGGCTGAGGCACCACAGAGCGTCATTTCAATGTAAAGGCTCCAACCAAATCAAACACATTTTGATGACAAAAAGATTGATATGGTGGACTCCTCCTCCTTTGATCTATCTAAATTGTTTTCATAATTTCTAGCATAATGAATATAATTATATATTATGAAAGCAGAAGTACTGGAATCCACCAAATTATCATAATCTACAAATAACCTAAAACTCCTTAATCAGCTAAAGCTTAACATCCTAATGATGTCAGTATAAAGGCTCATTTCCTTTAAATAATATTTGAGATCTCTCATCAGTAAATATAATAAAAACCCTGGAATAAACAAAGTAAAGGTACAGAAAATAAGTGAAAATAGTACACTACTTTGCAATCCAGTGATGTAGTAAACTTTTGAACCGCAACCAAGGAGGAAAAGGGCGGTGGGAAGACAATCAAATCCATACCATAGTAAAAATCAGGTGTTGTGATAAATCAATTGCTTTTATGCTTCCAATAATAGCAAACATCATGTAGTTTCATATTCCTGCCATGCTTGAAAAGATCTGCAAGCTTTTTTTTCTTGTATTACAGAACAACAGCAGTCTCTAGTATATCTTGGAGAAGAAATTTGTCTAGCTATGTTATAAGCGACTTAAAGCAGTTTGCTCACAGAAGCTGAAAGGTTGAACTTCAGCCTATTAGATGCGGTAATGGAAGTAAAAGTTACCATTTCAACCCAAAATCAATTAAATAGTGTCTCCCAGTGGTGATAACCGGTATTGTAAACTTAAAAGCAGTAAAACGATTTATGACTAATTGAAATCCAAGGAGAAAATCGGAAAACACGAATACAAAATAATTTTATATTCACTAAAATAAAAAGAACATTAGCATGTTCGGTGTAATGTTATATAAAACAATTTTAAAGGGTAAATGGGATAATCCAGGTAATTATAGGCCTGTCAGTCAAAGTGCAATCCCAAGCAAAAATCACTGAAAGTCTAATTAAAATGGGATTCAATAAAAATAATTGAAGAAGGGTTATATAATTAACGCCGGTTGACACAGGATTACAGAAAATAGACCTTGTTAAAATAACTTGATACCTAGATCACTTCATAAACTGGGTCTCAGCAAATAATGTATATAGATATAAATGAAGTTAAAGTTTTAAGCTTCAAGCAACAAAGGATGTAAGCCATCCCCTAGATAATAATCCTGTCTAGGAAGTAGTGACTCTTAAGAATATTTGAAAATAGTGATAGATGAATAACTGAACCTGAGCCCTCAGCACAAAGCTAATACGAAAAAGAAAAAAAAAAGCCTAATTCTAAGATACATATATAGAAGAACAAGAAGTAGGAAGATTTTTACATAGTATCTGTTTCAGACCGTGGTGCAGTTTTCAATTCAGTGCAATGAGGACTTTAAGCAATGGCATTCTCTTCAGAAATAAAACACAAAAATATTAGAGTTGCAAACCATGAAAAATGAAGAGTTCGACCTGTTTCAGTTATCAAAGAAAAAGCAAAAGAAGTCATTAGATGACAGAGTAAAAGCGGAAAAGGAAAAGAAATTTGATGGGAGAGAGCTTTTTAGTTTTACAAATACACCATGAGGCAAAAAACAAGTTTGCAAATTCAGAATTAACCTTGGTACAGCTCTTTTAAGTAGAAAGAGATTTCCAACTGTGAACATTGCTGATAGAGTAACATAAAAGCATGTGCTACATCAGTTAAGCTGAGCTTCATTGACAACCTGACCATTCTGACATAATGGAATAAAATTCCCAGACCTTCAGCTGTGACATCCCCACACATTTTGTCACTCCTGCTAACAAACGCAGGGAGTTTTAATATGCTTTCTCACAAACAATGGCAAAGAATTCTACTTCAAAAGTGCAGCTACACATAATGGAGCCACGGATACTGATCGTGATTTTATGTGGTCTTCCGTTCAAAAAATAGAGGCAGCTTCTCTTATCAGCACTCCTTCGCTGCACAGTAGGAAGGAGACTAAATCTCCAGAAGACACTAAGTATCGGCATCCAGAGTGCAACTGGGCAAGAACTGTGCATTATACTTTTTTATGAGAGCAAGGAATGGCATATTAATCCTGATACCATTCCAGATGTGGGTGCTATTTTTACAATATTTGGCTTTTACTGAGCCAGCAATCTGGGAGAAGGACTCTCCAAGAGAAAAGACAGCTTTTATTCAGTTTTGTATGAGTTAGAAGCAGATGCTGAACTGCCAGTTGCTTCAAAATTGCTTTAAGAATGGAAGAACCAACTTCAAAGATATGCTATAAGATAATCAAATCTTCCATCCTCTACCTCAGTGATGGAGTGCTTGGAGAAAAAAAAAAAGGGCTTTTTTCAAATGGAAAGATATGTTTTCTATTGATTCCACAACTGTGTGGATCCCAGACTTTAATATTGTGTCTCTTGTTTGTGTTGCTCCATCTTTTTTTCCTTCAGACAGCCTGTATTAGACCCCATAGCTTACATAACCCCATCTGTAGGCTGTCTGCTGCAGAGTTGTTTATAAGCACGGTAGCCAACCAGAATATAATTTGCTCTATACTTTTCTATTTACTTTTCTGTCACCATCTTAAACACAAACTTGGCTGAGGAAGCCCAGTTTTTAGCTATGCAGCCCACCTCACACCAGGAGGGTGGGAGAAGGGTGTAATAACAGGCTTTACAAACGCAAGGAAGAAATCCCTTTGCAAGAAGAAAACCCAGGAGCTGCTTCACCAGGGCAGAAGTGAGGTGTATCAAAACAGGTATCTGTGTGGTGCCAACTGACAAATGCTGGTAAGCAGGTGACATTAAATGGTCAACAATGTATCATGCCTATACTCAAATACCTGCTTTTGCCTTGTGGAAGGAAAGAAGGGGGGAAACTGAGAATTTGTAAAATTTTCTGACTAGGATATTAGAAGTAAGCACGCAGCTACTCAACAGTATCAGCAATGCATGAACTTAGCCCAAAGGTCTTACATTTTTCTCTGTGAAACAGTGAACAAATGAGAGCAGTGATCTCAGTCACTTTCATTTAATTAACCCTCATTTTATTGCAGTCATTGAATGACACTGAGTAAGCACACTAGTCTGTGTTCTTCACTGTGTCAGCAACCAGCATCCACTACCTTTCAAACTGAATTACATGTCTTTTCTCCCAAATGTTGTGTTTTCCTTTCCCTTTCCATCACCACTGGTTATCTCATCTTTGTTCCTACCGAAGAAGAGCTCCATCATTTTGGTCTCCATTTCCCTTTTCCTCTCGCATCCTGCTTACATAATATGTCTAAAATCATCTTAACTACAAAAACCAAGTCTACACTTCGGTCGTCTCTCACTAAATTATAACACCTCCTCCTCCTCATATGTTTGAGAACTTGGCTTCTGCAAATCAGTTTCTTACAGATGGTACTTCCATTTACTGGCACCAATTGGTTACTTAGAAGTATTAGTCACTGGAGATACACATTTTATAAAACATGTGAAAAATAAGAAGTAGAATAAACAGGAACATACAGTGACATACTGCCTTGGCTCTTTCCCAGTCTTTTTTCCTCATAAGGACAAATACGAGAGAGTTTGCACCATGTATTTATGTTCAAGTGAGGTTATGATGTAGGCAATTAATTAATATTGCGAAAGTATTAATGCTTTTTTAATAGTCAAAATAACCACTGCCCAAATGCCATACTAACAGCATTACAGCCTTATTTACAGAGCACTGACTCAGACTCAGAAACAACGCACTGGACTCACGACCTTCTACTGCTTTTCTGTTTGATCTTGAGCTAGACTGAATCTTTCAGTGCCTTTATCTTCCCCTCCATAAATGCGAGGAACAATATTGGTGTCCACTGTAAATTAGCTGATATTAGGGCTTGCCTGCACTCCTCACACACCCTAGCCCCCTTCCCCACCTCAACTCCCTGAGTGCTGGCAGGTGATTACACAAAACCAGACGATCTGAGGAACAGACCTGGGATTTCTCCTGGAAGGTGCCATGAAAGACCATGGAGGTTCACACACATGCATTTATGCAGGACTACAGCTTAGGCACAGCAAGACAGTCTTTTTCTGTTCTTGTTCTTCCCTGGACCCTTTTCAATCCCCCAGTGTCTCCAACACCAAAAAACCTTATCACTGTCCTTGTAATAAGAAGCCTAAAAACAAACAGAAAACCCCCACATGTATCTTCACCATGACCACCCCAACTTAATGCCACTGCAGCCTAACAGAGTTTAACAGGTTCTTCTCATTTGCCTTCCATGGACGCCCCAGCCACCTTTTCAGCATTTTCTCCACTGTCCCCCAAACCTCTCGGTTTTCCCTCACTTTCAGGGAACCTGTCCTCTCTGCTCACCCACCCGGCACAAGCTAGGGCTCTCCCAGGGCTCAGCACCTCCCGATGGCCGGTCTCCCCCTCAGCCCTCACCTGGCCCCAGCCCCTCAGAGTCTTCTCTCAGCTGCGCCCTCGGTTCCCTCAGCACCTCCCCTGAGCTGCGCCCCCAGTTCCCTCAGCTCGCTCCCGCCCGTCCCTCAGCTGCACCCCCATTTCCCTCAGCTCGTTCCCGCCTGTCCCTCAGCTGCGCCCCCAGTTCCCTCAGTTGTACCCCCAGTTCCCTCAGCTCGCTCCCGCCTGTCCCTGAGCTCCGGCCCCAGTTCCCTCAGCTCGTTCCCGCCCGTCCCTCAGCTGCACCCCCAGTTCCCTCAGCTCGTTCCTGCCCGTCCCTCGGTTGCACCCCCAGTTCCCCCAGCTGCGCCCCCAGTTCCCTCAGCTGTGGCCCCGGTTCCCTCAGCTCGCTCCCGCCTGTGCCTGAGCTCCGGCCCCAGTCCCGGTTCCCTCAGCTCGCTCCCTCCTGTCCCTCAGCTACCGCCCCTGCTCCCTCAGCTCGCCCCAGCGCCGCCGCCGCCACCTGCCCGCTCTCTTCCCGCCCCCCCACCGAGGCCCTGCCTCATACGCTCGCGCCGCCCCACGCGCCACGCGCAGGCGCCCTGGGAGCAACGGGCCCGGCCGAGGGGCCGCGGGTTCCCGCCGTCCCGATGCTCCGCACGGAGAAGGTGCTGCAGCTGCGGGGCCAGCAGGGCCGCTCGGTGCGCGTGGTGCGGGAGCACTACCTGCGCCCCGACGTGCCGTGCCGCAGCGCCCTGTGCCCGGCCGCCTGTCCTCGCGGTGAGGGGGCTGGCGGCAGGAGGCGGGGGGTCGGGGCTCCCGGGACAAGAGGCAGGGGGGTCCGGGCTGCCGGGCCCGGGCTCGCCCGGGTGCTGAGCGGGAGCGGTGGGGAGCTTGTCCCCGGGGGCCGTTGTGCCTCAGCTGACGTAGGCCAAAGCTGGGTGCAGAGGGTGATCCCTGGGCAGAGGTGATCCGTGCGGCCCTGACAGGCGGGGGGGCCGGGGCGGGGAGGCCTGGCAGGAGCCGGCGGGACATGGCGCGGGTGCGGAGGGCAGCGAGCGGGACGAGCGGTGAGGAAAAGCGAAATGACGCCGGGAGAGAGCGGGGAGGAGGCGGGGGCCGGTGCGGTGTGCGGGCGGCGGAGGCTCGTCCCAGCCGTCGCCTCGGCCGTCGCGAGCCGGGCATGGCCGGTGCTGAGCAGCAACGTAAAGAGTCGTGGAAAAACCACACGGTACCAAATCAAGGATAGAGCAAAAGTACTGCTTCAGAGCAAAACCTTCCCGAAATAAACGAGGTGTTAAGAGAAAAAGGAATTGAGAAGTTGATTGTTACAGGATTTAGCTGTGAACAGATTACAGACAGTGATAAAAGGCTAAAGGATAATGCAAGTTTCACAATTCCCTTTTTTTAAAAAGCTCTTTTAAAAATACATTAATTTCTGCAAGGTGGTGGTTTATAGCATTAATTAAATTCTATACGTACCTGTTAAGTACTACAATGGGGCCAAGCCATTATCTCGAAGCGATTGTAATTCTGCATCAGCAGGTATTTCTGTTAAGTAATTAAATGTAATTGCCTGTATTATATCTGGCCATTTCAGACACAGGAAGACTGCCAGCCTCTATGATGTCTAGATTTGTTGTTGTTCTTACATATGGTGGTGCTGTTATGTGCATCATAGATCATCATGTGACCTTTGGTTGATATTTCAGGGTTGTTTTTGTTGTCGTTAAATAGCACAATTTATTTGGTGCAGGAAACTGACTAGCAAATAACTAACATAAAATCCAACCTACTTAAATCAACCAGATTATTTGCTTTCCTTAAAGAAAAGGTTAAGAATTTTAACTCATTTTCTTTCTTCTTCTAAACTGTGGTTGACATAGAGGTTGTCACTTTTTGGTCACTGTTGCAATTGAGGGCACAAAATAGTGTAGTATATACTACTGCTATCTGGGATGTCAGGACTAGTGATAGTTACTGCTCCCTAATGTACTACATTAGGTTGTGAATTCCTTAAGGATAAGCTACAGGCATATACCAGAAGAAAAGTCTTGCCTCTCTTGCCATGCCTAACTTCCCCTCTTCTGGACTTAAATGTAAATTGTGCTGTAGAAGAGTGTCAGAATATGTCCCTTTGTAATTATTCAAGGTAACTCAGAGGTGAGGTGAACGTTTGTTTTCATTCCTGACTCTACACAGTGTGCTGAGCAAACTTATTTCATGCACTGTGAGAAACTGCCTGCATAAATCACATCTACAGATACTTGTAACGGTGTGCTGTGCCTGCTTAGAAGTTAGTCTGATGTAGACGTATAGGTTAGGCAAGGATAGCTTAATATGGGCAGATTACATAAATCTTCAAGTGACATTTCACTTCTAATGCTCTTCTGAATTATTAATATTAGCTTTCTTGAATGTATTATGCCATCATCTGTTACATACCTTCAGTGTGAGGTGTAGCCATGTTGCTGTATGCAGAATTGTGCCTACTGCATTCACACTTCTAGTGATCACACTTAACAGACAGATTGTCCTGTGTCGGCTTCTAAGAAATACATGAAAATAACCTGACTTGTCAAGATCTATATGATTTTATTATATAGAATTTGCCTGCCCTACAGTAAGTTCAGCAGTTCAGTGTTTATAATATAATAAGGGGTAAACAGGCATTGAGAGAAAATACAGTGGAGATCCCCCCCGCCCAAAAGTTTGTTGTGTACTCTTTGAAATATCTAAAGCAATTAAACTAATTAATTTTGAGGTACATTTTAAGATGTCGTCTGTTATGGGTTGGTTGTGGTATTTTGATGGCGTATTCCTAAAGAACAGAGTCTCTTTAGAAAGAATTAGCAATGATGGAAGTAGTTTAGATTCGAGAACATCTTTTCTTTGCAGTAGTGTCACTTTTCTCAGTGTGTACCCTTATCTGTATTCTTTTATGTGAAGATATAGAACAAGAGCCTGCTGTAAATGGATAGTGTTGAATAAAGAGATCCGTGGGAGCAGTGTAACAGAAGTACCCGTAATTCTACACCCTTTGAAAATTCCATGAAAATATTTTCTGTGGCAGATGTATAATCTCTTTATTCATATGGAAATAGAGAAAAAAGGAGTGTTACTTGCATTCTTTAAGTTACATCCTTTTCATAATGAAAGTGGATCTTTTTCACTCATCTGGATGGCACTTGCACTAAATTTTGGCATCAGTGGATGCAAAAGGGTTCTGTCACAAATTTTAGAGGTTGTACCACTATGCCATAGTATTCATAATTTTGTTCATCAGAAAAAGAGATGTGTATACCTTTGAAGATACACAGCTGATTTCCTGACATGTGAAAGTATTTTTAAGAAACCAACTGCAACTGAAAGTTTAAACCTTTAAACTCTGAATTATATTTCAGATGGCAAATTGTTATCGGATGATGTTACGCATTACGTTGTCCCTGACTGCAAGGTTGTTCAAGATTACCTTGAGATTCTCGAGTTTCCGGAGCTGAAAGGTATTATTTTCATGCAAACAGCATGTCAAGCTGTGCAACATCAAAAAGGACGCAGGTACTTATCCTGTAATAACTTATTTAATTTAGATTGACGTAAAGATACTAACTTTGTAAAGTGTATGTTTAAGCACAATAACCCAAAGTCAGTGAATATACTGTGCTTAATTTGTTTTTAAGTCTTTCAAGTGTAATTTTACAGAAGGGAAAGAACTGTGATCTTTTGTGACCCGTGGCCATCAATGCCTGCCATAGTTTTCACTTGATAGGAGCAATATTAAACGTGTAGCACTATTAACTAATCAGATGGCTTGTGACAGGAATTAAGGAGACTTTGCAGTCACAATACATCGTATGCTGCAACTAGTTTATGGACGTGGTTTTGGTTTGCTGTATTAAAGATTAAGCACTTGTCTTTGGGGAGCAATTAATACTATTATATGATACTTATGTTACCAGACATTAACCTATGTTAACATATGTTTAAACACCCGAAATGGAAATTAGAAAAGCTCGCTTACAGATGATGATTTAGGTTTAATCATCAATGGTGTAATTTAATGACTGCATTTCTTTGTGCATGACAGTACTTTTCCTTGAGTTTTTCAGCTGTATTTTCACCTGGAGTTAAAATACATTATCAAAAGGAAGCACAAGACTATATTTATCTTCTTTGTATTCCAGACAGTACAACAAGTTACGAAATTTAGTAAAGGATGGCCGCCATGACTGTACTGTGTTTGCTAATGAATTCCACCAGCATTGTTATGTGCCAAGAGAGAAGGGAGAAACCATGGAGAAATGGCAGACCAGGTTTGTTTTAACTTATGTAGTACTATGCTGGACAACATCGTGACATTATATTTAGGAATATTAGCATGCATTGGATACATAAGAGTTCATACTCTTGCTCTTCACAACAACTGAAAGTCTAGATTGTCCTTTTGTGATTAAGAAAGTGTCAACATTGTTTTCTTAGGAAAATATATAAAAATGTTCTTAATTAAATTCAATAATGCTAAAAAAAAAAGCTAGATCATTTTAAAGTTACACAGCCATTTTAAATAATGCTTTAGCATACTAAGTGGATCACACATACCTTGTTGGACTGTTAGATGTAGTGTCTGATAGCCTGCAGACGCCATAGCATTGGAGTCCTGGCAGTTCCAACTTGCTTTTTACAAGCTTTCACTCAGAGGATCAATATGTTATGTTCCAGCTAGGGCACAGGTGGATATATTGGGGAGGAAACACTTTATTTTCCTCTTGGTGCTTATGTATGGCACAGAAAAATTTTTGTAGATGTAAAGTTTTTGTAGCTTCGTGTATATATCTCAAAAGTATGCGTGTTAAACCAAAATCTCGTTTATACAAAGCCTGTAAATGTCTTGCAAGTAGCAAATGAGATATGCCAGAAATCTTATTTCAAACTTTGCTTTTCTAGGAGTATTTACAATGCAGCAGTCTGGTATTATAATCACTGCTTGGGTCAGATGCCAGTTGTTATGGTAACAGAAGATGAAGATGCTATCAGGCAGTACGGAAATGAAACAGAAGGAGTGTTTGTGATTTCCTTCAAGGTAACATGCCAGAAAAATAGAAGAAGGTTTCCTTTACGCTGCATCAAAATGATGAAGCAAGTACATTAAAGCCCAATGTATAGTGCAAATCATTTCAGAGTTTACATTTAAGAAAACTATGATGCTAACTCATGTCTTCATTTATCAAAGAAAGCACAGATGTCAGTCGTGGGAACGTCATAAAAAATGGTGGCAGTGAGCAAACCAGAGAACCGCAAAGAAAAACAGCAGCTCTAATGTTAGAGGTCATCTTTCATAGGAGCCCTTTTCATTATTTTCCTTGTTTTTAAAGAATTTGGCATTGATGAACAATGATCAGTTACCTCAGCCAGCTGTCTGAATCTGTAGTGCAAGCAGTCCATAAATAGCTGTAGCCTAAATATCCATCAGCATTATTCTGCCAGTTTACTTTAGCCTTGACTACTTAGGATACAGTGATGCATGAGAAGATAATTATTCTTTATTTAGTTGTTGATCTCTGAATACCACTTGTATTCAGCGGGATATATGGATGGGATGTTTATGTTTAGCTGTGAAAGGATGTTGAGTAAAGCCAGGACCAAACAGATTTACCTTAAAGCTATATAAAAATGATGATGCTTGGGTTTTTTAATTGCTATGAGGCAATAGAAAGTGACCCAAATGTAGTGTACAAAATCATACAAAAAGTGTAAAAGTAATAGTGGGTTGCCAGTTTGATGGTTCTGCTGTGGCTCTTTGCAAGAAGTATGTAGCCTGGAGGGGGTGTATCAGTAAAAGTTTGTGAGTCTCTAGTCTAGGATGCTATCTTAACAGTCATGCCTCCTTTGTTGTGTTTAGCAAATGAGTTAGGGTGAATGTGGAACAAATCTGTGGTGTCTAGAGCAGACACATCCATTACCACTTTGAAGTGCTATTTGAGTATAGCATAGGAGAGAGCTCTTCTCCATTATGGGCTTTCCAAATATTGTTAAAAGAACAGAGACCTCTAAATACTTTCATGTTTGTTTGTATATGTGCATACAGAATTACTTGGATAACTTTTGGCCTGACTTAAAGGCTGCCCATGAACTCTTTGACTCTATAATTCAAGCTCGGCGTGAACGGGAGAGTGAAAGCCAAGAAAACAATGGAAAAGAATATCCTGAGCACTTACCTGTGGAAATACTGGAGGCTGGGATCAAATCTGGAAGATATATACAGGTAATTGCTATATAGAGAGCATACACAGAACAACACAGTCTTGTGCTTGGTCCCTTCAGTTGCCTGAATTAGACTGATTAGATAAAGAAATATTACTATAGTGGGAAGAGGGGAAGAAAACAAAAAAGCAAGAGTAAGAAGATGGAAGGGATTAGGCATCTCAAAATATTTCCCCTACTTCATCTTGTGAACACATGGGGGTTTTTTTCTCTTGGAGAAGGAGAACCAAGAATTTGTTATTAAGGGTCTTAAATTTGCTATGGATTTTTCTTCAGGTTGATATGTGATACACCTGTAAATTGAGAATCTAGGTGTGATATGAAGCAGCTATATCTCATTCTTAAATATAAATAATGCTGTACAAGGGCAGCATTTCTTCATTTGCATAGAGATCTCTCAGTCAGTGAAATTAATTTACGGTTTTATGGCTGTTTAGGGCCTTAATATGGATTGTTGGTGGACAAGCGTCCTTCTCTTAAAAATAATTTAAAGAATTAGAGGAAGTAATTTGTTCCTTTCTGAAAATTTCAGCAGCGAGGCGAGAATAGAATGTAAAGAGAAGGACTGAGGTTCTCCTTTCTTGTAGGAATAACTCCAGATTCCATATTAAGGCAGGCAGCAAAAGTACACTGCCTGTGCTTTGAATAAAAGGACTGTTACCAGCTTACAATTAAATTGAGCTTTTAAAAGAATTTACCATTCTTTTCCAGAAGTGAGTACTTAAAGTTCTGTATCGTACATTCTCTCCCTGTTGAGAGAATGGTTATGTTCAAAATAACCTACATATCAATAAAAACTACTAATTTTTCTAAACATAATTGTAAACACAAAAATTTTATACTTTCACGTTGGCTATTTAGAGGTGTGACTGTTTCATTCTGTTTATGGGTTATTTTCTTTTAGGGTACACTGAATGTCAACAAGCATCGAGCACAACTGGAAGCTTTTGTTCGACTTCAAGGATTTGGCAGCAAAGAAACAGGTGAAAAGGCAGTGGGAGGATTTACTCAACACCTTTTTGACACTGTCCACTTTTTATGTGAAGCCATGTAGGCGTATGTATGTAGCTGTTCAGTTATTACACAAGATGAAAGCTAAGATACTCCAGTGCTTGGGTTATTTTCATGGGCTAGAAAGGAGGCTGAAGGTTAACCCAGAGGATGAGCCTCATGAGAAAGAAATACCCTTTATGTCCTCCTTCCTCTTTCTTAGTACCTTTGGCCATGTTTTGGACTCTTCTACTAATGGGTTTCCCTAGAGCTTCTCTGAAGTTAAATACTGATGCAAATTGTTATCCCGGTGCTTTGGTCAAACTTCAGATGACCTCTCATTTGACTGAACTAACTCTTTGTGTAGGTGTTGGCAGGATTAGGAAGCTGCTCATTGTGAATATCATAGGAAAAATGCCTCTGGATCAGATTGGAACACCAGTATTGTCCTTCTCGTATGAGTTAGTAATAAACACCTTTGAAGGAACAGCGTGTTATCCTTGCACAGATGTATTGTCCCAGCTTTGACTAATAAGTACTTTCAAAGTGGCAGACCCTGGTGTCAAACCAGTGTTCAATATACTAATCCTTTTTTTTAAAACTTGTTTAATTCTGGACCCTGCCCAAAATCCTGTGGCAGTTGTTTCCACGATTTAACTGTTGTGTGTTTTTAAAGCTGCTGCCTATGAACCATGAACTCATCTTAGCCTATGCTGCTTTTTATCCAAGAGTTCACTTACAGAATTGCTTGATATCTCCCTTTAAAAAAATGAGGAAAAGTTTTTAATTTTCTTGCAATATTAATTACTTGCCCATAGTCCATTTTGGAAGAAATCATATTGCAAATGTCATTTTGTTTTATTTCAGCAGAATGCTGCCAAGAGTGTAGGGATTTCAATTTTTTAGCAGTTTATAGTTCTATTTCTTTCTATTTTAAATTTAGAGCTTCAAAGTGACATCCTTATTTATGGGGCCAGAGCTCGAAATCGTGCAATCCATGGTGATGTGGTAGCTGTTGAGTTGCTGCCTTTGCATGAGTGGAAAGGAAGGACTGTTGCCCTTTGTGAAAATGAGATTGAGGATAAAGCACCTGCAGACACCACAGGTGACCCTATGCCCACAGGTAAAATAGATATGCTGGCTAGGATTTTATTAAGATTACCTCACTTCCTTGGTCCAAGCTGTGTTGTACTCTTCATTATATAGTCCCTTCCCTCAGTTTCTGTGATTGTCACATTTTTTTGCACCACAGTAAATTCCAAGTGCTTATCCCAAATGAAAGCATTCTAACATATCCCAATGAGAAGGCCACTAGATTCTTTCTATATGTGAAACCCCCTTTTTTTTTCTCTTTAATTTAATTCACAGAAATAGCTGAATTATTGTAGTTGTCTTCCTAAAATATCGAGTTTGGAATACTTTACTACCCAAATGCATACTGTCACTCTTCACAGCTCTACAGGAGGAATGGCCATTCTAATACAAACCAGTTTACCAGAGTGTGCACTCGAGTCCTCCACTATCACTGTTGGTTATACAGAAAGATAACAGCATCCTTTTAATTCCTTGATGACAAATAATGTTCAAGATAAGAAATGTTTTTGTTAGACGAAGAAGTATCCAGGTCCCATTACAATGTGACATGCCTGTGTACCATAGGAACTTAGTGTCTTATTTGAAAATATTACTCTGCAGGTATAGCTACATCTTAAAAGTTTGCTGAGGTCAGAGTTAGAAGTTTTAGGAGGTTAATTCTCTTCCTGCAAGAAAATGCTGTTTTCATTTGAAAATGCTTTTCTATTTAAAATTTTCTATTTTTTTTTTCTAGAATTGGCCACATTTCAGTAGTAGTGGGAATCTCTCTGAATAATTTATGTACTGTATCAATTGAAATCTATACAATGAAGTTAGTCTCCACATAAATAAAAGCTCATTAAAATCTGTCTCTGCCAACGATAATTTATAACAAACTGGTATTGTTGTCTGCATACCATATGGGGTTAGCAATTGTAATACAGATTTCTGGACACAGTTCGTATTACAAAGCAATGAATCTTCTATACCTCCCACGTGTTTGGTTTCATGTTCCTGTTTAACTCTTTAATGTTCAGCCAACAATGTTCCTTATTAAAAGGTAAAGTTGTTGGCATCATTCAAAAGAACTGGAGGGATTATGTGGTCACTTTCCCCTCGAAAGAAGAGAGCCCAATCCAAGGCAGAAATGCTCAGAAAGTCCTTGTTACACCCTGGGACTACCGAATTCCCAAAATCCGGATCAGTACTCAGCAAGCTGAAGCATTACAGGTAATTGGACAGAAGCGTTTCTCTATTCTGTGTTCCTACAAAATTGTGTGGGTGTTATATGCTCTAATGATGTTTTCCTTGGCAAAAACGTGGGTAAAACTATTAATAAAGTTAAGTCTGTGAGAGTAGTTCAATTTCTGCTGGGAAGGAATGTGTTCAATTCCTGTCAGAAGTGTGTCACCTGCAGGTAATAAAGCTTATTTGAGTTGTGAATTTGGGCCACAGTCCAGGTACCCTGAGCATTTATATACGACTTGCTTTGTTTTTTTCCTGATAAATTAAGGTTCATATTAGGGGTATAAATTGTAATAGCCCTTGTGGCTTTATTGGATCTATGACTATATATAACTTTGATGAAAGTAGTAAGGAGAGCTTTTCAGCAAATAATGAATTATGATGATTAGCCTGACATTGCAGTAGGAAGGAGAAACGTGGTTTTGTTCACTCCTAGCAGCTCTTACCTTGTGATGTTAAGTACTACTTCACAGACAAGAAGTAAATTCCAACTGTCTTTTCTGGTGTAAGAATATTTGTGTACATCCCACGTTTGCTTTTATTTTTTATGCTTTAGGATAGAGATTCTCTATATAATGACCCCAGTGGGTCTTTGATCAGAAACTAAATGTAATTCTCAGTGTTTGTTTGGATGCTTCTCATTGTGGGTTTCTTTTTCCTTTCTATAAAGCTCTTAGGGTTGCCAGTCTCTTTGGACAGCATTGTTTGCCCCTGAAGGAGTATTTACAGTGATTGCTTGTCAGGGGCAGATTGCTCTTCTAACAGAATTGTCTCACTGCAGGAGTATAGAGTGGTCGTGCGTATTGATTCCTGGGAATCAACTTCTGTGTATCCAAATGGACACTTCGTGAGAGTTCTAGGAAGAATTGGAGATCTTGAGGGGGAAATTGCAGCTATTCTGGTGGAGAACAGCATCTGTGTTGCCCCTTTCTCAGAAATCCAGGTTAGTCTTTGTGTTTAGATACGTTCTGTTCTGGTGAAAAGGGTCTTGTTTCTCAAAGAGGGGGACCCTCTTACAGGTGAATGTCTTAGTTGCCAACAGGTTTTTGAAAGCTGAAAACTTTATAGTTTATTTTTCTGGAATTACTTTTGGATCAGTGGTTCTATAGACGCTACAGATTTTCAAGTCAAGAGTGATTTTAAGACAATATGTTTGCTATGAGGAGAAGATTACAAACTCTTAATTCTAATTTGAGGTGGACTTTTAAGATACTACTGTTTTTAATATGCTTTTATGGTACTGATTGTAAAGGCCTGGACCTACTGAAATCATGGTCTTAAATCCTTTTGTCTTGAACCAGGAGAGGAACCAGCTCTCATAGATAAGTATTTTAATTGTACTTACAATTAATTGAAAGAAAAATAATGTAAAAAAACAATATACAGTGGTGACGTTTGCTAGAGCTGCAATATCACCACAATAATATCAGTTGTTAATAATATGTGTAGCATTCTTTTCAATTCTGTTTCATACTTTCTATGAAGTAAATGTAATAGATTGACTTGGAAAATGCAAGGAAAGAATAATTTCTCTAGGATGAAAAAGTACACAAAACAAGTGAAAAACAAGTAGAAAAGGAAAAGCTAATTTAATTTGTTGACTTCTTTTTGTAGAAAAGATATAATTGTATGTTCCTCAATAATGTTTTTATACAGATGAGTGAAATGCCTGTGAGTTCTTCAAAGAATCCATGGAAGGTGAATCCAGAGGAGGAAAAAAAACGTCTTGACTTGAGAGATACACACTTGATATTCAGCATTGACCCAAAAGGCTGTGAGGACGTGGATGACGCGCTCTCCGTTAGAGCTCTGCCTAATGGGAACCTCGAGTTAGGTGTCCACATTGCAGATGTAACCCATTTTGTGGCAGCAAATTCTTACACTGATGTTGAGGCCAGAGCAAGGTAAATTATTTTCTAAAAATTAGACAATTTATGGAGCTTAGAAGTTTGTTGTGCTACCCTAAGGAAACATTGAGAGACACTGGAAGGAAGGAAACATTATTCTATACAAATAGTATAGAAGAAATTTAGAACAAATAGTTACTTAAATAATTTGATTTTGGTATTGCACATGTGTGGGTTCTGTCAGAATAACCTTTTAAAATCACACTGCGTGTCTTGTTTTGCTGAAGTCACGCTTGTGCTGCAAACTGCTTGGGAGATACACACCAGTGAGTCCTTGGGAGAAGAACAGTAAATGTGTTTTATTCCTCAGGGCAACAACTTATTATTTAGCGGATCGTCGTTATGACATGCTGCCCTCCGTCCTGAGTGCTGACATATGCTCTCTGCTTAGTGGAGTGGATAGGTAAGATTTTGTGTAGTAACTGCTCATGCACTTGCTCTTTGAATTATTTGCTACTATTTGTAAGGAAGTAGTAGGGAGTCACAAAAAGCTGAAATACAGTATTATACATGACTGTCTTGTTCTCCAATAATGTTTACCTGTACCCTTAGCAATTTGCTTGATATTTAAACAGCAACCTAAAGGTGAAGACATCTTTGTTCTTTGCTTGTCTTTTCACATGAGTTCCAGTCTGCAGTGCCTGCACCCATGTGAGCAGTCACCTTTTTCACCATTGTCCTATTCCTCAAACATGCTGTTACCCCATTTTATTACAATTTACAGGGTCAGTTGGCTGGCTGGCACAAGGATATGCAGGGTGTGTAGATATGTTCATTGTGGATGCATCTGACTAATAAAAATGGATAAAAATAACTATTGCAGTGTAGCTGTGCTTTAAAATAGATGTGGCCTTATATCTTAGGGGTGCTCTGCCTCATCAGGTGGATTGAAAATACTGCTGACGTAGTTGGTCCTCATTTATTAAGCTGTGATACACGAAGCTGAAAGGCGAGTGCGTTAATTAGTGGCATTGCTGAGCGCTGGTTTGTTTTATGAAGACGACGACATTTCCAGTAAAAAAAAAAACAAACAGAATGAAACCTGTAAATTTTTAACAGTTGGATGTGCTTGAAATGATAGCTTAAGTCAACCAGAACTATTTATAGAATTGTGATCTTATCTTCAAGGTATGCTGTAAGTGTCTTGTGGGAACTAGAAAAAGAGTCCTATGCAGTGCTGAGAGTCGGCTACAACAGAACCATCATTCGATCCGCGTACAAGCTGGTTTACGAAGCAGCACAGGGATTATTAGATGGAGACACAAGTGTTGTCAGTGATATCCTGGAACTGAAAAACTTGGATGAAAGAACCAGACAGGAGAAGGTGGCTGAACTGGTCTGGGCGATATCAAAACTCACCGATATAGCACGACACGTTCGAGCTGAGCGGGACAGTTGTGGTGCTCTGGAACTAGAAGGGGTA
Organism: Nyctibius grandis; assembly: GCF_013368605.1. NCBI lineage: Eukaryota > Metazoa > Chordata > Aves > Nyctibiiformes > Nyctibiidae > Nyctibius > Nyctibius grandis. The sequence continues at coordinate 25,078,816 of NC_090668.1, forward strand.
GAAATCCAAGTGCAACTGGATGATAAAAATAATATCCATGATCTCATCCCCAAGCAGCCGCTGGAAGTGCATGAGACTGTGGCGGAATGTATGATTCTTGCCAACCACTGGGTGGCAAAAAAGATTTCAGAACATTTTCCTCATCAAGCTTTGTTGCGTCAACACCCTCCACCACGACAGGAATTTTTTACTGAACTTCGAGAATGTGCCAGTGCCAAAGGTTTCTCAATAGACACACGGTATCTTTTATTACTTATCTTAAGCACTTTAATTAAAGTTAAGCAATTAACTAGTTGGCTATGTCACAAAGCATTACAGTTCTCAGTATCAATGATAATAGACGCTGCATAGCAATTCTTAAAAAAAAATTACCATAACCTTTCTGTAAGAGGGAGATGTTCTCAGCAAGAGAGGCTGCTGAATTCCGCTGGCTGGGCTGAAAGTGGCACTATCTGAGTAATTTTGGACATATCCAAAAAGAATTTGTTCAGTCTGTGTAGTGGTTAAGCTCTGTAATAGCCTTCTTTGCACCATATTTGCTGTAATAGTAGTGTAAGAGAGCACTTGTTTAAATCAGGTTAATTCTGTGCGATATAGTCATTTTAAATGACTCAAAATAATTCAGAATTACTTTGTCAAGATACTATGAGCAGGCTGTGAGCTTCATCACATTGGGAGGCATCATTTCGGGACACCACAGAGTGTAAAGGGCATCAGTAGCGTCTCCTTTTACTTGGATGTCACCTCGTCCCATTTGTGCTTTCCTGCTTTTGGAGCAGCTCACCATGTGTTTTGCACAGCGTAGAAGTGGGTGTTGCTCCAGTCCTTCTTGGACTGCAACCCAGGTTGCAGGAGACAGGCCTGTGGTGAAAACTGGGCGTTTTTCTAAACATTTTCCTAGAGCAGAGCTGTTACTAAACTGTGGTGAAAGTTTTAATATCATTCTACTTCTCATTCATGTTTTTGTATTAATAACTGTTAATCAGTTTTTATGTGCTTTTGCATGCTATTTTTAACTATAAGCTATTATGATCAGGGATAGCATAATTTTCTTCAGAATCAACACTTTTCTGACAGGTCTAACAAAGCATTGGCTGAGTCTCTGGATAAAGCAAATGACCCGCTGGATCCAATTGTGAATAAACTGTTGCGATCGATGGCCACTCACGCGATGTCTAATGCGTTGTACTTCTCGACTGGCTCTTGTCCTGAGGAAGAGTTTCATCATTACGGTATCTTGTCACTTCGTTTTTTATGCTATTCCTGTTACTATTTCTGAACTGTTGAGGGGGGCAGGTGGTTGCTCTCATTGCTCATCACCGCTTCTTTTTTTTATTTGTAGGACTTGCCTTAGAGAAGTACACTCATTTCACTTCTCCAATTAGAAGATACGCTGATATTGTTGTCCACAGACTCTTGATGGCAGCGACTCTGAAGGAAGCTAAAGGAGATGTTAAGGATTATGTATTCAGTAATAAGGATCTTCAGGAACTGTGCAGACACATTAATAACAGAAACCGGGTAAGATGGTCATTGTGCGCCTCTGTACATTTGTACGCTGCCCAGTGGAACAGGATACCAGTCCTGACGGGCTTTTGGGTACAACAACATAGTATCACTTCATTTTTATTTATAATGCTTTTGGGTTTAACGACATAATATCACTTCATTTTTATTTATAATGCTTTTGGGTTTAACGACATAATATCACTTCATTTTTATTTATAATGCTTTTGGGTTTAACGACATAATATCACTTCATTTTTATTTATAATGCTTTTGGGTTTTTTTACTTAAATCTCAGTTTTCTTCTGAGAGCGGCAGTAAAAGTGACTTCATACTTCAGCTGCACATGTAGGATTTCCTTTTAAATGTAATTTTTCTAGGGGACGGGTAAGGGAGTAAGTAATGGGAAAAAGAAACTGTGGAAAGCAAAACCAAACAAGGTCATTGAGATATTTAGGTGGTTTTGTCTTCTCTTTCTGGGGGGGGTGCTTGCAGGCAGCCCAGCGTGCTCAGAAACAGTCTACTGAACTCTTCCAGTGCATGTACTTCAAAGACACAACCCCCAAAACGGATGAGCGCTGCATAGCAGATGGTGTTATTTACTCCATTCGAACAAATGGTGTGCTTGTTTTCGTACCAAGGTGAGTGGATCAGAGCTTGGCCCAAGCTTAAAAATAAGACATCAGTGTTACCAGGATGCCATGAGGACACCTCTGGTCCTTGAGAAAGGAAGTGTTTATAGCGTGGCTTGGTGTTGACTGGTGACTGCATTTTAGATTTCTGTTGTAAATTATAAGCAGTGCTTTGGTATGCATTGACTCTGAAAAGGAGTTCCTATGAGGAAGTGGTAAGACTGCTGCACGCTTTGTATTTATGTCAAAACGTTAAAAGGCCAGTTTTTGCCCAGGCAGCTGCTAGGGCAGAACAATGACTGGGGTATTTTTTACCTTTTTTTTATTTTTAGCCATAGAAAGTGATTAGTTACATAAAGAAAGGGCAGTTCTAAATTTCCCAATCACAAAGCTATGCATTCCTCAGTGCTCTTTTCCTTCACTACTGACTGTGGTTTACACAGGCTAGGAGCACCTCTTGAACAGCTCCTCTGCGTAGGCAGCAGGGAGGCACAGAAGAAATGTTTACATGATGCTGTTTATAGCAGTTGGGCTCTTGTAAGTGCCTGTACTTCATCTCTGCCTCTGATTTATCCAAGTATAAATAAACTCTTTGCCTGAAGCTAACATTATGTTTTGGTTTCTGAGCTTTTAAATCTATATTTTAAAGTATACTAAATGTGTTCTGCGTATAATTTGACTAGTGAATGATGTAAGAGGGAACTGGTCACCACAGAACTGGAGAGCAGTGCCTCTCCTAAGACATGGCCAGCTCTTCAAGGTGGCAGGAAGAACACTACCTTTCCTCTCCCTTCCCTGCCTGCTCTGGACACTGTGAATTAGTTAATGACCTTCATGACCTTCATGTTTGTGCATTACCAGTAGCAACACTGTCTACTCAGGTGGCTAACAGGGACAAGAAATGTAGGCGTAAGAACCCTCCTTAAAAAAAAAAAAGAAAGAAAGAAAACCCAAAAAACATTCTAGAGGGATGTTAGGTAAAGCAAACCATTACATTAATACCCTGGACTTCTGCAAATACAGCCAGGGGCTGCTTGATCCTGGGCACAGACTGAGCTTGGATATAAACCAGCTTGGTGCAGGCCTGTCATCTCCAGCATTCCAGATGAGTTGGCTTGGATGCAAGGCTGAAGAGCCAGAACCTGCCCAACCAAGAAAGGCCCCTTCCAGAGCACCCAGTGCCAATACACTGCTGTTCTTTAAGTAACTTTTTAAATGGAGGACTGTGTCCCTGATGTCCTGTCTGGAATAACCTGTAATGCTGCTTTTCCATTATCAGGCCATTCCAGGCTCCACCCAACACCTAAGACAATGATGGATCACTGACTGTATTTTACTTTTGCTTTGCTGCTTTTGAAATGCTACAGTCACGGCCTGCACACTGTGTTCCTGTACTCCAGGGGCTGCTCTGACAATGCACATTGCTGTCCCTGAAGCAGGATTATCAGGGCACAGTGTTTGCCCCTTTCTGTTGCTTTTATATAATCCTAGCTGGCCTTCTGTTGGTTTCAACATTAAGAGAACCGATTGATAAGGGAGAAAATTGTTAGAACAGCTTCTGTCTGCTCATCTGCTTTCTGTAGATACGGAATCAAAGGTGCTGCATATATGAAAAACAAAGAGGGCTTAGTCATCTCCTGTCCAGGTGAGAGGGGCTGTGAGTGGAAGCCTGGATCACTTCATCGCTCTCAGAATAAAATTACTTCCACTACATCCACTGGAGAATCAGTTACATTAAGCCTTTTCGATCACATTACAGTGAGTATTTAATCTGAAGGAAGTAAAAGGAAATAGCACCATCAGAAATAAAATAACTAACTTGTATATTGCTTTTAAGGTGAAAATACTTGTGCAGACTTCCCGCTGCCACGCTGACACGATCAAGCTTGAAATAATCAGGAACGCCCCGTACCAGACTCCAGACACAAAGATTTCCCAGAAGAATTTTCATGTGGTGAAATCTGACTTGGTAAAAGCAGTCAGTCAGTCTGCAGAAGCAGCCCAGCGTGCCCAAGAAAAAGCAAGAATTGAAGTCATCGATGAAGACTATCAGGAGTACTGCCAGACCAAGGGAGCGAGCTTATACCAGCTGCTGGAGGAGATCAGGGATTTGGCTCTATTAGATGTTTCAGCTGACATTGGAACTTGAACTCTAACCTAGCAGCATCTGTTTGCTAATGGTCGCTTCTACTTGCTTTATATGATTTTTGTAAAAAGTAGTCTATTTAAATATTCAAGAGTCCTTTTAATAAGAAACTAAATATCTATTTTAAATAGGAATTATTTTTATCTGATTATGAACATGTATGAATTTTTAAAATATTTTATACATGATAAATCTCATCTTCCAGCCTGAAGACAGTGTGGTGGATTCTTTTAACTATCCTTCAGAAAGTTAATTTATGGACAACATGGGAAAGTAAGTTTTTAAAAGCTAAGTATTTCCTGCAGCTGTCAGCTATCTTCCACTATAGTTCAGTGCATTTAACTCATAGCTACAAGGACATAAAAAGCAAACGCCTTCACCCTAATCTAGAACACAGAATCTTTGTTTATTAAAATCCCCCAGCCGCAAATCTGGCATAAAATAACGCCTGTTGGCATGAACTTACTTATCTGCTGTAAGTGCTGCTCTTGTCTGAGTCCAGTGTCCGTTATGAACACCAGGCTGCCCTGCGCTGCTGGAGAGGGCTGGCTCAGGGCTTCACTGTTACAGGGGTTCTTGTTCATTCCACCAAAGGGAAGAGCTGTTGTGCAAGGAGAAACCAGACTGTAAGAGGAGGATTAAACAGAGCTTCCAGACAGAGAACAGAATCAGCCCAAGGAAGGTAGCTAACTGAACTGATGTGGTCAAAGCACATTCCCCTATGGGGATGTACTTGTCTGACAGGCACAAGGAAGGGGGAAGTTTGGAGGGCCTGGGGTTGTAACAGCCTCATACAAAAATTTCAGATTTGACTTTTGAAATTTAATAAACTTCCATTTTATAAGAACAAGATACAGGTACTTGATAAGCAAGTTAAAAAAAAACCAGGACACCTGTTCAGCCATAGCACTACCTGCTATGATATACACCCTCTATTAAAAAAAAAAACAACCAACTTTAATAGAAACTTTGCCTGTCAATATCCCAGTTAATTCAGTGACAGCAGTTGTAAACAAAATTCAAAGTAGGTCAAAAAACTGATTAACATTTCCTAAAGAATGTCAGGAAGGGGTGGGGGGAAAGATGTCTCAACTGCAGAAGAAGAACTTAGTTCTGTTTTGCAGTGTATGGAGTTGCTCATCTGCAGTTTCAAGAGAATAGTTCTGTCCAATGATACAGATGTCATGGTGAAGACTCCCATGAAGCTTCTGGAGTCAGAGAGCAAAGAGCCAGCAACATTTCAATAGCATGACAGTACTGTAAAACATTGGGGTCTTCCAGTCAAGAAAGTCATTCAAAGGATGGGGAATGGTTCCTGCTTTTCACTGGCACATTCCAATTCTGTATCTCCAGCTTCAGCTTCTGTAACAGCAACCTTGGTTGCAGTAGCTTGAGTGTCTTCAATAAGGTCAGCGGAATCCTGAGCAACTGGGGTATTAAACTCCTCTTCCACGTAACAAGCGGAGAGCTCTGCTGAAAAACAAACAAGCAATTTCCTACCATGAGAAAACACTGTTGCTGTGTGTTTAACTGCAGTTTCTATCACCAGAATCCCAGCCTGCAGGAAAGCCACCTCCAGAGATGGCCAGTAAATTGAGTTTCATTTCACCAGACAAAGCTATCACAACTTGGCATACAACAACTAGGGAGAGTAGTTCTGACTTAACTTTGGAGGAGTCTAACTAGGGGAACACAGTTTAATTTGAGTTACACATTTTGCTACTTACTAGAAAAGCAGTCACTACCCTTGCCTTTAACTGACTCAGCAGCTCAGGTGTCCAAGCTGCTCAGGCTGCTGCCCTAACACGAACGCCTGGGTTACAGAGCTCATTACCGTTGCGTTGCGACTGGCTGTTACACTGCATCTTCGCTTGCCTACGTTCCAAGGCCACCTGCCTGTTCTTCTCGATTCGCTGCTGTTGCTCTTCTGTGAGAGTTGTACCAGGCACAGAACTGAGTTCTTCTGCATTTCCAGAGCCACAACGTCCATCTTCAGTGGCCGTATCCAGTCCGTTGCTCTCCCCTCCACCATCTTGTTAAAAATGAGGGGGCGGGAGGGGGAAGAGGGGCAGAAATCAACACTTCAAACCCACAAATATCTACTGCTAAATATCTGTCAAGAGAACATTTTAAAAGCATTTCATGTTCTACATTTTACAGTTGTATTGACAGCTGAAGATCATCCTGTAATTTAGTTTTAATGGGCAATTTTCTGCCTAGGTCCACATATCTGATATTCAAAGTACACAAGAAATGCTTATCAGAGATCCCAAACACACAATAGCAAATACCTGAACGCAGGAAGGCATAGCTCTGTGTACTCAGGTAGCAATCCTGAGCTGTGCTTGAAGGTTAAAAAGAGACAGTACATTCAGGCAATCCTTACTGAAGGGCCAGATAATTTTCTCCCCACCCCTATTATTACGACACCTTCCTTTGGGAAGTGGCAGGACTAGTTATGGGAATCAAACAGACGTTGAATAGTCAGTTTTGAATCCCGTGTGCTGCTGTTATGGAATAGGTACTCATTTGCCAACATTAACACATGCAAATGGAGGCAGTCCAACTTCGTCAGACAAACTTCACCCACCAACAGAGCAGCAGAGCACTGTCAAGAGTGCCTAAGGCCTGGTATGCCTGTGCCTCTGCACCACCTTAGGCCTGGGAATAGAGAAGTTAGCTGACAACAAGGTTTTGGTTTTTAATACAATAGCTGCAGTTCTCATTTCAAAACTGTAAGATACCTACTCAAGTTTTTCAAACGAAGACTGACCAGTTGTAGCAGTACACTTGCTAACACAGTTCAAGAACAGACGAGCACCTCATTTAAGTACAAATGTATGGAACCATCGCACAGAAAAATCTGATAACTCTGCAGACGCTGTCGGCAGGAACCATTTGCTTTACTGTGTGTGGCTGCTTACAGCTGCATTCCATTTCTAGCAAATGCAGCCAACAGTGAAGACAGCCACATGTCACCAACTGCCCAAAGGTCGTCCCACAGGTGAGGGAAGGTTTTACCATCAGGTAACTCATCCACCAGAACACCCTTCCCAAGCACTGGCTTGGCTGAGGTTCACATGAAGACAAACTGGACAATGGGTAGATAACTGTTTCAAGAGAGACCCACAGTGCAGTGGCATTTCTGCTAATAAAGCTTCTTTTAAACTACCAGATGAACTCAGCTCCCTCTTTTTATAGAAAACCCTGTTTATTTCTAGTCTATCTCAAAACATCTGATTAGAAAAGACTCTTGAATTACCTACTTGTTAAGTGGCTGGATTTTGATATTGGAAGAAGAAATTCTCAACAGTAGCTATACACCAGGAGGGACACACAGACGTAACAGTGCCCACAAGCATTAATAAGTACGTTCCCTATATAGGACACTACACCCTGACTGCACTCTAACAGCCTGTAGTGTAAACAGTATCACGAGTCTTTGATTTCCACATTGAGATCCAAGAGCTCTTCAGACTGCACGCTCATAAGAGTACAATCCAAACCAGTATGTTCACTTGATAATTGCAGTTGTGGAGGTTTTTTTTTTGGAAGACTATTTCTAACAATGCTGGTAATACTACCCCTTTTCCATTTCCTTTCAGTATGCCATGCACTTTTATTTCTTTTTATATATATATATATGTAGCATTTTAATCCAAGTACCAGTTCAGTTTTGTAATCCTAAGTCTCATAGAAACTTGGTTTTAAAACAGAGGATCACTCAGCAATTTCTTCTACATTAGAAAAACATATCATGATCATTAACTTTGGTCAGTAGGAGGGGAAGTTAAGGAATTTTAAGCATTGAACTACTGAACAAACAGCACAATGAGCATACCTTCATTACTTGCAAAGTCTTCATGTAAAATAGGAAGATCAAGTCTAATCCGCTTTAGGCAGGTCTGCAAAGGAGAGATTAAAATACTGATATTTCACCTGTAACAAGATCTTTTGTGCAAAACTGACATGTTTTTAACACTACTCCCAACTTCTCTTTACACTTTATTACTCTGAAAAAAAATACTCCTTCCACTACATATTTGACACACAACTGCTACTGCTGTGGATTGTTTTCCTAGTCCTTCATCTATCACCTACCCAGATGAAGCAGCATTCTTCCTAAGTTTTCTTTTGCAGGGTCAAACATTAACAAACAAAACCCCAAAAAACAACCAGTTCCAGCACTCCTAAGCAATTACTTTGGTTAAAGATGTCCTGAAAAGTTGAAGCCAATTCTCTGAAGTACTAACTCAAATACAGAACAGTTGTATCTAAACGTAAACTTAAATATTTCAAATACTGGAAAGAGCTTTTTTAAAAAAAGAGAGAAATTAATTTAAATAACATTATACTCCTTAGCAGTAAGCACAACTCAGGTCTTCTTTTGTTACATAACTGCACTCCTAAACCTACCTCTTCCACTATTCAGTACTGCATGAAAAGAAACTGACAGGGACAATACATACCTGAACTTCCTTTTTGTTTCCCAAAGACTCTACTCTGTCAATAAAATCCTCAAACTGCAATTTTGGAAACAGTCTGTGAGCCCAGTGTTCCATATGTCGTATAAGTATCTTCAGGTCCTCTGCCTAGAGCATAAAACAAGGCATTCAGCTAGTAAGAGGTGACTGTCAGTAGACTGCAGAGGGAAATGGGTCAGTAACATTTCTGAAAACAGTAAGAATCTGCAGCTTGAAAGTCTCTTGAAAAATTAAATAATATGAATGGGTGGGGAGCCTTTCCTCCCACAATCAAGTCTGTAAGTGCAATTTCAAGCCATGAGAAGAACAGTGATCTGAGTTCAGGAAGAGCATTTCCATATACTGCACATCTAACAGGCTTCTGAAAAGTTGCCCTTAAGCAACCTAGGTCTGAACCCAGACTCTAAAAAAGCCCACAGGGGCACAGCTGGCATTTATTTTGATGTTTAAAACACACAGAAAAATGTACATCTAAATATCTAGTAAAGATTTTTGCTCAGATCAGCAGTATTGCCTTGTTTCTTTGTGCCTCCACTTGTACAGAGAAAATTTATTCCATGTATGTTCTCTAAAGCAGAGGTAAACAGGCGTCCTTGCAAGTATGCTGAGTCTAATGGTATTTAAAGAAAAATAAGCTTTGTACATTTAAGACAACGAGACAGTTTGTAGAGAAAATACTGCTTTCTCTTTGCTTAGGTGGTATGTCACATTTTTCTCAAATATTAAAAACTTTGGGATAGAGGTGTCATAAAAGCCAGAAGATCTTCACTAACAGAGGAAACTGATAATGCAGTGAAATGGCAAAGGTATTCCAGACCTAGTAGGCAGTCTTATAAGCCTGTTCCAATTTCAAAAACCTCTTTCTATGGACAATACAAAGAGTGACAGACATGATATTCTAGTTTTGGAATAGAGGAAACTAGTTTTAAGATCAAAATATGGATTTTGTTAAAACGTTCATTTTTGTTTGCTATTTTTTTAAAATTTGCAACTACAGACCCATCAGGGTACATTCAAACACTGTTAGAAAGCTGGCTAACCAGAGTTTAATATCAATCCTCTCCATATCAGAAGGGCTACAATCTGTAAAATCTAGATTAACCTCCCAGGAAACAAACAAAAGTTCACCATGTCTTACCTCATGCCCCTTACCCTTGAACTTTACGTTGTCAAACATGTGCCTCAGGGCTGGAAGTCCTCTTTCTGAAATTAACCTGTTAATAGGAAAGGGGCGAATTTATTTGAAACTCATACTTTCTTTTTCTAATTAAAAAAAAAAAAAGTCTTTTAATTCTGTACATCTTTCAAATTGAGCTCTGTAGCTTTAGGCTGTTTAAAGGAATGTGAAGGGTTTTTGCTTGTGTGGGGTTTTTTGTTTGGTGGGGTTTTTTTTTTAAATTCACTATACATATATTCCTAGTCCAAGGAGCTTTTTGATTTTGATTACATGCACAGAAAATTGGTCAATTCTAGTATCTGTATTGGCCAAGGAAAACCAGTTAGATGCGTGACGAGAGCATCCACCAGTGGTATCACTGACTAACTTCATCAGTATATTTAAAACAGAAGCTGAAAGCTCAGATTCTTTCCATTCCTTATAAAGAACTTACACCAGTTTTAGTGATAACAGCAAAAACAATATTAAAATCCTTTATCTTTATACAGAGTGTAAGTGTACATTAAGTAGTACCTTACAGTGACCATTATATGGGTTTTATTTTGAAGCACACTTTATTTAAAGAAATCTACAATACTATGTTTGAAGCAAAATAAAGAAGATCCAGCTGGAAGAGGCCTATGTATGAATAATAAACATCTCTTAAATTATTAGTCACGTACTAAGTCCCAAACAGACTTCAAGAAATTTAGACTAGTAATAGCCTTATGCAGGTAGGCCAGGAATAAAAAGGTTGACATACAGCACACAAGGTGCTTTTATCTCCAGAACTCTTGGTCTTTGACTTGGCTATGACCAAGCAGGGATCACAGTAACCTTGATCATTCCCCCACAGCCACATACCAAATTCATCACAGAAAGAAATAGTCTGTAAAAAATTACCTCTGGGCATCTAGTTTAGGCATTGGTCTTTTAACTGCTTTCCGTGGAGCTACAGCAGAATCCTTTGGTTGTGACTGCTGGTTTCCATCTGGTTCTAATAAAGAAAATACCATACTTTAATTACATAATCCAAATGCCATCAGCTAGAATTATACCATGTAAATTTTAAGTTTCTACCCTATCGAAAAGGCAGCATCACAAGCATTCCATTGCAGGTGTAGTACTCCAAACCTTGCTTCTCCCCCAAGACAGACTGGAAATAAATCCACCTCTTCAAAATATACCGAGGAATCGACTTTTCTAGCAAAGTAGGTTCATTGAAAGGGAAAGTCCTTATTTTAGAACTTTTATATTGTATTTCTGATGAGAAATGTATTGAGAGTAGATGCTGCTTCAAGAAGTTAAGAAACTCAAATTATCAATAAACATGATTTGATAGGTGTGTCCCAAAATTTCCACTGATCGATAGATCTGAAAGACAGACCTAAACCACCAGCATCACCTTCAAAAAACAGGAAGAGGTGACATGTGACCACAATCAATGTGTATTTTAAGAACTGAAGTCCATATACTTTTTGATTAAGGCCAGTATGTATTATTGACTGCAACAGACAAGGCACCACTGCCCATATCATCTCAGAGCCAGCAATTAGTTAACATACCGATTTCTTGGTTTACTTTTTGTTACTTTGAACATCAGGAATTCAGAAGTTGTCCTTTTCATGTATCAAGGAATGAAATCTATCCAAAATGCTATCTTCTAGTGAACAGACAGAGCAGGGATCAAGGAAAACGTACGTTTAACATTATAGGCAAATATGAGTAGAGGTAAACAATAGTTAAAATAAAATCTTTATAATTTCTATTAGCTTGTTCAGTACAGAGTAATATCTTTTCAAATACAAAGAATTAAGCTTTACTGTCCTGAAGTGTCTTGGATTTTTCCTAGGTCATATGCTCTACAAAATCTACCAACAACTCCCTGGAATACTACATTCAACGCTCTTACCTCTTCTGAAATCCACGGCATAAAGGGTAACTACAGATCACCACTGTATAATTATCTGTACTAACATTTTTGTCAGAAGAACCTGAATTTTATAAAGGTTAATTTGTATGCATATTTTCATGGAATCTACAAAAATAAACTTTTCCCACAAGCTCAGAAGCATAGAAGCTGTAACAATTTAAATTTATGACTTGCTTTCTTATCTACACAGGACTGTTTTTAAGCAGTAAACTCAAGGTAGTGAAGTACACGACCAATAATATTGATTTCACAGCATTTCATTGTCTATACTACAAAATGGGGTCTTTAGGGGTCACAGGTGTTCACCTCCATTAGCTTGAGCCCATTCAACATCATCTCTTCCTGGAGAGGCAGGAGGTGGAAGAGGTGGGAACGTTTCATCTTCTGTGTTCTCATAATCAGGAAGATCAAACAAGTTGTTCTCTAAAGGATCTATCATTGCCACAGATAAACTCTTCTTCCCTCCTGCAGGAAATACCAAATGCATTTAAGGAGAAGCAACAAGAAGAAAAGGCTGCCATAGAAGCACCTGAACATCAGTTATATACATCTACAGCTTTTCCAGAAAAAGATTCGCCAACAAGAAAAAATAGCATCATACAAATTCAGGAGCAGATACCATACAGATGACACAATCCATTCTCACTAGGCCGAGTAAAAGAAGGGTTTGTCATGTTTCAACTCATCAAAGTTACCTGGGAGTGGGTGGTACGGGTCATAGGAATAAAACAAAAGAAACATTTCTAACCAAAGCACTTTTTCCACGTTTTCCACTCACATCCTTGACTACCAAAGACTACAGTGGGTGGGGTGATAATCCTCTGAGTTACAGCTTACCCACTTGGAAACGCAGTCTGGAGGAGGACTCCCCTTTCCCGGCTCCTTGAGCAAAACTAACTCCAGAGACTTCAGCGCAACAGCACAGCCGGGTTTAGGATGACCCGGTCTCACCACGGCTTCAGGAACAGCTCTTTTTTAAGGGAAAAGTTGTCTCTCAGACGGTTTTAGCAGAGGCCACCCCCAAGCAGCTCCGTCTACACTGACCTCCGGAGGTGAGCTCCCTGCCTCCGGGCTGCCGGCGGCTGAGGGAGCGGAGAGAAGGCAGCGAAGGGCTCACCGGGAGCTGCAGGGCCAGACCTCCAGAGCCACAACCCGCCGGGCGCCACGGAGGCCCCGCTCCCCTCACACCGCCAGAGCGGCCCCGGGGCGGGCAGGCGGGCGGGCAGGCAGGCAGGCACTGCAGGGGGGGCTCTCCCCCTCCCTCAGGCGGGATGCGGAGATCTCAGGGGAGCCAGGCCCGCGCCGCCGCCCGCGCACCCCTCAGCCCGCGCGCACCGCGCCGCCTCCCCTTCCCTTCCCTTCCCGCCCCGGCCCGGCCCGCGGCGGCGGGCGGGCCGCGCGCCAGCGAAGCGCCGCGAGAACCGCGGGTCTCGCGAGCTCCCGGGCAGGTCGGCTGAGGGGAGAGGCCAGCCGGCGGCGGCTGCGCACCAAGGCGCATGCGCAGCAGGGCAGCGGCGGCGCTTTTGGCGCCAAAACCGACGGGGCGGGGCGGGGCTGCGCTGCTGAGGCGCTGCCAGGGGTGGGGCGGCCGCTGCCTCCGCCGCGCTCCGGTGAGCTCCGGGGTCACCTCCTTAGGCAGAGGCTGCTGGGGAGGAGAGTTTTACTGGAAGCATCTAAGGCTGCTAGGCCCCACGGTGAATCAGCCCCAGAAATGGGATTTAAAATAGTGTATATTGAGCACTTGCTTTCCTGTGAGGAAAGGGCTTCCAGGACAGGTGGCAGTCCCAAGCTTTTCTCCATACCGATGCCAGCTACAGCCTTCTGGTAATTTAAAACTAAACAGTTTGCAATTGTCCAGGCTGTAATAAATACACCAAGTGCTCTGAGATTTGGCAGCTGTGCGCATAAAATGCCATTTAAGGACTTGGACTGCAGAAACAACAGGAGAGAAACCCCACGCCGCAGTCTCCAGTGCTGTTGCATCTGAAATGGTTTTGTATTTTTACAGGTCAGTCCATAGAAGTGTTTCTGACTTAAATTACAGGCTCTTCACTTAAGCAAAATGAGAGAAATTCATGTCAAACATTAATTGATTTTCCATTATTTCTCTATAAATTCAAATTTGACATATAATGTTTCTGGTAATTTAATGTATTCCTTCTAATATGACAAAATCAATTGCAGTTACTTTCCAGTTAAAAAAAAAAAGTATTATCCTTTAGTCAGAATAATTTTAAGTTAATGTTTAAAATGTGTATTCCCAAATGCAGCAGCATCTTTTATAGTCAAGAATACATAAAATATAGGGAGAACACAGTAATGGATTTGTTCGCATTTAATCTATTTATCTTAACTTTTTAGATACGGCAAATTTCTTCAATTGACTGAGGTACATGCAGTATGAAAATAAACATGAAGATATACTAATAATTGTAGATCAAGTGCTGCTAGTTTTCAGCTCAAAACACTGTGAAGATTTGTGTCATATAAAATTACTGAAAAATGTCTATATGATGAGCTCTGCATTTAAAATAATAGTCACTCTTACAACATCTTTACAAGCAAATGAATTAGGTTTTAGGTGTAGCCTGAATATCTGATTCATAACTATTAGTGTGATACATCATTTCACTTAAATGTTTTCCTTAATATTTAATGCTCTTTTTTTTGGACTGTGAAGTAATTGCATTTTAAGTACTTGGCTAATGTCAACTGAACTTACTAGAGAGCTCAAGCTTTCAAAAATCCCTTAAGTCCCTGTATATTTTCTGGAAAATCAACTAAGTAGAAAAGAAAAAATGTAGTTGGGTTCTCTGAGAGCAAAGGCAGGGAGAAGGTAGTATTAATTTACATGAATTTACATATACCCAGGTCAACCGGTCTGCATAAGCAGAGCTCTGTCCTGGGCTAAGTGTTTTGTCTTTGCCAGAACAGGTAGATAACAGATATGAAAAAAGGTGCTGGGAAGGTATAAAAAACACTATACAAAGATTGAAGCAGAAGATCACTTACAATCTCTGCAGAGCACACTGTTATAAAACCTACCATACTTATGCAACTTTGATTAATCAATATTTTTGAGGAGTGTTTAATTAGAGACTGGACTTGATGACCTAGGTGCTTCCTTCTAGTCCTATGTCCCTAATTAAATGAAAACCATATCCTGGCAGGCATTGATTATTGTTTTTTTCCTCAGGAAATGAATAACCAGCCACATGCTGATAAAATAATAGGTCGGGGAAAAACCCCCATAGCTTGCCTCTATTCTAGAAAACACTTCTGGTTTCTAGTTTAGGTGCAACGGAGATATTTCTTGTTTGTTTCTGTATTGACTAGTGTCATTTCATTAGAAAAACTGCAGAAAATTAGCACCTTATTTTATATTTCTGTTTCATTCCCTGTTTTATGTTACACGTAATATACAGCAAAGAAAATCTGGAAAATGATAATTGGTTACTTCTGCGTTTGAAGGGTTTTACTCCTATGGGAGTAATACTTGTTCTGCAAAAACCCTCTAAGTATTACGTTGGCAAAGCTGTTCATGCAATAAGCCCTAGGCAAAACTGGTACCATTGTAGCTGTGCTGCTGGGAGATCACATCTTTGGATTGAGCAAACTTCAGCTATTTGTGATTTATACCTTGATAATCTAATCTAATATAAATTTTATATTATACAGTCATCTTAGATATTAATTTCTAAGCTTTTAGTATATTACTAAACATTTAAGATTGTCTTCTGATCCACAGTGTTCTTTTCAATCCCTACTTCTTGAGGAAAACAAGATGTGCAAGACAGGTTGTGGTCTCTGGCTGTTTGAAAGTTTGTCTGTCAGCCCCCTTCTAATAATTTTTGATCCTCTTGGCCAATTTCAATCAAATTCGAATCAGGCTTCTTAAATTCCATTGCTTATGGGACTAATTATTTCCTTAAATTGCTTTGTTAACCACTAAATAAATTAAGAAGTATTAAATCTTGCAAATAAGAGTTTGCGTGCGTATGTTTTGGCAGTAAAATATATAGCTTTATGTGGCAATTAAATTTTAAAAGTTGGGTGTAATTTAGTGATGCAATTAATCTAGATAGTAATCATGTTTTCCTTTTGATGCAAGAAACTAGACAAAATTAATTTTCCATGAGGGAAAAAAGTGGTAATGAAGACAAGCTTCTTTGTTCCATATCTATTTACAGAGACATATTTTAGTTCTATTTTTCCAAGCAGTGGTGGAATCAATAAATCAGAAAGTCTCCCTGCTCAGAAGTCTTTCATAGAAATTACACTACCTACTATTTTTTCTTCATCTTCTCCTCTGTGATCCACCTTCAGAAAGACCTGTTTGTAAAGCAAAACGTAGTTCCTTCCACGGAGAATATTCAGATTCCCAAAACATTTGTTTCGGCTGGGGAAATATGCTTAATTTTCAGTTGCAAATACACCGAAATTAAACCTATTTGTTTTGCAGAAGTTCAAACAAACCTACAACAATCTTGAAACATTTTAAATGAGCTATATAATCGTATAAAAGAAAACTGGCCATTCAGTATGCCTATATAGATCAATGTGACAACCATTATAAAAAATCAACATCAACAAAAAAACCCAAAAAAAAGGTGTCTTAGGAGGCTTTGAGCAAAGCCCAGAGGCCGCCCAGCCCTTGGGTCTCTCCAAGGTTCCAGGGGTACGATAGTGCCTGAGGAAGTCAGCGGTGGCAGCAGCAGTGACACAGAAATGATTCCTGCAGTGGCATCACTGCATACGCCCGTGACTTTATTTCTATATTCATTCACAACAAATACCTTTGTTTTAATGCTATAGGTCAAAGGGACTTTAAAACAGATGAGTGAGTTCAGTAATTTTTCAGATTCCATGTTTGCAGTGCAAGCATGAAGTGCTCCAGAGGAGGGAGCGCTCTCTTAATAGCTGGAATTGGATGGAGGGAGCGTGTCTTTGAATGGCAGAGCTGTTAATAATTATTTAATCTTTTCTACTTTAGAAATAGGTGAGATGTTAGGAACGGTATAGCATTTTTGCATAATATATAGGGAAGTTTGTTCATTATTTCATTTTCTATAAAAGCATTAATGACTACTTTGATTAAAAATATTATTTTACTTTTGCAAACCACGTAAAACATGGAATTCAGAGTGGTTCTTCATACAAAGTATTCACAATATAAGATTTGTTATGGAATTTACTCTGCACTTCTACTGTCAGCTGAGCCAGTCAATGTGATCCACACTTCTTTATTGCTGTGTTTCAAAGTTCTGCATACTGATTCCTCCGTTTTCAGTAGATATGTCCAGTCGTTCATCTGTTTGTGTAGGCTTTTTTCTGGTGGAGAAAAATAAACAATATTGCAAGGAGAAAAATAATTCAAACTTTATATGAAAATTCCCAATTCACAACTAAGATTCTTCTTTGTTCAGTCCAAATATTTAAAAGAAAAGACAAACTTCCTTGCAATAATCTGTTCAGAGAAAAAGAGGCCATACTTTGCAACATAGTAGAATAACCACAGTTGCGTAACTCATGGGCAATTACGGCCTAGTGCAACTGCAATTATACGAGGCATACGTAGTAATTGTGCATTCAATACCTGTCCAATATTTACGTGTTCCCTGCAAAGGAGTTCAGTGTTTCAGACAAAGGAGTCCTGGCATTTCTCCACACACAGTTGTGTAAAGAGAAAAACAACCTCAGCTGCAACAAAATGTCTTCTTTGGAAAAAAAAAAGTCTGATTTCAGCTTAGAAAGACTTGATACTTCATGAGTTACTGTAAATGTTAGTCATTCAATTTTGCTATAGTATCTTAATCCTGTGGCAAAAAAAAAGGAAAGGAAAATAACATATAATTAAAAATTCTCAAATAATGATATGAATCCTGATTTCTTATATTTTAATTTGTGGCTGAATCATCTCGTTGGAGTATTAAAACCTGCCCACAGTTGTAAAGCGTTTGTTAAGTGATGCATTCATATGTCTGCATTGTATATGAAAACAACCATATTGCTTCAAAAGTTAGGGAATCTCAGCATGAGTGATAAAGAGCATGTGACTGAGAACTGCTTCAGGAGATGGAGGTCCCTGCCTTTGCGCTGAAACCACACGCGTCGTGTTCGTTACGGGCGCTGAATGCAGCAGGAGCTCGTGAACGGTTCCCTCTCCTCGCCTAGGGACACACGCACAGCTCCGGAGCTGCCGCTGGAGCAGCTGCCGAGCAAGGAAGAAAGGCATTTCTAGCCATTGATCTTTTTCTGCTCTCAGGCAAAAGACATAAAGCACAGAAATATCATACCGGTTATAGTGGTCAGCGCTGGAACTGCCAAAGAAACTGATTTTTCACTCTTCTACCCAGTACTAAGCCATTAACCACCACCTTAGCACCAGGGCATTCCGTACTGCTTCAGTTCTTGGCTCGTGTCTGTCTGTGAGAGATTTCACGTACCACTTAAACAAATGTACGAGTAACTGTGGAGCCTTTTCTTCTAGATGCGGCACATTTGTTGACAGAGCACTGCACAGTACAAAAACGTACAGCAGCAGTGGGGAGAAATTCTCAGCTGTGTCAGAAAGCAGAAGAAATCTGCAAGCCCTTCTTCATGTATAACCTCTCAGGGTACAGGCCTTGCAAGAATTGTCATCTTCGGCTGGATTTAGACCATGAGAAATTAATCTTCCAAAGAAGCACAAACTTCACCAAACGTGTGTACGGCTGTAGTGGAGGCAGGGTTGTAATGTCACTCCGCCCACAAAAGTCAAATACATGCAAGTCCTTTTGTCTCTGGAATCTTATATGATTAGCATATGAATGTCATAGTTTTAAGCATTGCATGTGTGTAATATCCAGATTGGCTCTGTTGATCCAAACAGGGCCACTGGTAGTACAGGAATATTCCATTTCCCTCCCAAGATCTACAACTAAATAACAGGAATCGTTACATTTAAATCCTCCCTCTTGGAAAGAGAACTAGTAGGGAGGAACAGCTGCTCCTGAGAGAAGAAAAAGGATAATATGTTACTGTTAAAGCCATTTTGCCTACCCCAGAAGAGCCTGCTGTTGGGCTGGAGCAAGGACATTGGGTTGTACTTAGTGAAGGGTGACACACACCGCTGGCCTGTGAGCCAGGCCCGGGTTGTGACAGGCTGTAAGTGACTCTGGCTAATGGACCAGCGCTGTGTCAGCCACCCCGGGCACACCCGCCCAGGACACACCTGCCCTGGTCCGGCTGAGCTGCCGCAGGCCATCGCCACCCCACCATCCCGCCTGTTTGCCACCGCTTCTCCTGTGGGCTCCCTCTGCCCCCACTCCTAATGGTGTGGTTCAGATGACCTCTAGTATTATGTGGCAGACTTATCTTCTATAAAATCAGTACCTTATAGATGTGTGGAAGCAAGTTGATATTCAGGCAGTGTTCATCTTAAATCTCAATGTGGAAGTTTTTTTCAGCAGTAAAGAGGCTTTTGTCCTCTGAAATTTTAACTTCTGATTTCTGTTGGTGGTTTTCTCCCCAGAATTACCCATATAAAAGAGGCACGGTTCTTACCATGGCGTGGGGTCACAGCCCTGCTGCCTAATAGTTCAGGACTTCTATGTCTAACCTTAACACTGTTAAAGAAGCAGTGGGTTCATAAAGTACAATCCCCATATACAACATTGATTATTTTATAAATCATACTTTCTCAGCCATGCAGTCATCCTTTTGTATTCCAAAACGTGATAGAGAGCTTCTGGAAAATAAGATTTTCTTGGTTATATTTTTAGGTTCACTAAAATAATATAATTACAAAAACTTAGAGAGCCCCAAAATCATAGTGATGTAAGTCAGGACTTCACAGAAACGTACACACATAAACCCATCATCACATTAATGTGTGAAATGTGACCAAATCTGGCCATTCCTAGCAGCTACAGCAGTGCTTTAACAAAAGCAGCGTGGGCATTGCATTTTCATACTCGTTGTCCTATTTATAATTCACAGTTTTGGAGCTGTAATCCTTGGTTTCCATTTTTAATTCCGGCATTTACTTTGGGAAAAATTTAGCAGCCGTTAGTACCCCAGCTGAGGCTTACGTTTTAATTATAAACACAGTAGTTTCCACTTCGGGGTACATTGATGATTGCATACGAGGGAGAGAAATAAACTGCTCCGTAAACATCGTTTTAACAACGGGGTTTTCTCTGCGGAGAAAACGATGCCGCTTGTTGGAGGCAGCTCTTTAATTAATCGCTAGGAGAATTCTCAAAAAAAAAACCAATCAAAAAACCTAACCAAAAAACTTTACGATAAAGTCATAGAGCATATGGAGCGGCGGGCGGTGGCGGCGCCGGTACCCGCCGGGGAGCGACTCCCCCGCGCCGCCCCCGCCCCGCGCCGTGCGAGCCCCGCAGGTGCGGGCAAGGCGCAGTGAGGGCAAGGCTTCAGCGGGGCTTCTCTCCCCGCTCTGCGCATGCGCCCGCCCACCGCGCTTGCGCACTGGGCGGGCCGGGGCGGTGCGCGCAGGCGCAGTCGCACAGAAGGGCACATTTTGAGCCCGGGCAGTGTTCCCCGTCGGGAGCTGCCGGGAGAGAGCTCGGCGCTGCTCCGCCGGGGGAGGCCGGCGCTGGGCGGGAGGGGCGGCGCGGCCGGGGTCTGGCGGCGGCACAGGCACCTGCCTGCTGAGGAGGCTGCCCGCAGGGGCACCGGCGGCGAGGGGAGCCCCCCAACTTTGCTTCGCCGCAGGAAGTCCCTCGAACCTGGCCGAAGTGGGGCCGGGGCTTCTCCGTCCGTTACCCTCTGCGGCGTCTGGGGGCGAAAATGCCGAAGAAGAAGCCCGGGCCGATCCAGCTCAACCCCGCTCCGGATGGCTCCGCCGTCAACGGGACCAGCTCTGCAGAGTGAGTGAAGCCGGTTGGGGGTGACCGGGGCTCCGGCGGGGCTGCCCGCGCTGTGCGGCGGGCGCCGTCCCGCGTCCCTCAGGTGACGGGCGCGGCCGCCCCGGCTGCCGCCTTCCCGCCGCCCGGAGCGGTGGGGTGGCCCGGGCTGCGGGCCGGCCGCTGCGCGCTCGGAGAGCGGGTATCCGAGGCGGTGAAGTGGCACCAGCGCTGCTGGCTTAGTTTCCCCTTAAGCCGTCTTGCTTTCAACCGGCACGGCCTGGTTTCCAGAAAAATCACAATTATTGATTCCTGGGGGCGTATGCTCCCGTCGTGGTACCTGCAAAGGGTCTCCTCGACGGAGTAAGTGGATGGTGTCTTCGGCAGTAAACAAACTTCTGTCGGAGATGCAAGGTAAATAAGCTGAGGAAAACTTGTATAACTCTTTTCTCATAGTCCATAATGGTATCTGCTGAATTCTTAGATTATATAATTGCCTAGTAAGTGCCAAATTAGAGATTTCCAGTAGCAGATTTCATAAATGTGTGTAGGGTGGAAACCATATTGAAAATAAATTTGTAGAAAAGGTGTTTTGTTTTTCCTTCGTCCTTGGCTTTAAACCAAACTAACGCTGGTTTCAGTAGATCTGTTTTTCAGTAATGAGCACACAATGCTAGGTACGTCAGTGTGTTTGGAGAAAATGCTTCTGAGCTTTGCTGTGTGTAATACAAACGTTACATTGTATAAATGTGTGGAAGGTAGGTCTGAGCTGATCATGGGTACACTTTGTGGGGGGGGAAAACTGAACATTGGATTGATAAATGTTGCTTATGAAGCCTCTGCTGAGCTTATGGACCTGGGTGAGCGTGGTGGCTTGGGTGACACAGGTACAGTGCCAGCGCCCTAAAGTAATGAATTGTTATAAAGGGTTTTTCTTTGAGGTTAACAGGTCTGTGTTCACCACGTAATTTTTAGATTAAGGTGATCGACTGGCTCTTAACTGAGCCTTGAAACAAAGGTGCATCTTGGAGGAACAGATTCCTGTCCCTGTATGGTCAGTTCAGTCTTCTCCTGGGTATGTAAACTGAGCTCTGATATGCTGATGTACCACCCGGACAGAGAGTATGTGAGAATTGCAGTGAGCCATACAGGTCTTGGGTTTTAAAGTGTTCCGCTGTATCGTTGTTGCCATATCTTCAAACAGGCTCAGATCTCATTTAACCACCCAAACATCTCAAAAAAAAAAAACCCCAAACCAACCAAAACCAAAAAAAAAACCCTAACAGCTCAAGCTGTGACATCTCTAGCGAACTCTTTTGATGGTTAACTGAGAGATGAGTGGTTTAAAAACTATTCTTTGCCAGGAGTTACTGATTGTATCTAAGCATTATGATCTGCATATTACGCAGTTTTTGTTTTGGATTGATAGGAGGAAAATATTATGTTTATATCTGCCTATATAGCACCTTCCAGTTGATTTTCTTCAAGGTAGTTGTGAATACATTGATTTAGTCTTCAGGGATCCCTATTGCATATTAGTCTTGTTTTATAGAATAAATCTGATATACCTATCATTTACTGATTGTAAGACCTGAAGTTAATCACCAAACATGCAATATATTAAATATTGTATTTCTTCACTCAAGAAGTGTCATCATTTTTAAATTGCTTTTACATGTTTGATACTCGTTTACTTGTTGGAAACCTTTGGAGTCTCATGGGAGTGTTGAGTCGTGTTTACATCGATGAACTATCTTGCTTCCTTTTCTGTTTTGTATGTTGATTTGTCTGGTATATGTGTCTCCTAGACTTTTTCTTTTTGTCATGTATAAGACCTTATGCCCAGCTTTTGCCGTGCTTAGAGATATGCCAAGTATTTTTGAAAGTGGCTTACTGAAAGTAAATCCAGCAACCTGTTGTCCTGTAAACAGCCAGAATTAATTAATAATGGAAATATTCCCTCATCCTGCTAATATTAAATCCTTATTGTGAAAGATTTCAAATAGCAAAGAATAGTTGCATCAGTATTTGGAAATATTTTTGGAATTAATTTGAAAACTGTGTTTTTTCTTTCCTTCATCTGTAAGAATGCTGCTTTTTTTTTTTCCTCCCCTGCTCTGTGCTTTTTTCCTCCCTTTGGTTGCTGCTTGAAATCAACAGTAGAGGTGTTTGTCAGCCTGTATACATTGTCAAGTGTTTCAAGTATGCTGTGCATCTGTGGACTACCATATTGACACTTTCTAAAGCTCTGTTCTGCTATAATGGAATTTTGGCTATGTGAGTGTCTAGTTACTCATTTGCTTCCACCATATACAAACCTGTCACTTCGCAAATGATCTTGGATGCTGCCCTGTTCTTTTTCAGAGAAGAGAACCTCTCAAGCGAAAGAATGAAAAGAGCTCAAATTACTTAGCGAAGTAAAATGAAGATTGAGAGTGAGGTGACGTGATTGCTGTCTGTAAATGCATGAAGGACCTGAACATCCAGAGGGAAGGAAGTTATTTAGGCCCAAAGGCAATGTTGGCACAAAATCAAAGGGATATAGATTGTCTATCAGTAATCCTACCTAGGAATTCAGAAACTTTTTAGCTGTCAGAAGTGCAAGGTTCTGCAACACATTCTGACGGGTATTTGACCCCCAGAATCTCTTGCTAGTTTAAAAATACTGAAACTTAATGACTTTTAGGAATGAGGACATATGATGCTTTGACTTCCTGGCAGAAAGGAAGGGGAAAGGGAGGAAGTGAAAGAAGGAGGTGGGACTGGATGATTGAGGATGTCCTGCTTTCCATTCCTGTCTTGTCCTCTGTCTTCATCCTTATTTGGTGATGGGAACTCGTTAACTGGAGTAAGAAAAAACTTATAGCATGAGGTGTAGGGCTTTAAGAAGTATCTTTTTTTTTTCTTTTCCCTGGCAAGGTATTGTAAAGGAGAATTAGGGTACTTGCAATTTAAATATGTGTAAACTGGATATTTTAATGACAATTTTGCAATGTTTTTCTCTGACAGCAGTTTTTGTTATTTGTAGTGATTACTTTAACTATTTGTACAGGTTGTTGTGGTTCTCTCGAGGGCCTTCCAAATCCCTAGCTACCCTGCTGGACAGTAGAGACAACTTAATAAAAACTTTTCCTATGCTGTGAGCTTCACTTCTGGTTTTGACACTTCCTGCTGAGGAGCAGTTGCACAGAGAGAGTTGAACCTGTGCTGCTGTTCTGAAGCAACACGGAGCTCAAGATCATCAGCATGAAACCAAGATGACGCTGGCCAGCTGCATTATGTTTAATGAGATGGAATGTCTTGGCATATAATGTAGACTATATTCACAGCCTATTTTAAAAGTGCTTACTTGAAAAAGTGAAATAAATAAGTCAATACAACTTATTTAGTCATAGAGCGCAACAATCCAGTGAGCCACCAAATGAGCATTATAATTATTTTTTTACTTCACTTGTCTGCCATGGAAGAGATTACTGCTGCAGTTAAGAATGTGTATTAATGTTTGTTACTGCTTAAAATTTCTAATTACAGAAGAGTCAGTTTATGATGACTTTTCCTGTACATTATCTACATTTGGATGTCTACAAACTAACTGCTCTAAAGTCTTACTTTTTACCTTGACTGAGTAAATAAAGACAACTTCCCTCTTTCTGGTATTATAGCTTGAACCTTCCAGAAGTGCCTGGGACTTTGACTGAATACAAAAATGAAAGCAAATTTTGAGTGCCACTGACTTTTTTTTTTGTGTTGTATAAGCATTCACATTGAAAAGGTGGTTGGGATTGAAATACCTTTTTCTTTTAATCTGTTTAAAGAATTCCAAAATGTACAAACTGTGTATGTGTTGTAGCAACAACTGGCATCTCCCAAATCAAGCCTAAACTATTGTCCCTGCTCTAGGAGGACAGGGCCAAGCAAATCTCAGATGTGACACGGCAAGAGGTAATATGGAGTAGAATGAGTAGAGTACAATTATATTCTTGGTGAGGAGGACTAAGGACAGGATGAAAGAACGCTTCTGTCTTGTGTTTAATTAGATAAAAATGTAAAGAAAAAAGCGAATGTGGAATTTGCATCTTCCTTTAATATGCTGTAAAGAACTAGGTCTGAGAGGAATTGAAGATGCTGTCTATAGGTCTTTACCAGCTTAGTAACTGTATTTCTTTAAAGGACACGGCCTGAAAGAAAGTCCAAAGACAACTGTGAGTGAAAACAGGCCATCAGGTGTGGTGCTGCTGTTATTGGTGGTCCTTAAGCCTGTGATGAGTAGTTCTGGGTATTCTCTTTTTTTAAGTCTTACCTATCTGTGCCTTGGAACTGTTTGAACCAAAGAGTAATTTCATAGAAATGGATGACTGGCAAAATCCAGGCATAGGTTCAGAACTGCAGTATTAATTAGTCAGCTTTTTCGTGTTGCTTCTTGCTGTTTATTCCGTTCAAATTGCGTTTAAGGTCATGCATTTAAGTTCATGCATTTAAGGAAGCCCCTGAATAGCTGGCCTGACCTCTGAGTACAACTGCTTGTATTTGATAGGCAAAGAAGAATTAGGGAATTAATACAAAACTGCTTTGAACTTCAATTTGTATTAAAATTTGCAAAGTAAATAGTTGCTTACTTGCTATGCATTTTGCAGTTTTCATGTTTTTTGGTATCTTTCGCAAGGGAGCTTCACTTTGGGTTTTGTAGGAGTAGAAAGGCAGATTGTCTCCCATCATTTGTAGTGGGTTTTTTTTGTTGTTGTTGTTTTGAGTTTTTTGGTCTTTCAGTTTGCCTTATAAATGGAGGGCCATGAGGGGAGCAGCAGAACCAGCGGGCTGTTTCCTAGTAGACCTTGTTCCAAGGGGATTTGTCCTCTGTGGAGTAATTTTTTGTCAGTTTTCTTGGATGTGAGTTTAAATGAAATGGAAGGAAGACTTTAAGAGTTGTTAATTTTAATGCTTGCTGGGTTGCTTCTGCTTTTGTTTTGGGGGGATTTTTTTTCTTTGTTTTTAAAACCAAAAAGTCCCTGAGGAGGGGCAGCCCCTCTGCGGAATTCCTTTGACTTCAGCAGAGCTTCGTGCATGTGTGTAGTGTTCTGGAAGATGAGGTCCTGGAATTTGGTCTGGCTGGATTGCAGTTGCATTGAATGTGTACATGGAATTACTGCAAACTTGTAAATATTTTTAAGAAGAAAATTCAGAAACTCTTCTTTTTTTTTATCTCCTACTAATGAAGGATTAACCAAGCTTACAAATACATGTGGTAAGAGAGAATGCATTTTAGGCAGGCAATAATAAATGCTAGATAATACAAAGAAAATCGTGAGCCTTTTATTATTCACTAAGTCTTCCAAATTTAGATTAAAACATACTCACTTATAGCATTCTCTTTAAATATGCGTGAGCCTGTGCATAGTCCTTCATTGAATTAGAAAGAACATTTTAATAATACTGAAGAAGCTCACAGAACACTATTTGTTTTAACGTAAGAGCCTGCATCACCTTACTAACTTTTTATATTATATCTGGATGCATGTGCTGAAGAAATTTACAGCTAAGTAAGCATACATAACTACTACAGAAACTAACACAAGTGCAAACTGACCTGTGCTGTTCTTACTTATAGGCAGCTTTTAGCTTACAATTATGGATGTAGGAAAGATTTTAAGATACTTAATACTGAGGTAACAGTAAATACCAAGTCTTGTTATGTACTTAGAATTATATTTAAGCATAATGGCAGTAATGGAGCCATCCTTTAGTTATTAAGATGTTGTCTTTGTTCAAAAAGCATAAATCAATTTAGGAGAGTTAAATGAAAACTGTGTGTAAAAATAAATGCTGTTGCATTCCAGTGAGACAAAAGATAAGGGAAGCGCAGGCTGGAAATATGGATCCAGGCACTTTTCCTTTTCTGTCCCTTACAGCACCAGTTCTGTAGATGGTTACAGAGGTGTGATTTCACAGTTAAGCACGTGCAAGATCCTGCTCCTTCTGAAGAAATCCTCTCCTCTCCTTGCTGTGCTTATGTCTTCCTGATGCTTTTCTTGTATCACCTCCTACAGTGAGTCAGATGTGCGTGCTGATCTGACTGAGAACTTACCCACCAAAGCAGCCCAGATTAGTTCTCAGAGGGCTGTCCTCTTGTGCTTGCAGCAGCATTGATGCAGTCACATGGTGAGCTTAATCAGGGAAATAATCTGGGTGAAAATTTGCAGTATTTTTTAGTTAATTTTTAAATGGATCTGTTATCTGAATTGGTTACTTCGGAATGAATGGCTGGGGGCAGGATGAGGCAGAGCCACCGCCTTTGGCAAGAACCCAGGCTGCTGCGGGATTAAGTGACAGTGTACTCAGAGCCTGAGAGATACTATTGAGATACACTGAAATTCGGTAATTACAACAATTTCTGAGTAGCACATCTTTTAGTTGGGTCAGGTCTCTGTCTGAAGAGGATCAGATTACCTCTGAGACCTTCCAGTGTTATCTAGTAGGTGAAGAAGGCTTAAAAAAAAAAAATTGAAAGGGACTAGGTAAACCCATTATGTAGTTGAATTATTTATTTGGCATAACAACAGTGCTACTGTTGTTAATCTGGGCAAAGGGTCTTTGCTTCACCCTGTCTTAAAAAAAAACAACATGAAAATTGTGGGGAATTTACATGAGGCAGGAAATATATCAGCCAGTTATATGAGTGGATATTGACTAAATATTTCAATGTATGCAGGAGAAACGTTCTGAAATGAATCGGG
This sequence comes from Nyctibius grandis, assembly GCF_013368605.1. Classification (NCBI taxonomy): domain Eukaryota; kingdom Metazoa; phylum Chordata; class Aves; order Nyctibiiformes; family Nyctibiidae; genus Nyctibius; species Nyctibius grandis. Next base: position 25,106,256 of record NC_090668.1, read on the forward strand.
GAAGGAATTTTCTTTTGTGTATGGTAAATCTAGATGTTTCCTTTAAATTATTAATTAATAAATTTTCCAGTAAAAACACTCCCCCCAGCTTCTTGCCTGTGTTACTCTTTACAGCTGCATTTGTTCTCCCATCGTTGCCCTGGGGATTGACTGGGCTTTATAAAGTGTACAGATTCCACTGCCAGAACACAAAAATGTCTCTTTGAGGAAGCAATATTAGTTGGCAACGTCAGTTTCTAGCTTGCTGAATTTTTGGGGCGCAGGTTCTTTCTTCCAAAAATTTTAAAATATTTGTTTAAAGGAAGCAATGGATTTTTTTTTTCTCTGAAGACTTACTAATGTGTTGCTAGAAATTAGCAATCAGATGATTTCTGATTTGATGTACGTTCAATATTACTTAGACAAAATCTTGATTATACTTTGGAACAAACGTCCAAGGCTCTCTCCCAGTTATTGCCCACAGGAACTGAACAACTGGGAAAGTCCAATTCACTGCTTGGTATCGCTTTGCAAACATGTGGTGAGAAGCTGTTGTCATCCTGAGTGTTGTCTGAACAAGAGGAGAGTGAATTCCTGCAGAACTTCTACCTACTGACAGCCGAGGATGTGGTCCTTCACCTGCGTTCAGTCACCTCGCAGGCTTCCAGCAGAAGGAAGTCTGCAGTGGTGTCCGTGACTGGGTGACACATGCAAAAGGAATAAGAATGGATGTAGATTATTTCACTTTACAGGCTGAGAAGTAGGACAGAGATATTCCAGCAGTGATTCTTTGGATGAGCAAGTATCTTCTTCAAAATCTACTTAAGGCTTTTTAAAACAAACTCTTGAAACTTCCTGGCAATTCTTCTTTCTTTCAGTGTTTTTTACAACTCAGCATTGTTCTGTGTCTTTCTAGAACTTTTTTCAGTGTGGTGGGAAGATGAGTCAGCAGATTTAATGTAGCAAATATAACAATCGCAGAATGTATTTTTTTGGGGGAAAAGTACTCTGGATATAGATGTGTGTGTATTTATATGCTAATATTTTTATATGTATTAGTATAGTTTATATGAATATTAAGTACAAATTATCAATTTCATCCACTAAATGGCTACACTGGCAAATGTTCTGTGTTATGCAATCCGTCCCTTTCAAATATAGGCAAAAATCTAAACCTTCCATCCATGGCTTTCTCTGAATCCTACTTATGTGGTTTGTTTTTTTTTTCATGTTTTCATCTGCACATTCTGGCAATTTTCTTTCCCAGTCCCTGATGTGTTAACTGCAGGTTTTGATGAAATTTGTGCTCCTTGCTCAGCTCTTGCACAGAAGGCGTCTAAATTCTAATCCTGGCTTTTTCATGGCCCTTGTAAACTGATACTGTAACCTCATCTTTTTTATTATTGCAGCGTCTCTCAGAGGCTGTGTATCTGCCACATAAGGGAGTCGTGAAGATACTGTTACCGTTACTATTGCACATATTTATCCCTTGTTTTTATCATTAAATTTAACTCATAGTTCAGAGACATAAAACAACGGAGAAGCAGGACTTGTGCAAATACCTGTGTCTGCTGATGATCAAAATTTTATAACTTCTATTTATCCTCTGTGTTGTCTTTTAAATACCCGATAAATAAGTTCATTTTTCTGTCCACAAGAAAATGTTAATTGCCCTGTGGTTCTTTTGTTCTGGTTTTGTGTCCTGCTGGCTAGGAAAAATCAGTGGTATGTGCACAGCTATTTATGAAAGGAAGATCGAGAACTTGGATTTCTGGTTCTGGACATGCAGTTCTTGAATTTCTTAATTTGAGATGACAAAGTTTATTTGTGGCAAGCTTTGAATTCAAGGCTATCGTAAGTCCTGAGGAAGCCTTTTAACAGGGGAAAAAAAAAAACCCAAACCAAAAAACAACCAAAAACCAGTTGCATTGTTCAGCCACAGAGCTGAATATGTGGAAGGGGTGGCTGAGCCTTGCTGGGATAAAGGGCTGTAACTCCAAGTGGTGGCTGGGAACAGCTGTGAAAAATCTGGTAGGAAGAGGCACCCAGGGCACGAATCTGATATCTGTCCATTTGTGCCACTGCTCACATCTGTGGCTTTACTCTCTTCGGTGAACTCTTATCTTCAGTTCAAACATTTGGCATGCTTTGGCTTATTTAAGAAAAAATAGTCTGAAATGTTTAATGGGATAGTGGTTAGGCTAAAGCAAAAGGGGGAGGACGCTTAAAGCAAAGATTCCTGCCCAACAGCTCAGCCTATAAGGAGTTTTTGAAGTTGAGTTGTCCCATTGGTTGGAGACTCAGTAGCAGACTTGAAGTCATATTGCATATTTTCTTATTTAAAATACATGCCTTTCAGCTTTAGAAAAATGAGAATTCTTACATTGAATTTATCTAGCAGGATACTTTTTTGGATAGAACAATACTTTTCTAATAGTTTTGTTTTACGTACCTTTTATTGAGAAATAGATTTTTAATCAAATTGTTGGCCTCTTATTCTTACTGGGTAATTTTTTTCTGGCAGTATTAAACCTCAAAATATGCCCTGCCATGTCTGTTGCATTGTGAAAGAGGAGTGATATTTTCAGGTGTTAAAATTCATGCTAGAAATGAGCAGGTGTATCAGGCAGTCGTATACCCCACCTGAAGATAAGGGTAACTTATGAAGGACTTAATAACAAGTTGCAAGAGTTGAAAATAAGCAGGAATTGAAAAGTAGTGTATTTTTCTAAAACAAGACTCCTTTGTACCTATAACAAGTTTGGATCTTTTTGAGTTAACTGCAAGTTTTATGAGGCTGCACTGGAGTTAGCCCAGATGTAGACACCTGTAAGCTGTTGGACCACTGTCGTTGCTTTTATCTTCCGTGTTATTCTGTGAACTGTTCTTTGTAAATGGAAAAGTTAACTAAAAACTTGTCCTATTGCCTGGGTTTGGCAGAGTCATGCAAAATAGTAGTCTGTCTTTTCAAAACTGCAGGATGTCTTCATGTTCTAATACTTTATTTCAGCTCCCTGATTGAGGTTGTTCATGGAAATGATGTAGTGAACTGCCTACTTTCTTCTCTAAATTGACAGTTGTGTAGGCTTGGGGAAAGCATTACTGTCACTGTTCTGGAAAACAACCCCCAAGCCTGTATCCTCATGTGACAGGAGATCTGAAAGTAAATGTACTTCTTTATGCTTTCACTCATGCTAATTGTTCAGCTTGCAAAACTGATAGTAATAACTTTGAACAACTATTTGACAAATTGCTGTTAAAGACTCTGTCAGACTTTGCCATGTTTTTTCTTCTCTCTATAAAGTAGACTTCAGGGTTGAGTACAGCTTTAATGTAGCCTTTAGGCTTGAGTATATGATTAAGTTATCACTAACGTGAATTAAAACAAATTCTCAAGGACTTGGAGTATTATTAATATGAATTAAGATTAAGGATTTATTTTCTTTTTTTATTGTGACATATACTAGCAGACTAAAGGCAGCATTTCTTTTCTCTTTACTGGTTCAAAGAGAGCAGGTATGCTCAAAAATGCCTAATATCTCTTCCAGGAGTGCTTTCTTCAGTGGCCCTAAAAGCATGAACCGAGAAGTCTCTTCTTCCCTTCTGCCAATCTTTTTATATAGGGCGAGAGCGTTCTGCAGAATCTGTTATTCCTCCCTGCCCAACTTGCACATAGGAAATCAGAGCAAGGAAATACAGGGATGCTCAGTATCCTGTAAGACTAGTAGGTACCTGCAGTGCCCATCTATTGTGTGATACTCACATGTTTACAGTGGTAATAGATCATGGGGGTTTTGATGTTTTTTAAACAAAATTTTTAAAAAAGTTATTTTGAAAAAAACAAACCAGAACAAAAACCCACAACCAAATCTTAAGGGCACACACTATGATAGGCTCAAAAGGTGACCTGGTAGCATGGTGAGGGGATGGTATTTGCAACACACTTTGTCTGTTCGGGAGGTTGTGGGTGAGGCCATGGGCATCTCTGGTATGCAGAGAACAGACCATCTAGTCCAGCAGTAACTAGAGGTGTTGCTGTGCACTTACTTTCATTTTTCTAAGCATCCGTTTCTGGCCATTGTTGAGAGGTGGGGTACTGGGATAGGTGAGCGTGCTGGTTTTGGCTGGGGTAGAGTTAATTTTCTTCGTAGTAGCTAGTATGGGCTGTGTTTTGGATTCGTGCTGGAAACAGTGTTGATTACACAGGGATGTTTGTGTTGCTGCCCAGCAGTGCTGATGCAGAGTCAAGGCCTTTTCCACTTCTCGCACCACCTCACCAGCGATAGGCTGGGGATGCTCAAGGAACTGGGAGGGGACACAGCTGGGACAGCTGACCCAAGGGATATCCCATACCATATGATGTCATGCTAGGCATGTAAAGCTGGGGGAAGGAGGAGGAAGGGGAGGACCTTTGGAGTGATGGCATTTGTCTTCCCAAGTAACCATTAAGCGTGATGGAGCCCTGCTGTCCTGGGGATGGCTGAACACCTGCCTGCCCATGGGAAGTGGTGAATAAATTCCTTGTTGTGCTTTGCTTGTGTGCCCGGCTTTTGCTTTACCTATTAAACTGTCTTTATCTCAACCCACAAATTTTCTCACTACTACTCTTCCGATTCTCTCCCCCATCCCAGCCGGGGGGAGTGAGCGTGCAGCTGTGTGGGGCTTAGTTGCCGGCTGGGGTTAAACCATGACAGTGAGACAACTCTGAAGCTCTCAGATGAGCTTCCATCCAGGTGAGATCTCACTGAGGCTGAAAAGCGCCCAGTGATTCTCCTCAGAAAACCTTTTGCACATCTGTGGTCCTCCACGAACTGGCTGCAGAAGGGGTGGATGTGGGTTCCCCCAGGATGTCAGATTGCAGTTGTCTTCTGGCCTCTAAAATGGGGATATTTGTGAAGTGTAAACGGGCAGGAGTAGAGGTGGATTTTCTGTGTGCATCAGAGGGTTGTTGATGTTCGGGGAGTGGGGTGTGGTTGTGTGTATTTGGTAGGAGGCTGCACTCTGATTAACTTCTGTTCTGCTTTTTTTTATTTAAAACTTCTGAGGTTACAGAAGTGCCACGTGACTAGGAGGAGGACGCTGCACTGTCAGCATACTTCCTTGAGTGCAAAAAGGAAGAAGTCATGTTAGCTTAATAGGAAGGATCCTACCTGATCAAGTGTGGGTGGAGGTAATTCCCCCTCTAGAGCACTTGGTACTGCAGTTGGAGGGGGAGAAACAAATAACTCCCCCCAAAACTTGCCCTGAGTGTATTTTTTTTTAACTTTCCATTTGATCTGGAAGAGAGAGATCTTGTAATTGTATCTGAAGTCTGGCCGTTAAGACACTACACTTTCTACAGTGGTGTTGTCTGCTGGCTATACAGCATATTTATCCATGTATTTATTGATAATGTTCTGTGAAATTACGCTGTTTCTTTAACGAACAGAGAAAACAGCACTGACTTCACTGCAGCTCCATTCAGATGATCACATTACAAAAGCTGGATTCTTTCCCTAGTGCAGTATGTTTAGTATGTGCTTGGCTTTAAAACTGATAGCAATAAATTAAATGATAACCTGTTGCTTTAGAGTAGTGCTTGGAACAGTGAAGCACTGAGGTGGTTTGATTTCGTACTTTGATGGAACTCTGGCAAAGGCGTAGTGCTTTGACAGTGCAAAAACAACTCCAAGACTGCAGCAGGTAATGGTGATGAATTTTAATAGGAATTTTTGTCTCTGAATAAAAGTTTTATATAAGATTAAGTAACTACAAGTGTTCCTTCTGGAGGCAGACATTAGCATGCTGCTACTTTTAGCTACCAAAGCTTCCTTAACATTTTCATAGTGTCCTAGTGATGAACTGACTTAAGAATTCCCTCTTCTGTATTTTGTATGTGTTGGTTTAGTTTCATTTGCAAAACTTTAAGTGCAATGATTATCCACCTGTTTCTCTATGTGCTTTGCACTGCACCTTGGCTGTGATGCTTTTATATGGTGAGAGTCCAGATAAGTCATAGTCAGGGGGTATTATTCTTACAGCAGTTTGAGTTCAAAACTGGAACTGTTGAAGTCCTGCCTACCAGAAATACCGAGAGTAGATTACCACCAATAATTTTAATGACACAAATACTCTTTTTTTTTTTTTATATTTATCTATTTACATTTGAAGTTGCTTAGTATTTAGTGCTTCAAGCAAAGGACCATAATGAAAAAAGAACTGAATTCTCTCCCGATGTCTGTGATGCAATTATCATAAAACTAAATGGGGATGTTGCTTAAAATTACATTCTCAATGGTAATTCTGACAGTGCAGTTGTTGGGTTAATATCTCTCACAAAAAGTCTTCAGAGTAATTTACTTTACAGTTAGAGAATTAATCCTGAAAAATTCAAGTGAGATTTGAGTGCTTTGTTACTGTCATTGTCTTGCATGTCACTGCAAGTAGTGAAGGTTTTGCCATTCGAGCTCTATCTGTGAGAGCCTTTGGAATCCTCTGAGTAGTGTTTGAGCAAGGGCCCCAACAATAATACTTTCAAGCACGGAAATGCTTGTATTTTAAGTAAATGCCAAGTTTAATGAGATTGAAATGAGCAATGTTAAAAAAAAAAAGGCGGCTTTATACAGATGTACATTAGACTAACATAGATAAGTGCTATCCTAGCAATTATTTTTGTTACTAAAGCATCAGCATGACTGTTTTGTTTCATCACACTAGCATTTTGTCTGCTCCAAGTCATGTGCTCAAGCATCTCTGTGTTGTCTCCAAACCCAGAAAACCTCTTCTGCTTGAGAGAAAACAATGAATAGTTGCTTTCTTCAAAACAGCAAGAAAAGCCATGTTGCATCCTGTTTCTGTGTCTCTAGCCTCTTCATTTTTCCAAATGACCAGCCCTGCCTTCTTCAGTAAGTTAGGCTCTGAAGTAGATTCCATTCCTCAAGTTTTTCATCCTAGCAACACTCTATTCCCTGGGAACATTGCATTAAATTGGGCTAAGCAAAACCGATATTTACTGTTAAATATTTACTCTTGCAGCAACTTATTGTTGCAGTTGGAAGTGAGAAATTTTAAAGAGCTTTTAAGTTGTCTTATTATTGGAATGAAGTGTTTTCATAGGATCTGAAGTTAAGATATTAAAAAAGAATCTTCCTGGGAAACAGAACTTCTGTCTGTAGTCCCAAATTTAACCACTGTTTAAAAGTTTTGTATCTCTATTTTGTATTGCTTAATGATGTCAAACCTGGGTTTCTAGTAGATGTGCCCTTAAACAAAAGAAAAAGTAAGCTTGAAACATTTGGGCTGTTTCTTTTCCATAGTTAAACAAAAAAAGGATACTTCTGTGTTTCCAGTGGCTGTGTTTTTAATGTATGTTTGTTTGGCTGTGCTTGATAACTTTTTACTGATATCTAAATAAGAAGCTTCTGAATGGATTATTAGTTACATTTTCATGTGAAAATCAGTAGATACAACATTTAGACAAACTCCGTAGGAGATTACAACACAATCCTTGAAAATGCAAAACTAAAAGTAGCGTGGAGTGATGTGCTGTGATTCATGAGATCTCTGATCATAACTTCTGAGTCATTAAGCCACTCCTGTAGGTAGTGAAAATTAACCTGCATGAATTTGGACAGAACCTCAAAGATGGGGAAACTGGGTATCATCTGTTGTGTTTATGTCATTGTTTTATCTGGAATAAAATAATGTTTACTTAAATAAGAGTTCCAATAATACGTGTCTCTCATGAGGATGACTGTACAAGTCGGGTCCTTCTAGATGATGTATATAGGTGCAAATATGTAGTGGATTTAATCTCTGACCTCAATGCTCTGTTGCTCTTCCTCTTGCAACACTGCTGGGTAAGCTCAAACAGCTTAATAATCGAGCCGTTCTTTGTCTGTTGTACAGGACAAATTTGGAAGCACTTCAGAAGAAGCTGGAAGAGTTAGAGCTGGATGAACAGCAACGAAAGCGCCTTGAAGCTTTCCTTACCCAGAAACAAAAAGTTGGAGAGCTGAAGGATGATGACTTTGAGAAGATCAGTGAGCTGGGAGCAGGAAATGGCGGTGTGGTCTTCAAAGTATCTCACAAGCCTTCTGGTCTCATAATGGCAAGAAAGGTGAGTGCCTTAGAAATAGGAACTTATGGATGATTTTTATTAAGAAGGTTGTCTCTGATGAAATACAGTGACTTTATTTAGAGAAATAACTGGTGTTGACACACACAAAAAAAAGACTATTTAATGCCATCTTTCAGAGAAGTTGATGTGTTTCAAAAAGTAGAAAAGGTTGCACTTGCTTATCCTAAACTTCCCGGTTTTTTAGAAATAGTGTCCCATGTGTTACTAGTGAAAGGAAAGGCATTCCTTCTCCCTTTTCTTTTTTTCCCCATTTTGACAAATATGATCTTTGCAGCTGGGTATATATCTTTCAAAGAAAATGTGGTTGACAGACTAGTGAGTGGAAGGCCTAAAAGAAGTTACTGAAAGGCATAAATTAGGGAAAAGTGACAATATCCTCTATTCTGGGCCATAAGTTTAGAGGAATGGAAAAGATATCACCTGTCCTAAGATCTTCCTTCACAGCTGCAGACCAGAAAAGGGCCTCTGGATGATACTGGAAAAAATGAGAACTCAAAAAACTGAGAATGAGGGAATGCATTGGGTACAGTGACATCTCCGGTTTTGTAGTTTCATCATGGGGGTGCAGGTGGCTTCTGTGCAAAAAGGTACTTGTCCTTCCAGCGAGAGTATTTTTCAGTGATTCAGCTTTTTATGCTTTACAACCAATAGCAGTTGTGATCTAGTTTGTAAGAGAAGTGAGATTTTTTTTTTTTAAACTGAAATGGCTTGATGCTTTAATTCTCATTTTGTTTATGTGAGGAGCTTTCACTTTCTCTCAATATCCCTGGGTACCAAATACAGTAAGGGAAATGCATCTCTGATACTACCTTTTTTTTTTTGTTTAAATTGAGAAGTTGAAAGACTTCAGGTATTGCTTTTTTTAAGAAGAGTACACTGTCATCTTCAGCAAACTAAAGGAAAATGTGCATGTACTGACTTTAAGAATAAACCATGCTCAGTACACTGACAGTTTGGAGAGAAGCACATTAAAATACCCACTTTGAAGTGTGAAAGTTATGAAATATACAAATTGCTGAGGTTTTCTTGAACTAAATCAATTTAATTGATTTTTTTTTTTTACCTACTGTGGGTTTAACAGGAAATTTTGCCCAAATTCATCAATATTTAATGCAACTGAGATGCTTGCTGAATGCAATTTTTCTTTCATAGATTGACTAAAATTTTATTTCCATAATGTCTCTTAATCTTCCATTTCACAAAGAAATACACTGCTTGTATTGTATGAGAGACACAGTCTAGCAGAATTTTGTGTAATCTAGTATTTTGTGTAATCTCCTGTTTAGATTTAGATTCAGTTTGGGGAGTTTTTAATTGGAGGTTCAGCTCATTCCTTCCACTAATGCTTTACAAACACCTGTGCAGATATTTTTCAGCAGCTGCTTCTGAGTCAGTATGTCTTTGACACATTTCCTTTAGACATTTGTTCATGGCTTTTCTTCAGCATAAAGAGCTTCAGTTTCTGAGCTATCCGTAAAAACCAGGTAAGTGAAGAAAATGTGCTGGAACAAAAAGCTTCTGATAGAGAAGTGTGTTGTGAAAAGAGATGGAAATTCTACCTTTTCATGGGTGCTGGTTTCAACTTTCTAATGCTGTATTGTAGTGTTTTCTTTTCCCTTTGCCACTAGGAAAATAAGGATGGATTATTTTACAGCTAAGTCATAGAATAATTCTGGTTGGAAGGGGCTCAGGAGGTCATGTAGTCCAACCTCCTGCTCAAAGCAGAGTCAGCTACGAGAACAGAGCACGCTGCTCAGGGCCTTATCTAGATGGGTATTGAACACCTCTCTGAACTGCTTGTTCCTTCTGAATGGCACTTTGCCACTAAGAAAATAGTAAGAGTGGATTATTTTACAGTTAATTCATCTAGAGATCAAGCCAGCTATTCGAAACCAGATCATTCGTGAGCTGCAAGTTCTACATGAGTGCAACTCTCCATACATAGTGGGCTTTTATGGAGCTTTTTACAGCGATGGAGAAATCAGCATTTGCATGGAACATATGGTAAGTGCATATAAATCTGTCTTAGCTTGAAGTTATTAACAGACCCTTGATGCAAAACCTGAGTGTCAACAGGACTTAAGTTAACAAAGTAGGCCTTTCTGCATGAATAAAGAATCAAATACTGTGTATCAGGTATACTCTGCAGATCTGAGGCTGGGATTGATATGATCTGTTTTATCCCCTTCTCCAGTGTCTGCTTTTCTGTAGAAGTCTAAGCTGTACAGATATAGCCTCCCAATGGCTCCTCCTTTATCCACGGTCCTTTTTGTTTAAAAATACTGAGCCAATTCTGCTACTTAGGCACTTGTTCTGGTTTAGTTCTGTTTTTATGCAGAATGGACCAGATCACTCTGATACTATGACTGAATAGTCCTTAGTAGCTATCATAATGATAATTTAATGTATTCTTATTTAGATGAATCCATATTTTGTCTCCTTTTTTTTTTTCCAAATTTTACAGAAAACACAATCATAAAGATAGTGCACAGGAAGTAAACAAGCCCAGAAGAATATTATACAACTTTTTAAATGACAAAAATATTTTTAACTGTGTTTCATTTTAATAGAATAGTACATATTCTTCTCGACAGCTGTTTGCCTTTCTCTAACCATATGGAACCAAACACTAAAAGCAAATTTTCTGTAATTAAAGGTCAGTCAAATTTTTTGCCTCGCTCACTTAGTAGAGGATGTTTTTAACAATATGAAATATAGTAAATCTGAAGACCTTTATATTATTTCCCTGACAAAACTGTTTCTTTGGAGAGAAACCTTATTTTTTTTTTCTGGAAAGTACATGTGATTGTTTTAATGCTTCTCTGGTCTTCTCACAGAAATTTTTAGAAGAAATCGATGGTTGCCTAGGAACGAGTGATCATGATCCAGTTTTTAAGCATGTGCTACCCGAATAGAAGGTGTGCACACCCCAAAACACAGATGACTATTGGGAATTATAAAGAAGTTAGTTTCTCAAAATTGAAAACAATAACGTAAACTCCTAAACAGGGAACGATATATCTGACAGGAGACATCAGTTTAAGAGGAGGCACTATGAAATCTGGTATTTCAGTGCTGAATCTGGTCGAAGTCAGACTGGATACGAGATTTTACACATAGAACTGAGCAATAAGATACAAAATAGGAAGAGAAGGTGGATTATTTAAATTGTAGTCTTAATTAAGCCATTATGCTGTTGGCTTAATGGGGATCGTTAGGTGGAAGTTTTTGGTCTCCTTTCGGATAAAAGATTAGATGAGAATCTCCATTGTCTTTTTTGTACAGATCTTTCTTTCAGTTACTGCCAGTCAAAATTCTTATTTTTAGCAGTGAGTTACAAAACATGAGTATGAATATGAACAAAAAGTTGGAGGTGGAAAAGGCATGGCACTTGAAGATTTGAGTGTGTGATATTTTTAGGAACATAAATTCAGAATCAATGCATAACTTTGCTTAGCAGCAGGTATTCAAGAGGCAAAAGGATTGGAGTTTGCTCCTGAAAAGACTCTGAAGGTTGCAACCAGTGCTAGGGAAGTGAGTCGTATTCAGCGTCTCCCAGGACTGGAGCTAGTCCTCAGCAAAGGGGGAAAAAAAAAGATGTTTTTTTCCCTGTATGAAATCTTTGTTAATATACTGGTGTCTCAGCAGAGACATCTGTCCAGAAATGCAGACTGGTTATACAAGAGATTTATATAGACATCTCTTTTCTGTTGGTGTATTTTTGGTAGTGTGGTGTATGTGGGTGTGTTTTTTACAAAAATATATGGTAAGGTAAGTAGTTATATACTTTCCTTCTCATAAGTTTTAGATTTTAGTCCTCAAATAATAAAACTTTGCTTTCTAGCTTTTCTCTTTACATGTATAAATGGTGATGAAAACTTCCAAAGGATAGATCAAGGCAGAAGGCAATTACTTTCTCAAGTTGGATTTTTGTCTTGAGTACTGGGAGATATCAAATGCTGATCTGGACAACAGGATGTTGTTTTTTAATTTGAGAAATAACTTCCTAATATCTTCTTTGATCTAGATTCTCTAGAATAGACAATATACAAACTTATGCACAAACCTATTGTTGAATCAGTTGCTAAAAATAAATAGCTTTTTTTTTTTTACAGTTTTCCTTCTCAAAAGCTCTTAGCAACAGTGGAATATATTTGACTTTGCTGGGGGTGTGTGTGCACGCATTCAATTTATTTAACCTAATAAGATTAGCAAGACCGTGAAATTTTAAAAACGTTTCTTCCTATTTTGGTTCTTTGAGAGCCATGCCAAGTGAACCCTCCATCTTTGGAAGCTGACAGAGTCACCTCGGATGTGCAGAACTAAGGCCAACGTTGTGCAGGATCTCATCGGAGGGGTGAGGGGAACACGGATCTGGGTTTAGTTATGATTGTGAGGTACCACTAGCACACATTATATTCAGGAAGAGAAGTCTGTCTTTTTCCAGTGTGATGAATTTTCATCCCCGTAATCAGGATCATAAGATCTTCTATGCTGCTTCAGTCTTCTTCCCTCTGTCTTTGGAGGGGGAGAGAGTATCATGGGATGGCTGTGACAAGAAAAAAAATGCATGTTATTGCATTGGACTGAAAACTACAGAAATCTGTAAAATTTCCAGTGCTTGGTTGACAGCTCTTTGTGGACAGTACTTCCTTAACAAGCTCCAAACTGTGGAAGTGCCAGTATGGAGGATCATTGTGTGAAGTGTTTATTTGAGTGGATGTTGTTACTGGCCAAATGTTAGTTTAAAATAAACATAAAACTGACTTACTCCTACTGGGGAATGATTTATTTTTTTCAGATATGCACCATAACAATGTTAAATCAAACATGAAAAGCAGCACTTTTTTTTCCTCACCAAATTTAGGCTTCAGACTACAGTCCTGTTAAAATGTTTTAGAGTAATTTGATTAAAGCTTGACTAATCAAACATTTATTATTAGGATGGTGGCTCCTTGGATCAAGTACTGAAAAAGGCTGGAAGAATTCCAGAGCAGATCCTGGGCAAAGTTAGCATTGCGGTAAGTGTGTTCATCACTCTAAAAGGCTGCAAGTGGGTACGTTTGTAGCTTGGTGTGGTAATGCCAGATCCAGGAAACTGCCACTTCAGGACTGAAGGATGTGGGAGAGAGGAATATTACCAGATTTTTAAGTGCGTTGCTTTCTTTTAAAAAGCAGTCTTTGTACGTGTTGTTACTTGGTAGCTCAGGGCGTTGGAATGAATAACACGTATTGTGTTTGCTTTGATTTTCTGCTTTTGTATCAGCTGATGCTTCTGGATAAGAACAGAATTAACATTTCATTAAAAAATTTTGAACGTTACCTTTTCATATCTATTGTGCAACAAGCTCAGTATGCAAAACTTCCAGTAAGGAGTTGGTTGACTCTGTTTTTCTAGTCTGAGCTGGAGGTACAAATTAAAACAAAATATTGATTTGCAGTGATTACATTTGGGGATTTCTGTTATGGTGTATTCAGTTGGAATTCTTGTACAGACAAAGCATGCGATTATATCTTGTGTTTCATAAATTAAACTTTTTTCTTTTTTTTGTGTTTAGGTAATAAAAGGACTCACATATCTGAGAGAAAAGCATAAAATAATGCACAGAGGTGAGACGGTCCTATTTACCTTTGTGGTTAATACCAGAAGGCACTAAATGACACAGAAAGAAATGTCTTGTAACGAATTATGAAATATATTGTTGCAGGTTATTAAGACACACAAACATTTTTTTGCTGTGTTTTTGTCTCTGGATGAACAAAAATCATGTAAGTTAATCAGAACAAGTTCTTTTTGAGCACAGTCTAGAGAGTAATTGTCTCTGGAAAGTCTCCTCTTGCATAGAAAGTGCTTTGTAAGATTTCTGAACTCCAGTTGCAGCCAGCAGCTCCAGAGTGGGAGGTACCACGCAGCAGGGATGTTGTCAGTGGTCTGTTCTAGTGCGTTAGTTCCTAGGTTATTCTCATGAGATCCTGCCTTGGGAAATGGAAATTGATTGGAAGGTACCAATAATGTGCGGCAAGACAAGTGTGTTCTCAAGTGTCTGGCTACTCAGTAACTTCCATACAAAAGAAGTTCTGCCTGATGTGTTATGATAAGGTCCAGGGCCACCTTTCTTTCAGAAGGTTTGTGCCTCGGGGGGTGGGGAGAGCAGGGCTCGAGGCAGAGGAGCCATACCTCTTACAGCGATTACAAGACATCCTGTAAATCCTGGAAACTTCTTTGTGTTAACTAGCTCCCTTGTCAGTGTCATGTGTCCATCCCTCTGGACTGGCTAAGGACTTCTCCAGAATTGCACAGCTCTATTTCTGCGTTGCATGGGATGATACATGAAATGTCTTTCATTTTCTTTAAAACTTCACTTATGTAGCACACTTGGTCTTCCTTTCTAGATCTGTTTCTTGCAAGTTACAGCATACATTTTGAAGGATGCCTTGGCATTCCTGTTCCATGTGGCAATACAACTCTCTGGTTTCCAGAGAAACTGCTTAAGTGCTCAGGGACTCGAGTTAAAATAGCATAGCGTGCTACATCTACGGGGTGGAAAGACAGCAGCATTCCAAACATCGCACTCTGATCACACTGGGAGCCTTGTGAGGAAAATGAAAATGCTCAGGGAGAGGCAAGCTAAGTCTTCAAAAGACCAGGTGGATTCTAGACCATGTAAGATGCTTATAAAGAGAATGTCGTTTGGTTCCCTGACAGTGGAATGCTAATGTTATTTTTTGCCATTTAATTGTGAACATGAAGTATTCATGAGCTGTAGAGATAAGCGAGGGTTTATGTCTTTGTTCTGAATTGAACTAGTAGATGTGCATAGATAAGCAGTACAAATCTAAAGGTGCCATATCTAGAATTTGTTCAGGCTCTGCAGTGCTTCCAGCATATTTTGCAAACATTGTTTTTTCCACCTTGCTTTTACACAGAACTTCCTGTGTAGCTGGGAATCCTGAATCTCTGCTGCCTGCTTCACTGCACCAACATCTGCTTGGTTTTTGCTTTTTTGTGGGGTTTTTTTTGTTTGTTTGTTTGTTTTTTCCCTGCTGGAATTTTAAGCTGATAGGTCAAGCTCCTAGACTGGATTCTTCCTTGTCATTGTGAAGTGTACTTGCGGTGATGTCTCTGCAGGTAGTCAAAACTTGCATAACGGAGGTAGAACTTGCAGAAGGTTCAGCTCTCTGCCCAGAAGGCCTCTCAAATCTCTACTGAAGCCCTGCCCTGAGTTAACCAGTGTGTAACACTCTGTTTCCTACCTGGTAAACAGCTCCACAAACTACTCAGTACATCTGCTGCTCTTAGAGGAGGAAAATCTATTGAGGAGAGCGATGTTTATGAGCTAGTTACTTCCCTAGGGCTGGGGAATTAAAAGTAGTACACACAAAATACGTGCCCATATTATTCCCCCTCCATAAGGAGGAAGACTGTACCTGGCAAAAGCACCTGGGATTTTCTTCTTTGCAGTAGAAGGAAGATGCACGCAGGCATGACTTCCCCTGTGTTAAGACCAGGGAGTAGGTTGTGTTAGATCACTTGTGGATTTTTTTTATGGACTGATGCTCACTCCAAGCAAAGTGGACAAGCTGTAGGCTTGCTGTCCTGTAGCTCAGCCTAGAACAACTTGTGTATACACAAATCATCACAAAACACTGTTTCCAGTGTGCCTGGATGGTTTTAGTTACCTAGAAAAGTGATGTCAGGGACTGGAAAATGTAGCCACAATTTCCAAAACTAGATAACTTTATTCAAGCTTTGTTTTGTTCTTTAAAAGGGGCTGGGGGGAGAAACAGGTAAAATATGGTTTTGTCCTTGTTTCCAGTCTCCATGCACCTTGCTCAGTGAGGCATAACCTTCTGCGTGGAGATCTTTTTCCAGTGATGAGGAGTCACATTAGTATCTTCCCAGTGACATCCTGTTGACATCACAAACTAGTGTCAGTTCCTCAGTCACTGAAATGAAAGCTACCTGGAATATATGTGTGTTTAAAAGTGAAAAGCAAATGAAAATATGCTGCAGACTATAGACTTCTGCCTCTGCTCTGGAGTAGCAGAGTGTAAAGTGAAATTCTGATAGGCTGAGCTGATCTTTCTTCAAAACCAATTATAGTACCCTTTTTTCTGTAGCATTACTTTGCAGATGTGAGCTGTCGATTACTTATCTCAATAATACATTGCTAATGACCTCCTAAGCAGCAGGATATATTAAAAAAACTTCCTACAGCTATGAAAGAAATACTAGACAATTGTTCTCTGTACCTTTGCATTCACAAATAGCTGTTATTAGTTGCTTAGCTACCAGTGACCCTTATTAAATTTCTGGTTAGCAAAAGTGACGAAGTCAAAATAATGACGGAATTCTATCACAGGTAAACGATCTCAAAGTATTTTAAATGCAGAATTTCAATAATAGGATAACTATTTTTTCAAAGCAACAACAAACAAACAAGAACAAGACCCACCCTCTGCTCAAAAAACCCCGAACAAAACCCAGAACAGCAAGAACACACTCCCAAGAACTGCTTTGCTATAGGATGATTTATGCTTATGTACATACTAAGGCTAAGTTAGGGATGATGGTGTGGTTGCCGTAGTTCATTGACCTTTGTAAAATAATTATGTAGGGACTCTTTATTGATTATTTCTAGGCAAAAGAACATCATTAAAGAGGAGTTATGCTGATGTACACTTTCAAATTTGTCTCAAATATTAGTCATTGCAAGGAGGATGTAGATGCCCAAAGTTAATATTTGACAGCCAAGAAACAAGGTGAAATCAAAACTTAAAACTAACAGCCTTTTTGCATGTGTAATTTAAAGAATTTCTTTTCGTTTATCTCTATTTAAATATAGAGCCTGTGAAATGGGCCTGGGTAGGGAACCAAATCTCTTCTCTGAGTATTCCTGGAGAAGGAACAGAATTGTGTCCTAGTTAGAAGGGAAACAAAGGGAGACACATAATAATTCTCACCTTTCATGTTACTTCCATTGTCAAGTTTCCCGTTTTTATCTATAATAAATGTAAATCATCCATTCATTTTTTTCCAGATGTTAAACCATCTAACATTTTGGTAAACTCTAGAGGTGAAATCAAGCTTTGTGATTTTGGTGTCAGTGGACAACTGATAGATTCTATGGCGAACTCCTTTGTTGGCACACGCTCCTACATGTCTGTAAGTACAGATTTTATAGCTTTGAGTTTATTACACATTATGATAGTTATCACAGTTCCAGTAATCAAACAAGAAACAAACTATTGCTGTTACTACTGCTGTTCATAGTTCAGTGCTTCCTGCATTCCAGGAATATTCCTGTATCATATCAGATGGTGTGTGGGGTGAAAGAACTGTTGCAAGAGAAGCCAAACAACTTGGAATATTTTATAACACTACAAAAGAAATGCAATTGCGTCTGCATTGCAGAATGCAATCGGTTGATGCATTTGGGTTTTGTATACATGTGTCTCCAAAAAAGCCCAGTATTTACAGTTTGCTTTTCTTAAGCGTGGTTCTCTTTCCACTCCAGCATTTTGCTGTGGTCACTTAATGTAGGCAAGCTGCTACCTCACTAGTGATCCTGTTGTGACTGCTCCCAGGAACCCAACACAGCTGTGGTGACAAGAGAAAGCACGGGAGTGGCTGGTGTGGACAAGGCCACGGCAGCTAATCTGAGACTGTTTACAGGGTGTTCTCTATTCCTGTGTATGAGGAATACCTTGAAACTGGCTTTTCATGTGAACTCTGTGCATTATGTGAAAGTCCCAGTTAATGGGAATAAGAGGTCTCTTATTCTAATGTACAGACCTTGTTCAGAATACAGCCAATTAACTCTTACAATCGGAGTGTTCAGAGATTCTGCTGTAGGATTGAAGCTGTGTGGGCTTAAAGGAAAAAGCGTAATAATGCTGCTTCTGCTCAGCATGGGACCTGCATTTCAACATCAAAGCATTCTCTTTTTTATCATTTAATACTGGTAACATACTTGAAATAAACCTGTGGCTTATGTTCCCACATACACCTAGGGGCTGTTGCGAATTAGCAAAACAGTCACAGCTCCATCTCTTCTGGGCCCTTGACATACTCCTGGCTTTCCTGTTTTATTCTAGTAGAAGGAATGAGAGCAAAGTGCTGTCTACCTTCAGTTTTCTTCAATTTGTTTTTACAGACTGAGATTTAGCTTTGCTTTCTGTCATGTGTCACAGACCAGGCCATGATGGTGATTTTATTTACTCTTTTTGATAGTGCCTGAAATACTTTTTCTTGCAGTATCTCCCTTAGCACACTGTTTCAAATAACAGTTATAGAATTGTTACATGCCAAACAACATCCTGTTCTACATACAAAGGTGTGTACAATCAACACTGACTTGAACGTATTTTCTAGATTTTAATGATTTTTGTATAACTGTTTCATCCACTCATTTCTTCCTTTACACTTACATTTTATGAAAATCTTTATCCATTGTCCAGCAATTGTGTAGTTTATCCAGATGGCTTTGGAACTAGCCGAGGCGGGACACTGGAGAAGGCTCAGATATAATCTCAGTAAATGTTACAAAGCTAATTTAACAAAACTATCACCCATTATGGCAGAGGGAAGAGACTTTACAGTAATACTGCATTCTTCCATTCTATGAGAATAAGTTTCAAATTACATATATATTTTTCCAAAATATTCATATAGTCAGGCAAGAATCTGTACCATTTCGGTAAAATATGAGCTTGATCTTGAAAAGAGAACAGAAAAGCAAAGTGAACATATCAGTAAGTCACTCATTGGAACATGTCATACTAATAAGTTGGGGTTTCATCCTTCATTTTATTGAGGCTATTGCAGAATGCAATTTTTTTTCGTTCTTGTTACAATGCTGTCTCTTCTCCCCCTTTTTTTTTGTAGCCGGAAAGACTACAGGGAACTCATTATTCAGTGCAATCAGATATATGGAGTATGGGGTTGTCACTGGTAGAAATGGCTATTGGCAGATACCCGATTCCTCCTCCTGACTCGAAGGAGCTTGAATTAATGTTTGGCTGCCCAGTAGAGGGAGATTCTCCAGTCACAGAGACCTCACCCAGGCAAAGAACACCCGGTCGACCAGTGAGCTGTAAGTTACAAAGATCTGTTAAATTCTTTTCTAATACTCTTCTCTGTCAGCTTAAAGGTCTTCCTTACCCAATACCGGTCTGCATAGTGTGGCTTTAAACTTTAAAAAAATCAAGATTGTCTTGGTCACCTGGCTCAGTCTCACTACGAGGAGGTATCTGAGAATCAAGGACTGGAGATCCTCTTGTTAATAACTGAGCTGTTCATGAGCACCATTAAGATCCCAGTCTGTTCTTATGGTTCATCTCTCTCAGATGCAATGCTGATCAAAGCACAGTAGGACAGTTCCCAGTGAAGTTAATGGTTTGGATCAGACCTGAAAACAATGTCTCCTTGCATGAAAGTATTACCCTGTTGCTGTTCTACTCTTTTCCCTGTAAATCTACTAGATGCCATGTAAGAGTAGAGTGTATGACTTAGCTTCTCAAAACACCCCTACCAAAGAAGGAGAGTAACACTATTTTTCCACTTCTACAATTTCTTCTTAGCCTATGGACCAGACAGCAGACCCCCAATGGCAATCTTTGAACTTCTTGATTACATCGTCAATGAGGTAATCAATTATTTGCACTTGTACTAATACAATTATAAATTTTTAAAGTATTCCAGAATTTGAGGGGGTGTGGAGTTAGTGTTAGGGTAAGCCAGGTCTTCTGATCTTTTATTTCTGCAGTATGAGAGACTTATCCTTGTTATGTGTGTTGGTGTGATTTTAAATTATTCCCAGGAAAATTTTAGTTCATTTCTCTGCATCATTTAGGTTTATACATTTTCCAGCCTGGATCATGCAACCTGTTAGGACAGTTAATAGCAAACAGTATGATCAAGCATATACAAAACTGTTTTTTAATAATTTGTTTTAGTCTCATGAACAACCTAATTTATAATACTGTATCTTTCAGATAGCTAAGATACAAGGCTAGTTAATAAAGACTGGCATTTTAGAACTGATAATTTGTTTCCAATGCTTTCACAAGTGCTACTGAAACTTGTGACTCCACTGTTTGTGTCTTTCAAAAAAAAAAAAGCATGGTCATGTTAGCTATCACTTGTAACAGCTGGGTAACATAATTGTTCCAGGTGAATGAATTATAAAAAAAATGTGTGTGACACACCTATTTAAAGAGCACAGTTGGTGTCTAGGTCCCTGCAGAGACTAGCATTGCTCGTGCTACTGCACGTGTACTGATAAATTGCTTCGGTTCCTCGTCTGCGTGCACAGTTCTCCTCTCACATTACAAACCTATTTAGCAAATTATATAACACTTTAATATGACAGCGCTAACTCTTGGAATACAGTTAGCATTGGATTACTGCAGATACTACGGTCCTGCTCTTGTAGCATCCCTGGGGAGATCAGTTAAGCTGAAAAGCTGCAGTAGTTGAGAATTTGGCAAGATTATTTTCTGCCACCTTTGTTGTAGCACAAGCAATCTTCAGCATGAGCTGCTGCATCCAACAAAGTCTGTACACCAGTGAGTAACTGAATGCAGGCCATGCCTCAGCTTCCTACATACAAGTAACCCAAGTGTAAGTGCTTGCAGGACCCATGGTGTAAGAATGAAAACTTAACTCTGGTCCTATAGCAAATGACATGGAGAGCAAGACAATAATATGGAGGTTTATACAGTACCACTTCTTTATCAGAATTCTTTTTGAATTCAGAACCTGAACAAACTTGTTCCCTGGGACAAAATATTTAGATCAAAAGAATTATGGAACTAATGATGTGCAGGACATCTTCCCTTCCCCAAACTGGAGATTAGTAGTGAGAATAACACAGTGCTAATTACTGCCAGCTGCTCTGAGCCTTCTTTAATGACAGCTCAAAGCTGTGTTAACCCTGTTCAGGTGTGTGTATAGAAAAAAACCACCAAACCAAAAACCAACAGAAACCACCCCACACCATAGAAACTGTCTGGTCTGATTTATTACTGAAACACCTAAAATCCAGCAGCTGTCAGAGCAATAACCAAAATTAGTGAGTGATAAACTCAATTGTCTTTACTTTTATAAATCATATGACAGCACATCTTTTATTCATATGCACGGAAGCTGAAGTCTGCCTGACATTTGTTTCAGAGCTCAGCTATGAAAGAAGGCCTGGGTAGTGCTAGGGCTTTACAGCTTTACCTACATACAGGATGTATAATTGGTAATCTCTGGGTAGGTTGTGCATCATCATGTATTATTATGACTGCTGATTTTATTTATTAATTTTTAGCCACCTCCAAAACTGCCCAACGGTGTTTTTGGTTCTGAATTTCAAGATTTTGTTAACAAATGGTGAGTATTTTCTCTATGACGAAGTTGCAAAGAGACACATTTGGGATCAGCCCTGCTGTCTTACTGTATCAATAACTTGGCAATCAGAGTCCCTACTTGTAGGCCATGGCAAATGTAAAGTCATTTCAATTAGCATAATCCTTTCTCTGATTGTTCAAGTGCCTAAAGCTCATTTACAGACACCAGCTTGACATCATATGCATCCAAAGAGAACCCCAAAGCTGAGATGTTCCCCTCTTTAAGGAGGATCCTTACTCTTAAAGGTTACTTTCACAGCATTCTGCAGTGACTGTTCCATGTGATGCAGAAGTCTTGCAGGCTTCAGATGCTGTTTTTCTTTCCCAGTGCTTCACTGCACTAACATCTTTATCAGAGCAGTCATTCTTCCATCTGTTTACTTTTCCAATCATACTTCAGTGATACCAGCATGGAAACAGTATATTCCATGCTAAGGGGGGCAGTTCATTACAGTTTGAAAAGCTGGTCTATTTATTCAAAGCTACATATATGTGTTTACTGTTTCCAAGAAGAACAACAATAATGCAGTAGCCATAGTTGATACTGAGCTTGAAAAGACTTGGGTAACAGAAACTCGAGGGATAAAGTGGTTCATATTGTTGAGTTTTTGTTTAAATGGGAATTTGATCTCTCCAGCTTAGTTATAGACACTCTTACCCCCACTGAACAGTGTCAGACAACTCAGGTTTTCATACCTAAAACTATACCTGTGAAACCTACAGGAGGGAAATGCTTACAAACCCTGATCTGTGTTTGAGAGGCACTACGTTACCCAATGCTTTTATCCAGAGTGGTATCTTCAGACCAAAGCAGTACCCCGACATGATAGAACTTGATCTTTATTTTAAAAGATAATAGTGTGTAACTTGTGTAACACTTTCTGTTTTCCTAGTTTAATTAAAAATCCTGCTGAGAGAGCTGATTTGAAGCAGCTGATGGTAAGTGAAAGTTCTTAACTTGAACTAAGAGCACTCTTCCATGCAGGTTGGGTTCCTCAGCTGCCCTGAGATCAGGAGCAGAGCATATGACCTAGAATGTAGTTTGTGGCCCTTGACAGCAGCAGCTCAAACAGTTTCAGGGGGATTTGCTTTTTTGATCCAGAGATCAAGGGGCTGCAGGCTTTCACGCACTCCTAGAACAGGGACTGGCAAGGAGACCCAACACTGCTGGATTTTGGAGTCTGCCATTTAATAATTACAATGAGTATATGACCTAATGCTATTAAATTAATTAGCAGAAGAATTCTTTCTTGGGTTTATTAGTCAATAATAAAGTATATAGACTATTACTTTAGGAGGATGAAAGAACAAAATTCCACATACCTTATGGACTAGTTAAATACATTTTTATCATCTGTTGTAAAACACAAAATTTGCTTCTCTTTTTTCATTAGCTTTGTCTTGCAAAATCTGTAGAACTACTAGACACAAACAAATCCAGCATTTTTTCTGCATGAAATGACCTTATCAGTTTCAGTGAATCTTTTCATGGCCTTAAGTGTAATGCTAGGACTCAAGTTCTACTGCAGAAAATCCAGTTTTCCCTGCCCTGATCCTGCTGTGCAATAAGGGTGCAAAATGCAATCAGACTTTGTATTACAAAAAGCCTTTTTGTGCACAGGCAGACATTTTCCAGAAAATATATTATCTCAAGTGGCTGAGTCACATCCTTATCGCATAGTGTGGTGTAAGGATTCTGCAACAGGCACTGTGTAGGCAGCGTTCCTCTGGAATACTTTGCAGTGTGTATGTTTCATGTGCTGGTTATTTCAGTCATCCTGCAGAAAAGCGCTCCTGGTCTCTTCCCGTGGCTTGCCAAATGTTATAGCTAGCTTGAATACTGAAAGTAAACTGGATTTATTGTGGTTCACGTTATTCAAAATGATTATTTAGGAGATTGAGTGCTTGAATAATAATATTCTTCTCCTCTGCTCAGATTCATGCTTTCATTAAGAGATCTGAAGCGGAGGAGGTGGATTTTGCGGGGTGGCTTTGTTCAACCATAGGCCTTAACCAACCGAGCACACCCACGCATGCTGCTGGAGTCTGAATAGGGAAGAGCAAATCCTGTACTGTACATCTGTTAACAACAACGCTATTTTGGTCCTATTTCCTCAGCTTGTACCTGTTCAAACATGTATTTCACCTCTTAAGGAAGAATGTCTTTATAGCATGTGCCAAATGGTTTTAAATTTTGTCATGAACTAATTGGTATTGTATTGGATTACATTCGTTTGTTTACTGACCAAAACGGTAAGATGTTTAAGTTACAGTGCTTGCTGCTTTTAAGTGATTATGGATATTCTTTCTTAATGAAAATATCACTGGGGGTGTTTACCCTCAGCTTGTTTGAACTTCATCAAGATTCTTTGTAAATCGTTGGTACTTCAATCACGCTTACCTAATCTCCCACGCAAAAAGAGTTAGGGATGCTCCAGAACTGTATGTGTCGAGCATGCTTTTGCTGCTGCCAAACTGTATCTGAAAGTTAGGCCTAATGGTTCCAACTCTGCTGTTGTTTAGAGATCTCTTTCCAGGTAAAGAAGGCAAGAGCTCTGCGTTTCTTGGAATGTACAGGGCAATATTCTAATTGTAGACTTGTTCATATTTCTATATTTATTTTTAAAACATATCATCATACTTGGATTTAGTGATGTTTGTCTTTCTAATTGATTTTTAAAAGTTAGTTCTTGGAAGTGTCCTACAGAATCAAGACAAAGATCCAGGCTGTTTGCTTTCTTTTAACCTAAAAATTCATGACAACTGTGTTTAGTGTCTAAAGTGTATGAAGATCCTCTATTGTTTTATTCTCTCAGATGTTTAGCAATGGATTCTCTTAATAAATATATTATCAAGTAATTTCTTGAAGCTTTTCTTAAAACTCAAACTTAACCAAAGCCTTAATCCTAAGTCAGTGCTGTGTAACACACCCTTTTCTATGTGTTTTTCCATAACCATGAAATGTCCTTAGTTCCAAGAGGTAGACGTTTGCTTATGTAAAATGACAATGTGTGAAAGAGGGCTGGAGTCAGTTGCCATTACTGTGTTAACACCCTTGTTACTGGGTTTCTGGGGCCTGTCTGAGGGAAGTCTCCCTGCAGAGGTTTTGCCTGGGTAGTGCTCACACAACCTGTACAGCACTTGATGCTCACTTCGGTGCTGTCACCCCCTGGGTGGGGTGTGACAGGCGTTCTCCTAGGGCGAACCCATGTTGTGGCACAAACCCCAGGAATGCTGTAATCTACCCAGGGGAGGGAAGACCTGCTCACCTGCATCTGTCATTAACCACGAGTGACTGCTACACTCCTTTCTTCAGGTTATGTTGCTTCAGAAGTTCAGCTTTGGCAAGCTCCTTGCTGTAGCTGTACAACAGAACAGCGAGAGGTGGCTACAGCTACGCCTCCTCGGCACAGTCTTGCTCTCTTAACAGCCATGGCGAGCAGCGCTATGAAGTTTAGCTCCTTGAAAGGATGTTTCAGACACGGAAATGGCTGAAGTTCCTTCCCAAAAGGAATCCAAATCATTCTAGACACGAACTTCCCCTTGGCTGACAGTATCAAGTATCAGAGAGGGATAGAATAGCCCTCAACCCATCAGCAGTAGGAAATGACTCATTGACACATCCAAGGCTTCCTTCAGATTGTCCTCGCTGGAATGTGACTGCTGGTACTAGTGACAAGGCTGGGTAGAGTTAAATTAAAATCTCTCCTGAGCTTTATATATGAATTATACACACTAACATACAGGACAACTTTAGTATTTGGTACAAGAAATAGGCAGTATGTGAACAGCAAGTTTTTAGAGATTTAAATCCCATTTTACTTGTTTGCTCCCCAGACAGCAATAATTTGAACACTGCAAGCACAGTTATATGTAGTAGGACACCAGGAAAAGTACTTTATTGCAACATGCAACAGCATTGGTCTATTTTAATCCAAAAGGAAGCACGGGACTCATTCACAAAAGGCAGCAGGAAGAACAGATGTAATGTATATCCACAAAAACTACTCTGAAACATGCTGGGGACAAGGAACCATTTTCCAACAGTCAGAATTACCCATTGGAGATGAAACCCTAGAGCAACTTCTCCAGAATGTCATTTGCCCAGAAGCAAAGTAAAGGTACTACAGAGAGGAGGAGCCCAGGAAGTGCCCCGAGGCTGCTGGGCACTGTAGCATGCCAAGAAAGGAGAGGCTGGCCACTGAGCTCCTCACAGACCTGCTTTTCACACCTCCTTTCACAGAATTATTTGACACTCCAAGCCACAACATTTTCTGCTTAGGCTTTTTGTTTTTTTTCACCCGGGAATCTTGGGAAAGCTTTGCTGAATCTTCTGCACTCGTGGTCTAAGCTCCTTCATTAAGACATTCAGGGTTCTCAAAAACCAATTAGTCTTTAGTACAGGATGAAGCTACATTTACATTCCAACACTCAGTTTCTATTGCTACAAGCCAAATAAACAATCTCTCCTCCAACAGTGGCAGAAACTCACTAGAGGTTGAATCATGTATTCTGCCCACACCGAGGACACTGGACACTTTGCCAAGTTCCTTTCCTGCTCTTAAAAGCCAACTTCAGGAGACTATTTATCTGTTTGCTCTGAATGATGCCAGAGACAGCAACAGCACCTTTAGATACCAGTTGTGCAATGAAGAACCCTGGCTGTAAGTGTGTTCCTAGTAAGACAGTTGGCAAACTGGCCAAGTTAGAATATTATTACTTTTATTGTCTGGTTTTAATCAGCTTAACAGATTTGGGTTTCTGTCCTTTAAAACAAGTCTCTAAGAACTGATAAAACAACTAGCTGCACCACACAGTGTCTGCACTCTACGAGGAGAAAGAACATACTGTCAGTAGGAGCAGCACTAGCTTGTTACCATACCATTAAAGAAATTGTGGAGGGGACTTCACTTTCCATTTTATAACTAAGTTCTTAAACTCCTCATGCTCCTCCTCGAAGCTCACTTGAAAGCAGAAGGTGGACTTGCATTGATTTATGAAGTTACCCTGAGGGAAAAAGAGAATAACACTAATTTTAAAATATTAGTTCCTTATTACAAGTAACATGGACTAATTCTTACCGTACCATTTGTGGACAAGTAAAAGGCTGACTGGCTGCTATTCTAAGTGAGTAGAAGATACATCATGGTTACAGTCAGGCTGACAGTACTGAAGAAGAGCACCAGTAGGAGCACCAGAGGCCACCTCGTTACTGCGCTCAGCATTAGGCTGATGATGGTGCACTACCTGCTGCTCCCAGGTAAGAACACCTCCATCTCCATCATGTGCACAGGGAGCCTGAGGCCAGTCTTCCGTGTATCTGAGAAGACGGCAGGTGAAGGCCTGGGGCCAATCCTGGACACGTCTTTTCTCATTGCGTATCTGAAAATTCCCAGTTTAAGCAAATGAGGTTATAATAGAATCATTGGTTCAACCACCAGCCTCCATGGCCTGGTTTTATTTTTCAGCATCAGAAAATAAGAACACATGAATTATTGCTTTTAGTGTACATGTTAAATTAGTCTGACTTGATTAATGACTTCTCCCATCCACATACAAAGATGTAGTAAGCTACATGAGGTTTTAAATGTGGAGCAGATTATGCTACATATTTCTGCAGCAAATTTTCATTCTTTTAACAAACATCTAAAGTCAAGATGTGCCAAGCTTGTGAGATTCAGGTGTTCAAGTGTAACTTCCCCAGACTCAAAGGGTCTTGCATATCCTATAGTTCATATCCATATACAGGACAAAATGAAAACCAGTTGGTGAATTTTATATGAGTGAAGAAGAAATTCCTGAGTCTGTATTAAAAACCATCTCTGATTTTTTTTCTCTCAAGAATCAGACTCCTCCTTCTCTTCCTCCTCCTGTTCTTCATGATCTTGAAGACTTAGGTGTAATTCAGTTTGATTGATAGCAGCCTCGTTGTCCATCTGCCCAAGAATCTGTCACAATAAAAGAGTTTAACTTGCTAATTATCAAGCCCAGCAGTGATACCGAGTACTTCCCAAATCACTATTAAAACTGCACAGTCACAGGATCTTTTACAAATCTGGTACTAGAACCGCTGGCTGCATGAGCCCATCACAGTGACAGGCACCACCTTTCTATAGAAGTTTCAATTAGTTCAGGCTGACCATAAATTTAGTAAAAAGTTCAGAAGATACCTGTACCTCCACCCACTGCCATCAGTTCGCTAAACCAGGATGTCACAGTTAGAAGAGTATTAGACACAATGCTTAATAAACCGTATAAACAGTGAACCGAAGCTACGCCAACACGAAGGAGGTATTTCCCACTCCCCTGGAAACAACATGATGGGAAAAGGCAAAACCCTTGGAACATAAACCGGCCACAAACCAGACCGATTTTACAGCTGAGCCTTTCAGCTAAGGAGAAGCATAAACCAGGTCAGGCAGCCAGTAACCTCCCTTACTTTTTGAGTCTCCTCTGCAGCCGCTGGCGAAGAGACTGGGCCGTTCTCCTCTCTGGACCTGATCATGGACTGCAGCGCCAGCTCTTCCACCTGCACACGAGGGAACGCAGAAGCCTTTGCAGTAATTTATCGCACTCTTATCATGCAGAAATTAAGGATTTTGGGATAATCAACAGCAGCAAAGCTTTTAAAACCCGTTTCACCACCCTTCAGCTTCAACACACAGCAGGACACGGACCCCCCCCCGCCCCAGCCGCGTTTACCGGGAGGCGAAGGGCCGCGTTAGCTCCGCGGTTTTGTGAAGCAGCTGCAGTGCGGGAACCCAGAGGCGCGGCGGTCCCCGCTAACAACCCAAACCCCTCCGCTCGCCCGCGGCTCAAGCGCCATTTCATGCGCTAAAACAAAAAAAAAAGGAGAAGAACCGCGGGGCAGGCGCGGCCCTGCCGCTGCCCGCGGCCGCTCCGTCCCGCCGAGCCGAGCCGCGGAGGGACCGGGCCGGCTGGGCCGCGCTCCCCGCCTCCCTCGCCCCCTCGCCCGGTGCCCGCCGAACCTTGAGGCGGGTGAGCTGGTCGTGCAGCGCCGCCTTCACCCGCAGCAGCGTCTCCTCCTCCTTGCGCAGCTCCTGCAGGCGGCTCAGCATCCTCCCCCCGCGCTCCCGGCCCCGCCGCCGGGCACCCGCAGCGCCCCCTGCAGCGTGGGCGGACGCACCGCAGCCGGCGCTGAGGCCCGGCCCTCGCGTGACGTCACGCCGCCGCCATTAGCGCATTTCCGGGCAGCGGCTGCCCCCTGGCGGCCGCCCCCCGTCACGGCCGGTTCACGGTAAATCCCGGCTCCCGCAGGCGTGAGAGAACGAAACGGCCGAGCCCTTGTAACACCCGCTCCCCCCTGCCCCTCAGAAAAACCCCTATCAGAACACGACAGCAGTTCTGTTCCAACAGCATTTATTAGGTGTGAATCCGCGGTGCAGCTGTCCGCCCCTCAGCAGGTGAAGCGCTGCACAGGGTCTACGCTTCCGCCTTGGCCTTCGCCGCAGTCTTGGCCTTCGCCGTGGTCTTGGCAGTCTTGGCTGCAGCCTCTGCCCCAGGCTCAGCTGAGGCCTTGGCCTCAAGCTTGGCCTTGGCCTTGGCTTTCTTCTCTTCCTTAAGTTTATGCTAAAAAAGACAAAAAGACCCTCAGTGTAGAGTCTGAAGTACTGAAACCAACCTGGGCCGTTACCGGCCTCCGCGCGGACTCACGTTTTGTGCGTGGCGCAGAATGGTGTTGCGGCGCATCGTTTTGGCATACGGGTTCAACTTGATCATGATTCTCAGGTTCTTCAGTGGATTCTTCTTCAGGACTCTGCGGCGGATCTTTTTCCTGGCAGGAACAGACACGTGTCACGATCTCATTTCACAATTCAAGTTCTCCTAAATTTTCCCTGCACTGTTATTGGGGGACCCCCAGTTCCCAGGGTTTGTACCCAGAAGCTACATGAAGCCCAGCCCCACCCGCCATCCCAACGCAGAGAGATTTCTGATCTCACTGCAAAGCCTCGCGCTTGGCAATTCCTAAAGGGACCACACTTGGCCGTCATCAGCTAAAAATTCTTACTTTGGAGCACGCAGCGCCTTCTGGATCTCCTGGCTTCTCATGATTCTTCCAATGTCCGTGTTGGTCATCTTGTGCATTGGCAGGCTGTGAAAGAAACGTTCATAGCGTGGAGCTGGATGATAAAACCATGGCTGATTCAACAAAAATAGGCATTTAGGGAAAAGCACTAGGATTCATTTGCCACATCCCATCTGAAGAACCGGTGCCACCAGCAGGTTGCTCTCCCCAGCCTGTTTTACCCCGTCCACCGTGTCTGACAGCAGCTGTCCTTACTTGTAGTCGCTCTTCAGCGTGGCGGCTTTGCGCCAGGTGCCGTACAGATCATCCAGCTTGCGGAAGGCGCTCTCTGTCCAAATGCAGAAACGCCCAACGTGGCCGCCGGGAGCGAGTCGCAGCAGGTTCAGCTTGTTCACATCAAGAAGAGTAATTCCTGTCGAAGAACAGACACACCGACCCCTTTTTAATTAAAATCAAGGAATGAAGAGCTGAGAAAGCACGCAGAAACAGACATGGGCTTGTTAGCTTCTACACTACAGTTACACACACCCATGTATGAAAATCTATTCAATTTTAAAAACCAATAACAATCAGCCTTTTTCCAGCAACAAACCTGACATCCTCATTTTTAACTGCTCCAAACACTGCTGGTAACAGCTCTAACATTTGTCATAAACATCCCCAACGTCACCAAAAGAGATTCTTGGAAAGAACGTATCAGCTACTGCACCAAGTCAGAACTTCCACAAAATCATGCGTTTCAGAAACACGGACCGATGAAGTGGAATCTCATCATTCCAAGCAGCCTCCCAACGGAAGAGGAAGCGTGTCCCAAGCTGAGGTTACCTGGGATATTCCGGAAAGCTCTAATGATACCGTTGTCCTCGTTGTAGATGATGCAGGGTCCCCTGCGCTGGATGCGACGGCGGTTCCTCATTTTACCTTTTCCAGCCCGCATACGCTGGGAGGCATAAACCTATATAAAAATTAAACTTGTGAATATTCAAAATAGCCCAAATCCCACTAGTAAGACACAACAGAACTTTAGTCAGAACTTCACAATCACCACGGCTCATCTGAAACACGGACCAGTGAGAAGTTCATCATTCTTAAGAGTCAAAACCAAAAAGCTACTGACGTTAAGCAACATGGAAATGAAGACAACTAAATAAAGCAGAGTCCAGTCACCTGGGTTTCACTCGTAAGAACATACCTTGGCAACTCACCTTTTTGATGTCATTCCAAGCTTTAAGCTTCTTCAGAAGGAGCACAGCTTCCTTGGTTTTCTTGTAGCTCTCAACTTTGTCCTCAACAACCAGAGGAAGTTCTGGAATCTCCTCGATGCGGTGGCCTAGAGAGGATTTCACAAGACACGCAGTTACCCGCTGATCTCGTCACCCAGGAGCAACATTTCGAGCAATCACACAGTAACTGGTACTGTGCAGGCAACGTAAAACCACAGACAGCCATTTCCAGAGACAGAACTCCCACCTTTGGACATGACCAGCGCTGGAAGAGCAGATGCTGCCAGAGCAGAACAGATAGCGTAACGCTTCTGAGTTATGTTCACTCGACGGTGCCAGCGGCGCCAAGTCTTGGTGGGGGCAAACATGCGTCCCCCACGGCACATCTATGCATCTACAGTTAAGAACAACTTTTCTGAAGCTTCTTTTTCTAGTGTCTCTCTAATCCTTGCTCAGCGTTAACTGTTCGTCAGCCATCTGTACCAGTCACTGACAGCAGGCGACTGTCGCTGAGCACAGAGTAAGACGCAAATTACGACATCATGGCAAGACAGCATCACGAGCCTCAAGATACCCACCACTGCTGCAGTGGTGGGGGGACACCACTGAAAGCTGCTGCTTGTTAAAGCAAGCCTGAACTTGCACAGGGAAGGTTCTAATCACATCACAAACTTCTCAGACCTGGTGGTCCCGATCACCGTAGGCAGCCGTTACCTCCAGCAGAAGATTCCATTTCACATTTAGATACTTAGAAATAATTTTTCTGCTTGTCGAGTTCAGCGCACCCAACGCAAGAGGCGGCTATGAAAGGATACGTTTCCAAAGGCACCCTGGCCAGAGCGGTGCGTTCCACCACCTCGTACGCGAGGAATACGAGCAACGGCTCTCCCCGTACCCCAAGATTCGGCACTGGTCTGATGACCTGGAACAGAAAGATTCTAATTCAGCCAGTGACAGCTCTGCAATTTTCCCAGAGCGACAGACACGCTGAGTTCAGGACCACCACTCAGAACTTCCACTGTTATCATGTGTTTCAGAAACACGGACCAATGAAGTGGAATCTCATCATCTCAGCAAAACAAATCCCCATCAGGTAAATCAACTCTCACCATATTAAAGGTCTGCTTAGGTCAGAATCAAGTACATTAACACAATGATTTCTAAGCTCAACCCTCCATCCGGAGGTCTGAATCGGCACTGCTGTTCCTAGTGGGTTAAAATGTTTGTGAGACACCATCAGAAATAAACTGGAAAATGCCTGTTCCTGGCACAAATTTCTCAGGAAGCAGAAGCTACGTGCACCGCCTTCTGAAGCAACTCTAACAGCCCATTTGCAGGGGTTTCTTCTTGGCAAATGCCTCAGGTACGTCTCCCGTGGTCAATATGGAGCAGGGATCATAAAACACAGGTTTCCATCAGTTTTCTGTCCAATACACTTACAGACATTTTGTGTTCTTGCAAAGAACACAGATTCCACTGGAGGACCCAGGCACCACAGTACTTTCAGTAACATACACTTCAGGTGACACCCCAGAGTACTCCAAAACTTTTACACCACCTTGCCGTTCTTCAGAATAATAAAAAAAACCGTATTTCACACAATTTAAAATCAGATTGTTAATAACTAGAACAGCTGCCTTGTCTTCTGTACAGAATCCCACTGAACAGCACTTCTCTTAGTTCCGTTCTAAATCTGTTTCAATTTTAGCCCACCTATATTAAAATCAAAGCCTAACACAAGTGTTTCTGTCCCTGTTGTGGACTAGCCATACCTGCGAGCTCGCTGACAGCGTAGGGCTGCCTGTTGTTCTTGCGCAAATTGGTGTGCACGAAATTCACGACATCGGGGCGAATGGGAGCCTTGAACACAGCAGGCAAGGTGACGTTTTTGCCTGATGCTTCCCCCTTCTCAGAGTAGACAGATATTAACGGTCGAGCGCAAGCCTGAAAAAGGAAAAACTCTTTAGCACCAGTAAAGTAAATTGCTGGTATTCAAATGCATCAAATATTGCTCAGAATGAAGCTGTCTTCAGTTCAACAGTGCCAGCACGCTGACAGCAGGCAACTGTCACTGAACACTGGATAAGACGCAAATTACATCATCATAGCAATAATTTTCCCTTAAAACAGTGCTCCACAGCACAATCCACATTCAGAAAGCTACACCTCAGGTCTGAAATTCAATAGATTGCCAAGTCATCTGGGTAAAATTAATCTAGCATTGAATCTCTGGGCTCCTCAGGAACATTTTCTAAACTACTTTCCATCTACTCTTAAAAAAGCCTATTGAAAACCCACCTGAGTTGATTCAGTTTATCAAAGTTTTGTTATTTAGATAACGTTTAAGAGCGAATGTGCTGTAACCAGCTTCTGTAATACAATATGGAGACTCACAACAACTACAAGCAAAGTATCAGAGTGAATTTTTTTGTCAAGTCTGGGCCCTCTGAACACTCCGTGGTGCCTCAAAATTTATGAGGTGAAAAATTCCCCTGCTAGCAGCACCAGCTTCAAAAAACTGGAACGATGTCAAATAATAGCTTGCTGGTCTGAACAGCACCCTTTAAAAAAGAATCTTCTAGCATTATACTGTATTTGTCATTAAATTAATAGCTCATGACAATAATACAGGCAAAGTATCTTCTTCCTCCCCTTTCCCATCCACAACTCACTTCAGAGATATTAAAAATATTACAAAACTCAAAACTAACCAATAGCAATGAAAGTACTATCAGTTTTTCTAACGCTGCTACCTAGCAAGGCATTGACCCCTGGAGTTAGTGCAGAGACTCCAGCACAAGCACGGAATAAACTCGATCAGGGTGAAGGACCTAGAACACAACCTGAGTTGCATTAGCAATAACATTTGTTCATTTGCGATCTGGTTTCAGGCCAAGGCCTCTTAAAGCCTGTTTCAGAATTATCAAAAAAAAAAAAAAGCTAAAAAGAAGAATTAAAAATGGGTGCTGCAGAAGCCGCTCTTTTCGCTCTAGGTGGGCTCAAAAGCTTCCGCGTGGCTTTGTTTTGCTTTAGAGAAATACGTGAGATAAGTAAAAAAGCCCTGCCAGAAGGCGATGCGGGCCCCATCTCCCACACCGCCTGAGGACAGGCGAGCGGACCGAGCCAAGCTCTCGGCCGCGGCCCCCCTTCAGCCCGCCCGCCCACCCGGCTTCCCCACACGGGCTCCACGCGGCAGGCCCAGCGCTGACGGCCCCAAAATGGCGGCCGGCCGGCCCACGCCTCCAGCCCTCGGGCTGCCCGCGGCACGGCTCTGCCCGCCGGGCCTGCCTCCCAGCAGCCTCCACCCGCTGCCCGCCCCGGACCACCGACGGCCCCTGCCCCTCTCGGCCCGCGCTCCCGCGGCCCGCGCCTCACCATGGTGGCGGCAGCGGAGCCTCTCGTGCTCCCGCCCGTCCCCGCCGCAGCCCCGACCGGAAAAGGAAGGACTCGTTACTGTCCCTTCGCTATGAGCGATGTCCTTCCGCGCTCTGCCCGCCGCCTTCTGCCGCACCGGCCGGCCTACTCCTGGCCCCAGTCTCGGCCCGAGCCTCCTTCGCGTACGCCACGACCCGCGGTGCCGAGCCCTCTTCCTCCGGGCGCCTCCGTTGCTCTCAGTCACCTCCCACACCGGGGGACTCTTTTTCTGGCGGAGGTATTCGGCGTGACGAGTCATTCCCCCCTCACAGAAATTATAAAATTTTTGAGATATTCTTCTTTTTTTCACGGCACGGCGCGCGGCGAGAATAAATCTGAATAAAACTCACTTCTAGGCGGAGAAAGAATATTTTTTTGCCGTCGTTGTGTTCCCCGCCCCAGATGTAGTTCCGGGGGGGCGGGCGAGGCGCGCGGTTCGGTTGTGGCGGGCGGCGATGGCGGCGGAGCGGCGGCGGCGGGCGGCTGCCGAGCTCTACGGCCGCCTCCGCCGGTGCGTCTGGGCCCTCCGCGGGCGTCTGCCTTGACAGGGTGGTGTCAGGGCAATGGTTGGACTCGGTGATCCCAGACGGCTCTGCCAACCTGATTGATTCTGTGATTCTGTGAGGGGCCGCTCTGCTGAGGGAGGCGGCCGGGGCGGGGGCGCCAGGGTGGCCCCAGCTTGTGGGGAGGCTGCCGAGGCTCTGATTGTAGCCCCGTGTTGTTTTAGTTTATGCTGTTAAGCTGTTTAGTGAGGAATGCAGAGGAAAAAACTTCATGTACCTTAACGCTTTCTTTTTCTTTCAGAATATATGAAGAAGGAAGGAAAAGTATCCCTGAAGAGCCGTATCTCTTTGAGGTAAATATATATGTGAAAATACAGCCGTGTAACCTGAGTCTGTGTGTTTAAAACATGCAGCTATTGATCAACAGCTGAGGTATGTGCGGGGATATCACGTAAAAGGGAAAGTTTACCTCAGCAATACCTCTCCAGATCTGCCTCTACCTCAGGACAGAGAAGGAGACCCGGGTACCGAGTGCCGCCCTCCCGGGGCCAGCGCCAGCCGTCACCTCCCTGCCCGTTCCTCCATTCCGCCTGATTTTTTGCACCTGTTGACAATTAACTCGTTTAAAATGATTGTGAGGATCAAATACACGTGAGGGTGGTAGGGGGTGGAGGTCATGCGAAGTGCAGAAGGTGGGTGGTACGGTGTGTGGCTGCTGGGGGGAGAGGGAAGAGCTGTTACAGCAGCTGCCTTCAGGTTGTATTTTCGTGCAGGTAATCCAGATCTTCAGCCTTGCAGCTTCTGAGGGCACCGTTTTTATCTGGGTGCTTTTATAGGGAATGGGATAGATGTACGAAAATGACAATTGCTTCTAATGGCTTTTAGAACATAGGGATGGCTGAAAATCTCTAACTGCAGTGATGACTGCAGGTGCTGCTTGACAATAATGATCCCTCACATCTCAGGTAATCTGAAATTTTGTTCATCGAACCAAACTTCAGTTTCTCATAGAATCAACCTGTTAGAGATTAAATTTTCTATGTTGGTTAGTTGAAAGTTGTTGTATTTGCACAGTTGATTTGATTTCACCTGTGGCATGCAGTAACTGTTCTCCTGAAGTAAAAAAGCCTTGGATTAGTGAATGGTTGCAATAGGGTTGGAAAACAGTTTGTGGAATTAGTTAGTTTTGCAATTTCTGATATATACATTGCTGAAATGCAGCATTTATATGTAGTGTATTAAAAAGTTTTGATTTTTGTTTTTTTCCAGACTGATGTAGAGATCTGTTTGATTGGTGGCAGTTGCAAAAGTCCCATTGAAAGATTTTGGAATGGAAACAATATGATATATATTTTACAGAAAGCAGTAAGTGTGTATGTTAGTTGTTAATTTTTAAAATGTAATTTAGACTTGAATTCCTATCAAATATTTTTGCATACCTTGTATTTTTTAACTTACCTGTGCGTTTCTTTTAAAGCAGCACAATGAAGAAAGTGACCCCATGGAAGAATCAAAACCAGATGATGCTGTTTGTGCCTCTGAGCTTTTACCAAAGGAGCGTTCTGGGCCAGTGGCTCTTTCTGTCAGAAGAGCAAAGTAAGTGTCAGAGGTCTGCCTCCCCTTTTGATGTAACTTTCTTTTGCAACTTTTATCTCTCTTTGTAATATTCAGAACCTGTATTATTTTCAGTCCCCCAGAATTAAATGACTCATTAGTTTAGTGAGGAGATACGACCATTTTTCATCCTGCAAAATGGCCTCCCTGGCTAAAAGTATTCCTAACAAAGGGCAGCTAAAGTCAAGGTACTGGAAAAGCACTTCTGAGCTGTCCCATTAGGTTAATGGGACTGTCTGGGTGTAGGTGTGCCAGAAATCTTACTAAGACTTCAGTGCTTGTTTTTGTAAGGCTTCTGTTAAAAAAAAAAATAATCTGTTTCGGGTCTTTAGCTGTCATTAAAATACCAAGGCGTGGTACCAAACCATGGTGACTAGTTTGTTTAACTAACTTATCATTGCTTAAAATGTAAAATTCAATTATGATTCCAGAATCTTTAGTCTAAATTAAAATATTACATTAAATATATTCTCAGTTATCATATCTTACTCCCTCCTTTGTGACTTCATTGTTCTACCTGTAAAAAGAGGATTATAATACTGCATTCTCTTTGTAAAGTGATTTGCTGTCTGCTAATGAAGCATGGTAGATAGGAGTTAAGTTTTATGTAAGAGAGAGATTTAGCTATACTTGCTGGCATCTTATTTTTTTTTTCCTATTTATATCTCTAGGCAGTTGATTTCCTTATATACAATGGTACAAAATCCCAACATGACCCACTTGAAGATCAGTGAACTGGTTGTGCTTCCTCCCCTTTGGATAAGGTGTGACGGTTCTGATCCTGAACATACTTGTTGGCTTGGAGCTGAGCCTCTCAAAGCTGGAAACAAAATCACAGGCATCAATTTTTATATGGTTACGTGTGAAGGTAAGGTTATAATGTTACACATAAAATTGAATGAGGAAGCCTTAAAAATGTGGGAGTATTGATGTAGTGATGCTGTCTTTGTCTGTTGTGTGGTGTTGGCTTGGTACAGCTCTATATTCCTCATTTAAAAAAAAAAAAAGAGAGAAAAGAAAAGATGTTTTTCACCCATGCTGTGTGGGGAAATAACTTTTTAATATACTTAAGGCAGCAGCATCTGTGCAGGCCTAATTTCACTCAGGTGCAATAACTTAGCAAATTGGAATTGCTACCATTCAACTTCTTGTACAAGTACTGACTCTTACTAAACATATGTTAACAGCAGCTGTTATCATCACTAGGATAAATGCAAGAAGAATGCCTGCTTTCTAAAGGACAACATGAGTTGTACTTGGAGTATTTGAGAAGCAATTTTAAGTGCCAAATTTGAATTGTCAAATGTTTTTTTTCATTCTTTTTTCCTTTCCTAGGTCCTACAGCTGATAAAACCTGTTTTGCAAATCTGGAAGAGCTCAAAGTGGCACATAAAGTGAAACATCATTCATCTGTTGTAGGTTTTTACAGTCTATCATGCCTCTGATCTAAGTTTAAAACCTCTATTTTTGTATTTATAATGCTAGTTTTGGGAAGCTTTATAGATTCTATTTAGAATCTCATTTTAGTATGACTCTATACTCGTTTGAAGTAACATTTGAGCTCCCTATGTTGTGATGCATTTTTCTGATATTAGCCCTTTTTTTGTGTGTGTGAAATGCTTTTAAAATTATTTTGCATGGGTACAAAACAATCATGCAAGTTGTGGTGGTGTTTTTAATTTCTTTTTAAATCTGTTAATTCTAGGTGATGACAAAAGGATTTGCTCAGTATGAACTTATTAGAGCTGCTGCAATAGAGGACACGATTGCAGAATCTGAAAGCAATATATATGTTGATATCACATGGAATAGTGTAGATAAGGTTCTGGAGACACCCCCACTAATTGCAGCTGCCACACTGGTAAGTCGAGAAGGAAAAAGCAAACGAACCCAAACTCTTTCCATGGCTGACATCATAAGTAAAGGAGAGACAATAAGTTTGTCTCTTGACATATGTGGTTGTTATTCTTTGTATAAGCAATACAATGTGTTCATAATCTAAATTATAAATTATGCTAATAATGCATTTCACTAATGAAAATTTTAGGACACTTGGTTTCTAAAGTTTGAAACTGACATAAATTTCTGGAACTTTCAGAATATTACACTGGAGTCTGGGGACCCCAGAAGTCCTGTGTATCAGCTATATAGAGAGCTGCAGTTTCTCCTTGTAAGTATATGTGAGAAATTCCAATTTCAGATTTACATTAGTGGTGATTTTGTGTTAATAATTTACTTTATTTAAAGCTTCATCAGATGTTTCGAAGACAACTTTAAGCTTTTATTTTAGAATAAACTATGACACATGCAGAAGCTCAAACAAGAGCTGATTTGTGTTGTTTTGGTGTTGATGCTGCCTCTAGGCTTTGGCTGAAAGTTTGAAGACAGGTGTGACTGAGTGGCCTGAGCCCTTGGAGTCTGAATCAGCTGTTGAACTGGTCCAGGAATTGCTGACTGGTAATTGCTGCTTGTTACATGGGGAGAGAGGGATGTCACATTTCACAGAAATAAAAGGAAATTCCACATGCAATTTTTAAAGTATTAGAATTAGAGATGTTAATGTCTATGCTATAACCACCTGCACAAAGTGGTTAAATAGGTTAGTCAGTACATCTCTCATTTTTCTTTGTCCTAACATCTTGTATAAAAGTAATAATTTTTTCTTTATAAAATGACACAATTAAGTTTAAAAAGCAATTGGGAGAGCGCTGGATGCACCTTTCAAGTTATCTGACATGCAAATGAACTTCTAAACCTGCTAAGTATCCCTATGGTGGTAAACAATATTTTGATGACATCTTAAAATGAAGCATCCAAAATTACTGATTCCTTCTGAAAACTGTTGTGAACAATTATGTGTCTTGCCAGAAGCTTAAGATATGAGAAAACAAACCTAAAAAGAGAATCAGATGTAGGAATGCACCAAGAGATTTTCAAATGCAACTGTAAATTCTTTTAGTACCTAGATAAAACTTGGAGAAACAGACAAAAAATCTCTGACAAATACCTGTGGAAGAAATCCAAAGACACTTACTAGATCACCTGCTACGCCTTACTGCTTCATCACTGAGACTTAGCAAGTTAATGCATAGATAACAGAATGTAGTAAAAGTATATGGGGAAATGTATAGCTTATAATAAAAAATATTAAGAAATTATCTTTTTGGAGTATATGCTTACCCAGTAAAAGCAATTTTAAAATGCATAAATTTTGTCCATTAGCCATCCAGTCGGTGTATTTGTTAATTGTGATGTGCCTGGGGATTTACCTGATTTGTTTGATATTTTTTCTTCATAGTGGTGAAATTTATTTTCCTCCTCTACTAGATTTAAAGAAGAAGCTGGATGGTTATTGTGTATCTGAAAACAGTAACGAAACAGAGGTATATGCAATTTCCTACCAATTGCCTTGTCTTATGTTTCCCTTATAACTGTAGTTATTTCCAATTTTGACTATGTTTTATATATTATATGTGTAAATATATAGATATAAAGAAAGACAGATCTCTTGCTTTCTGTTTCTGCTGTGTAAAAATAATGGAAGAAGGCCTTACAGGCAAAACTAGGAATTCCATAGCTCTAACAGAAGTTCACTGTAATTTTTACCTTCAGAAAACCTCCCTCTTTTTTTTTTTTTTATTCTAAATGTGTCCATTATACATATTTTTTTTTAATATAACTTAGTGGCGTGGAGCTATTTTGATTTGCCTTTTTTCCCTCCCTTTTTCACTACTAAAAGCTTGCAAATGGAGCTGTATTATATCAACTGCAGTTGCACTTTCTTGTAACCATCTGTCGTCTCCTAAAGCTATCGATCTCATGATGCACTAGTTTCTTCTGGGAACTCTGACCTTTGTGCCATTGCATTCTATAATTAATTTGCTTGTCTTGCCTAATTTAATGATGGGGTCAATTTAGTGGTATCAACTAATGATATCAGTCCGGTTTATCTAGAGGTTTATGATATTCTAAAGCAATGGACAAATTCAAATTATAAAAATGTCTTCAGTTGTATTAACATTTTTTTCCCTTTCAGTCTATGAGGAAAGGTTTGGGTGTTTTTCCTGTTGATAAGCTAAAAATACAATGATTTGTGTCTCAGCTAAACCAGAATTATCCAGGATCAGGATAACAGGAAAATAGTTCTCTGTTCTGAGAATCTATGTGTGTATTAATTTTGGCCTCCCAGGGCACTGCTAGGTATAGATAGTTATTTATGTATGCTAGCAATTATCCAGTGTGATAATTCTGAAAAGAATTAAGTCTCACTTTTAAATAAAAATGTGCTTTCAAATTACTATACACTAGTAGTTTCTATGTGAGTTTCCCTGGAAAAGGGGAAAAATTAGTGATGCACCTAATGTTGATCGCTGGAGAAAATTCAAATTCATAATGTCTTTGAATCTTAGGCATTCATTTTTACTTAACACAAACTCTTTCAGAAAATCAAATGTGACACGGCTGCAGTGGACGCTTCAATAAAATCAATCTTCAGTGGGCGAGGAGACCTGGATTTTGCTGAGCAATTATGGTGCAAAATGAGAAGTAAGTGTATTGTGGTTTTTTTTTTTCTTTAATTCTTCTGTTCTCTGTGTCTACTGTACTGTGTTGCTTTATCAGGGAAATGAAGATAAATTTCTCTGAGTTTTAAGGACCGATCAGCTCTTTAGAAAATTGTTATCAACAGGCTTTTTCTAAAAGAGCTAATTTTGGTATGTAAGATGATATACTTTCTTACACCATATAAAGGCAGACCAACATCTAGCAGGAAATATTATATTTAATTTTATTTTATTATAAAAGGTACTAAACAATTGGTAGTACTCATCTGCTCTAAAACTGAAAGCTTTATACAATTTTTGTCTTTCTGGATCTGAAGGACAATTTTTAAGTTGATAAAGCTGCACACAAACTTTATCATTCTTGTAATACCACTCACAGTCCTTCATTAAATAGGTTTTTATTTATTAGTATTTTTTCAGATTACTAATTCACTTTTGTTAGAGATTATAACTATCCTTTCTGTTTGAGGGATGGAGTTATGCAACTTTTAAATCCCTTTCATTCCTATTAGTGCAACCACTGTTGGGTTTGAATCAAAACTAGACAGCTAAAATGTATTGTGATGACTGCACTGTGTCCTGCTTAAGGGCAGTGGCAGCTGCACCATCTGTGGAGGCTTGTTTCTTGCTTAGAAAGCAGTTGGTTGGGTGAATAGATACTAATAGTTCATATTCTAGAGAGATGGTGTTGAGTTAAATTTATGAAGTGTGTGGAGTTGTAATGTATGTAGAGAGAATGTAGCCAAAATGTGTTATATGACAATGCTTCTGCCACGTGCTGTTCTCTGACAGGCATGTGCAGCTCAGTGGTCTGTCTTGATCATTGTTTCTTTAGAGTAATCCTTTTTAAAGTCATGTTGTTAACCAAAAGCAGTGCAGTCTGTCATTTCAGCTATCATTCCTTAAATGAGGGGTCTCATTCTTGCAAGTACGTGTTGGCCTCTTGTTATTGACTTAACAGCTAGAGAGCGAGCCTGGGTTGGTAAATACAATATTGCATCTTCTTTTTCTGAAGGTGTCAGTTCCTATCAGGAGTTGATAAAGTGCTTCACACTGATCATGAAGTCCTTGGAACACGGTGAGATACAGCCGTGGGTATGTATTTGTATTTCACAATAAATCTTAAAATTTTGAGTTGTTTGAAGTATAGTTCTTTTCACTTAACTGCTTCTCATTTCTGTGTTGTATTGTTTTTAAATTACTTTCCCATGCCACAGTTTGCCTCTGTTTCCATGGTATTGTACTTCTAAACAATGTTTATGATGCTTTGTACACAGATACATCACAAGAAAACTTTTCTAATTTTTAGATTCATCAAGGGAGTAGCAGTTTGCTAAGTAAATTGATTCAACAGTCTTATCGTGGAAAGATAGAGGTCATTTCCCTCAGTGGCATCACCCCAATTCAAATGCTCTTGGAGATTGGTTTGGATAAGATGAAGAAGGATTATGTCAGTTTTTTCATAGGTAAGCCTGATATATGTTAACATGATTAGAAATTTGAGAGAAAAGGTACTCCATGCAGGAAATAATGAAGTTTTTGGCAACCTTGATCTCACTTCTGCTCCCATCTGATGAAGTGCTGTTTCCAGCCTCCTTAGTAATTGTCCTTTTCAGTTGTATATGGTTTCGAAATTTTAAAAATGAATTAGTTTCAAAATAACTATAGCTCATGTAACTGTGTATTTCTTTTTCAATTTGAAAAAACCTTTAGGTAGAACTTCAAGTAAAAGAAATAGGAGATTTATATAGCAGTTTTGTTTTCTTATCTGTTTGCTGTGGGTGAAAAAATAAGACCCTCATGCTCTCTCTGTGTTTTTCTTTATGGCCTACATGGGTTAAAAAGAAATCAGGCAAGGGTATTTATATGTAATAGCTGTGTTTGTACAGTCTGTGGTAGTTAGAAATATATTTGTGATTACTCATATATATATTATACTGGAAAGAAAAGTGACAGATTTTTGTAAAGTGCATTTTTTCTTGAAAACATTGTGGCTTTGTTTTCAGTATTATAACTTTATATATATAGGAGAGGGGTTGTGTTTTACCACTGTTGTTACCCACTTCCTTTTCCTTCATCTCTTAATTTCTTAATTTTTTTTTTTTCTTTGTCATCCTGTTTTCATTCTTTGTTTCATTAGCTTTTTTATTTTCACTATTTGTAAACATATATGTCCCAAGGAGGACGGTTGTCTCAAAGTATGTAGTAGGTTTCTTCATTGTGCAGCCTTGGTGGTAAATAAGATAATGCCTCTAATGTGCCACTTCCAGGGTTTTTCTTGATTTGAATGAGGAATCATGTCAGTCCTAGTGACTTTGTGCTTTTCTTTGGTAGAATTTCATCTGGCATTATGTAGTAAACTTTAATTTTTGTTTATTTTTCCCCTGTTCATTTTACAGGCCAGGAACTTGCAACGTTAACCTACTTGGTGAGATGCTTTTTCTTTTTTTTTAACTCTGAAAGCAGTATGAAGCAGAGCACACTTAGCTGATGGTGGGATGCAAGTCATTGTTCCTATAAGCTGAGAAACTGAATTGCAGATCATCCTTATGGACAATATACTGCAGAAATGTCATTATGTTGTTTTCTCATTCATATATTATTTCCTAGGTATCTGATACGGGTCATTTGTTCATACTCTGATAGCATAGGACTTTGCTCTGACTCTGCTGGGCCATTCTTAAAATTATGGCTTCTCAAAAGAAGCAGGAAAATTATTTTAGTATACTGAGAGTGCATTGTGTGTCTGTAGAAGTTGAGTGTCCAGTTAAAGCAGAAGCTGTTTGCTTTTCCAGGATTATTTCGTTTCCACATCGGTAGATCTACAAGAACAAGTTCATCGTGTTCAAAAGCTCCACCACATGCTGGAAATAATGGTCAACTGTATGGTCTTACTTCAGTTTAAACATGAGAACCTCTTCCCTTTGACACAGTAATTATTTCATTTTTACTTCTTGCTCTTTAAATGAAAATAGCAAATAGATTCTCTTTGCCAGTTGTAAAGAAACTCTCTTCTAAAAAAAAAAGCAGCCCTTGTTGATGATGATTATGAGACTGCAGAAGTAGCAGTTGGATCTTCCTGGTAAATTTTGCTTTCTGACTAAAATTGAAAAAACAAAGGAAATCATAAAATCTGAGAGTATAGTTAATTTTGCACAAGGTTTATGCAGTGTTGCACAAGCATTTCTCCAAAGAAAGTTAGTAACTAGTTGATTCCTGTTGTAGAATTTGCATGAAGTATTATAAGGAAAACCCTCTAAATGAGAAGCATGTGTTCCAGCTGCCCATCAGACCAGCACTTGTCAAGAAGTTCTACCAAAAGTAAGAGAAACTTCAATCTTTGCAGCATTAGAATTGAGATGTGACTGAACACCTGACTGAATTTTGGCATTTCTTGATTATTCTGTCAGTGATCACCCAGAA
Organism: Nyctibius grandis; assembly: GCF_013368605.1. Lineage (NCBI taxonomy): Eukaryota > Metazoa > Chordata > Aves > Nyctibiiformes > Nyctibiidae > Nyctibius > Nyctibius grandis. Next base: position 25,150,538 of record NC_090668.1, read on the forward strand.
ATATGGAAGGTGGACATAAGTAGTGGGCATGGACAGAAGGAAGTTAAAACAACATGGCAAGTTAGTACTAATCCTCCAGCTGAACATATGACATCAAACAATACAGGTAAGGAATATTTGTGGTGAAGTGAAATAATGAAAGTACACATTTCAAATTCAGTTTTTATACTGGGTTCAGTGGTTCTGAACTTTTTTTTACTTAATCTTCAGCAAAAGTGAAATATTTTGTTCTTTTATTAAAGGATGAGATGGTATTTATAGAATGTAAAAGATTTTCCCAAAGTGGTGACTTTCTGCTTTCTCACCTTTGCTGAGTTATGTTTTTAGAGTTAAAATGACAGTAGTTCCAAATATGCCATGATTGTTAAATATTCTACACAATATCTTATAACTTGTTTCTAAAACCTTTGCCAGCGTACCTGAGAATGGGTGTGAAGAGAGTTTTACCTGTTATTGAATGCTGGCCTCTAGTCAGAGAAGCAAGTAGATGCTAAGGAGAGAAGACGTGCCTTGCTGCAATCAAATGCAGAACAAGTGAAAAAGCGTGCGAGTGGGGAAGAATTAAGCATATAGACTGATATAGAAAGAATTTTTGGGGTGAGGTTTGATACAGGGTAATGCTTTGGAAAAGCTTTCCTGTCATTCTCAGTTTTGGTCATGATGTGCTCCTTTCAGGAAAACTGAAGTTTTGAAACCAGTTCTTGAGGCTGCTACTTGAACTAATCTCTACAATTTCTCTTTCTAAGAATAGTGGCTAATCACATCTTTTTCTTTTGTCTATGCAGGTCTCTTTTCTGATTCTACAGTTAATGGAAGTGGTGAAGAAAGAATGTATTTTATTACAGTGGCTAAGTGCAGTCAGGTGCATTTCACATAGATGCATGTTACTCTACAGGCAGGCACTTGAAAGGTACGGTAAAGGGGGAAGTTCAGTATTATCTGTGTCCCAACAGTATATTTAGAAACACTCTGTGGTTTGAAGAACAGTACATTTTACTGCGTTGTTTGCTTTGGTGTGCTTGAAGTGTGACATCCACAGCCACAGTTATCTGTACCCATCTATTTGTTTATATATGTTGTGCAATTATGAATGTATAGTAGATTATTCTGAAAATATAGTAGATATTTTTGTTCATATATTTACAAATATATTCAATAAAGTTCAGCACTTTGGGGTTTTAAATTTTATTTTTATTCATTAAAAATGCAATCAGGCACTGTTCAAAGTGTGGATTATCTTAACCTAACAAAACAAGCAATATTGTCGTGTTTTCCTGGTGTCAAGTAACATTCATCATTCAGATTGGTTTGCAAAGCTGTTCAGCCAAGGCATTGTGAACTTCTGACGCTTTGATTTTCTTTCTCCCTGTATTTATATTTTGGAGTATGCTTGGATATACTTCTCTCTCCTCTTCAAATTTATTTTTTTCCCTCAACGCAAAGTAAATTATTTTAACAGTGTTGTCTTGTATACTTTTACATAATTTTCCGAAAAAAATGTTTGTTATAATTGGCTGGGCATAATTATTTAAATATGTTGGGATGACAGTTACATATGTTCTTACCTTGATTAGGGTATGTTACATTTTGCTAGTGTAATTTTAAACAATTACATAGTGTAGTATATGCTGATTGACTAATTTGAGACAGAAACATTTTGCATAAAAGAAACTATTAACTATTGATGAGTAAGAATAAGGAAAACCCAAATATTCATCCTTTTATAAACTATAAATTTAATAATTTCTCGTTTCTCCTCAGCAAATATTATTTCTTATCCCTTTCCTAATATTACATCTGAATAACTATTAGTTTAATAGCTAAAAAGCCTTTGAAGAGAAGCTAAGAACAAGATCCTTCTTTGGATTTATGTACTGCTGCTCCGCATTCAGTATATGCACATGCAGCATTGAAATATTTAAAGAAATATTTAAGGAATTTTTAAATCCTTTTCCATTTTAAAATTACATGTCTCTTTCTTCACATAGCAGTGACATGCTAATTAAAAGTCTGTTGATGAACAGACTGAAATCAGAATTTGCAAACAGCTTTTGATCACTTGAAATTTGTACTGGCAAGATTTTAATCACTTTAATCTTAGCTAACTATTTTTCTGGTGAACAAAACGTGTAGTAGTTTCCAAAATAATAATAAACATAAAATTTGCTACTTAAAATTAGTGAAAAGTAATGCAGAAAGAAAACCTACTTTGGGTTTTGGTAAAAAAATTTTAAATTATGTTTTGGGAACTGAATAGAAAAAGATATAAAAGCACTAGGTGGATAGGTAAAGCAATGTTTCTTTACAGTGGTATAAAAAGAGGCATCTGTGGTAAACTTTAGCCAAAATTATAAACCAGTTGCATTTTATTTGTTATGCAAAATGAAGATGTGTGTAAGCATGCAATTTTAACTATGATTTCGGAGGTAGAATATTAGTAGGACAGTACTGATGAGTATGCAGAGTGTGAATACTGTAGGAAGAATAATCTCTGTCACCGTTTCCATGCGAGTAGTCAGGGAATCTAGAATTTGAGAAATGAGTAATATGTAAGAAATTTAATCTTCTGTAGTATACTAATTATTGACTTAGAGTTAACATAGATTAAGGATTTCTTGAACGTTTATGGCTAAAATTATTTTGTTAAATGTTGACATTGGCATAAACAGCAAACAAAACAAACAAAAATTCATAAGTCTGCAAAAGCTGGAGGAAATCCATGACAGTTTTCCCTCTCTTTTTTTCTTCCTAAGGTAAATTTTTGAAGACATGTCAGTGCTCAAAGGGCTGCAGAAATTGTGCTTAGTATGAATTGGCTTCAGTGCATTAGCATTATTCTACTGTTCCTTTGATTTTTATTCCCCCCACCCCAAGGGAAGGGTGGAAAATAAAATTGTCAAAGAGAAATCCTTGGGAAGCACTTTAGCCTTTTTATGATTGCTTTGCAGCACTTTGAAAAATTAAATGGGTTTTATTTTGTAGAATTTTGCTCCACAGATAAGGCTCAAAGAGTTCAGTAAACACAGTTAATTCACATAGAACATGTAACTCAGTAGTTGAGGCTAAATAGTATAAACTTAGGATGACTGCTTGATGTTTTCTGCCACATGGAATTTATCTCATCCTTCTTATGAGCCTTTTTAATACTTATTTTATCTTTCTTTACCACAGTGGATTTCTGCAACTTTAGACTTTTCTCCTAGTTCAGGAATTATGAAAGGTCCTGAATTACACTGGGAAGGTCTTAAGTGAGGTGGATTAGCCTGGCACTGTGGAAATGGCAGGCCAAGTCTGCTGTATTTACGTATTCTTGAGCAGCTGCTGGGAGTTGTGCTGTTAGCTTGTCAGAGGAGTATGAAAGAGCAGAAACGTGGCTTAACACTACCTTAGGCTAGTGCTTAGCCCATTTTTTAGTAGTTTTGTTGTATGTAGAGGTCAAATATTTTAGAGGTTTTCTGTCTGCATGGTTGTCTTGACTTGTCTGGTTTTGTTTTATGTTTGAAAGAGCATTTAGCACTTTTATTATTTTAAGGAGAATACTGTCATCCCTAGCCTTAATTTTAAATAGTAACTCTTACAGTTTGAGTATTCCATTAACATCCAAAGTTGGTCCATTTAGCTACTGTGATTTTAGTTGGAGAGAGTAAAGAAAGACATTTTTCTTCAGAGGCTTGTTGTATTTGAAAGCTGTTGTGCTTTCAGGGAGAAAATTCCTTTTAGGGCCTGCTAATAATAGTATTCACAGAGAAATTTAAAATCTGAAAGTTACATAATATGCTTTTATAAAACAGAACAGAAGAGACATAATTACCTGTAGCAAGGAGTTGGTGTGTGGTAGAGCAAGTGTCCATGGCCTTCCGATACCAATTTTCCACCTGAAAAAGTTGACATGCAGCAGTGATGTTAGATTGTAATATTCTCATTCACAGCAGCTTCTTCTCTGTCCCTGAACATTTGTCCACTACAACTGACTTGAAACTATTTTATCCTGTCAACACATGATTTTCTGAAAGTTTCTTTGTATCTTTGTGTTTTTTTATTGCAATATATTTCTTATGGTTAATTGTTTAATAAAATTTTAAAAAGCACATAATATATTCCATATTATTTTCCCAGAAGGTAGCACATATGTGTAATTTTCTGCCTAGAAATCTGACAGAGCACTGGTAACATATCATTCAGGATTTTTGATCACATCAGTAAATCCAATTAGAGTTTGTGAAACGCTTTAGAAACAGTAATTGAGGCTGTTTCCTCTGTCTCTGGAGGCCTGTTTATTTAACACATCCCTAATTTACGGAATCAAAGTGTCAAATTTCAGGTACTGTGTTCATGCAAGTTGTTTCATGAGATTCAGTGTGATATTTGTCCGTATATTGAAGAAAAAAGAAAAAGAAAAAAGTAAAATTAGCAATTGACATCACCTCTCTTGGATTTGGGAATCCATTTGCACTGATAATCTTTTTATAATAGTCAACAGATGCTTTTGGGTATCGTGGTTTGTTCTTGTTTTTAAAATCAATGTGATAAAATCCAAATCTTTCAGAGAAGCCTTTGTTCCATTCAAATTTATCCAGCAGTGACCAGGCAGTGTAACCTTGGACATTAACGCCATCTTTTAGAGCTGTAAACAGAATACAAATTATTCTGTTAAACTTGTCACCTATGTTTGTCGTCCTTAAAATATGGTTCTGTAGGTGTTTTGTTTTATACCAGAAGAGATGGGGAGTGGGGGATGAGGAGAGAAAAATGGCAAAGTGTAAAGTAATTTAGATTCTTTGAAAATGTTGCCTTTAGCTTAGAGGTACTAGAGCTCTGCAAGAATGGTAATTGGGTGTGATTTCTCCTTTCTGAAAGTGGAAATTGATGATCTATTATAGTATTAAATCTCATGTAGATTATTGTATTTATTAGCATCAGTACATGTGGCTAGGCTGTCATTTTTGTGAAAGAATTTATTCATCTAGTTTGCTGTCCATTTTGATCTGTGAATATTTATTTCTCTACGATGTAAATTACAGGAGTAAAAAATAATCAGAAGGTGAAAATACTCAAAAAGCTCATGCACTAAAAAGATGTTTTTAAAGTTACCTTTCAGTATTTCGTTAGTATATCCTTTCAGATACTCTATCCGCCATTCATCACACAGTTGAGTACACTGTCCCTTTTCAGAGACTCCATTCTCTGTCACATAAATGAGGGGGTTCCCATACTGGGTCTGCAAACAAAGATAGTTTAGACTGGTTCATATAAACACAATTATTTTATTTTGACAGAATCTGAGATTCTGAGTAAAATGCATGAAAAGCAATTTTCTAGATGTACTTAGTTACCTTTAGTAAGAAAAATGTGTAACTAGGAATTTAAGATAACTATGGTTTTTATTTTAAAATTAATGAATTCTATAGTTTTCTGAACTGAAATTAAGGCGATTTTTTTTGGCAAAGAAACTTCCCAGTATAACAAGACAAATATATAGGTGAAACTATTGAAAATCTAAAATAGCTCCTATAGCTTCTGCATGGACACATTGTTCACTTCCTTTTAAAGATTTACTCTGTAATCACCTTAATGAAATTGAGTAATCTTCTGAATCCCCAAGGCACAGAATATAACCATTTAGGTCCTGGAGCTGGCCAGTTTGGGTCCACCAGTTCAGCTAAATTATGGTCAGTGTGGTAACTGGATGCTTGTAGAAGGGGAAAGCTCTTCTGTGTAACATAACGAGTAGTAAAATGACCTATTCCCAGGAAATCCGATGTGCCTTTAATATAGGTTTTCTCTTGCACTGAGAAAGTTGGTAATCTTGATGTCCCCAGGCCCTGCTGGGCGCTCTTCCTACCTATCAAAATAATTATAGGAAACATACTTCTGAGGAGCACGGAAATTTGCTTTCTTTTCTTCACCAACAACAAATACAGATTTCCTGAACTTAGTGTTGAGGACAGTTTAGTTTGATTGCTTTTTAAGGTGAAATAATCTTTCATCCTTTTGGTTTGGAGAAGTAGGTTGGGCACAATGCATGGAGAAGACAGTGAATTATAGTGGGTTTTTTTTAGTGTGTTTTTTTTTTTGTGAGCATGATAAATGTCAACAGGATGCTTGGAAACATAACGTGACAAGAACAGAAGTGCTTTGCTGCTCGGTACATTGCCTGTCTTCATTCTGTGAAACAAAGATAGTGGAACTCTGTAGAAATTCAAGCTTTACTCATGAAAAACTGCTGGTTCTTTGCCCTCAGGTGGCAAATCCAGAAAAAAATTCAACAACTCCCTGTCTTGGTTAGGCCACTAGAAAGGGACTATGGCTGAAAAGTGACGTAGCTGCTTCATTTCCAGTTTGGAGCACTCAGATGTGCAAGTGTTGGGCTCAAGAGCAGCTCAACTTTTTAGTTCTAGTATGTCCCCCAAGCTCCTCAGGAGCTGTGTCTAGCCCGTGGGCAATTTGTTGCTTAACCTTCTCTCACCCGTGTTCTTCACTAAACTACAGGTTGGTGAGGGGCTATTCTGTTTTAATACGCTGAGTGTAATTTATTCATGTTACAGTTGGTTGCTGGGGCTTACCTACGTAATTCTTCATAATTTCTGGATAGTCTCCTCTGTAAATTGGATTTGCAAACCACCCCAAATGAAACTGTATGTATCTTTCAGCAGCGTCTCTGTCTCTTTGGCTATGTGGATCAACAGGTTCACCCCAGCCACTGGTTAGGGAAATTCCAACCATACCTTAAAACACAAAGTGACAATTCTGCAGTTTATGCATAATCTTTAAGCCCTTAATAGAAATAGAAGCATAATTACAGAATGAATCCTTATTACCTTGCTGCTCATTACGCCACGTGTTGTTGTAAGAGTGCCAGACCTTCGCATGGGTCTGAAAGTTTAAAAAAAAAAAAGAAAAGGCAAGCAAATGCACATTTTAATCTGTTATGCTATAGTCAGTATACCAAGGTAGTGAGGATCAAGAAGAGTTTTTGCACTAAGGTGCGCCTGAAAATATTACATAATTTCTTTAATGTATAGTGTGGAAGCTTTCATTTCATATAAGATGTCAAAAAATCATTTATACTAGATTCCTTCCCTAAATTCTGAGGTCCCTATGAAGGTAATCCACAGCACTGAGTAGTGTTTTGGCCAGTGTCTCCAGTCTTTGGATGTCTTTGCCTTATTACTCAGGCAAGTGAAAGTTTATTTTATGTGAGCTAGCCTTACTGAAGTAACTTGCAAAATTCAAGTTCACTTCAACATGTTGGGATTTTACTCCTTGTTTCTAGAGTAACCTGGATATTTTCTTATTCAAACAGTTTGTAACATACTGTAAAACACTTAAATTCTAAGGAAAAATTTAAGTTGTTGCAACAGTGTCCCACCAACAGTGTCCCATCAACCACCTAGCATTTCATGCTATACCTGAATATGCATTGGTGGTTTAAAGTCAGGTGATAATTTTGGTGTGCTGGTTGGAAATTACATCATTGCACAACTATATCTCTACTTAAAGAGCAGAATCAAAACAACTTAGTCTGCTAAAAGTCTTAATTTACGTCTAATTGAAAGCATGATTTTAGTTTTACTTTAATTATATGGTGCGCTGCTTTGTACGCTCCCCATCCACCGAGCTTCAGTCCTGGTGCATGTTCCCCTGTCTCATAACCCTTTTCAGCAACTGCCTACAAAGACATAGAGTTAGTTATTCTTTGAACAGCAAAGCCAGTGAATTTGCTACCCTCCTACCGACTTAGATCCTGTGCTCTTCTGTGCCGTCCGTCTCTCTCAATCTCTCTATCCTCTCCAGTCCCCTTTTTCCTTCCCCTCCCCTTGGCTCCCAGCTACCACCCCACTGCTTGGTGGATAATATGCCGTGGACTGACTCACCAGCTTGCTGTTGTCTGATGAAATGCATGAAGGGCAAGTTCTAGCTGCCTTTCTGATCTCTGTGCCTCTCGCTAGCTGGTGATTTTTCAGAACTTGACTGGAATTTCCTGTCTTCAAACTCTGGCCTTGTGCAGAGTCTGGCCACTGAGATTTTTGGGCACAAAGTTTAATGGCAGAAGTCTGTCCCCCTCCAATTTTTAACCTCCTTTCTCCTGTAGCGTCACTTCCACAATTTTGGGAACAGAACCGTGTAATGGGAGTGATTAAGGCATTGATAACTTACCCAAGGATTACTAAAAGTAATCCAATGTTTCACACGATCGCCAAACTTCTCAAAACACAGATTGGCATAATCATTAAAATAATTTATCATGCTTATATTTTGCCAGCCACCATACTTTTCTTGGAGAACCTTCGTAAATAAGAATTTCAAGAATTAATGATGTTATTTAAAGTTCAGCTGCCTATTAACAAAGACATTTATATTTCAGTAGCTCAGAAGGAGATTTTTTGAAACGTCCATGTATATAAACTACAATGCATATAAAATGCAAATAAATAGAAAATAATTAGAAGCAACACTTAAAAGCATGGAGACATCTTTAAACATTTTTTTAAATACACATAGTCCTTGAACTTAGAAATAAATTTCCTATCAGAAGAATTTATATGAGACATTTCAGTAATTTAAATAGTGTCTAACCTGTGGAAGATCCCAGTGGTAGAGGCTTACGATAGGGATAATATTGTTTTCCAGAAGACTATTAATTGTGTCATTGTAGAACTGTATTCCCTTCTCATTCACTTGCTCTGCTGATGAAACGTGCAGACAAGAAGTTACCTGGATTGTTTTTCAAATAACTGGAAGAACAGAAATCTAAAACTTTTAATGAAGGAATTTTACATCACAGTGATGGGTGTACTGTAATGGATGTGTAATGTTAAACTCTCTTCTGCAGACAAAGAAACAGAAATCTGTTTAACAGTAATGTTAAACAACTGTGGTATACTCACAAGTAAAAATACTTGCCTACTAATACTGGTAAGAATATGGTGAAATTGTTCTGCTTACTTTTGATGCCAGTGGGCATAATCCGAGGCCATGAGATAGAGAATAGATAGTGATTAACTTTCAGCTCCTTCAGTAACTGAATGTCATCCTGTGAAAAGAAAACCCAATTAACGTAGCTCAAGTCCAAGCAGAATAATTCTTCAGTTACTCGCCTGCCTTAAATAGTACTGAATGCAGAAAATCTATAGAAGAGTTGCACAAAAGAGGATTCCATCAGTTATTTTCTGCATTTGCTTTGAAATGATGGCTCTTTCCTCTTATCTACTTCCTTTTTAACCTTTTTCTTTTCTTGACTCTCCAAAGAAGTCCTGTAATGTTTTGTGTTAACAACTGTGGAAACTGAATGGATTCATCATCAAATAGAGGACAGTGAAATGACTCGAAGTATTCTGCAACACAATTATATTTATGTCAGAATTTATAATTTGCATGTTTTAAAAAAATAAAATAAGCCTGTAAATCTTGACCTCAAACATTTCAGCTTAGGCACAAAACAATGATTAACACAGGCTTTCATTTACTGTCTCATACTGGAGTTAGCACAAAAAAGAAAATTCGGTATAAATACATGTTCTTTTTCTGAGAAATCATACATCTTCGATATTAAATGAAATTAGAAATTGATGGTATATGAGCCAATGCAAAGAGAATTCTGATGAAGAAAGCAAATAGAGAAAGAGTGCTTTTATATAGGGGACGACGTAACTGAATACATCCAAGCAAGTTCTAGAAAGTATCTCAAAACACAAGCCCACAGTTCTTTCATATATGTGGAAAAACCTCAGTGGAATATAACTTATCAAATTAGTTGGAATTCCAATTATATAATATTGGCTTATCACAGGCATTTGGGTTCCTCTTGCTGTGTATATCGCTTTCCTCCAGGACAGTAATTCTAAAATTGTTTTTGATATTTTTAAGCTTGGAAACCTGTTGCTAATAGAGTTACATTGATTACTTATTTGTTATCCATTCAAAAAAATGGAAAACATGCAGACTGAATTTTAAAGCATCTGATAGTTTTATTATTCTTAAATATACATAGAAAACCTTTAAAGCTGCTCAAACACACAAAAAATATGTTAATTTTATTCAAAGCTCAAACGTGTTCATTGGTGGTATTCTAAGAAAGCATTTGGGCTTCCCACCAAATTTAGAATGTTTCTTTGGACACAAAAATCCTGAAAAACTGAGATGTATTTGGGAAATACTGGGGTATTGTTGATTCTAGGAGATTATTAGAAAAGAAGATTTTATTGAGCTAATTGAAAATATCATCCCTTGGTTTCCGAAGTTAAATGAGCCTATAGAGCAACTAAAGCATTTCATCTTTGCTGTTATTTCAAAATGGGAAATCAGCATCATGAAATGGCTCCAGAATGTTTCTAGAGGGATGGTTCCTCTTTAACGATACCTCAACTTTGTAGTAGCCGTCACACGCTGAATCTCCTGTTTCATTTCCAAACACTTTCCCTTTCTGGTGAGTAAAAGCATCCCAGATACTTGGTCCTTTCCCATCCTTGTCCCAGGCCCCTTCAGTCTGGTACGCAGAACTTCCAACACCCCATAAAAAACCTAAAGGTAGAAAGTAGTGAGTTATGACTTAAACATTTTCCTGCAAAACTGGTCTTTATACTGAATTTTCATATGAGAAATAATTGTTACACCTTCACAGCTTGGTGTGAAATGTGCGTGATTACATGCCTGCTGAACGAGAGGCCAATGTTTTCTGTGTAAAACCTCATCGGTGCGTAAAAAGGGACTGTCTGAAAATGTGCTATAGACTAAGGGTATCCTTTTCTGATGCACTGAAAAAGGAATTGAATTCTTTCATATATTGAACTCTGTTGCTATTATTTTACAGTGATGAGGTAGTGCATTGATAGCGTGACAGAAATGTCTTACAGTAAGAAAAAGTTAGGTTCCCACATCATTTCTGCCTGCTAGTTTTTATGGGATTTTACCCCATTGTTTTATGGGGTAAAGGATTACAAGTTTAGCTGTTATGTAAAATGTATAGAAAGATTCTGGATTATTTTTCTAGTGTTATTCAAAAGGATATGATTAATCCAATTTCATAAGCCACTTAAAAACCTGAGCATGAAAACAAATAGGTGCTTATATCTTTTTAGTTTTGATTTTGGTTGAATGAAATGTGTATGTATAAATAAATGTTGAAGAAAGAAAAAGGTTGCATAAAGCACTACTGAAGAGTGAATTAGGTAACACTAAACAGCTTGAAACAAACCCAACAGAATTATTTCACATTCATTTCTGAAGTTAGCTGCGTAACAAAGGATACTTTTGTTTATAATTCTTCAGTTGTTGTAGATGATTTATGAAAAAGTTGTCAGGTGTGATTTGTTATACTGTGCATCTTAGTCACAGACAGGAAAGGGAGATCTGGATATGAAATATTAATCTATTAGCATTTACTCTGACTTTACTGTTTTAAGTGGCTATATGAAGTGCAGGGTTATGTGAATCCTTGTATTTCCAGGGCTGGGTGCAGAGATGATACTGAGTACTCGTTCTGCAAGAGCCTGAATTTTTGTTTCTGCCATTTCCCTGGAAGGACAAAGAAAACCTTTTGGTAGCTTCCTTGTGCCAACAGACAAGTGGATTTAGCGCGTTATAAAAACCGCAGTCAGCTGTAGTTCAAAAGTACCAGCTGGGAAAGTGCCATAATAGAAAGAGCCTGGATTATTCTTTGTCCACTGGAAATCCTCAGCTGTATTCAGCCGTATGACCGGCACAAGCATATACCACGTTCTCAAAATGTAAGTCTTCCTTGCTGTTAGTTTCATCAGTGCAAAGTGTTCTCTGCAAGTTCCCACCTGCTAAAATAGAAAAGCATTGTCAGGTTTTGCTGCTTGACAAAGTGGGCTTAGGGTGATCAAAAGGGAAAAGCTGATTTTTTCTGCTGAATGGGTACGGTTGTCATTGAAGGCTAAAAGCAGTTCTTGGGCTAAGTGGAAGATGCAGTTAAGCTTCTGGCAGGGTGATGAAAATGAGAGAAGAATGAAGTGCAAAATGATAACTATGAGCAGCACTCCCTGCATATTTTCCATAATGTTCCTTTACTCTATGCTGAAAGTCTCTTTGTTGGTAGCTATTTTGTTCTGGATTTCAACCTGTCCCACCAGTGTCAGTGACTAAAACCTTGCAGACAGTGATTGTGGGTGAGAGCAAGAAACAGATGGGATAATGCTGCTAGCATCTTGCCACCTAAATATGTAATGGGAACAAACCTTGTGGAAGTTGAAAAGGAAAATTAATACTTGCAGTCGTTGCAGTTTTAATAATTGTAGCTTTTATCTTGATGAGGTCACTTTTATCCACTTCCAGCGTCAATTTAAAATGCTACGATGTATGCACTATATTTTTAACTGCTAAATCAGGTTAAACTGTTGGTGGGATGACCAATTTTAACCATTTTAAGTAAAGTTTCAGAAGGGCTTTGTAGAACAGCGCTATTTCCCCCAAATTTTTACAGCTCCCAAAGGATCTGTTTTATGTTCCTGAGCCTCTGTTGGTGAATTTGATGATGGGGTTAGAAAGTGAGGAAGAGTAGAACAAATATCTTCTTAAAACTAATCATATTTTGCATTGGAGCATTGTATAAAAAGTAAATACACCTGGAGCTTTGAAAAGCAAGCTGGGATTACAGCGTCGGACATGTACGCTGAGCCAATCAATTGGGCTGCTTAAGTGAGACGGAGCATTTGACAGCCTGAGGGGTCCCAAGAGCAGGTAAATGAAGGTCTGAAAACACCACGTCCTTGCCTGCCTGTACAAAACCAGCCTTGCTGCAGTCTGTCTGCAACAGGCAGGAAGGGAACTGCATTTTACACAGCATCTCTTATCAGCTCTTCTTGCACAAGCCTGGGGCGAGTGAGAGAATGAGGGTGGGAAAACCACCTTCAGAATCGGGGACATGTGAGCGCACTGTGTGCTCCTTCACCTTCTCTGTTAGGGGACATCAGTAATGGGAGAGACTGGCTAAACAGGACTGAGCAACAGTTTATTTCTGACTTGTTTTTTACCATCATTTTGTAGCATCTGTCTCCTCCATGTAAAAATGTAGGACCTGCACCTAAAGCCTGGTGGGAATCTTTGCGCTGTCTTCCCTGGGCTGTAGGTGAAGCCTCCAGTGACTTGTGGTACCAGAGCCAAACAGCCTGTGTAATACCCGTGTTGCTTGCAGATTGGTTCCTCACCAAAATCAAAAAACAAGTTTGGCTAAAATCAAAAGGCAAAGGAACCGCTTTTCAGGACATGGATAAATGTAAGACCTCAGACACCTCTCGTCCTTATTAGAGAGCATGCAATATCTCCTAATAAACACAGGAACTGCACAGCTGGTTTGGGAAATATATCTGCTTCAACATCAAAGGCCTTCAGCCTCAGATTAAAAGAATCTTTACCTCTGCATTTCTAATGTGAACATTTGGATTGCAAGGGGAAAAAAAAAAGAGCAGACTACAACCATTTAAAAAGCACAGGGTCTAAATGCTCTATTTTTATTCTGAATATAAAAGGTTGCAAATACATGTGATTTTAATTTACACATTGACAGTCCAATCTAGCTCTTCAGCCTCATCGATAAGTTAGTTTACATTTAGCTTTACCATTCGTATTCTTGCTAGCAGTGACGGATGGTCACATGAAAAGAAGAACAGAAATGTGTCCTGTGAGGTATATAATTGGTTGAGGCATTAATCCTATGGGAGCAGGAGTGTATACTTTTGCAGGGGTGCTGGTATTTCTGTTCCAAAGTTAGAGCATAGCTTTCCTAACATTTTGGGGTGTTTATTACGGTTTTAGACATTCTTAACTCAGTGATTTCTATTTTGGGTAACTCATTTGAATCTAGGAATAACAGTTATATCAAAATTAGTATATTTTTTCTCTCTTTGGCCTGATAAATGCATTAAAAATAATTTCAGTGCTTCAAGAATTGCTCAAGTGCGCATACCTTTGCAAATGCAGTAGAAGAAACGGCTATTCTAGTAGTGCAAAAAGGTTTGTCAAGTTTAGGCTGTAAGGCTGGTACTATAAAGCACCCTTTTGACTCCGTTGTTCTCTAGCAGCTATATTACCTTCTACCCTGATTATAGATCGAGTTATTTTAATTTTCTCCCATTTCTGGCTTACCTGGTGGTGTTCTCGGTGGATGTGTCCCAACAGGGAGATTCCTCTGAACTGCCAGAAATTTAACAGGGCATTCAGAATACATTTACTTTCATGGAATAATTGCCCGGAATTAATCCAACTGTCACAAAAACTCAGGAGAAACATCTAGTTGAAAACAGCATTTTGTTCACACAGCCAAAACAAAAAAGAACAATCCTTTTGTATGCACGGTCAATGCTGCAGGAAAAGGTTTAGCTTAACCATACGAATCTTTTAGCAATGAGGTATTTCCCTTTGTAAGCAAAATTAGCTTTGCAAGTGATCTATATATTCATACATAATTGCACGAGCTCTGCAACAGGGGATTTGTAGACATTTTTCTCTTGGTACAAATGTCTGTATCCTAGATGGTATTTGGCAGGGAAGTCTCACTGGGAGATTTTGTGAGGCCAAGGGGTTTGTTTTTACGTGGCATAATTTTGAATCAGACATTCAGGGTGCAGTCTTGGAAAATAATACGCTTTTTCTTTTCTCTTGTTTCTAGAGGAATTCCTTATGGTGGTGTCTTTGTGGAAAAAACAGCTCTCCCAGCCTGGGAGGTCAGCTGTTCAGCTTGAGCTAGAGCTGTTCATTCTTTTAGTTGTGTGAGTTATCATTTGGTCCCCCCTCACAGAGAGTATGCATTGACAAGGCTGTGAAAGGAGCAAACCCGTTGCTTGGGCTTGCCAGGCTGAAAACCTGTGGTTTCAGACATTGCTGCTCACCTGGCTTTCAGGAGTGAAAGAGTATTTCAAGAGTAGTGGTGAAGATAACTGCTGCTCCTGTAAGGGAGGCCTGGGGTGGGACAGAGATGCTGCAGAGGGAGGCTCTGGACAGCGTTGGTACAAAAGGTGTGAACCTTTCACCCCTCCAGCCTAAGGAAAGGGGGTCTGTGAGCAAAGGGAGTCTTGTAGGGGCAGCAGGAAAAGCACCAGCTCTGTTGGCTCTGCGTAGTTGGGTGATTTTTCTCCCCGCCACAGCGCACCCACGTAGCTGCCTGATGCTTGGGCTTTCTGTGAGTGAGTGACTCGTGACTGGAACCTGCTGTACTGTGCCTTGGAAGCTACACTGTCTGTAAGCAAATTCCCATTTATTTATTTATCTATGTGTTTTTGTCCTGCTTTTTAAAGCAGTCCTGGTGCCCTCTCGTGGCCAATTTCGTGAAAGAGCATTAATGTTAAAAGTGTTGCCAGGTAGCATAAAATAAGTAACAACTTTGTAGTTCATATACTGCCTCTGATCTCAGAACTGAAAATCTACATTAAAACTATAGAGCGAATATTGTCAGGAGCTCCTTGTTCATCTACACAGGTCTCTTGGTACGCTTGCTTGGCTTCCTGCTCGTCAGGATGGACCATTTTCAAGCATGGAGGAGGTGCTCCTTGAAAATCAACCAGCTCGTGCACTTTGTGATTTATGATGCACATAAAGGCCAGTAATGTATGCACAGGGCAGCCTATCACAGATAAGTTTGGTGCTTAAGGACGTTTTTGAGCACTTGCTGTACACTTGGCATGCTTTAGCTCCTGCAGAAGGTTGGTAGGGCAGTTTACAAAAGTCACTGCAGTGCTGCGTGACGCTAGAGTTGTTGTGATGATTAAGGGTGTGCATTAGTCATTCTTTAAATCACAATTGCACCTAAAAACCACCAAAACCAAAGGCTTTGGTGTGACAGGAGAGAGACTATGTTCTGAGAAGTGACAGTGGAAGCAGACAAAGAGAGATCACCCCTCTTTATGGATGAGAAGCTGAGGCCCAGGGAGACTGGACAGAAGTCGCACAGGGAGTTTGTATCAAGCTCAGAACTGACCTCAGATCTCCTGGCGCTCTGCCCAGTGCCATCCGTACAAGCCAGTCTGCTGCTTTAGGGGCTACCTCAGACATCACTAAAGTCATTTGGTGAATTGTCGCTGACTTGAGTGGTCAGAAGGAGTAAGCCCTTGGTGTGCACAAAAACATGATTCTTTCAAACTACATTTAACATGGGCTGCTAGAAACACAATGCTGTTCCACTCTGTAAGCTGTGTGTACATGGGTTTTCTTCTCCTAACACAATCTTTTTCTGTAATGTTGTTTCCCAGTTTCCTGCATAAAAGCCCAACTTTACAAAAAAAAAGTCATGAGATATTTACATTGCTACAGCGTGGTCATTTTTTCCTCTTGTTTCATCTTGGAAAAGTTTTATTAGCAACAGTTTTTAAAATGTGCCAGAAACACATCAAGGCTATAAAATCTTTTATTTTGTTTCACTGGTAAAAAGAATGTTAAAAAAATGTACTCGGTGGAGTCCATCCAAAATTGCCCAATGACTGCAGTAAAATAACCTGGAAAGTAGGTTACACAACTGGCTTACTGTGGTGGGTTGTGAAGTCAGGGGAAAGTCACGGCTGATTCTGTTTGTGGCTTATCTGCTGTTTACTTGTCTCCAGCCTTGAGTGGATCTTCATCCATAAATGGTGTAGATATTTATGTATTGTCTTGCTGCGGAACTACTACGTGACCATATCGCAAAAACTTTGCTACAAAACCCACTATCTTAAACAAATTGATCCTTATCCTCCTGCTTTATTTTCTATCTACTCTTCCTGTTGCAAAACCTTTTATCTCCAGATAAACAACCAGAGATAGAGTCACCCCTAATAGCAGATACCATAAATCTGGTACTTATTTGGTTTTTGCTTTTAGCCTTTATGTTTTGCTGATGAAAAAGTAGAAGCTGTCTTTCCTAATTCCCTGGCAGCTGTTCAGACAGCTAGACCGAATCATCCTCGTACAATTACAACCTATCTCCCCAGCTTCCCCATTCTTCACTCCCTTTCCAACCTTGAATAGGCCTTTTCTGTCTCAGAGAGAAAAATCCGTTCTTAGCATACAGTGACCAGAAAAACACGTAATTTTTCCAGTGTGTGGTCTACTGCAACTACCCTGAGATATTGGAGATTTTTCAAAATCAAAACAAAACCCACTTACAATTGTTCTTGGAACAAGAACACTTGTATAACTGTACTTGTATTTTTCTGTGTTACAAAATGACTTTCGTTGCATTATGTTAGCTGTTTTTGGAAACTTTTTATCTAATGCTCCACTGTGCTCATGGCCTGGACTTGCTTTTCAGAGAAAAATAGAAAATTGGAAGTAATTGAAATGAGGATGCCTTGCTTTATAATCAATTGAAATGAGGATGCCTTGCTTTATAATCAATCATGTTGCTTTGACTTGAAGCAGTTGGGGGAATGTAGTTGATAATAGAGATGATGTTTGGAACTGTTTCTTATGATCGAGTGAATCCTAAAGGCAGAAAGGAGCGTTTGGAAATGTGGGAGATGCATCTTATTGCCTATAGAAAGAGATCAAGGACACTGAAGACTCATTCTGCTCTAAAAAGCCTGGTTTTGAACTTGCATGTATACACCAGTGTTGCCCAGTAGCTTTAGAGTAAAGCTTGCCAAGTTTTCCATGCTTAGAGGCATTTTTATTTCTTACATAAATGCTTTTAGCCAGACTGATGTGGTCATATTTGCACAGCTCTGCCTTTTACCCAGTAAACTCTGGTGGACCTGACATTGTTATATGTCTTTTCCCCAGCTCTTCATGCCATCAACTGTCCTGGTCTGCTGACAAGCCTGCCTTCCCTTGGGCTACCAGGAGGCTCGACAGCCCTTCTGCAGCATCTAGGATGCAATGTGCTGGTCGTGGCTGGCACCATTAGCAGAATTTTACCATGCAACTGTTTACTACCCAGAGGTACCTCTGCTGGCCTCCCACTGTGGGATATACCAATCTTGTATCCTGGGAAATCTGTGGGCAGCTTCTGAAGACAGTCTCCATCTTAAGAGAACCTCCAGAAGTTTGGAAGATCTTGTGTCTGAACTGTGATCCTTGAGATGAGATCAAGATGGGTAAATCTGAAACTTACACCATATTTATTTAGCTTACACTGTTATGAAAGCAAGTTGCTATCCTATTTTATGCCTGTTAAGCACACTGAATAGCTGTTATCACTAACCACTGGTTTTACTGGGGTAATTTTTGGAAAAACGACTGTATTTGAGAATCTGCCATTTCTGTTTTGCAAGGAAAGATTGTAAAGATTGGCGAGGGTAGGGTAAATCTGCAGAATCTATTGTAGTTGTACTAAAAAATCAAATTTTAAAGGTCTCGTTTTTAAATAAGCTCCTAAATTATATATTCTTAATAATGTTTCTCGGTGCATGTAGAGAGGTGCAGAAACTTCCCCCTTTTGTGGAACGCTGTTCTCCCAAATGGTCAAAACTCATGAGACTTTGCACTGATACAAAGGTGTATATTGGATTTTGAATGCCCAAGCTCAGTGGCTGGTTGAAAATCCCAACCATGATGTATAATAAATGACAGATGTTATAGATACTCCTGGGTGCAATGAAGAAGGTCACAGGAGTTTACTTCTAAAAATCAATTTTAATTTATCTTTTCCTGCTGACAGCTTCGTGCTAAGAGTTGGCCTCCATTTGATGTGAACACTGAGAAGCTGCTGCAGGCTACCACTGATTGGAATTTACTTGTATTAGTCTAATTGCATGCTCTACCATCATCTGGTTGCAATCACAAAGAGGAAGCTTCTGAAGCTTGGGAATGAGAGAAAATGAAGTGTCTTGACAACTACAAAACACCGAGAATGCTTTTGGAGGTTTTCCCATCACTGTTTGTGAGTATGAACAAAAAGCCACAGCTATGTTTTTTTTCCATGTCCATCTTTACACAGCACCCGTAACATAAATACATATAACAACTAGGAATAGTGATAATTAACGAAGGTCCCCAAGCACTGTAAGCTGGTAATGAGTAAGAGTTCATGATTTTTTTTGGAAGCGGTTGAATTAGTTCATTATTGAATTAGTTGAATTAGCTCATTAGTAAAATCACGCAATTGTTCTCTCTATGGATATTCAACTTAGCTTATGAAACATTCAAATTCAGGGCTTCTGGCTGTCCAGTTTAACTACTAGTTTTAAAACACACCCCTTGAACATTTTATCTTTAATGCTGCTCTGTAAGGTATGACATTAGTCCTTCTCACATGCAGCAGGCGGACGCAAATTGTAAGGAACTGGGCACATAAAGGACCTTAATAACTAAAGACACTGAGACTAGTTTTGCTTGTGTTCAGGTCTAGAGGTTTAGGCTGGAGAGAGAAGTTGAGCGCCTTGCAGAGCATTTAGCTGTGCTCCACCAAGAGGCAGCATTGCACAGCGCTGGAGGAGCTTGGGGAGGGTCAGGGGAGTGCCAGGCTCCTTATTTCCCAGGTAAACTTTCAAACTTCATGGGGAAAGTGTGAAGATGAACTAGGATAATCTCCATTCTTGTACAGCTGGGGTGAGCTCCCATAGTGACAGTTGTTTAGTGGCATGGCCTGGGACTTCTTGTAGCTTATTTATTAAAACAAACAAAAAAAACTCACCAAAAAAAGCAATGGCCTTTACTTTTGCCTTTTCAGGTATAAATTTCAGAGATGAAGCCTTACTAGTACTGATTAACTGCTTCTACTCGAGTAGGATATGAAGTGATGCCAATGGAGATTTAATGTATTCTTAAAGTGAAATATCTGCCCCAATGCTTTGCTGTATCACAGCCCCTTGGTTGTTTTGGGAACTGATCCAAAGCTAAGTCAGTAGAAAGTCTAGCTAATGACAGGATGGCTTGGATGAGGCTCTGAGAGCCTTTGTCACTTCGTGATGTGAAGGGTTAAAATTTCAGGAGCCTTTTTTTCAATTTTAGGCAGTGAAAAAGGGAATAATGCAAATAATTTGTTGAAACATTGCTGGGAATCAGAGAATGTATTTATTAAAGTTTAAGAAAAAAACCCCAAACAACTCAACTCTCAGCTGAGGTTGTTGGATCCAAGCTCAGAAAAGCACGAGGAGGTGTAACTAGAAGCTTTATGAGAATCTCATCTTAAACTTGACCAGAAATTGGCAGTAAGATTATTGTGCTCTATAATTTGTACTGTGTTTAGTATCTGTGGCAACTGTTACATCACCATGGCTTCCTAAGGCATGCAGATGAAGCAACATTGACTTCTGTTGCCCAGTGCATTAGTGAGCCTGTATTCATTCCTTTGACAGGCATTTTTGCCTGGAGAGCAATTCAGGGAGCTCAGCTGAGAGTGTCAGATGGGTAGTGGGTAGTCCCAGTCAGGCTGGGGAAGTTGGTGCTTCTGAACTGGGTTAAACACTGATACCAGGCTTCTCAGTTTCTATGGATTCTGAGTTTGAGTGCTAATATCTGCAAAAATGGAAACTCAGTGAGCTCTCTGATTATGTCCACTTGCAGAGAGAAAGCATAGTTCGTTGTGTCTTGCTGCTGAACTCATTCCTCCTCAAGTTTTCCATCTGTAAGTCTGTCTGCCTTCCTGAGAGACTTACCTGCAAAATGCCTTCTGATCCTCATGCTAGAACAACAAAATAATTGCATCGATGTCGCTGAGGAAGGGATAATTTTTTTCCCTGCTGTGTTTATACAACACTTAATTAACTAAGTGAAGTATTTGTATTGAGCCGTAGTACTAATACTACTAAAGAATAATGGTGGGTGGGAGGATGGACTTCCAGGCTAGACAGCAGCATCAACTTCTGTCTGCATAATCGGAGGCCTTGCCTTAAACCAGGAGGTGTTACAGTGGGGTAACTTACATTGTGAATTAAGCATGTCCTTGTAAATCCAGCGCAGAAGATAGGCTGGACAGTAGTAGTTCCAGGTAGGGATGATTTATTAGGTTTTCTTAAACTTTTAAAACTTGAAAATAGCTTGGAATTAACAAAAAAAGCCATTCTAACTAACAGTGCTGTCTTGATACAATGCAGGTTGTAGCAGCGCCAGTATTTCAGGTAGCTGCATCCTAGGATAATAATGGTGTTTTTTTTAAAGATGCTGCTAAGTGATACTTGAGAGCATGTTTGTTAACTTTTTTTACTACTTCAATTCAAAAAAGAATCTTAGCTACAGTCATTGCTGAAGTACTTGAATTTGAAATAATCCAAGCTTATTTAAGACCTTTTAAAAAAGAACTACATTCTTTACAATGAATCCTCCAGTTATGCCAAAACTACAAATTCCAAAATATATTTGTAATAATAATAATGCTAAAGCCTCCAAACATGCCAAATTTCCAGTCTTGTGGATATAAACTGTAAGCATTATGCATTTTTATTTCAACCATCAGATCCTTGTCTCTGAAGAGAGTATCATTGAGGAACAGTTTGAGATAAGCAATATGGACCAGAAGAATGTAAAGACATCCTGATGGCTATCAGAACAGTAAGTCATATTTTTTTCCTAAATATTTCTAACATAAGCATTTTTCTTTATAATGTAAAACAAGCAGTATGACACATGGAATCATAAATTGATTTCTCTGAGAGATTGTGCAGGTGGGATTGCAGGCTTGCATAAACTTGAAAATTGTATTTCTCAAATGGGTTTCATACTGGTGGAGATACTCGAGGTAACGTTTTTTTTCTACAGAGACAGTGTCTCAAAAGAAAAGTTACTTGATTTGTAGCTTAGTTCAAATCAAAAGGGTGGATGTAAATTGTCTTGTGAGAAGAATGATTATGTAGTCTTTGAATTAAAATTTGTTTAAAACTTTGCTAATGGTTGATTAACTGCTGAAAATGAACATTAGCACTGTTGTGTTCCAACAAAAATCCTACAAACATAAAATTGTTTCAGTTTTTTTGCAATCAGATGTGACTGCTACTTCTGTTTCGGGTGTATGTACATAATCACATGCATGAACACTTCTAAATAAGGACATGCAAACAGAGGTAGGGAGTAATATTTTTTTTCTTTTAAATTGCAAATTTCAGTGGGAATTTTCCAGAATCAAGTGAGCTAGGAATGATTTTGTTCTAGCCTTGCTCTGATACATTGCTTGGCTCCAGACTAGGCCTTGCTTGTCATTTGGCCAGTGGTCTTAGTGCTTTAAACCACAGAAAACAGGGTTTGCAAATGCTATGGATGATCCTGAAAGGAAACAGATGGTTTCTCAAACACAGAACTCGTGGCAGTGGAAGTTTTGAAGCTCTCTCGCAGAGAAATGGGGTTTTGTTACCATTGGTTTACTGAAAACAAGAATATATTATACACTATATTACATTCAGATGATCTCATGCTAATCAAAACAATCTTGTGGGACCTCTGATTCTGATTAAGCATTTGGGCTGAAGGGACCGTGCTACCATCCTACCTCATTGGCAGGGGTTTTGTCATGAGACATTTGTTATGTTTTTGAAGCAAATATTTCTGTGATAAGTGTTATATTAAAGCCCACAAGGATATGAATAATCCTGTTTTCAGTGAAGAGTTTAAACTGCATGCTATAAATAAAAGCAAGGCCACACATTGACTCAAAAGGTAAAAAAAAGAAATACTGAATAGCTCTGTTCATCCTGCCCACTAAATGGGGTGAGGCCATGGGGAAAAATATCTTTTAATTGTATCTCACAGGAGAAGTGAATTAGGACTGCACAAGGCAACCTTAATTCTGGTGTTCCCAGCTCTTGAATACTTGACTTTTCAACCTTAAAATAGGTGGGTGGAGAGGTGGTTATTATTTTTGTTTTGTTTGTCATTGTGCAGCTAAATTCCACTTGAAAGTGCTTGGTGTTCTAGAATTTGTTCTTCTAGTGCATTCCATCTACTTAGTCTCAATTGCTGGTTTTTAAACTGAGCTAGGAATGACAAATTCTCCCTTAAAAGGATTGTTTTCCTCATTGTGAAGTGAGGCTCTTAGCTGCCATCTTCATTTCTTTCTGGTCATAAAACTCCAGCCATCACACAAAGATCAGCAAGTCTCCTTAAAATGAATAGGCGCCCCAAGGAAAACTGAGCAGCCTGCGAAGCAATTGTATCGAAGTGACATCAGTGCTCAGATATTTTCATCTTGGCTATTCCAGCAACATTCAGTCAATAACGGGCAGCAGAGCCAGTACACACTGACTTGCTTTATTGCTCCCCCACTGAGAACGTGTCTCTTTGTAAGAGACCCCGCAGAAAGTGGTAGGTCCAAAAACTAAACAGTGTTGTTCCATATCGAAGGACTTGCCTTCGAAGTCCATGCAGCGCGCTGTTGTCCTTCAGCCAGAGCTAGCTCAGTGAGCAGTGCCCTGCTGAACTTCAGCCTTGTGATCCTGCAAGTTCTCTCATCATCAAGTTCTCTGACTGCTGGGCATCAGCCTTGACATCAGCCTTTACAGATCTTAGATACCTTTTAAGTGTTGTGTGGCCAACTACCACCAGAAAATCACTCCTGACATTGCTACTGACCCATTCTGAGAAGCTGAAAAATTCATTGTATCTGTTGTATTCAGTTTCCCAGTGTGAGGTATCATGATGATAAGGCCAATCTCCACTTTAAAGTGCTGTAAGGGTTAGAGACTAAAAATAACCGTTAGCATCTAAGTATTTTAGCTCTTAAGTAGTACTGGTAATTCTCTAAGATCATTAATTCCTTTAACACCACCTAAAGGAATTCTACAGTCCCTACTTTACAAATGGGAAGTGGATGCACTGGGCAGGATAAGAACTTGTTTTGTCCTTTCTTAGTTTAGTAGAGGTGGGATAGGAACAGAGGAATACATTGATGTTCTTGAGCTCTCCTCTCCTGGATTGTACCTTCTGGGGAGAAAGTAATTTTCCCCAACCTTCTCCCATCTCCTTACTAATGTCTTTCCATGTAGAAATAATATTTGGAATCTGAGACTGGGCCTTCTGAAGTGGTTTCCATCTTGCTGTCCTCCTGAGAGAACTTTATGATAAGAATGATCATGTTCAGCTATGTATAATTTCAAATCCATAAAAAAACAAGTCCCCTTGTGTTTATATACACTGCAGCAAAATGTACCTTTAAGGAGAAAACATTGCTTCACTGTGACTATCTGAATTTATTGGCTATTAGAAGTCTTATAGTGTGTGGCTCGCATTTTAGAACTCTGATTTCAAGCTTAATGTGGTCAGGAAATATAAAAATACATTTATTTATGTCATCTACTAAAAATCTCAACCTATGTTACTGCTAGTCTAACCAAATCGGTGTTTATGTTGGAGATGAATGATCGGTTTGTAGCTGCCTGTGTTTCTAGCCAGGCTGAATGGAATGATTCTGCAGCAGGACTGTGTGTGTATTTTTTTTTAACTTCTTTTTATTTACTGCATGTGGCAGCTATTTCCTTCCTCCCAGAACCCACTGCCCGGTTCTCAAGGGCAGCGCAGCTATCTGACTCCTATCAAGCTGTGTATGTGGAGTGATGTGATTTAGTGAATTGTTCAAGGTCATCAAAATTCAGGCAGATATTTCATTCCTACCGATACCTGTTTGCTGTGCAAGCTTGGATTTGATTTGCTTTTCCAAGTCTTTGGAGTCTGCACATCAGCACCTACTCTAGCTGATATTTGCACAAGCTTTCCTTGTTATTAATCTTTAGGAAAATATCTTTGAATATAGTTTCTCCTCAGACATTTGATAACTAGACATTCACACAGGATGTGAGATCCCATTCTGTCCCTCCAGTAATAGCTGGTTAGGAAGAAGCTGCCAGAATAGCTGCCAGAGGAGAAGAAGGATCAGGCTTGAGACGTTTTCCTAAAAGACACACAGGCTTTTTAGGGTGTGATGTTCAGTGGTCCTGAACAGCCACAACATGTCAGTGAAATGATCCACTATAAGGTGTTTTCCACCTTGAAAACTAATTTCTTGAGACTTTTCCCAAAGAGGTGGGTGATTTTGTGTTATTTCTGTATTCGGGACTGAAGGGGGTGGGGGAAGTTTCCTGCTTTTACACCTACTTTAAACCTGAGCAGACAAGTCTGCCTACACCACCATGCCTTTTAGCTTTTTGTTTTCAAGCACCATATATTTTTTTCCTGCCCTGTTCAGTTCAATCTATATTAATTTCTGTCCCAATGGCAAGCTACTTTCTAGTGCTTACAACATTTTGTTACCTACCTGACGTGTGCTGAGCCGTATGTGACCAAGCTGACAGAAACTGCTTCTGCCAAGAAGCAGGAAAGGTATCTCCATACCTGTTGTGTTCCACCAGCCTTCCTGAGCTGTCCAGCAGTTAATTACAAGGACTCAGACTAAACTCACTTAAAATGCACCCACCCCTTCTATCCCTTCTTCATGCCTCAGATTAATTTTTATACCACATTTTTCACACTGTCTCTAGTAGGCTCTCCAGGACAGGAGGGCAGTAACCAATCTCCAGAGATCCCTTCTAACCTTTACCAGTCTGTAAGCTCCCTGTTTTACTGCTCATGCTTAACAGATTTACATACAAGGATAAGAAGGTGCTGCTCATCATCAGAGATCCATCCAAAGAAAAAAAGCTTTGGAAACAGATGAGCTTTGCACTTTCAGGTTCTGCTCTAAATTGAGAGATGAGGAGAAAAATGATTCAGTGAATATAAATGAAGCAGTGGGAAAGGACTCAGAGGAGCTCTGGGAAGCCTCTTGGAAAGAAAATTAGGGGTTTGAGTCTTTATCACCAGAGGTAATATCTAGTATCAGATCAAACATTATAGGAAGAAAAAAAATCATCTTGTATAAAACACCTCAGCAAGTGACTTGCAGTCTTTTTGTGAACTGCAGGTGCCTAAAACTTCCCAGTGGAGAGAGCTACATCCCTACAGCAAATTGTAGCCTTCTGACAATAGGCTTTTCTGTCTCAGTCGTGTTTCACAGATTCTTCAGAAGTAGCCCCAGACTCCACAGGTGAACCACAGCCTGGGAAGAACTGTCTTGCATGGTAAAGACCACATATGCTTTTCTGCAACAGGCACAAAGAACTCTTGTATCATTTTTCCGGTCAAGGGTCCCTTGATAAACACTTTGCAGGAGGATGTTTCTCTGGTGATCTAACGTGACGTATTTGAGTAAACCACGTCAGATGGGCTGCAGCAGCTTCCCTTCTGTTACCTCCTTTCACTTGAGCTTTATTTTTGTTTTTTGTACGCTTGAGCTGTTCCTGGGATAAAATAATACACCCAGCGATCTCAGCTGACCTTTTACGTACCGTAAGAAACAGGTCTGAATCCCCTGAGCCATGAATGCAGAGGGTTTTTGGTGTAATTTCCTGGAACAGGTACAGCTGAGGCGCTTTCGTTGCTGAGACCGGCTCTGCAACGGGCAAGCCCTCTTGGCATCAGCACACTTAACCTTTTTGTTCAGCAAATTTCGCATCCTGTGTAGGTGGACAATGAATACTAATATGATGCAAATGATTTCCTTTTAAATGTGAAGGCTCTCTGATTAAAAACACACTGTCCAGGAACTCTGGGTCTGTTCTATTCCCATTGAACAGAACGCCCTTGTTGCCTTTGACTTTAGTGATTGTGGGATCAAACTCTTAGTTTCAAATAGGTTGTGAGTAAAATTTTTTTTCCTCAGAAACTGAGGGTGAATTACCAACTCAGTAAAGAAGGTGTGAAGAATGCAGAGCAAAAAAAGCCAGGAGGATCTGGGGAAAAAATTCAAAGAAGGAAAAAAACAGCGTTAAATATCTTGTTTGAGAGTCCAGAAGTTTGTTAGAAAATCAGAAGCTGAGGTTGGTGGAAGGTGTCGTGGGACTTGTTTTGATATAAGCAGGAGGAGAGTTGATGAAAAGGTGAATTACTGTGCCTGGGAGAATGCTGGAACTTCCATGATGTCTTGGGTTTGATTACTCTGAAATGCAGTCTGGACCATGCAGCTTCCTTCCTAGCTACTGGGGAAGTTACACCTTGGGATTATTCACCCAGTGAGGAAATAATGTTTTAAGTATCTTTCTTTGGGTTTCCATGTCTTATCTACATTGCTTCTCCCTTCATCTATAGAAAGTCTTAAAACAACATTAATATGTGTTACAGAACTGAAAATAATATGGATGTACCGAGTTGGGTAGTTCTTTCATGAGGCTATTTTTAATTTATATTAGCACTAGTTTAGTTATCTATCAGGTATCAGAGCTCTGCTTATACTGTGGTTTTGCTATACTGTTCTCCTAGTTTGTTTTTATTGAAAAAAAGATATTCTAAAATTATGGGAGAGCATTGCTCATTCTAATAAATATTTTCTAATTAAGATGTTCTTGTGAGTGCCATCCCCCAGCAAACAATCCTGACGCTCTAGTGGAACCATAAACATGTGTAGTGCTACCAGCCCATGCAATCCTGTAGGCAGAGGTGGGGTCTAGGTGATTTTAAAGGAGCTACTTTGTTCGCTGTGGGAATTCATCCATCTCTGGGGTAGAACTTCCAGTTGTTTTAACAGTATGTATCAAGATTAGTAGCCAAGTCTTGTATACTCTCAGCTCCTCATGCCAGCCCCTAAATGCACATCATTAAAAAACAAACAAACAAAACCAATTTGGATAGGCCTTGTTTATGGGCGTGCTTGAAAGAAAACCAGCCAGCAATAATGCCCACCAAACAATTCCACGTAGAAAAATGTGGCAGTGCTGTAATACAAGGCTTTAACACCAACAGAAACGGAGAGTCTGTTGTTCTGAATGGGCTGTCTCTGGAGTATCCGCTTTATGGAAGTTCTTTGACTTCCATAAGGATTTCTGTATAGGTTAGCTGTAAAGTAGCCGAGGTCTCCTGGGCTCCTTTGCCTTGTCCTGCCACAGAAATCTCGTCTAACAGCACTGGTTTGGGAAAGGAGCCATAGAGGAAAAAAAGAACAGGCTCCTTTTGTAGCTAATAACTTCCTTTAATTGGTAATTAAGCTGCCTGCTACTTATAAATGTCAATAAAGGTCAAAATATTTAGAAGCAGAATCATTTTAGTGGCTTCCCATTTCTCATTGCATAAGCTGCCTGCTCAGACCACACACAGGCACATTTGAAGATGGTTAAGATTGCAGAGACCTCGTCTTCCCACCAAACTCTTATATAAAGCGGCCCAGAAGGGGACAGAGCAGCTTTAGTCAATAGGAGGGAGGATGTGAACCGAGTCTACTGGGTGAGCATTCCTCACATTTTGGAATACCACCGCAGGCGCTGGGGCTGGATCAGACAAGGGGCTGGCCAGATGGTGCTCTCGTTTACTCTTTAATTCAGGGAAAGGCGGTTGCATCTCATCCCTGTGCAAAATTAGTTGAGAAAAAACTGCCTGGTAACAGATTAAATACCAATTGCAGCTTGAAAAGGAGAATTAGTATTAATCCTGTTGCTTCTATTGAGCAGAGAAAAATACAGAGGGTTCTCTTGGTTTTGCTTGCAGTCCCTGAGTTAACATGTACGAATACTTATTTTCACTGCATGAATTTGCTGATTTTGTGAGCAGATTCTTCCCACTGAAATTAATCAGTTTACAAGGGGGCAAGCGAGGGGACATTTGGCTTTGAAGAGTGCAGAGAATGTATTCCCAGAGGGATCTTTGATCTTTTTATGGTGTTTTGTTTTTTTAAAGTGTGTGTGTCTCGCAGAGGCTTGGTGGTTTGGAAATGAGAGCAATAGAGACTAGACTTTAGCTTCGCCAGGGGAGGTTCAGGTTGGACATTAGGAAGAATTTCTTTACAGAAAGGGTCATTAGCCATTGGAATGGGCTGCCCAGGGAGGTGGTGGAGTCACCATCTCTGGAGGGGTTTAAGAAAAGCCTGGACATGGCACTTAGTGCCCTGGTCTAGTTGCCATGGTGGTGTCAGGGCAATGGTTGGACTCGATGATCCCCGAGGTCTCTTCCAACCTGGTTGATTCTGTGATTCTGTGACTTTTACATGACACCTTTAGAATATGGCCTTCTTTTAATGCTTTCCCAAAACATCTTTGAGATGCTCAGAGACTAATTTACCACTCCATGAGGTTGCCATCTAGGACGGGTGGGTGGGTGTGGGTTTGTGTGTGCCAGTACGAATACATGTATATGTGAAAACAAACCTTATATTGATGTGAGGCACATCCAATTCCTGCCTCTCGCTATGCTGCATCTAGGACCGTACATCAGTGCCTCCCCATCTCCATGACCTCTAGTTCTGGTTGACATGAGACCTGTGTTCAGACCAGCCCAATCAGAACATGTGTTCCTCAGCAGCTGTAAAAGTTGTCCCTTTCGTGACAGATGTCCCAATATGGTCCCTTGCCTTCTCCTGTGATTCCATGTACCAAATGTGTTGCATGTGACATGATCGTCACCAGAGGAGAAGCGGGCAGCATGAGTGGCTTGGTGAAGGAGTTCTCACAGTCCCTACAAAGATGTCAGCTGATTAAAGATCTCTGACTTTTAGAAGAAAGCAAGAGATTTGAAGTCCTCTTCCATATTTCAGTCCTTAGTGGCCAAGGGCTCCATAAGGATTTTCCTTTTGCCTCCTTCTGGCTAGTGGGAGGACCATGCAGTGGTGCTTTGTTGAATCTGCAGGTGGAGATGAAGTGACCAGATAGCTTGTTGGGTAGAGCTGGGAATGGGAAACCGATGATCCTCTGGTCTTTCCTTCCTACCAGACTGAATTGGGGATATTGGTGAGGGTGCAACGTGCACCCCCCTCAAGTTTACTCTTGGTAGCATCAGACTGGATCGGTGGGAGACTGACTTTCAGTAGTCAAAAATGCTCTGCAAAGTCATGGGATTGTCTTAAAGACCATAAGCTTAAAGGGGATAAGTACACTTTCAAAATGTGTTGTTGCCTTGTGCTTTTGAGCCGTTAGACTGGTTTTCCCTATTTTCTTCCAAACTTTCATTTTGTGATTGTGACGGTGAGAAGCTTCTTATTAAAAAACATGACAATAGAGCACTCTGAAAATCAATTTTATGACTTCAGAAGTTGCTCGTTTGCTAATAATAACATATAATTATTCCAGAAGAGCAAGATAACTGTTTGACCATCATACCAGAAAAATAATATGTATTTTTATAGTAAAGACACAAACATTAAAGATATAAATATAAACATATTTATATTAAAGACACAAATATATTAAAGATAAGTAGATGTGATTCTTGGGGATATTGTTTAGTGGTGGGCTTGGCAGTGCTGGGTTAAGGGTTGAACTTGATGATCTTAAAGGTCCTTTCCAACCAAAACGATTCTATGAATTAAATAGCATTATGAGACTTTTATTCAACTGATACTTCCTGCATCACTTACATTGCTTTTCTACAGCAAGCCTAGATCCCAAGATCTCATCATGCAGTGTAGAGAGTCCTCCAAAAAAACTTTTTATTCAACACCCTCCCAACTCCTTTCCAGAGGTCTGGTTTACAGTGTGGTCCCACAGACTGTTGCATCAGCACGAACAAAGGGGTGCTGAACTTCAGCAGTGGAGTTAACGGCTTCCATCACCCCCCAAAATGCCTCCTGTAACTGCTGACAGGACGTGGAGGTCTCAGCTGGCTGTTCTTTATTCAGTTCGTATTGCTTCACCTTTCATAAATTCACTCCCAATTTGGCTGGGGATGGTATTGTGTATGTGTCCATCTTGTTAACAGCCAAATACCTACAAATGAAGATAAGCACTCAATTAATTTAAACTTTCATTTTCATCTTACAATTTTTTTAATACAATTAGGGTTTGTACTGCTCCTTCTGAAAAAACTCCTCCCCAGTAACAGTGCAGCTCTGCACCAAGCAGCCAGTGAGTGCCAGGCTCCCAGACGCTACCAGGCAGTATTTCTGTCTGCGCCTCTCTGTCTGCCCCAATCCATCCCACTGTCCCACATCGTTTCAGCTAATAGAATTTGCAGATTATTGGAGGAGGAATAGAGGAATGGGAAGGGTGACTTATTTCTTACATCGTGATCCTGTGTATCTTCAGTGGGACTGAAGGAAAAAGCAAAAAGAGGGAAAGAAAAGGATGCAGGCAGGATTAAAAAAACAAAATTAAAAGAAAACAGAGGACAAAAGAAAATAATTCCTAAGTGTAATTCCAATACTGATTATTATTGCTTCAAAATCTATATATTTTACTGGGATTATATGTAAGGAGGAGTGAATGAGTTGGGGAGGAAGGTATGTACACAACTCCCGTATCTACTGTATTTGTTTCTCTTCTGTCTGGGCCTTCCCAGATGTACCATTGGCACAGAGTATCCAGCCTGTCATCCCCTGGGCATGCGCTGTACAACTGATCAACTGATCTGCGTCGGACATCTATGTGTAGGCTGCGGAGTTAATCTGGGAATGTTGGCGGTCGTTTGTGCAGAGTAGTTGCTGTACCACGCTGTTGGGTGTTTGGAAGTCCCTGGCAATGGGCTAGAGCTTTCAAATCCTGTCCAAACAAAATCTGCGGCCACAAAGGAAGATGTGTCCATATTTTTCAAGACTTGTGGAAGCCACACACCTGCCAAAGTCATGTCAGGATTGGTGCCTTAGTGACATGCAGAGATCACAGTGGCCATTGTAGTGCTCAGAAATGTCCCTTCAAAGAAGTTCTTGTTTCTACTCAGTGCGTCTACTCAATGCCTGTGCATCTTCTACCTGTACCAGGAGAGTGGAGGATAACAAAAAAGAAGTCAGAAGATATGGAGGTGGGACTCTCCTTCAGATCTCATCAGTGCTACTTGGCAGCATACCTGTTACCCGTCCTTCTCTATTGAGTAGTTTAGAGGGACACCCCAGAAGAGCTGCGCTGCTCCAGGCTGCCTGCCTGGGAACCCCAGCAGTGGCAGCATGAGTTAGCCTCGTCGTTCGCCTGAGCCCATCGCCCCGTCTTGCTGCGAGTTGTTTATCTTAGGCTGGGGCGGGCGGCGTGGAAACGCTTGTGATCACTCATTAGGAATTCTTTCCACAGTTCCTTTCTCTTCTAATTCACATAAACAGTAAATCACTGCTGTCAATTATGTAACCCTGCGCATCAGCGGTGCAGCTTAGCTCTCACATAACACTGAGCAGTGACAGCTACACTCAACCAACAAATGGTGCCGCACATTTTCCTATACAGTTTCCCAGCACTGAGCGTATGATTTAGATTCCTCAGCCTCTAAAGTACTCCACTGGGTGTCCTTTAATATTGCATTATATTACTCATGATGCATAGTCGATTCCATTGCTTCCATTTACTTTAGCAATGATAAATGTCAGAAACTGTATGAGAAGTTTATAAATTTTAAGTGCTTTGCAGGCAACTGTTACCCAGAGAAATTTTCAAACTGTTTGTTACTGGTGAAGTGTAAGAGTCGTGGAAAAATTGCTTCCAGAAGCTTGGTTAATGAGTTTCAAAAGAGGGTAAAATGCATGAATTCTTTATGACTAAGAAGGATATTAGTGTCAGGATTTTCTCTTCTGTAGCAGTCGTCAATTCTGCACAGTTAACATTTAAAAAGGGTTACAAGAATTTAGCAAAAAACCCTGGAACCCAAGGAACTTGCAGCTCAGCTTTTCTCTCTGTAATGTTGTCATGATGAAGTGTAAAGTTCCTAAAAGTGTTCTGTTCAGCTGCAGGAGCCAGCAGGGCTGCGCTGGTGGGTATGAGCATCCTGGCCCAGCGATGTGTGTGTACAGAAAGGAACTGCTCAGGCAGTTGGGGTGAAACGTGCTTTGGTCAGGCTGTGTTAATACAAGTCTGCGTCGTCCCCCTTACTTGTGTTCGTAGTATCCCAGTGTGGAGCGAGCTGGAGGCTGTGCGTTGTGGTCTGGCAGCGCTTTCTTCACCGGGAATGGTTTGGCCAGCCTGTGTATTACTGGTCCCTCTGGCTATTTGTTGGCCATGGATTAGCCACACTGCACGATGTAAATAGGGCTCCAGGCCTGCTGTCTCTGCTGCTGAAAGTGGTAAACAACAGCTAGTAAAGCAGGAGGACAAAGAAAATTGAGAAGGAGTTACGGAAGTTTTACAGGATACTGTTCTCTCCATTTCCCACAAACAGTGAGGTAGAGCGTTCAGTGAGAGGAATACGGGACGTTGGCTTTACTACAGAGAGCTGCGAAACCTTTGGGGATGGAATATGCTCTGCCCAGAGATGTTCATTCTTATTTAATCATCGCGGGAGGGCCTGCTCATGTCCTGCCTGCCTCAGAGAGCTCACAGCGTATGAAATCAGTCCTGAGGAAGTAGGGTTTGCCCAAGCCCACGCAGTGCTTGTTGGAGGGGTTCAACATCTACACTCGGGCGTGTAATCTGGGCAGTTGTGTTCATCGTTCACAGCAGCTTTATTGTCTTTGAACTGAACTACTGGCTTAGGGTTAATTACTTTATCGGTTGCTCTGAGTGCGCGACACAATTCCAGCTTCTCTGGAAACTGTGGAGAGCTTCTGCATATCACTTTCTGAAGGGCTGATGGCTACGTCATCTTTGCAGAGGTAATTTAAGCTGTGTACACCCCTGTTGAGGTAGCCTGGCTTGAATGATAGCAGTCAAACAGCAAATCATTGCTGCAGCGGCACAGGCTGATTGAATTAGTGACTGACGAGCTTTGTGAGCCCATTCTCCTGACCTGACCCTTCCTGCTCCCATCAACCAGTCGCTTTAAGGTAACAGAGCCACCATGAAGGACCACCCACTCCCCGAGGTGTAGGAATGGGCAGCATGAATTATAACCCAGTTACTGCTAGAGTGAAGATGATTCCTGTGAGCTACAAAAGTTTATCTGCAGAAACGCAAAAGTTTTAATGGGATCGTGGGTGGCTCAGAGGAGCAAGGCAAGCGGTAGGATCTCTCCCATCTTCCTTTGGAGAAAAGTCCTTGCGTTAGATGAGGCTGTGGTTTGACACACGTCATTCACTGCAGTCACAACTGTGCAAGAGAACCTTCAGCCTCGAGTTCTGCTGCTGCCGGCGGTCGCTGCAGCAGGTCAGGGTTATTTTAAATCGGACTTTGACGTTTTACTTTCCTGTGTTTTGTGGTTTCTTGTTTCCCTTCCCCGACAGCCCAGCCTTTGTGGGGGTGGTGGAAGAGGTGGAAGCCCAAGCAGTAAAATATGACCTAAGAAGAATATAACAGTTTTCAGAGACTCATTTACTGCAAGACATATTTAGACCGATTGCAAGCTGGTAGGAATCCATGCAGAGACTGTGTGAGGCTCGAAAGTAAATATTCAATGAGATGATGGGCTGTATTTGTCCCAGCCTTCAAGGCTGTGTCTGTGAAAGCCCGTGAATGATAGGCAGTATGGAAGATCTTTGAAAGTCTATAGCAAGAATAATGCATAACTGCTAATATCGGATCCATATGGCATCTGGTACAGCTGCACAAAAATATTCATCAGACTTTCTGTTCCTTGCAAACTGTGCTTCGATTATATACATTGTCCCTATTGTGCATTGTAGGGGATGGTCTCTTTCATATGCCAGCGTCTTATGGCTTTCATTTGTTCACAGACCTCCCACTAAGTGACTGCTGATTGAAAACCTTTTTACTTTCTTGCCAGGTTTAGCAAAAAGGGCTTGGTGTACTTAGTGCCTTTGATCTGTCTAGGATGAACATTTTCATTGAAAGAGGTAGATGAGTCATTCTATATTTGACATCAAGCTATCTTGGAATACCTCTGGGTTTGCCTTTTCAAGCTCTTTTATCTTTTTTTTTTTGCATGTGGCTATAAATATTTTGCTCTGCAAGAAGCATGAAGCTCTTTTTTGGAAATGAAAGAGCCCTATTCCAAATAGGAAAAACACACTTAGCTAAGGTTTGTGCAGTGCATATTTAGTGGTGGAAGGTGCTGTGTTGGCCCTGCCTTGCTTTTCAATACAATATCCTGCAGTGTGAAATGAATGGCTGTATTTAGAGGTATCTGGAAGTGATGACTGATGTTTGGAGAGGTTACAAGGCTTTTCCTTTTCCACATGAACTCTCCAACCTGGCATTTCCACAGCAGTGAAATACTTCTGGGGCTGAGATCATCTGATTATTATTTCCTGTGTCATGTGCTGAATTTATTATTTTGTTGAGTATTACAAATATATTCTTGAGTTGCCTGAGTTTTGGATTCTCGGCAAAGTTCACTGGCGTAACAAGGATATTGGACTTGCAAAAATAACTTTTTCTCCTTGGGGATTATTTAGTTGTGATTAGTGAATGAAAGTCACAAATGAAGGGGAAAAAAAAAAAAAAAGAGGGAGGGGGAAATTCAGTAAAAATGTTATTCTGGTATTGTGCCAGCATATTATATAGTCAGTTCAGGAAAAATTGAAATTTGTATTTTTGTACTGAAAACTGTTAAAAGCCAGGCATTCAGACATTTTATTTGCTTCAGTATCCAGTATTTTTTCTCTTCTTTGGAAAAAGTGAATGCATTTGTGCTAATCTAGGATTATTTCTGGTCACAGCAGAATCACAGCGTTGTTACTGGGAATTGCATAGGCCAACAATGGGTTCGCTGCCTGAGAAATACTTTCGTGGAGACTTTTTATATTTTTTGTACCTCTAAAAACTAGAACAGAGTCTAAAATCTAGTAAAAGCTCTTCATAGAAGCATCTGTGTCCCTGTTAATATTTAAATGTGTGTGCACTCCTTGCAAGACCAGTAAGTATAAAATAAGGATGTCAGAAATAGCGAGAGTCTGCTCATATCTCAATGTCATCGTTTAAAACTGGATATAATTCTCTACAAAACTGACTCAAGTGCCATGTGGATGTCTTGACCTCTTGAGCTGTCTTGTATGTTGCTCCGAGCAAGGCCTGTTCAGGGCTTTTCTTTAGCTTACCAAAGAGGGGTGGGAGAAGAAACTATGTTTAAAAAAATGTTTAAATCTTGGCATCTGTTCTTGTGATTTGTCTGTTTGTAACACGGACCATATTTCTTCCTCACTTGTTTTGCAATATTGCCTGGTATGCAGGTCTTCATTAAGGGATGTTTTGTCCTTTGGCTTTTTCTGCACATGATTACACAGTAGCCATCCGTTCCCAACATCTGTGTTTATTAAAACCTTTCCAATAAATCTGTGCAGAAAGGAACTGTCCACGTTTCCTCTGCGTTCTGCAAAAGCTACTGTTTTTTCTTTGTGATGAATTGGTTAAAGATTATCCAGCTGAGATGTTTGGTTTTTAGCTAGATCTTCAACATTACTACTCATTGCCCAAAAGTTCATTTAAAACAAAGACTGGGTGCACAGGCAGTGTCTCCAAGCTTTTCTAAGACACTGAATGCACCCTTCTGGCTGAAATCCCATCACACAGGGAAGAGTTAATACAGCCAACATTTGTGCTTTACACCTTAATCTGCTGCCTGGAGGTGACAAAAGCCAAGCAGGGCCGCTTTCCGATGAGAAAATCTCAGGAGCCACTTAGAGAATAAGCTCTTTTGCCTGTTGCGTCACATCCCCCGGTGCAGCAGCTCTTGCCGCGTTAGGTGGGTGGTAGTGACTGGTGCGTGTTTCCACGCTTCACACCAGCTAAGAACTGGTGTACTGGGACCGATGATCAGCATTGGATTTTGGATTTTGTGTATTGTATACTATGTAAGACAGGGTCATTCTCAAGCAGATTTTTGGCCATGTGATTCCAGTCACATGAGGTTGGACGCCTCTGATTATGGTCTTGGAATAAAAGCCCCACCATCTCAGTGTTTTGGAGAGACCCTGTGAGAAGATCTTCAGCAGCACATGAACCAGAGACAGCAGCTGTGTTTTCTTGGCTGGGCAACTTCACTCAACTCTTGTGCTGAGCGTGTTTTTAAGCACAGTTTCACCAATGAGCTAATAGGCTGGCAAAAAATCCTTGCAGGTGATGCCGATCTGGGCAGAATTGCCAGTTAGTATTATGTAGGTACAACCTGAAAATGTTAAAAGAGCTGATGAGCTTTCATCAAGGGGCTTCTGTAGGACAGATGGCCTTGGAAACCCTTATGTGGATGACTTAAATTTTGGGTAGCTCACCCTGTTCTGGACGCCCATAAGGTCCAGCAATTACAAAGACAACCTGAATAAGTATGTGGATTTTGAAACACTTCACAAGATCAGCTTTTGCTCAGTAATATAACACCATCTTTAACTCTCGTGGTGCTTCTGCAATTTGGTCTATGGCACATTTATTATAGACTAAATTCTCAACTTGATAGGTCGTACCTGTCATCAGAACTGTGTGTTCTATGAAACATTTGCAGAAACAGAGGCTGGTGCCCTCCAGACTTCCAGATTCAGGATTTATCTACTGTTTTTCTTTGAATAGCTTCTGGTAACATTGGCAACAGGGCCAGCATTAATTTATGTTGGGATTGGGAGTGTTGAACAGGTGTGAGACATGGGGTTTCTGAGGTGGCTTTTCTTTTGCTCTCTGCGTCTGTGCTGGGAGTGTCTTGGCCAGATGCAAGGACGTGACTCTCGGCGCCGAGGAACTGGGACTGGTTTTGGAGATGATGGTTACTCGACCTGAAAAATTGCACAAAGATTTATGAATCAGGAATTGGTCACCATACCGTTAAGCTTAGTCAGATGGTGTTAGATCATAAGCCATGATTCTTTGGGGCTGAAAGCACTGCACCTCCAGTTTTTCCAGCTCATGCTTGCCAAGGGAGGGAAAGAGATAACATCTAAACTACAGACCTAAACATGTTCATATGTGTTGTCCATACATCCATTACATGGTATCGTGACACCACAGGTCTGCCCCCGTGTAGCCTTAAAAGAGATTATAATTTGTATTCAGAAAAACAGGAATGGCCACTGAAAAGTGGCAATTTGCTGCCAGTCAGGGTAGACAACGTTATCATTTGTGAGAACATGCTGTACTGGTCAAGCACTACAGCGATGTTTGTGTTAGTAACTTCTTATCATTCAATCAGTACAACCAAGACTCTAGTAAAGCTTCACTTCAGATGCTCGAAGTGCAGAGGAACCAAGAGGCTTTTTGGTGGAGTCAGTAGAGAACATGCTTTGGTACATGACTGTGAGTGAACGAATAGTCCTGGGGTTAAGGCACTGAACTGTACCTTGAGAGATCAGGGTTCACTTTCTGGTTCTTGGGCGAAGGATTTATTCTCTCTGGCAGTCACTTCCCCATCAATAAAACTGTAGTATTTTGTTTCTAATACCAGGGAGAGCCAGTTTTCATGAAAATCAGGAAACGTCTTGCTCTTCTGCATGATGTGAAAATCAGACTGTTGAGGGCAGTATATCATAATCTTCGAGTTCATAAAGCTCCCGTTTTCCTGAAATAAGTAGTCCTGAATTGAAAGTTTCCTGGGAACTGACAAACATTTTGCTCAGTTTCTCCTCCAAAGTCTAAGGAAGTCAGTGGAAAAAGGGCTCAGGCCCTGGTTTGAGGGTGTAGGTTAGAGATGTTGGTACCAATCAACTCTCTTTAAGCTCCATTGCTGGGATTTTTATAACATTGTTTTTCCTTTCTTCTCATTTGTGTTTTACATACAAGTCCTGGTATTTTGGTTTAGCCCACAAACAACATGAAGCTGCTTTGAATGCTTTAATTTTTCCTGCCTACTGCAAACCAGACTTTTCCCCAGCATCAATTATCCTGAAGGGAACTGCGTATGTAAAACCACACCAAAAAGTTTGGAGCCCATATAAGTGTATTTCCATTTCTTATAAAAGACTGCGTTCTTCTGTGTGTGTTGTCTTTGGGTCACCTTGTTTTTCACAATCACTGATGACTAAGTTGGGGCAGAGGTACTGTCCATTATACCATATCCTTCCTTAGGATGGTCACTCTGGCAAACAGTAGGAGATTAGTGGTTGCCACTGAGGAGAAAAGAGCTGTCTCGAGCTTGTGTAGAGCTACTCATTTTTATTCATGCCATGGAAACCCAATCTAGGACTGAGGTTATGACAGACTATTTGCATGCAGCACTCTCTTCCAGTGACCAGCGCACTAATGCTTGGTGTCTAGGGAGAATTTTTTTCCAAGAACAGACTTTGTTTAGAGTGATAAAAGTGTTTGTCTGATGTGCCTGGGCAGGTTTAGCTGGGCTGGCTGGTGGGGACACTAACTTCTGTCCCAATAGCAGGGACAGCTGTGGAAGACACTCCTTAATTGTCCCAGTTTACAGCCCAACATTTTAATCTGAATTGCCACTGGCTTCACTTTGCTATTCCACAGGGTTGTAAAATGGGATGGGATGGGTACAACACGTCAGCTCTCTCTGCTAGTGTCTGGCAGTGGAGCTTGAGCTACCTCAGGTGATGATATCTGCAAGGATGAATTAGCAC
This sequence comes from Nyctibius grandis, assembly GCF_013368605.1. NCBI lineage: Eukaryota > Metazoa > Chordata > Aves > Nyctibiiformes > Nyctibiidae > Nyctibius > Nyctibius grandis. Next base: position 25,189,704 of record NC_090668.1, read on the forward strand.
TTCACAGGACAAACTTTCCCTTGCTTGCCAGAGCTCCCTCTGAAAGGAGCAACCACGAGTGTGGCAGCACAAACGTTAGGGACTGAGACACTAAGAGGTATTTAGGTCTTTGTGTTATCCACCTATGCCATAATATCAATCTTTATTTCTTATTCTTTGTTTCTTACTAAGCTGCTGGCTGCAGGCAGCAGGGAAAATATAGTCAGGAAGAAGTTCAGTCCACACGTGCTCTGATGTTTGCATTTTCTCCCCCAAAGCATTTGCTACTGGGAGTCACTGGAGACAGGATGCTGTTCTATATGGACTTCTGATCTGATGCAGGTTGACTGTTTTCCTGGTTTTAAATACTGTAGCACTGGATTTTGGCCAGATTTCCAAGGGCCTATATGAAGATAACAAATCAAAATGTCTTCCCCAAGGAGCAAACAATTTAAGCATAAGACAAGAAAGACACAGGAACAGAGACAGTCTGGGGAGTATTAAGAACAAGTTTAAAATTCCAGCTATTAATGAGAAAAGGTCTTTCATTTTTCATCCAGCTCTGGGGAGGACATCTGAAGAGTTTGGATTTCAGTTTCACGGTCTGGGAAGCCATGCTGGCAGGATTGTTGTTTATCTCTCCTGAGAAACAGCATGTTTCAAGTTGATTCTCTATCGAATAAAGGTTTTAAAAAAATATTTTGTTTGCTGCTTTCTCAGCTGTGCACAGCGTTTGTCTTCATCCTTTGCTGGTATAATATTATAATAGTTTCTTGTAAGTGCTGAGCCTTTACTGCTGACAGCTGCTGAGAATGATGCTGTCATGAATCATGCTTGCAAACACAGTTCTGTGATGTGACCAGTTCTCAGCCCCCATAATTAACAGCCAATTACTTCCTCTCAGAGAAGCCAAAACTCAAACAGATGAAAGAAATAGTGTTGTGGGAGCAGATGTGTTGTATCAGTTCCTGTGTTCTTTACAAACATACACAATACTGTGGACCAAACTGAGCATTTGTTTACATCGATGTGCGGCTCAGAAGAGTGGAAGTTCCTAATACTAAGCCTGGGTTTGGCCATCTGTGCTCAAAGTGCATGAGGAAAGTGAAAGGGAGGAGGGAGGAAAGGTTCATTACAACTTCAAGACGATAGGGTTGCAATAATAGTAGGTCACCACTTCAGAGTTTTTTGGCTATTCCCTTAAGGTAACAGCCCGTATTTATTAATGGGGGGGTGTGCACATGCATAAGCACGTGCATGAGAGAGCTGTGTACTACAGATGCCCAAAACCCAAACGAGAATGTTCACAGTCCCTGGGCTGCAGCCCTGCCTGCTCTTTTGTTTAACCAGGACACCCAAAGCTGAGCCTTTTCCGTCTGGAGTTTGTGTGGCAGAAACCAGTGTGGTTTAGAAGACAGAGCTGGGGAATGGGAGCCAGGAACTCCTGACCAGAGCTTGCAGTTAGTAATTTACTGAATTTTTCTCCTCTTCCTAGATTATTTTTTAACAGAATTTCATTTTTGTTGGTTCACTCAGATATACTGTGCAGGAACCATTTCCTGGGAACAGATTAGAGCCCGTAAGATGTCCTTAAACTTTTTGCTTCCTATTTCTTTCATCATTTGGTATGTGCAGTACTTGCACACACTAAACTGTGTGATGATGATCCTGTTTCCTGAATGGCTGGCTGGGAATTTGTAAGTAGGAAGAGTTAAATCAGGATTTCAAAAGGACGCTTTGCCTTGGGTGTTTCATTATCAATCCTCCATACAGCCCCTGGTTTTGTCAACATAATGTTCCTTGTAAATATTCGTTAATATAATGAGATGTATGCAGAAATAATGAGTATCTAAAAATAATTAAAGGTTTCTTTTTTATTTGCTTTATCATAGCTGGTGTAAAGGTGGTGGTGGTGGTGCCGCCGGTCTCTTTTCCACAAATATGTGATAGAATTTTAATTGAAAAAAAAAAAATCCCCAAACCATAAGAATAAAAGTGGAGGTTTGATTCCACAAGCTGAGGTTTTGAAAGCATGCACGTTTTGTGAAATGTGGATTACGTGGAAAAAGTCAGCAGAGATACAAAGACATGTGAGTATTTGAGGCTTCTGCTTCTCTCTATTGAACAAAATAATGACTTGAATGGAAACCTGCTGACCTGGGTCAAAAAGCATGGTGAATGCTGTTGAAGTAAATCTGTATGTGCCATTAAATGAGCATTCTTAATTTTCTGCAATATTTCTTATGTCTGGATCTCTTCAAAACTGCTACTGACTGGCTTTGGAGCAAGCTACTTTTCTGCCTCTGCTTCTTCTATAAAATGTGTCCAGAACGTTTACAGGGAGGCTGTAGGAGTTAGTGTTTCTATAATTCTCTAAACATTTGGAAATGTAAAATATTTGCAGATGTAATGCCATATGTAACTACATAGCAAATTTTTATTCCTTGTATACTAGATTTCTGAATAGTGAGAGTCTCTTGGCTGGTGCTTCTCGGCCGTGAGACTTTTAAAGATCTGTTTTTGGGGAATGAGTCATACAGACTGTGCTCCCAAGTCGTAGCTTTACCACCTCCTGCCCTGTTTTGTTGTTGCTTCCAGATCAGTAGTGGTGCAAAGTGAGACTCTGCTCCTGGCTTTAATACTAGCAAGCATCCTGTGTTCGGCTGCTTCTGTGGCTCATGCTCTGGGATCAGCAGCAGTTCAAAATGGATCAAGGAACAGGCTCTCTTGCCTTTCAACCTTTTGTAATTTGGTACTGATTCTTCCCTCTGCAGTGGCAAAATATCTGTGTGTATTTGAAAGGTGTGTGAAAGCGTTGCCCACCTGCTAACCCTGCCAGCCTGACCAAAACTGAGTTTCACAATGTGTCATTTGTATTATTTTCCCCAATACTTTCCTAAGGCTGATTTGTTCCCTCCTTCTCTCCCCACCACCCCTCCTCCACAGGATTCTAAAAGTTTTATGGAGTTTAACATGGCCTTTCACCCTTTGTAGTTGCATAATGCTGATGAAATAACTAACAGATCATCAAAATTATCAAAGTGGATTTATGGAGCATATGGCATTCAAATTCAGGCTTTCTGGTCAGCAGAAATCCCCCATGTCTAATGAAAAAATCAAATGTTTTTCAAAGAGAGAAATGCTTTGGATGAATGCAAGAGCTTGAGAAAAACCAAAACTTCCCTTCTCCAGTTAATGTGCCTGTAAGGAGCATAATTGCCTCAACTTCCTATCTCTGTAGGGCTCTAGAGAAACCTGCCGCCAGGCGTATGCTCTTGGGGCACTTCCAAGTGCCATCCCAAACCACTTCCTTTCTGTTTGATATTTTGCTGGTGTGTTTCCTTCCCATTTATCTTCATCTTCTCTGCCACTGGCAACCCAGAAGAGAAAATCATTTATACTGCTAACAGTGACAGGGAGGTGACGTTGGGTGGCAGAGCTGTATCTCTCAGTCTATCTCTGACCCGGCACAAGGGAGGATGTGATCAAGACTGGTGGTTTCTCACCATCCCCAGCATGCCTGTTCCAGGGGAAGAGAAGAGGTTATCAGCCCTTGGTGTTCATATCAATCTCCCACCCTGTAAGGCTGCCTGGGTATCTCACAATCTCACAGGGGAACAAACCTGGAAGTGCATTTCTGATTCTGGAGATGGCTTTGGTTTCGTGTTTCTGTTGATTCTTGGTTTACAGGAACAGCTTTGTCAGTCTTCAGCGAAAAATGGCTCTTTAAAGCCCATTTCTGAGAATCTTGTGCCTGCAAAAGTCCCAGTGATTGCCCTGGGGCCTTCACTCACAGCACTGCTGACAAAAGGGGCTCATAAAGCAGAACTTCTGCTTTAAACCTTCTACATCCCTGGTCTTTTTAAAATTATTGTAATCAGTCTATTTTAAGACAAGCTGTCCAGTGATATCCTGGTCATTTAAAAAAAAATTCAACAGGAAATTCTGAATGTGAGTCATGCCTTTGTCTTTGTGTTTTTCAAGGATTTTTGGAATTTATTAAAAAAAGAAAAAAGCAGAAATCCTTGACGTTGACAGAAACAACCACAAAAAGTCCATGTATTGAGAAGTCACTCAACGAAGAAACATCTGTAAGCTCCAAATATTTACTTGATATAAAGTGTTTCTAATGAACAAAACCCCACAACTCCCCAAAACCCAAGAGTGAGACTGAGAGAGACCTAGTGGCCCTGCTATTTTTCTTCTACCTGAGAAAGCTGAGTTTTATTATTTGGAGGTAGAGAAGGTCTGCAAAAATCCCAGATGTTGGTGAAGATCAGATGCTTTAGAAACCACATACCCGGATTAATCCTGTGCTCCCATCTGGAGTTTACAGACTCCTGATGAACGCGTTAATGGTAGCTGGCGGCTCGCTGTGTTCCAAGGGCAGAAGTAAACTGCTGTAGAGCAGTAGAGAAAACAGAAGGACATGAAGAGGCACTGGGACTCTGCAGAGGTTAGAGCGTTCAAGAAAATCCCCGTTTCGCAGTGTTTTCACCTTTAAACTGAACATTGTTACAGAAATGTGAAACCAACTGTATGGTAACTGGTCAACAGCTGTTAATTTGTGATCACAGGTCTTTTATCTTAATGACTTAAGACAGGGAATCATTCTGAATCACACAAGATACCCATGGACTTTAACAAAATAACTTGTCTCAAAACAGTGTTTAAAATTTATTGTGGTAAACTTTATAATTTTCCTTGTCGTCTTCATGCCTTTCATCAAGAAGCAACGGAAATTATACACTGGGATGGAGATGAAATCATACGACCCATAAGCAGGTTGTCCTGAAAGACCTAACGTCCTTTCCCAGGACTTTTGGGGAAAGTGCTTGTTCTCGGGGGGGCATCATCCATTGTCTGTGAGACTGGACTGCTACCAGATTTTCTTTCTTCTTTTCAACAAAGTAAATGCTGAGGTTCTCATGAAACTGAAGACAATATCAAATACAAGATGACTGTTGGCATAACTGTGAGTGCAGGGAACTGTACAGCAGCTTGCTACCTGTGACTGCACTCGGTGTATGTCTCCTGAGGAAGAGAGCTGGCTTCATCAGCTTGCTGTTCTCATTTATAAAACGGTACCCGATCGCTGCTGAGAGATATGTAAGGCAGCAGTTCAGCAGTTGTTGGGGAGGAGGCAGCCCTTGTCCTTCCCTCTGAAAGAGGAGCCCCAGGCGCTGGGCCCTGAAGCACAGGTGGAGGTGGCAGTGCGTGTGTCAGTGGCCGTAGGTGTGTCAGTGGCCGTACGTGTGTCACAGAATCACAGAATGTCAGGGATTGGAAGGCACCTTGAAAGATCATCTAGTCCTGTCCCCCTGCCGGAGCAGGATTACCTGGATCATGTCACACGGGAACGCGTCCACGCAGGTTTTGAATGTCTCCAGAGAAGGAGACTCCACAACCTCTCTGGGCAGCCTGTGCCAGTGTTCAGTCACCCTCACCTTAAAGAAGTTTTTCCTCATATTTATGTGGAACCTCCTGTGTTCCAGCTTGCACCCGTTGCCCCTTGTCCTGTCAAGGGATGTCACTGAGAAGAGCCTGGCTCCATCCTCATGACACTTGCCCTTTACATATTTATAAACATTAATGAGGTCACCCCTCAGTCTCCTCCAAACTAAAGAGACCCAGCTCCCTCAGCCTCTCCTCATAAGCCATGTCACTGGCCATACGTGTGGCACTGGCCGAGGTACCAGCAGATGGAGCTCAAGAATGTGGAATGTTCTCCCAAGGTTTGAGGGCTGTTGAGCTTTTGAGGTTTTGCACTCCAAATGGCTGCTAGTGCACAGCACTGTCACTCAGCAGCTTTGTCATCCGCCCCTCCAGAGGAGTGGAGATGCAGACTTGGCTATTCTGGAAGCATTCTGCATTATTTTTCAACAAGGATTTAACAAAAAAAACATGTGGATCGGGCCAAGGTCCAAGTTGGAGTGCTGAGGCGGGGCAGCAGCCCACAATGGGTGCTTAAACAGAAGAATATGAGAAACTGGGTGTTCAGGCATCATCCTTCTCGTGGTTGCCACCGTAAGTGGCCATACACATGCAGAGCAGCAGGGAACGGAGCAGAGCCTTGGCGCTGTGCTCCTGACACATTTCTTCCAAAATATGCAGCTTACCCTAACTTTTGTATTGTTCTTACCACTTCATTTATGATACAAATCACTCTGGTGTGGGATGAGGGAGTCTATTCAAGGTAATAGTGGGAAAATATCTTTGATCAGGTCTCGTTGCAGTTGCTTTGCAAATGAGCATGTTTTTTCTTTAAATCCCTACTGTATACTTGAAAAAGCAATCCTATGCCCCAAGTCAAGTGAATTAATGTTTTGTAAAGGGAGGGTGTAATCATTTATTAGCATTGTGCTGGACAAAGTTCTTTGTCTTTGGAGATTTGGCCAAGTGCCCAGATTCAGGCAGCCTCTGACTTTTGCTTTAGTCTCCGAGATAAACTCTCAATGAAACAACGCTGGAGTTGCACCAGCTGACATGGATCCAGGGAGCAAACCCTGTCAGGAAGAACAGTTTGGAGCAATGCCAAGCCCGGCAGAGGTGGCAGAACTCTTTATAGACGTTTGGGGTATTTGTGGGTTGAGGGGAAGAGGGGATCTCTTTGCAATGTAAGTCCAGGTTCTGGTCAGGTTTTACTTAAGTGAATCAGATTTGCTCATCTCTACGACCAGATCTTGTTAAAAGAAGGGTCAGTTTCTCTCATCTGTCTTTTTTTTTTTTTTCTATGGAGTATTGAATTTACTGCTGTTGAAATATCAAAACGTTCCTGGCTTGTTTTCAGCATTTGGTTGCATATTCCGTTTCCTATGGACACCTACTCTAGGGCTGACTCCGGCTTTGTTTGAAAAACACGGCCAGCTTCAAGGGTAAACCCTTTCCAGTATGAACGCACTTAATTTAGTATGAATGTCACTTTGAGCGTTTTCCCAGCGTAATCTCTTTAAAGGTTAATCATAAAGTGAAAGAATGTGCTCTGGATTCTGACACAATGCCTGACAAATATTTTCAGCAGGCCACCGCTAAAGAAACACAGGTGTGGTCTCGCTATTAATGTCTCTGAAATAGTGTTGTATCTTTGGAGAAACAAAGATAAATTGAGAGCTTAACCCATTGGCTTCTTGGCGTTTAAAAAAAAATTATTTAACTTCCACTCGTTCTGGTTTTGCTCATCCATAATTCCCTGGGGGAGATCGTGTTTCAGAGAGTTGAAATACTCTTGATGTCTTTATGAAAAATGCAAATAATGTGTTATTTTTAATGATGCCTTAGACTTTCTGTTCTGTTGAATTCAGCAGGATGCTCGGAAGCTCAGTATTTACAGAGTAAGCTTTAAACTGTTTTGGACTTGAAAACAAACAGTTTAAGGAGATTAAATAATCTCATTGAAATATGTTAATCATTTCTAGGATTAATCCCGATTTTTTTTATTCAGACAAATCTATAATTCAGTATTCTTGTTTAAAAGTAAGCCGAAGAAAAAAGGAGTCGTTCTAAAATTGTTTCAGTTTTGCTTCAGCGCCAAAGGGGACACATGTATCTGCTTCTAGTAAATGAGGACATCTTGGCTTTTTCTTTTTTAAAGTGCCACTCTGTTTTTCTTAATATAATTTGTCATTTCCTTCTTTAGTCTTAGAACCTAGAATTAATAGATTTTGTTTTGTTTTATTTTGTTTGTTTCCTGAGATAGGATTGTATAGAGGGAAATGGGATGTTTTATGGAAACATAGGAAATCTTCCCAGCTCCTGTCCTGGTCATGAACACAGCTTCTACTAAATTGTGTAACGTTACTGTCTGCTTTAGTAGTCTCTCTTGTCTTCTCAGGGTAATTGCATTTCAGGAGTTGATATTCCGTAAGAAGTCTGCGTAGCTTCTTGCACCAGTCATTAGAGAGATGAAAGAAAGCTCAGTGCAAGGTGTAAATAGGTCTCTTACACAGCAGCTTGTTTACTTGTGCAAACAAATTTTGTTTTATCCTTTTAATTATCACTTTAGGATGTTCTCAACCCAAGCATGTTCCTACCCTTTCCCTGAAACCTCCAGCTGGAAAGAAGGCAGCAAGAAGGGCTCACTCCTTCCTCTCACCGCTCTTGCTCCCTCTGATGAGCCAAATGCTGAATTGACATGTGAGGGAGGAGGCTTCAGGGGGAAATTATAACCCTGTTTTGTTTTGGGTTTTTTTTTGCCTCTGTTTTTTCCTCCAAGGAAATGATTTTTTGTATTTATGAAGCAAAATGCTAGTTAAAAGTATTTTGAAGTTTGGTCCCTCCACTGAATTTCTGAAAGCAAGTGTGTCAAACATTGCAGAACATTTGGGCCTTCTAACCCTTTGGTCAATTTTTTTTCTATTAGAGGCCTAATTTTCCAAAGCTCTTCAGTTTTTATCCTTTCCACGTCTCTGTGAGGTGATCCTGTTACCCCCATTTCACAGGTGTGAAAGTAAGCCACAAAAAGATGGAGGCTTGCCCCGTGTGTCCTAGAAAGTCCATAGCAGGGCAAGAAATGAAATTCAGGTTGCTAAAATGCTAAATTACAGCACTGACCTGTAGCCCTCCTTCCTCTAGTTGCGTTGGGAGGTCTCTGGCTAACGGAACATACGCACAAAAACCACACAGGAATGCAGGTTTTGATGCCATCGTTTAGTCCATTGACTTTCACCGAGGAATTCCTTCACTGAGACATGCAGTCTGGCCTTGACATGAAAAACTGATTAAAGTATTTGAACAAATAGAACACTGCTTTCCAGTTTGCTCAAATATCATTTCCATTTTCCAGTGTTTGAAATCTGGTCAAATTAGAATTTAGCCTTTTGGAAGTCTGAGGGGGAAAAAAACCTCTCCTACTGATAGATATTCCTTCAAGTCATGCTGTAAACTGGCCGTTATGATATTTCATTTGTCAGCATGTGCTGCAATCGCTTGTTCTGGATCCCTTGGGCAGACTGCCTTTCAAATCAATATTAATTATGTACCACTAGACAGTAGCTAATCTGAAAGAAAGAACAGGTTTCATTTAACAGATGACTGATGGTTACTGGCTTCCCCATGAGTGTGGGTTTTGGTTTTTCTTCTGGTTTCGTTTTTTTTTTTTCCTTTTGAGTAATCTCCAATCACAGTATTGGAGCACTGGTTGTGTTTTTCTTTGTCTAATAACATTTTAAAAAATGTATCACCTTGTTTTCCATAAATCTACCATCAAATTCAGAATTACTGGCATCCTCATAACTGAGGTTCTGTAAGATCCATCAGCGCAGAAGTTCGGCTCCAGCACCTAATGCCTTCAGAGAGCTCACCCCTGGGTAACAGTTTTATTCTTTCTGGCAACTGTCCAGCGAACGACAGAGGAACCTGGCGAAAGTGGCTTTGAAACGTGTGTTTATTGCATTGTCATCATGCCAGAACTAGCTGTTCGTATGAAATTTGTAAAAACTGCTCCTCGTAATCGTCTGAGTTTCTGGAGAGTGATCTGTAATAGCCGTGAGCTAGATGCTCTGCTGGGATGTCTGAGGCTGACAGGTAATTGCTGTTAAGGTTGCTGTGTGTCTGCTTTCTTTCTTCACTGGGAGTGTAAACTGAAAGATATCTGTTTTATAGATGATGTAGTAGCAAGGCTGTTGGTAATCAGTGAAACTGAGGATGTTGGATATGTATTTGTTATTCTAAAATTAGTTAGGTAGGAGTAAGAATCAAATTAATATAGTTGTTAATGTGAAATTGCTCATTGAATTGGAAGAGAGAGTTAGGAGGTTTCTCAGGTCATCCAGTCCCTTCCCTTGATCACCTACACCAACATCACCCTTGACAGTTGTTCATCCAAGCCGTTCTCGAGCCTCCTGTGACCGCAGCTCACGGCCTCCCCAGCTGAACCACGTAAGGCTTTTACCGAGTGTCTGGAGGGCCCCAGCAGCTCCTTGGCAGCCGGCAGAGCTGCCATTTGCTGGCTGCAGACGAGAGGTTCCCTTTTTCTGTAGGAACCGAGATATGCGGGTTTGGAAGGAAAATGTGCCGTACGGATTTGCAGTGTGCCATGTCATTAACTGGCAGATTTTTTTGTTGTTGTCATAGTTTAGCCCTGAAACTGTAGAACCGAAAAAACGAGAAGCTTAACTAGTGCTTTTGCAAACGGGTTCAAGAAAAAAAATACAGAGTAATAAGGTATTTCCATCTATGCTTCTAGTCGGTACCTCAGATCCCTCGCGTGCCCTGCAGCGGGTGCGGTGTCCTCGCAGCCTTGTCTCCGTGCAGCTGGAAGCGCTGATATTTAGAATTTTTCTAATGTGAGTTGTTCCTGGATTTGTAAAGAACAAAGCGTTACTTGATCTGGGCAGAGTGTCACCGATACTGCACGTTGCTGCATCTCTGGTTGCCCCTTTAGCCCCGCCGTCTTGCTTTTCCTGACGGCTGGAATGGATGTGAATTTTGGTCCTCCTTTCTGTAGATTACGATATCTATTAATCAACATTCTTGGGTCTTCCTTCATCGCTGTAACTCACTTGAGCCCCTTAGCTAGAAGAAAACTGTCAGCTCTCCATGTAAACTGAGACCTCGCTGCTGTGAACACTGCTGGAATTTTATTTATTAAGTAAAGACTCTTGGATTTCTAGCTTTTGCTTTGGAATGGCAGCCACGAAATACTACCCTCCCCTGCCCGTCCCTCGAGAAGGGAAGCCTGTAGTATCGCAGGCAGTGCGGGGCCAGGGGTCAATCTCATGATTTAGGTGGCCCAACCCCAGCTGCATATGGAAGGCATGCTTTTAAAAGGAAGGGGTGTCTTCATGGGGCTTAGCACGAAGTCCTCCATGCCAGCGAAGAAACATACGTTGAAGGAATCATAAGGGAGAGACAATCCCGGTTGCTGTCCCCCTGTCATCACTGTACGATGTGCCTTTATCCTTATTCCATAGTTGTAGCTTTGCATCTGCTATGTTTGAGTCCTAAAGAAAAACCTTTAAAGGAATAATCTCAGTGTTAGGTGAAGGTATGGCAGAAACTCACTTTAATTTTTTAGGGTTCCGTTGTAGGTAGTAAACTGTGAATACTTTGAAAATCATAACGCTTAGGATGGCAAGGTGGACAAAGTTTTAGAGCACTGTGGTTTAGGGTTTTTTTCTTGTTTTGCCATCTGTGTCGCTGGGAACAAGCGTTCTCACTGAGAGAGTGGCATTTTCATTATCATATATATTTCTTTGAAAATTGAGGGAAAACAAAACAACGCAGCAAACAGTGTGAACACCATCAAGGAACGCTTATCTTTTAATTCTCAGTGAATTAGGAAATATCCCTGGGGAAGCTGTGGGAGGGAGACTTTAAAGCCTCCAGACATTTAGATTAGGGAATTTAAGAATATAGGGAAGTCTGAAATTAAAAAGAAAAAATTGGAATGGGCATCACGTGCTCCTTGTAAGTAGGCGTATCTAAACATGGCTGCAAGTTACTTATTAGTGTATATAAAAAAACATTTAAAATCAATCTTTGTTATAATTTTGTGGTTCACTTTCTCATATCTTGTGATCCTTGGTTGAAAAACGCACACAATTAGGAGCACAAGTGACTTCCTTTTTTGAAAGGGCTGCTGTAAAAATAAAAGTTATGTGCTTCCACTTGTACAAGCACAGAAATAAATACAATTGAAACATAAAAGCAATAAACAAACATTCACAGTTTGGGCTTCTATTTTTTAGTTTTTTTTTTTTTGGTGGTTGTTCAAAAAGGTTTAAAACAAACTAGGCAACACTCCAGGAAATGTTTCTAAATGTTTTAAATACATTGTTTTAAATTTAGGTGATCCTTCACTTTATTAAGCGAGCAGGGGCAATAAGAACCGTTGTAGGTCACCTGTTTATAAACTCTGCCTGCTGTTAGTCCAGAAATAACTGAACGGCACAATTGACATAAGCACTATCAGAAAACAGATCATCTAAATCAAAGCTTAAAGCTGAAATTCTTGTTTACCATTTTAACTTAACCTCATTTACTGTGTTTCTATTCAGATAAAGATGTAAATAAGATACAAAAAAGAAATTGTTACAGGCAGGATGTGAACCGAGATGCACAGACCTCCTCCAATACAATACTCCGTGTCCTGCTTTTGACCTTTGCTTGTGCAAATGACGGCCTGGATGTGCAGGCGCAGTCACTTCAAACTCCCTCGTCGTGTCGTGTACAGTTTGCGCTTGGCTCTTCGCGGTGGTTGAGGAACGGCTGAGGGAGCTGGGGTTGTTTAGCCTGGAGAAGAGGAGGCTCAGAGGTGACCTTAGTGCAGTCTACAACTACCTGAAGGGAGGGTGTAGCACAGTGGGAGTCGGCCTCTTCTCCCAGGCAACCAGCGATAGGACAAGAGGACACAGCCTCAAGCTTCGCCAGGGGAAGGTCAGGTTGGACATCAGGAAGCATTTCTTCTCAGCAAGGGTCATTAGCCATTGGAAGGGGCTGCCCAGGGAGGTGGTGGAGTCACCATCTCTGGAGGTGTTTAAGAAAAGCCTGGACATGGCCCTTAGTGCCCTGGTCTAGTTGCCATGGTGGTGTCAGGGCAATGGTTGGACTTGATGATCCCAGAGGGCTCTTCCAACCTGATTGATTCTGTGATTCTGTGAACATCTTCACCACGTCTGCAATGGATGGCTGCTACAGGGTCATGTTAGAACCGATGGCTTTTTGAGGTACCTGGCTCAGCCTTCTGCTGAAGCGTGGATTTGGTTGGCTTGGGTTAATAACGTTGGGTTGCCAATATTGCCTGTCCTCCTGAGTTGGAAGCGTTTCCTTGCGTTCTCCTGCCTGTTCATACCTTTTCCTGTTCCAAATGCAGGCTTTGTAGCCTGAACTGTCGTTTTGTAAAGCGCATTGTCAATGCCTGGTTTATGACCAGAGGTACTGTGTATCACAGTAATGAGTCCCAGGCCTCACAGATTTGAATATGTTTGAGGCTCTGGATCTATGAGAACCCAAATAGCGAGACATTATAGTCACTGAGGGTGTCAGTTAGTAACATAAAAGTACAAATGGCACTTGGGTTTCTACACAGCCTCTGCACACACAATTATTTGGTTTGTACACTTACTCATAGGCCGTGCATCTGCAGACTTTGCAGGGTATTTGTATTCTTTATATGTTAAAGCTCTGGCTTTTCCTTGAATTCTTCCATTGGAAAAGCGTTTTACATTCCTCTGACATCTGCAGTCTAATATATATTATATATAAATCTGGATTTATTGGAAATGTCTTTACTTATTTTTCGACTTCTTTCGGAGCATGTATTGGAGAAGATACATTTGGCATGATAGGCTGTGATGCACTACAACTGTGTTTTATCTAGCACCGTTTTCAAGAGGGTAGGTTTCTCTAGAGAAGCACGGTTCTCTCCAGTAAAGATTTACTGTCTGTTCGGCACAGCTCGGTACAAGCCTGCAAGCCCTCCAACATGGAGGCACTGTGAGACCATAACACACAAGACCACAATTTTCTCCCTCTCTGGGAGAATTTTTAATCTGGGCCAGCACTTCGTTTTGGGGTTTGGCTCAGTAGTGGAAGAGGAGCTGCTCTCTAATTTCTGAACGTTAGCTGGTGACCCGGTTGTTGGATGTTTACTGTGTGGACATGTCGCTTTAGTTTAATAGGAGGCTGTCAGTAAAAACAAGCAGCAAGAAAACAATGGCTCAGGGTGAACCACCCGAATGCCTGGTGCTCTTACGGGACGATGGTGGGACCCGTGGCTTGGAGGAGTCTGGCTCAACCTCAGACTGCATTTGAAGAGCTGGTGTGGGTGAGCAGGAATTCAAAGAACAAAGGAAGTCTGGCTGGATTATAAGGGACTCCCTTTCTCCAGAAATTTGGAACTGTTTGAGAGAGCCAGGTTAGCACAGGTGCCAATTTGAGTGTTTTGAAGAAGCCAGTACTGCCTAGTCTATGACAAAGGTGTGTTAGGACACACAAGTAGACTGCTGTTTAGTTTGTTTTGGGGGTTTTGCTCCTTAAAGAAAGCCTCTCTCATAACCATGTTATAACTGCTCGAAAACCAAAGGCTGTGTCATAGAATGAAGGATCGCTTTTCTTGTCACTGTGTGAAAATGGGAAGGATTGTAGGTACCGAATTCTGGTGAACCTTTGGGTGCACATGCAGAGCACAGGACTTCAGAATATGGTCTGATGCTAGGAAAAATCACATAATTCCCAAAGAAAAGATTCCAGGAAAGACTTGCGAGAGGGAATATGAATGGAATAATTATGCAGCTAGTACAAAAGTGAACTCAAATCAACCAGGCAGTGACTGAGGCCTGGTAGAAAGAGGAATGATTTTTTCCTAAACTTACACTTCACACTGTTACAAGCAACTTCCTGGCTCTCCCAATACTGACTCTAATTTGTTAGACTGAGGATCTACTTTTAAACAGTTCAAAAGCCCTACTGACATCACTGGAATTTCTTTACGTGCTTCTTAAGCATATGCTTAAATTTTGAGGTTGTGGCCCATGGTACTCAGCTTTTGGTTGTTCACTATTTTGAGTTATAACCTCTAAATTAATTTTCTCTTAGCTGTGTCAAAGCTTCATTGTAGCAAAGGATTTAAGAGAGTGGGACAAACGATGCTATCTGGAGAGTACAGTCACTTGAGACAGGCTTGTGCTTCATCCTACAACTTTATTACCCTTTTGTGGCGTGATACATTGCCCATGTGACAGATCTGAATTGTAAGGTCTTTGTTGTACAAACCAGCATCTTACCAATAACTCCTGTGTACCAGTTTCTTAAACCCTTGATTTAACACAGCAAAGAACCCAAGCTCTGAAAGAACCATGCAGATGATGTGTCTAATATCTAATGAGATCTAGTCAAGTAACTCTTCCCAGACATTATTAGCTGGTTTTTGTAGGCTTGTGCTGCTGGAACCCTTTAACTTTTTCCAGAGAATGCAAATTCAGCACAATTTGTTATAGGCCACTGAATGCTGCTGGATTTTTTGTTTTACAAATTAATTCCTAACAGTTTCAAACTGCCTTCTCATACTGAGCCTGCAGGATTGACATAGTTGATGTAACCTGATGTGAGAAGGGAATCACCTTGTTCGTGTCCAGTCCACCTCCAGGTATCTTTTCCTTCATGGATCATCCCCATCTAAGAGTGTGAGTTAAAAATAGGTGCTGTAGAGCCTATTCCAGCCAAGGCAGCTTTCTGCTATGAGTATATAGTATCTGAGGGGCATGGGAACCCAAAAGACATTGATGTATGGTTTTCCTAAAAGCTGCCCAGTAGAGCTGAAAAGCTTGGTACAGTGCCCTTTGGCAACTGCTTAGGTGGGAGCATGATTTACCCCCTTGCAGTGATACTGAAGCTGTAACCTATATCTACGAATTAAAGTCAAGGATTTATGAACCTTGGAATATTTTACCCATGCCTCTGGACTGCCAAGTGTAACTATTCTGGGCTGTAACCCAAAACATAGTTTACTGAAATTCCGCTGCTTTAATGATGACTTTTTTTCCTATAGAAAACAATATGAAACATTCTGCCATCCAAACATAATTACATTCTGCATCTGGAATTTGTTGATGTTTCCTTTTGCTGCTCATATACATTCAATTTGATCAAATAGTGAATGCCATAGTATCCTAAACCTTGGTTACTGTTGGTTGTTAGAGCTTTTGCACTACAAAAGAGAACTGTTGGATGGTGAATTCTGTGCTCACCCTGTGCAATACTGTCCTGTCCGTTCTCACAGAAGATTTGAAGAAGTAGGTCACTCAGGCTGAAATATGTCTTGGGAATGAAGATGAAACCGTTTGGGTGTACATCGCTCAGGACAGTCCATGTCCTGTGTGCATGGGCAGCGAGCTTCCTGCGGCTCTCAGTCAGCAGGGATGCTGGAATCAGAATGGAAAAGGCACTTGGATCTGCAGTTGATAGAGGTAGGAGTATGGATCTCTTACAAAGTGGTTGGTGGTGCTGTGGATACTGAAACAGCAGGAAGATGCTGCAGCCTCTTGCTTGCCAGTGGCTTTAGGAGAACTCCAGGCCTTCCCTGCTCCCCTTTCTGCCCAGTATGTAAATGGCTTTGACCCAGGGCTAAGAAAAGAGCTTGTTCTGCATGAGAATTAGCATTCAGTCTTCAGAGGTGAGCTCCTGCTTGTTCTTTGTTTCCAAATTTAAACATATGGTAGTGTATATCATGAGTTCTTTCATCCCAGGATGATCTATGGCAACTGGGGAGGGTTAAAAGGAGGCACGGCTGTCAGGGACAGAGGCACCAAAGCCATCAACACGTCAGGAGTTGTGTTGTGAAAAGCTCTCTCGAGGCAATGGCAGGCTTTCAGGTAACCACAAAACGAGCTCTGAAGCCAGCCTTATGATGAGGGCAGAGGTAATCCACAAGCGTGGCCCTGGTGGAGTACACAGACAGTCTAATTTTCTCTGGTTCCTGCTATGGTGGGCAAAGCAAGTGGATGTTTTCCAGATGTTTGGAGAGATGTCTTTCTGAAATTGTGTTGTAGGAAAACAAACTACCACATGAAAGAACACCAGTGCCAGGAAAGTGAAGGAGAATGGCATGCATTAACAGTGTTTAATCCTTTCCTTTTTCTGTTCTTGTATTCTGAGAAGTGGAAGCTTGGGCTGATCAAGAAAGCTCCTCTGTACTAAACCTGTAGCTTTACATGTCATCTTCCAGTGAATTTTCATCCGATGGATTTAAGTAGGTTGTGCATAAGCAGTCCTCATACAGCCTCTAGGCATCTCCACTGTTGGGGATGCCACAGAAAGAGCTGAATTGGGAATATGTATGTGTTTTATTTCTTTTTTCGTTAGCCTTATCCCCAGAGCATCTCCGGCAGAAGTCTCCCATGATGAGGATGGTACTGAAGCAGTGCAGGAAGTGGAAGGTCATTAGACAGCCACAGTTACAAGTCTGATGACTGAATCTTTGAGCAGCAGTTGTGCTTAAACAGGAGAAAAAACAAGGGAGCAAAAGTGATTTGATGCAATTCCATGGAAAGAGACATTTTCACTGCTTGCACGAATTTCAGCAGACCTAAGCTTCTTCCAGCTCTAAAAGGACTCTACAGCCCATCTAGCTACAGTGGAAATTAGGCTGGCCTTTGGGTTGGGTTGTGTGTGGATCCTATGTGAAGGGCATTTGCTCTAGAACACATTAAACTGATGTGGTCATCAGCTGAAAATGAGCAGTTCCGTGAGAGTCAGAAAATCCAGGCTGTTTCCTGCTTTTTGCCTGTGCAATTCAGCGGTTTCGGGGGTTTCTGTGTGTGTGTCTTTCAGCATTTTACAATGAAGATCCCTTTCAATCAGGGCTTTTCTGAAAGTTTAGCTACGTGCTTCTTGCCTGAGAGCTCAGGTTCTGAATGCACGTGCTTAGCCCTGTCTGTCATCAGCAACCACTTTAACCTGAGGTGAGGGTACAGGCTCTGAAATCCCCTCCAGGCTATATTTGTTAAAAAAAGATGGTGAAAGGTGAGGGAAGCAGATTACAATGCGTGGAATGAAACCCAAAGGAATAAATGCACCTTAAAATCCTGCTGTGCTTTTACGAAACCTACAGAGTCAACTTCATTAATTACCTGCTCAGAAATAGATGTTGATATGCTGGCCTTTACTTCCAGTCAGTGGAAGTTTAACCAGAGCTACCTGTCCAGGAGCAATCTCTTCAAGGAAGCACGGCAGGACTCACAGAAGCAACTGCAGAAAATACACCCCATTTCAGTAGGGCAGTACCAGTCTGTTATCCCCATAAACTGCCCCATTGTGGCAGCCCCTGCACTGGGTAAGTTATCACATCTTCCATCTCACAGCTGCCATGCTCTGTGGGATAGCACCATCCCTTTGATCCACTGGTATCGGGGCATCTGTAATCTCATCCCAGCTCAGTTGAGGGGAAACTGCTAAGCTTGGAGCACTTCTTAACCTCTGTCACTGTGATGTGCAGTTGGGGCATCATTACCTGTACAGCTTTGCTTGTAAGTCTGTCTGGTAAGGTCTGGAAGATGGGCAGAGGAGTTGATGAGCAGCCTAATAGATGCAGTAACCTGTTCACCTGCATCAGCAACATCTACAACAGAACAAATGATCAGCCCCATGTAAACACATCCAACTCTCTATGCAATCATGTCTTGCTCTCTGAGAATGTTCCTACATCATCTTTTTAGTGACACCCTTGTAGTTCATGAGCGTTAAAGAAATGCCAGAACATCGCCCGGGATGGAAAGAAGGGTATTTGGGGGAACATGAAGCACAAGTCCAGGGTAAGAACTGAGAAAGTCCAGTCCCCGCAGTCACAGGTCACTACGTCCTCTCATCTTCTCTGTGAATTTATAAACAACCGTTTTAAAACACAGTAACATTTTTTGTGGTTTGTGTTTCTCCCATCCTGTTGGAGGGCTGTGCCAGAATCTTTCTGCACCTTTTCCTAATTTCTAGCAGAAATTTATTAAAGGCTGGCTTATATCCACTGCTTGTTGTGCAAATGTTTTCCTTCAGATTAGATGGCTCTTCTTCCTGCTGTTTGCCCTTCTGATTTATTTACAGAGCGCCTTGTGTACCTTCTCTCCACCTCACTTCTGTTGCAGCTTAAAAGGTTCATCTTTGCAGTGCCCAAGGGAGCGGTGCAGAGACCTCTGCGTTCCTGATTCCAGGTGAGGTGGAAAGGGCTTTGTGTGGGCTTTGCAGCCAGGTTCAAAAAGCTGTCCGTGCTGTGGTGCTTCGTAGCTTGGGTTCATGTCCGAAAGGATTACAGGTGTGTTCCCATCCGTCTCAGGCACAGCCAGCTTGAGTGAATGGCAGATGAAAATGTTGAAGCTGTATCCTGAATCTCCTCCTGCCATATCACCTCTTTGATTTGGCCAGGGTGTCTCAAAGCTTTGAAGCAAATGGTCACCAACCCCTTGCTGCCTTCCTGGGACTGAAGGCTGTTCAGCGACTTGAAGCAGTCACATATGATCGTACTGAAATTGTTCATTTACTCTGAGACTTCAGCAAACTAGCAACTGCTTAGTGTGATGTAAAACATGGAAGTTATTACAGTGAAATAACATATCTTTCCATTCGGAAATTTACTAACCATATGGGAAGTTTCCAGGAATAACTCATACATATCAATTTAGCGCTTGCCAGGAAGACTGTTTCAGCAAGTCGTAGGGCAGCACAGCACTTACCCTGTCCGTCTCACATGGAAAGATTTTCCTTGTGTCCTTTACAAGCACTTGACACTGAGAACAGTGTGCTCACAGCAACAATTACATGTTAATGTAGGTTAAGAGAAGTTCATGTGTCTGAGTCTTGAAATGCTTAGCTCTCCTTTTCTGCGGTGCTTGACAGCTTTATTACTGCGAGTACTAGGAGAAGCCAGTTCAATATGCTGAACGCTATCAAAAGATTTTTCTTTATGGTCTTAAGAGGGCTTATCTGTAATTCCTGGCTGCGCAATCTTTGAAAACTATAATGTTACAGACAGTGATTTTTTCCCTTTCTTTTTTTAACACATGGTTTATTTTTAAATAAAGGCATTCTGAGACAGAACAGGGTCATTGTTAACTCTTTCCCCCCCCGCCCAAGCTCTTTTAGGGGAACTACAGATTTGAGACAGTTGCTTTGTCTTGTCTGTGGCAATTTCATTGAATTATTCAGTTTGAAAAATTGCCTCAAGAGTGTGAAGAGTCAAAATATTTCATTGTGAAATTTCTAAAATGAAACTGCAATTTGCAGTAGCAATTTGTTTTGAATTTTTTATATCATTTCAAAACCAAAATGGAATGCTTCAGAAGGACTCAAACCAACATCAGTATAATGAGGACTGCTTTGTTCCTTCAAGTTTCACCTTACCATGTATTAAAAATATTACTTTTATCTGACCTAACTATGCTTTTCTAATCCAGAATGACCAATTGATAAGAAAAATCTGTTGGTCACCCAGCACTGCTCCTGGGCTGTGGGTCTGAGCCAGCCGGGGTGGACCTGTCTGCAGCATGGCCTGGCCCACAGGCTTGTGGTCACCTCCAAGCCTTTATCCCGGCTCGTGGAAACTTGCTGAGACACGCATTCCCCCTTGAGCTGCAGATTCACTGAGGGCAGCAGCTCTAAATACAGTTGACAAATCCTCACCTTTTATTCTTCCTTTTGTAATTTGCTAGTTCTAACTGAGGATTTGCAGTAACATTTTGCATCGTGAAACACTTCATTTTAATTTCTCATCCTCTTCCAGTCTGACTGTCCAACCTGCTTCCATCCTGCTCCCCTCTGGAGCTGGAAATAAATGGGAAACCCTTGTACTCCTGCGACAGCAGGGAGAGCCCATGTCAGGGATGGGACTCTGCTGTGGAAGATGCTGGCTGTCTGGCAGCAAAGGAATGATCCCTGCCCAAAGACCTTCCTTTCCCTTAAACCACCCACTTAGGAAAGGCATGAAGTGGACTGAACCCAGTGGGATTTAAGCATATGCCCATATTTTACTCTGTCCTCTGAACTGCCAACTTCAGCATCTGCTCAGCTCACTTGTTAGGACACGGTAACGTGACCACGCATCTAAGGGCTCCACGGGAATGCACATTTCAGTTGCCATTTCGAGAACAAACTGTCTGCGGCCTTGTCGACAATCAAAGGGATGCCTGATGCAGCATCAAGCTGCAAACGATGAGTCGGGCGTGTGGGTGAGCAATAAAACACCCTTCCCTGGTGCACAGGAGTTGTCAAGGATTCCCAGTAGCAAAGAGGAGCTACAGGGAAGTCTGGCACACCAGACCTGCTGTCTTTGATCTGGCCTGAACCATGCCAAGGACTAGACCTGCGTGTTGTCTAGTACTTTTGCCTTCATCTGCAAAGCTTGAAACCTGATTTTGAAAATGATGCTGTCATTACAAAAAGCGATCATGTGTTGCAAAGGGGATTTTTGACCTCAGAATTATTTTGGAGAGCTTCCCCCCCACTTATTTTTTCTTTAAAAAATGAAAGTGCTTAGCTTTTCACTGGAAATTCTCTTTTTCCCACTCCTCTTTTTGTCCTCTTCAGTTTTACCCTTCGATCTCTCGCTTGTGTGATTAGTGCACGGTGATGCCCCACAGGCAGGTCTGCAGCCCCATGTCATGTGTCCCCACCGCGGGGTCCTGCCGCTGCTTCTCAGCAGGTCCTCGTGGGGCTCACTGAGTCACACCAACGGGTCGTGCTGAGATAGTTCTCCATCCCAGCGACTTTTTTACTCTCAAGACAGAGCAACTGCTAGGGGGATCAATCCACGTTAGGTGTAACAACTCATTGTATACACACAAGCTTTTTAAAATGTAAGGTATATGTGCCCTTGCTGCAATATTAAGACTGCTCGTCCCTGTTTTATGGCCACAGCTCTATCCATATCGAAGCATAAATATAATGTATATGTTATCAATGACCTGCAGCACTATTCCGCTCTTGAACTGTATCATGAATCTCGGCTTTTTTATGCTTTTACAGCTCTACTCAGATTTCATCCCTAGAAGAAGAACAAAGAGTGTATGTTATGTATAACTGCAAAAATATCTAAGTAGCATACGAAAGCCATTTAACTGAATACTGGTACACCCGGGATGTATAAAGAAGCTATAGCTGTAAATGTATTTCTAGGTAACCAAGTTTCTGTTAACAGACACTGGAAATGTTTGGAGGTCACTGTGAACAACTTGGTTCTGGGCTGTTTGGAAAAAGATGACGTGAAAGTTCTGTGTTCTCACCGTCTGAACAATTTTAAAATCCTTCAAGGTATCCAAGCTGAGCACCTGGTAACGGAAATATTTGAAATCAAGCGGTTTCTGTAAAAACGTAGGGTTTGGTTTTACAAAATGGCTGCACTGATCTCAGAGCGGCTGCTCAAAGGCACGGGATAATCAGGAGAAATGAAATGTTGCAAAACTGACTGTAAATTTTTATGCCTAATCTAGTTTCAAGGAATATTTTAGATTATGGGGGGAAGTGCATAATGTCGATGGGGAAAAATACATTTCTGCTTTACACAAAGTACATATGGAGTCCAGCTCATGGGCAGAGAAAGAGGAACTGTTTGAGCCAGGAATTATATAGAAACTTTTTCTGAATTTCTGTTCACACACAGTTAAAACCCACTGTAAGGCAGCGGCTCCCACGGGGAGCTTCACGCTGTGGAGAGGGAGGAAGATGGTGGGGAGAACATACTGTTCTACTAGTGCTTGGTTTCTGTAGACCAAAAAAGTGCAACATGACCTAAAGTATATGAACTGGCCAGTTTCTACATCTTTTGCAAATTACAGAACTGCAACTATCAAATCCTTTGTGTATTCATCTCTTCTTAGAGTTGGTGAACTGAAGAGCTCTTTACAGAGAGGTGCTGAGTGTATCGTCTCCTTCCAAATGCAGGGTCTGCAGGGGTCTTAGCTATATTCCAAATCCATCATAGCCTTGGAATACAGTTAAATATTTTAAAAATAACTCTCTGAACTTCTTGTTTTCTTCCTCTTCCAAAAGCACAGGCATCAGTACTTCCTGAGATCAGGGTTGCAGCCAGATAAATATGGTCTTTCTATACCATGAGCAAGCACACTTTTGAGATATGATGTTCCCAGAGATGGTAGCAGACTTTTCAAAATTAAAAACCTCTGGTCATTTTCTTTTTATTTATGCTCCTCTGTTAACAAATGCCTCGTTTGATTACTTTTAAATGTTGTGTTTCTGGAACAAAAATAGAATACTGGCTTTTAACTCTGGCTTTTAATTCTGTGTGCCTTATTATTGCAGCTTTTGAGAAGGCTGAGAGGGGTTCTTTTTTTTTTTACAAAGACTGGATTGTTTTAAGATCATTGTAAAGCCAAATGTTTAAATACTGACCATTTTGACTTACTTCCCATGCTCTGCAGTAATTGGTATAAAGCTTGAATCTTTTTCTACGACTTCTTAAAAAGTTCATAGTTGATGGAAAGTCAAAATCTTGGCTAACTATTAGAACAGAGTACAAGACCCTGGTGGAAATACCTTGCATTCTGGGATTTCTCTGGCTTATGATGTTGCTTTTTAGCTAGACTGACTTTTCTGATAATGAAATGAAAAAGAAAGCTATAGACAATTTACTTGCCATGAAGCCATGCAGAAGTAGGATTCGGCATTTGGATATATTTTGGTTAACAGCTGTTTTACATGGCTAATACAAAGGATATGAGGAAGGGGAATAGATGTCAAGAATTTGTATAGAATGGTCTGAAAAGTGCCTTAGACCTGAATATTTCTCTGAATTTTGGGAAAATGTAAATCTCCACCTGAAGTTCATGGCTGGCATTTTCTTTAAATACAGCAGGTTCTGTCCGTGCTTTGCATGTGAGCAATTGTAATGTCGTTGGTTAATGGGGATCCTAATCTGGCACCAAAATTTTCTCTTGACCAAAAACTTGCTCTGAGCTCTTCTATGGATCTGGAGTTGTCTAAAAGGAAACCTTCATCTGTCACAGGGGCCAGGTTGAACGTTTTTTTCAACTTAGCTCATTTTGAACTGTACTAAGGAGTAAAATCAGATTCCCCGAGAAGTGAAATCTAGTTATTAGTATACGCTACATTCTGCTTTGGCATGCCTGCAAATATTTTTGAGGTGAAGTTTTTTCTGAGATGGGATTTGCATGATCAGTTGTAAGAAAAACACAGGTATTTGCATTCCTATTCTGCTTCCAGATCTTCAACTTGTCCTGAAAATTAAGGAGTTTGTGTTTTTTTTTCCAGTAAGTATTTTTATAGTTATTTGAAAAGCCTGAAACAAGGAATGAATTGCAAGTATACATCAGATAGGATAAGACTGGTAATTTTTTCTGTGTGCTGAAAAGAGTTAGAAACCTTTGAAAAATTTTATCCACAGCTTTTAATTGGTATTTAAAACGTTTATCACTACTTTACTGATAATTAGTGTCTAAATTTGTCAGCTCATATGGCGTAGCTGCAGCTTCTTAGATCAGAAATACGTTCTGTTTTCTCTCCAGCTGGTTTCCTGTAAAGTGCTGAATTATTCTAGCTTTTATGGGTCATTGTTAAAAATGGCAGGAAGGGTCATTGTTAAAAATGTTTTCAGAACTTTGATAACCAGTTTATCAACTGATTCACATGTTTAATCAGTTAATAGGTTTTCCTTTTCAGTGCATGGGAATTTCTTTGTTTATCTTAACTGAGTAACTGTTTCTACAGTGGAAAGAACTGTAGTTGACTGATAATCTTTTCAAATAAGTGGAGTTTGCTCTTGTGATGCAAGTTATGTGGCCAGATCCTGCACTTGTAAGTCTGTATTCATAGGGAATAGTCCACTGGAGTAAAGTGCGAGGGTTTGCACGTGAGTGAAAGCCCCAATTGGTCCAGTATTCTGGGGGCACAGAGCATGGAGCCATAGTTGTTAGGCAGTTTATGATAAGGCTTTTAAAGGTATTTGGGTGTTTAAAAAAGATGGACAGGTGCTTTTGAGAATTTTACTGGGTGATTAAGTGCCAAACATCTGTGGTTCCTCCAATACCTTATTAAGAATTTCTTAACAAGATACTTTTATCACCAAAAATGCCAACGTGTCAAAAGGAGCCTGTTTAGCGTGAAACATCTCCGAGAACAGAGATCCTCTGCCTCTCTGGTGACCTGTTCTAGGGCTGCACCACCTTTCTTCTGAAGAAGCTTTTCCTAATCTCCGATCTGAACCTGCCAAGATGCAGTTTTTGATATTGTCCCTTGTTCTGTCGTCTGTCTTAAACGAGAAGTTTGGTTCTGTTGTTACTATAATTTCCCTTCAAGTAAGAGAACTCAGCGTAGGCCACTTCCTTGCAGGCTACTATTAGACAGCCTGTTACTGGATCACCAGCTCTTCATCAGACCAAACAGGCCAGGGCCATGCTTCATATGAAGCTCAGTATGCGCTTTGCCTTACTTGCTGAGAGCAAACTGTTGGCTCATATTCAGCTTGAAGACAGGGTTTTTTTTCTGTCATTCCCATTGTAATAAGGCCAGTCTGCTCCTATGTTTATAAACAAGCTTTAGGCCAAGCAGAACTGTAAACTTTATTTTGCTTTTTTTTGAAATAAATTCAATGATGTTGTTTGCTTTCTATGTAAAAAGCAACTTGGCATGAAGTAATACACAATAATAAAGTTGCAAAATTTGAGTTTACATAACATTTCTCTGCTTTGACATTGAAGATACTTACAGAGCCCTGCAACACTCAGTTGGGATTGTAAGAGAACTGTATTCATACATTCCCTGCAGCTTCTGGGAACTGGCATCGTATTTGCACATGTGAGAGTTAGCAACTTGTTATATGTGATCTGTTTTCTTTCTAGATATGTTCATTCTGGTTGCTGCATGAAGGGAATGTGTTTAGATGAGCACAAGTCAGAAGTAAAAACCCAAGTTACGCTGGCAACACAGTCATGGGAGTTTTATTGGTGTGCCTCGGACTGAGGAAGGCCCAGACATAGTAGTGGAAAGTCAGCCCAGCTTGACAGACCTGGTTTCACACATTGTGGCTCACATCTCAAGTATAAAGACATTTCTAACTTCCTCCTACGAATCGCAGAGGTGAAATGAAGTATATTCTGTCTTGTTGAGAGAGCACTGGGGACTGTTGATGGAGAGGCATGGTTGGAAAACGCAGCTGGGCCTGGTTATGTACCATGAAAAATATATGTCTGGAGCCTGCCGTTTCAGGTTTGTATTAAGGCGGTGCAGGACTGTACTACCATCTGAAATGATCCACTGCTTTGTCAGCTGATGTGGTGGAGAATGAGCAGGGAGGAGGCTGCAGAGATTGATTTTTTCCTGTGGCCACCAAAAAGTAGGAGGTGATGGGAGGGAAGCAATGGGATCTTGTGGATGTGGGCAAGTAGAAAGCAGAAGATTGGGTTAAGCCACTTGTAAAACTTGTGTTGAGTCAGCCACTGTTTGATATGGAGCATTAATTCAGTGTTTTATTTGATAAAGCAGAACTTCCTGAGACGTGAGCAGGCACTAGCCTTTGAGAAGCATTGCTCCGTATTTGCCTGTGGGTATTTAACTGTGGATATTTAAAAACAGTGATACCAGTCCTGCTTATGGTGTTTGAATATTTACCTGTTTTTAAAAATATTTTATCAAAAAAGATACTTTTTTTAAAAAATACTGTTATGAAATACAGTGGAGACAAATGGAGTGTGGTGTTTGAGACCTGTTTTTTTGTTGTCAGTTTTCTGTTCTGTTTCACTAAAAAACTCCTCTTTGTTGGAGAGTCAGAAGCAAATAAGATTTTCCAATTTGTTGCTGAAGCTGTCTGAAATTTAAAACCAATTCATTAGGTACAACGTAAGTGTAGAGTGTAGGCAATTATTAGGATTTCAGCAGCAAATAATGCAGCCCGTGAAACATTAGACTTATTTCCTTCTTGTTTAAAACATTCTAATGTGTTTCGCCCCAGTTAAATGTGCTCTTGAGCTTTTATGTCAAAGTGAATCACGATCTAACGCTCACCAGATTAAATCTAAATGTTGCAGTGTTTCCTTTCTAATTCTGGGCTCTTCCCACTATGAAAATATTATTTATCTAGTCAGGTATGTGCAAGTGTGAATGAGAAGATGTAATTTTTATGTGTATGCAAACACCCATGGAAGTATGGCCCAAGGAAATGGCGCTGGGGTTGTGCTCAGCAGAGCCTGCCTTTAGCCGCCGCCCGTCCTTTTTCAGATGCATAAAGAAAAAAAGCTGAGTTGATAATTAGGTAAAAAGCATAATAAGATCCATGTCTATAAGGCCAGCGTGGCCCAAAAGACTTTTATTTGTGTGAATTTCTGGTACAAATGTTAAAGATCCCGGCTACTTAATTGGTTGCTAAGCTACACGCGGAGAACATTGGGGTTAATGACCGCCGGGCCCGAGGCGGCCTGCTCAGCCGAGCGGGCCCTGAGTGGAAGGGACAGGCCTGGCCCGGCCGTCAGGAGCCACCGGCGCTGGCGGCCACCTGCGCCGCGGGGTTATTAGAACATTTCATGTCAAAGTGTTTGTGGCGTTGGAGCAAACAGGCCCAATTAACAGGCCTGAAAGCCCCTCTCCAGCCAGCCATCACTAACGCTTCAGATAAAATTTGACATCTTCCCCCCCTCCCCCTGCCCCAAACTCCAATTAATTTAAATGGTTTTACTGAGGGACTGTGGCACTGCTGAAAAGGCAGAGGACTTTGCTTGGGTAATCAGCTTAAATACCGGTCCGTTTCCTGCCCTTGCTGCTCCAAACTTCCCATTTGGGAGACATAAATGCTGGTTTTATTTTAAAATCTTTTTTATCTCCAATTTCCTTCATTTTTTTCTGATGTGCCTTGTTCAAGACTCCATTTCAAAGGGCAGGATGGTAAAGCCTGTAAACTGGATGCAGACGGGAACTTTTAAGTTCAATGTTGATTGCCTTTATTGGAAGGAAGGGGTAATGAGGGGTTTCACATGAAAAAGGTACATCTTCTCTGACAGTCAGAAACTGGTGATAATTAGGAAGAAATCCACAGTTTCATTTATTTTTATACTTCTTAAACACTCCTGCTGTAGCAGCAGATCAATGATTTTGATGTTAAAAGGTAACAGCTCATTGTGTACATTTTTGTAAGTATATTTCTCTGAAGACATGCTGAAGTCTGTGTCAGTTGTAAGATAAGCTTTGAAATGCCGATATTACAAGACCATGTATGGACAGAAGTTGTTACTGAAGCATCTGTGAATTCAGTATGAATATATAGTTCCGCCTCTGCTGGTACTGAATTCTTCACTGTCATTACTCAAGGGAATTGCCATCGAGTGGAAGAGTGCTTCGCAGGTTCAGAGTCTTTACTCAGGTGAAAGACTTGAGTGTGTTTCATTTTAGGAGGGAGAGTAATTTGTGGAAACATTCCTATGCTTCAAATTATGCGTGCACACAATTTTATTCCTGTATTCACCGGGAATTTTTCGTCCGTCATACCTCCCTTCTTAAACTGATGGGGAAATTCTCTTTTCTAGCAGGAGAGCTGGGGATCAAAGAAATATCCTACTTTTGAGAATATTTGTTTCTTTTAAATAACCAATATTTCTCTTAACTTCACATTCTCTTTTTTTTCCTAGGAAGCATAGCAGCTGGCCTAGAAAACAAACTGCCTTCCAGCCACAATCCCTTACCATGGCTGATACAGCGTGCTTGGGAAGCAGGCATATGGTGACCTCCAGAGATGGCAGCCAGCAGCAAACCCACGGCTGGACCTGCAGCGACAGAGCACAACAAAAGTGAGTATATCATCCTCTTCCCAGCTGATGTGTCATTCTCAGAAATTCCCTCCCAACCGTTTTAGGGATCTAAAACTGTCGCGTGTTTTTATACTAGGGGCTGTACGTGACACTATGTGGTATTTAGAAAATTGTTCTTGGATGCTGCACAGAAAGTGTGTTTTTGGCAATCTGTATCCAGGATCTAACTGAAATCTCCTAAGAAATATTCAGAAGTTACTCTGATGTTAAGGAGAAGTGGTCTGTAGGAAAACTAAGCTTTTTATCCCACCATTGTAACGGATCGATCTGTGTTTCAAAAGGAAGGGGCTGGGTGGTATTGCTATTAATCATATTAGTTGATTGGAAATGGCATTGGGTTCCACATCCAGAATTTTCCTAGGTGTTTTGTAATCACCGTGTCTGGACTCAGCTCAGCTCCTACAAGGGCACTAAAATAAATTGACAGACACTTGCCAGACTATTGCATACAGCACTTCCAAAACTAAGCTTAGGTAGCTAAATGGCAGTCAAGCTTTCTTAAACATTAACATGTTAACAGTAATGGTCAAAATGGGATTTTCTCTGGGAAGAAGATATTGTATTCTTCACCTCATGTCAGCAAAGCCAGTATTCACTCCATCTATCCCAACCAGAAACGGGTAATACCTTTTCCTAACTGGATTTAATGGGAAAGACATACTCTGTTCCCAGGTTTGATAATTGAACAATGACCTTTTTTTTATATTTTATTGATGTCAGTTTACACATTTGCTAGCATTTCTTTTTTAAATGTTATCCTACTGTGCTGCTATTTCTCCAGTGCTGTTTTTCTAGTGTTGCTTAATGATGAATCATGAACATTAACTTTATATATGTGTAATGCTTTATATATATACATATATATTTATATAAAAATCTGGGTGGTGGCAGGGAGAGACTTATTCTGTCTGCTCCATCTTTTGTTTTGATCTAGTTGCTATAGAAATACTAAGATCAATTTTGACAGAATAAAATACTACAAATTACATTGTCGGATTACCTCATTACAGAGGGCTGGCACTTTGGATTGCAACATTACTGAAACGAAAAGCGTGAACACTACAGGAATTTCTGCTCTGTGGAAAAATGTTATTTTTGGATTGTTCAGGAAGGCGTGCATATAAAACCGCCGGTTCCCTGGTGAGTGACTGGTCCCTGAGACCGGCAGAACTTTCGTCTTAATTTTTGGTTGTGGTAGGTGACGTCATATTTGGCCATACATTTAGTTTAAGCTGCAACTGGCATCTGACTGACAAAGGCCTTGATGTTTTTGCTGTTAAACACTTAAGGCAACTGATTTCTTACAGCAAGACTGGTGGAATGAGTCTTTTTTCTTCCTTTTTTGGCGTCATCTACTACCGATGTGCTTTTGTGTTGCTATAACTAACACTGTTTCAGTGGTTTGCCCTCCCTGATCGAATAGGAAGTATTGCGCTACACATTATGGTCTCAAAACTGGCTGAAGTTAGGAACAACTGCCCTTTAATTCATCAGCAGTGAAGGGCGTGCTTTTAGAACAAGCAGCTTTGGGACGTAGTCTCACTTGCAAGGCGAGTCTCTGTGCTGCATGGAGATGACCATGAAATCTCAGGTTGCTGTGGGTTTCTTTTTCATGCTGGTGTAACTCACACACGTTTACATGCGGATATGGGCCTTGCTTGAAGAAGTTTTGCAGTTTGAGTCAGGAAAGTGTCTTGTGCTCTAACTACTGGTAGGACTTTATTGCTGTGTTAGTAAAAGACATGTTTAGTACTAGGTTTTATTTAGGAAAGCATTTATATGTTGGTATTATTTGTATACAGAGAGACAATCTGTGTGATTTGGCAAACAGTTTAGTCATTCTGTTTTTCTTCTAGTCAAGAGTATTACTCTTGCTATATCTAATCTGAAGTTATAAATTGCAGTAGAAGTACAAATCCAAAACAAACATTTTGAAGAATTTGAACGGAGTAGAGCCCCAATTTCCATTTCAGTACTCTCTCCGTTGTCCAATTTGTAAAACTCAAGTGGTCCCATGTGCGAGTAGCATGACTGCCAGAAGCACTCTCCAGCCATCTGCTTTTTTGGTAAGTCTTTAATTATTTCTTTGTCCATTTTTCTATCCAAAATTAGAACTGGCAACTCAATTGGTTGATTAATATTGTATTTTTTATAATTTAACATTTCCAGCTAATGGCTAGGAAATGGCAACAAGGTAATAAAAAGCACAAGAAAGAAACTTCCCTGCTGAAGTCCAACTGTACTACAGTGGAGCTTTTTTACCACGTTGTTTCAGCCTTTCAAGAGTAGCAAGAGAATTGAGTAGGAAAAGTTTTACTGTTTGTGGGTAATGTCAAACTGGAAGGAAGAGACATAGCAGCCTGCATTAACTTGATGAGCTGTCTTGGAAATGTGAAGAACTACCAGGCACTGATAGAGGCATTTGCAGTAGAGCTGAGCTTAGAAGCCAGCACTGCATTTAAACCTGAACCAAACCATGCAGTAGAGAAACAATGAACCAGAAAGCTGGTTCAAAACGCTATGGGAGAGGCTCTGATCTGTGTCCTACAGCTGGATGGGGCATGTGTCTAGCTTGTGTCAGCTGAAGCTTGACTAGAGATCCTGGGATTCTCCACCAAGAAGGGCTGAAGCTTGGTCCTGTGTTGGTGTCTAGAGACAGAAGAGGGAGGCAGGGATGGAGTGGACACTGTGAGACGCTATGGTACACCTAGGAGTACTGGCCTCTGGCTGGCTCTTCCTTCTGGTTCAGGTTATCAGAAGGAACCACTAGATCTCTTAGAGGCTGTGGTTCATTTCGGCTGACCTGTAGAGTTGAACACATTGGTGGTGGCAAAGGGAAAGTTGGCTTTAATGGAGGCAGCCTAGAGGACTCCTGAGTTTCAGTGCGTGTTGTGGGCAGAGTCTTATTGTGTTTGTATGGCTTGAAGTTTTCAGCTTCAGTTCACAAGTGGCATCAGTTGACAGAACCTAAAAGGTTTTAGACACTTAATGAAGACATTCTCCTGGACAGATGAATGCTGCAAGACAAGCAGATGGTAAATGAGAACTCTAGATCATGGCCCTCATATTTGCTGCATTTAACTACCTAATGCATGACATGGTGCTTTGGGATCTGAGCATGCTGGATCTGTTCTAGATGGAAACCAGAGAAGATGGTAATGGATGTGCCCTGTAATGCAGACTTGACCAGGGAGATTGCATGATAAAGAATAACTTATCATTTGTTTGTTTGGTGTTTTTTTTTTCCCTTTTTAAATAAATTGCATCAGAGTTTTGGTCTGATCAGCAGCATCTTGTGAAAGTGCAACAGGTTTGGAGGATAATGACTGAAATCTCATGTGCCGCATGCAGAAGTTTGTTATTTCCAGCAGCCACTTTGTACTGCAGTGCTGACAAGGGGTGAGAAAGAGAAGAGCTCTTTCTTTGGTGCAGGTTCACATGGTAAAATGTGCCATATTCAGATGTTACTGGTGGGGAGAACAGCCGGTCCCCTAACACAGCCTCTCAGTCCATATGTTTATCCTTGTCATTTCTCTTATTGTGTAGACAAAGAGAAAATGTTTCTTTCAGATCATAAAGGGCTCTGGAAACGTATCTCCCTTTGCATTTCAAGAATTGCTCTCTGATTGTGTAGGAGACATGGATTTTCACGGCAGTATGGTGCAGAAAATCAGAAGTTCACAAAACTCGGGTGGTTTCAGGGATGCTGTGGAGGGTGGGCTGCTCTGACTTGGTAGATCTGGCTGGTCTGCGTCTCTTGATTTGCAGCCTGCTAATGGGTAGCAGTGCTCAGAGCTGTCAGAATGGAGAAAAGACAGGCACTGTTTCCGAATATACAAATGCTCAACACATAAAAAATATTTTTGTTTTAAATTATAATAAAGGGGGGGGGGAGAGGAAAGGGGAGTAATTTAGCAAGTGGGGATGTGGCGGGAGCCAGCCAGGCTGGGGTTTGCTAATATCTGAACTAGGCTGTTGAAAAATGATCTAAATCTGTTGGAAGGTCCTGAAAGCTCAGCTCTGCCCAGTTTAAGATAGTGGTGACAGGATTGGGCCCTCTATTACTTTTTTATGTGGTGTTATAAATTACTTTCCCATATTTCCAAAGACATCAACAAATCTTTTCAAAGCACGTTGTGAAATCGTTGTATGTGTTACTTAAACTGCTTGTCCATATGTACAATAGGTTAAAACAATATATGGCCTTTTTCCTTTTGTTTTGCTTTTGCAAAAAAATGGCAAACTAAAAATCTTTCCTCCTCTCCCCACTTTGATTTTTTCCAGGTAAAATGATGGCAGATGTACTTGACTCAGTTTCATATAACGTATTGCTTACTGGAAGAACAAATTTAGCTCTCTGCCCTTTTACTGTAAACTTGGTTTTGTTTTTTATGTATTTGTAATTTCCTTTAAACCATTTATAAACAGGTTAGAAATACCGTTTCATGCCATCTGATTCTATGAATAATCAGAGCTCTTTATATGGGTTCTTTAGGGATCTGTCAAGTAGGAACAAACTGTATGGTAAACAAACATCTCCAAACTCTTCCTGCTGCACAAATATTCCCTGCATTGTTTTGTTATTCCTTAGAGCATTCTGCCTTTACTTAGAGTGTTATAGTCAGGGATTTAACTGCTAATTGTTATTTCCAGGAAGAATATTTTCTTTTATTCCTTTAGGGTACAAAAAGAAGTCATTTTTGCAACAACATTCATGTTCCATTAAAAAAATTTAAAATGTCATTGGAAAACGGTTGGTTTTTGATGACAGAGCCAGAAGGCTGTTGGCTGGTTTGCCTGCTCACTTCAATGATATAGCAGAGCCAAGACAGTGATTCACTGTCACTGGACTTGATGACCTTCAGAGGTCCCTTTACACCTGAATTATTTTGTGATCCCATGAAATTGGAAGGTTCCCCTCGCTTTCCTCCTCGTGTCTGACTGCACAGCCCCATCACTGGGCACTTGTACTCCTGTCTGAGCAGATTCAACTCACTACGTCTGCAGAAAATTAACCTGGGGGAAAAAAGGGAGGGTTTTGTGTGCAGTTAGCAAGTCGAGTGTGCTCAGTGAAGGGCCGGGAAATGTTGAAACCAGCAGAAAGGAGGGGGCAGGATTGTGTGATGGGAAAGAGAAGGTTGTGGGACAGCCCTTTTGGCAGCATCGGGCTGTTAGACCAGCTCAGCTGTGGTACTGTACTTACCTCCAAGTAGGTTTGGTTCTGTGAGTAGCAGTTCACATCTCTTACTGTTCCCATGCAGGGTTGTACGGAAACAGTCCTTTTCCAAGCTGTGGTCTCCTCCTCAATTTCATTATTCAGTTTTAACCTGATGTGAACATACCCATATATGACCTTCTTATCATGACAACAGAAGACGTGAACTTTGCTAGGTTGTCTTGTCCTGGCACAAGGAAGCAAACAGCAGTGCAGGGTGCCGTTCTGCGGTTTCAGTGGTGCCGTTCTGCGGTTTCAGTGGTGCCGTTCTGCGGTTTCAGTGGTGAAGTTGGATTAAGAAGTTTGTGGCTGCTCATTTCCATCCTCGGAAACACTGCAATTTGCTGCTTCCTCAGGCTGCAGCTTATCCCCTCCCTCTCATCAGTGCTGGCGCTCATATGACCCCGTGAGCTGATTAACTTCTTCCCTCCTGGGTAGTTTTCAACCAATTTAGTGAGTTGAATCAGTTCACTGCAGGGTCAGACAAGTGCTGGAGCCAGCGGCACTGGAGGGAAGGATGAGACCATGGCTGAGGTGGCAACCGGCTCCCAGTTCAGCCTGTCCGGTTCAACTGCACCATCAGGTCTTTCACTGCCATTACTTGTGAGACTGTCGTGTAGAGTAGATCACTATATGCTCTCTGCTAAAAAGAACTCCCTGCTCTCTTTTGATTACTTGCTCTAAACTGAGAAACTGATCTCGTTTGCAGTGAACTCTTTTATATCATTGCATGGATGACAAATTGTAGTGAAAAGGCAGCTGACGGCTGGGAATTTCTGGAAACGATGCTTTAGGACTCTGCCACTGAAGTGACCTGGTCTGTCTCTGCCTTTGCCAGTGGTGATAGTGCTTCTTTCTGTATCTGTAAGAGCACAAGAGACTGTAAGAATATGAGAGGATTTTTCTAAACCGTTGCCTATCAGCTTGATGATCCTCCAGTGGTTAAAAATGAAAGATTACTCACAGCATCAAGAAGATGAAAATTTCATCTGTGTTAGTCATGGCTGAAAACAGACCCATAATGTCCTTCTGTCTTTCCAGAGATGGACTGACTCTTACAACTTAAGGTGATAGAATAACCTAGAAGGATTTTTGCTGCATGGGTGGTAAGGTCGGGCATGTGGGGAAATAATGAAAAACATGAATTTTCCATGTGGAGGGGCAGACCTTGGGAGGGTTTCTGTGTACAAGTTACAGATCTTTAGCCCAGCCTGTGAATTACTTTTCATTTTGGTGAGCAGTGGCTCACATGAGCACTCAGTTAATTCCAGTGGGATCTCTCATGAGGATAGCCACTTACCAGTAAAACCTAATTGCTCTATGTACAGTGCATG
Organism: Nyctibius grandis; assembly: GCF_013368605.1. Lineage (NCBI taxonomy): Eukaryota > Metazoa > Chordata > Aves > Nyctibiiformes > Nyctibiidae > Nyctibius > Nyctibius grandis. The sequence goes on from NC_090668.1 coordinate 25,224,479, forward strand.
TTTTCTGCTTTGGTTTTGAATGTGGTAGGTTACTGGCAACTAGCAAAGTAGAATTCTCTTGTATGGAAGAAATAGAGTTTACTATTACAAATGTTCTACAGAAATTCTGGTTTCTAATACTTTTTTGCATGTATATAACAAGTCAGAAATTAAATGTGAATCAGGAGCCCCCTAACATCATTTTTGGAGCTGTAATGTTGTTGGAAATAGCATGTTTTCTGAATTCTAGCTTTGCCTGTTGAGAGTTCAGGTGGACCTCAGGCAGACAGTTGGCTCTTCCCTGCCTTACACCTCACGCTCTCTTTGCGTTCTGGTGTAAACCACTACCAGGTCTCCACCTCCGGGAAGCTGCAGTTATCACTTGTGTATCACTTGGTATAAAGCACTTTGGGCTCCAGTAGGATGAGACCTGTAGAAAGAAAGAAGCAAGAAATCATTGATGAACTTATTTCTGTGAACACTGACAAACTTTGTCATTCACTCTGCAAGATCAATACATTGGGTTAAAGGTTTAAAATGTGCAGTTAATAACTGACTGAGAGCAAGGGATGATGGTGGTATTTGAGGCCTTAATGTTTTTATTATGTGTGTTTGCTTTGGGCCTGTAAGCAGCAGATAGCTTAAAAAAAAAAGGAAAAAAATGAATTAATATTTTAATTTATGCATAATTCTGGATATCTCCTTGGACAGAAAGATGGAAAGTTCCTGAATACTGTTACAACATATGACTGCCCTGTGACAACACTGCAGAGTAGGTTGGTGTCACAAAAGAAATTGTCTTCATGAAATGAAGGGGTTCAGAAGTGCAGCAATGAACACGCTTTTAATCTTTTCTTCCCTCTAAATGTAAAATTCAGGCACCCACTTTTCTACTCAGTTATGTGCTGATTGGTGATAACCTGTTCATGAACTGTCCTGGGTCTTATGCTTTCACCTGTTAAAATAAATGACATTTATTAAAAAAACAGTAACAATAACACCAAAACCATATTGTTTTCAGGCATAAATCTACCACTTCAATTGCATGAGCCTGTCAGTGAATTTCTGACACCAAGTTATGTTATTTAATGAGTGCTATTAGGTAGTTCTGTCACTTAATAGGATTGAGGGTTGGAAATGCCATGTAATATCACTTCACTGGAGAAAAAATCAACAAACAGCCCTCACTAAAAACCTCACGTTCCCTTTGATGTCGGCAAGACCTGCTGTCACTTCAGAAGGGAACCCGCCGGGGCTGTTTTCACAGGGCTACAGCTGCCATTTTAGGAGAGGCAACAGTTATTCTTGGCAGTTTTACATTAGAGGCACCCAAAAAAAAAATTCTCCTGCCATCTGACCGAGAGTGAAGAAATATAGAATAGTTATGGCAAAAGGCCCTTTGCAGGCTTATGTCTGTAAAATATCATCTGATTCAAGGAAATGGGAATGTAGACTCTGCACATCAGAAAGATGCTAATGGCCATTATTGTCACGTGTTGTCACATATACTAGGGTATCGCCTAAAATCCCTGGTTAAGTTCTGTACCATGCAATTAGTGAGAGTTGGTTTTAGCCCTGAAGAATTTTTGATGGTCGTGCAGTCATCTGTGTCTCCAGGTGTCCATCTGGTTGCCCTCTACACGAGCTGAGACTGCATCTTTACAGGAAGAAGTGTCAATGGACGTGGTTTAGTGGTGGACTTGGCAGTGCTGGGTTAATGGTTGGACTTGATGATCTTAAAGGTCCTTTCCAACCAAAATGGTTCTATGATTCTATGTGTTGTGGCGGAAAGTGGTAATAGCCTGGAGAAAGAAGGATGGAGACTGGTAGCAGAAGTTATGTTTCAGATATTAGTTTGCAGGCTCTTGTCACCGGGCGACTTAAAGCCACCAGAGCTTAATGTCTTGGTGTTTCCCCCTGTGAGAAAAACCCTTTCTGCTGAGAAAATTCTCCACCTCACTGGGAAAACAAACATCAACTACAGGAACTACTGAAGAGTGCAGAAAGAGGAAATATACTCCACTTAATGACCCTTGATGAACACTAGGACTGAGCATGGTTGGTGACACTGTTCTGTTTTGATCCAGAAAGTCAAATTCTTGCTTTGATGCTGGTGTCCAAAGCACAGCAAAGGAGCTCATTCTCCTCTGCAGCAGTTGAGCAACTTAAGTGGGGTTAGAAATGGAAAAGTTAGATCCCCTTGGAAAATTCAATGGAAGAAGGTGTTTTGCCTTTCCCATGAGATTCATGTTTAAGTCCCCATGAAGGTTCTGGGGGTAAACACACTTGCAATTGGTACCATCATGAGGAGTCCCACGTGTCTTTAGATCTTTCCCTAGCACAAGCTGAGTTTGCTCTTGAACCGTGCAGAAGCCTTTTCTTTAAATTGAAATTGCACTTTTTGTGATCAAAGTTACAGAATATTTTGTCTGTATGAGGTTCCTCTGGGATTCTGTCCTGCACTGGTTGAGCATACAGAGAGGACAAACCACCAGCCTGATCTCAGAAAAGGAATGGGCAGGAGCCACGATGGTTTTGCTGGGCTGCTTGCATTTACAGGCTGTGGACTGGTGACTGGTGTAGAGGATGAGTTCGTGTTCCTTAAATTTTGAATTTCCCATGGGTACAGCACTGTGTAAGATATATAGGATGCAGTCAGTACCTTCTGGCAGCTGTGTGCAATGGGAAATAAACTCCCAAATCATTTGGAATAAGGGGAGCTATAACCTTATATCCAAATCAGTTGTACTGGTTTGCTTCTGCTAAATCTGCCAAAGTAGTGGGTAAATGAAAAATGCTGGATAAATGGTGAAATATGTGAAATAAAGTACCAATGAAAGACGTCAAAGCCTTTTAAAAACATTGCTATTGACAGCTAGCTCGGTAGACTGTATGTGAGCCTATTAAGTGCCGTGTGTGTGTACCTAAAGACAAGGTAAATTCCAGAAGTGAAATATGGCTCCCCTGAAGTCCCTGACAGAAGCCTCTCTCACTTCAGAGCTGTCAGGATTTCATCACAAATCCCACTGAGCCCATTTCAGGCTAGATATGCTATATACAGGCGGAATGAAAAAGTCATGTGCAATGTGTTCATTTTTTACAAAGAGATCTGGAAGCTTGGGAGGAGATGATCTTCAGTCCTAAGACATACTTAGGGGGTTAAGATACACTCAACTTTTTCCTGTAACAAATCAGATTTGTCATTACTTGAATAAGTGCTGATAGAGACTTAGGGAGAAGTTAAATCCTATACGTAACTTGATGAAATAATACCAATAACAGTCCTTAAAAAGTGAATTAGGCTGCAATATCCTTATTTCTTCCTTTATGACAACTGTTCTCCAAAGCCTGTGGCAGATTTTGGCAATAAAACTGGATCTAGGGATTGAGGGTCTTTTCAAGACGGGACTTTTTGTGTTTCACTTTAGATGCTTCAGTTTTGCAGATCTTCAGGTGTATTTATTCAAATCGTTGTCTGGCTGTTAATCAATGTGTGTCCAATTCACAGTGTTTCCAAGTGGGATTTGTGACTTGAGAAGAAAGTGGGTTATGCAAAAAATGGCTTTGGCTTTGTCACGGGTATTGAAAAGTGTGTGTTCTATTGCAGTTGAAGACACTCAAGATGTGTAAAAATTGTCCTGTGGGTCAGAATGATATATGCATGTAGAGAGAGAAAGGGAAGTCCCAGGGTCTGAATCCATAGTATAAAGAAGGTTTAGTAAGTGCAGATCTTTTTTTGGACCTTGACAGTGGGATCCAAATAGAAAGTGCCCAGCTAAGCCTAGTGAAGCCCTGCTGGGATAGGTCATTTTTGGAATAATCCAAACATGACTTTGGGCCACCTTTTTCTTTTCAGAAAGCTGCACAGGTCCCTGGTTTAAAACATACCACCTTTTTAGGGGTTTTCTGTGGAAAGAAGTGCAATGTCTAATCTCAGTATTCAATTGTTGCAGCATTATGCACAAATAGCTCCACTGAGGGGATGTCTGGATTAAACATGCATCTATTCCCTTTGATTTATTTCATTTATTTCTGCAGTCATGGACCCTTGAGATCTTGAGGGCAAACAGTTTCCCATTGATTAGATGCTTAGACATGGAATAAGATACAGAAATAAGCAAAGGGTGACGTTTTGCATTTGTCTCAGAAGAAGGCTGATCACCGGATCACCTTGATAAAACCGCGCTTAAGACGATTTCAGTTCTGAAACACGTTTTAAGAAGGAGACGAGATTTAAATGTCCTTTGTTAAATGCCATCCTTGTACATCAGAGACTTTGAACACCGTGTCAGTGCCCGCGCAGCGTGGGCGTACAGCTGTGTGCGAGGCAGCCTCACCCCCCGGGCAGGGATTGTCGGGGTGGGGAAGGCACGAGGAGGAGCCGTCCATCAGCAAGCGGTGTGTCGCCGAGCCATGCCTGCGCCTCAGGCTGACCGCTGCCAAGGCTCTGTTCCCTGCCTCGCTCTGCAAACCAATTTATGAGATGTAAACGGGATTTTTAGAAGTGTGGCATGAGCTGATGTAGCAGAGGGGACCAACGGGAATTTGGGAGAAGGGAATATAGGCGTATTCTATTTCATAAGTGGATAACCAAGCACTCCTGAACACTAAGTTATTTTCTTTTGAATCCCCAGATTTTCTATGTTAGGCCATTTCTCTTTTGAAGTCTTCTATTTCTTAAAAAGACATATTGCTTCGGAAAAGTAGTGAAACACCCAGAGTGTAAAATACACTTCTGCTCCCTTTCTCCCACTGGTACCTTCATGAAAACTCAATGGTCACATATTGCACTGAGGAGAACATCAGTTCCTCAACAGGGTCCATCTGGTGTCTTCAGGCTGCAGACCGGCCAATAGCCAGTGCGTGGAACTGGGGAGAATGTGCTCTGCTCAGGCAGATGCATTCAAAAACCATTTAAAGCTGCACAGGAGATACTTCTCAGATACAGTGAAACTGGGACAGTTTCACAAGCAATGGAATAGATGCAGTTTGTGGTGGTGTGTCAAGAGGGTGTTCACAAAAGCAAGTGAGGAAGCTGTTATATGGTCACCTCATCCTGAAGTGTCAGCTGTCAGCAAAAGGGAAATCCCATCCCACTCTTTTCTAGCCCCAGATGTTTGTTCCTGCTGCCTCCCTTGCTCCAGCACTAGTCTTCAAGTCAGTGATCTGGATCAGAAAACTGATCCAGCTCAAAACTAGCCAGACTATTAAAAAATAAATAAACAGAAAATCACCAACTTGGACTTAGGCCAGGCTGAAGTGCCTCTGCAGTTTGCAGCTTGTAGGAGTAAAAGTCAGGACAGGACTGTTAAAATTTGCCCAGATCTAGGACGAAGACATGCTAAGAAATGAATCATGGGAAGTTCAAAAGCTGACTTCTTTCCCCAAAAGAATCTACTCCTTGCATCAGTAACTTTGCCAGGATGAACGTCTGAAGTCTGTGTGTGCAGCCATTCACTGGTGCAGTTTCTTCTATGTGGGAGCTTCTCCCTGCTTCAGTGCATTAGCATTTTTTTCCATGGGCACAGTCTAGGTGAGACAGGTTTCTTCACATTCTACTGTATCTGCATGAGAACAGCCTTCAGGAAGAACGCCGAGACACCACAGACTTCATATGTAACAGCTTTGGTGTGGGAACCTTGATCAACTGCTCTTTAAGGTTTTGGCTGGCTTCCCAGTTTTCTGGTGTTTCGGTTCTTGGGATGTCCTTGCACAGAAGTTGGAGGCAATTTATAGCTTGTGTGTTGGGAAACAGCATTTGTGTAAATGGTTTTTCCTAGATAACCGGGAAATTTGGAGTCTTCTGGGGCTTATGGGTGGAAAGACTTTAGATATTTATTTTTCCTTTTGAAGCAACAAGGCAATGCTCCCACTACTTGTATCCTAAGTAGGAATCATTTATGTTTTGGAAGACTTTTGTTTCAGACATTCTGTATGAGAGAAGCAAAAAAATGAGTTTGAACCTCCATCTCCTCCTAAACATTCCTGATCGAGCGTATTAACGGACTCGTTTTGATGTTAAAAAATACATGACTGATCTTTTTAGTTGTGCTCTAAGAGTGAGATTCTGGCTCCTAAAAATGCAGGGCTGCGTCCAGATGCTGACGTGTGGTATTGATGACTGGTAGTGAGAGACCCTGAGCAGAGAAGAACTTTTTGTAAGACCAGAGCTGTTAGCATGAGACTCCTGGGCCCATTCCAGTCAGCCTGCGTGATATTTCCTCTGGAGTTTCAATCGGATTAGATATTCATCTTCTCTTCCTGTTCCAAACCGTTGTTTAGTGTTGATGTGTCCTCTTAAACTGTTGCCAAGTTCCAGCACAGTGGTGGTGAAGCCAGTCCTACAACTATGCTGGGATTCTTAAGCTTTTGGAGAGGTTTAACCCTTTGTCTCCATTGAAATCAGTGGGATGGATGCACCTAAATCTCTTAAATGGCTTTGAAAATTGTAGTGCTGCAGAAGCGAAAAGGCCAGGTGACTGGAGCCTGCCCTCAGTTGCCTGGTTGTCCTCGCAGCCCGGAGCTTTGCCCTCCAATTTTCTGCTTTGTTGGCTGACCTTTACACCAGAATAGCTGTTCCAGCTCTTCTTGTGGCTCCCTTTTGAAGGGAGCATGACTGGAGCAAAATGACTGGCACAGTGGTGAATGAGGGAAGAGTGCTGAGGAGAAATTGTCGTGCCGTAGTATTTAAAGATAAAATGAGCAAAAGAACATGCGAGTGGCTGTCCTGGGTCCGACCAGAGGGCTGTCTAGTCCAGCTGTCTGTGTCTGAGAGGAACTGAAGGCACGTGCAGACCCGCTGCTTTTGCAACGTACATAAATTCCCAGTTCTCGGAGACAATCCTATGGCAAACGTTCTGGATATTTAGCAAATTCTGGATATTTGGATATTCTTGAGAAGGTCAATTATATCAGCTAGACTGCGCCTCTGCAAGCCAAATATCCTTTAGCCTAAATACAGCTAGGAAAAGGTTAGGCATGTGACACAGCTCTGGTTACTTGAACACTTTGTTTTTACTTGCATTCTTTGTGAACTGTTCTTCTGACTGCCACAAGGTATTTCAGCAAGACTGTGTGCCCATCTGAACAGGTTAGGGAGAAATTTAGAAAGTGCTAAGAGAGGCAAAAATCCAAATACTGCATTAACAAAAATTAATATTAAATATTATAATGCATAAATATTTAGCATATATGCTTTTGATAGGTCACCGTATACATGATTGGATATATAATGACTAATTAAAAACCTAGGGCATATGGGCTGGGGGTTAATTTTTCTCTGGAAATGTAAGTGGCAAAAATGTTTCATAAATGGCTGTTGTTTTCTAAAAGGACCAGATTTCTTGTGCTGTTTTAAGGGTTTTTTTTTAAATCCTTGGAGAGACAATATATACATACACCACACTTGGTTATCCACATCGGTTTCATTTATTTGTGTTTCCCTGCTTAGTGCAAACTCATTACTTGCCAGTAAAGTCCTCTGTTGACACAAAAAGACACTAGGGAAATATAATTTTTTTTACAATAAAGTCTTGTATTCATATGAAACGTTTCTCATTGGTAAAACAAAATAAAGAACCCAGAAACACTAGCATGCAGAAGTTCACAGCTTCTTATACGGTACATGTGCCATGGCACAGGGGACCGTGTAGCCACATAGTGAGGAACCTAATACATTTTATAGATCTAATGCCAGAACCGATGGCTCAATGACTTTGAAAAACTTTTAAAACCCATTGTCTGAGAGTGCGAGGATAAATAATAAGCTGTGAAATGTATTTACCTTTAGAACAATGTTTTGCTCCTTTAAGTTTTGCTTCTTGCTTTCTGGTACTGTGGCTTGGGAAGCACCAATGTGGACAGATTCTGTAGGGAAAAAAATATCTGTGCTAATGTAACTCTGGTGTCAGTGTGTAAAATGCTAGTTGTGGCTAAAGCTGCTTTGCTCCCTTTTTTCCTGGCCTCAGAAAGACTAGACTCTTCTGCTTGTTTCTGCATGGCTGCGTGAAGAAATGACCATGGAGAAACATATGTGAGTGAGTTTCACACAGAAATCAGATCCAGGGTCATTTTCTTCTCTGTCAGGTCTGTGATTTGGGGCCAGCTTTGAAGAAATCCTGTCTTCTGCATGTGAGCATAAGTCGCAAAGGGAAGCATTTCATCAGGAGACAGAGGCATTTGTTCCACTGGAGTAAATTAAAGCATAAATTAAAGCAGCCTCAAGGTGCAGCCGTGTGCTTAGTAACACCTCAGAAAGGCTCAGAGAGCATAAACTCATAGAAAGCTGAGTTTGGAAAGATCTCTAGGCCTTGAGTTGAACCATCTGCTCAGAGTTAATTTCCAAGCTAGATGAAGTCGTGTGGGGTATTACTAATTTGTGAAAAGCCAAAGTTGGAGATTATTTTATAACCTCCCTGGTCCCTATTCCAGCACTGAGCCACTGTCATCGTAAGGAACTTTCTCCTTACATCCAGACAGGATTTCCTGTGATGTGCCTGTTGCCTCCTGACCTTCCACTGAGCACCTCTGAGAACCGTCTGGCTCCATCACCTCTCTCAACCTCTCAGGCAGGTGAAGAGTGCAGTATGGTATCATCTCATCCTCATCCTTATCATCTTCCTCAGGCTGAGCAAGCCCTCCGCTTCTCCTTGCCAGCCCCAACCATCTTAGTGGCCCTCTGATAGACTCTTCCCAGTTTGTTGATGTGCAAATACATCCATATCATGTGTTGGAGAGCCCAAATCTGGCCACAGCGTTGGAGTTTCAGCTTCATGAGCTGAGTAGGGGGAATAATGGCAATTCTTTCTGTATATTGTCATCCTCTCAATGTCTGTGTGCTTGCTATGAGTTTGTTTCCTTCTGCCCCAGCCAGTGTAAAAGCTGTGCTCCTTCTGCTCGATGGCTGCTGCAGAGTGTCTCAGCTGGGCTGGGGGATCTATACCTGAGGGCACTTTTGATGTGCAGATTGAAGTGCTCTGTTAATGTCACATGCACGGGGTAAGGCAGAGAGCTCCTGTGTACGCAGAGAGCTCAGGGTGATTATGGTTTGTTGCGAGGCAGGGGAGACCCTTAACCTTGGTGGGAGTTAAGTAAACACACCAGGCTGAGAGCAGCCCCGTCGCAGGCAGAGCTGGACTGACCTGAGCATTCACTTGTGCAGGCTGTGAATGGGACCTGAGAAAAAATGCCATTCTGAAGGAAGCCCTCTCCGTCTCAGAGGATTTTTCTAGCCGTTGGACTATTGTCACTTGTATATGAGCTGTGCCTAGCCTGAAGATATAGCATTAATTCAGCTGCTGCCTCAAAAGCTTTGAATCACTCAGGAGAATTAAAAAATGTAAAAGAAAAGAGATTGGTCTTTCCCTCCCTCTTCTTCTCCTTTGAGCTTGTCGCTGATAGATTAAATGATTCTTCCTATACTCGAACATCCTTTTCCAACTCTTCTCAAAGCCAGAATAAATGCTGTGCTTCTAGCATCATTTGGGAAATGTACCCCTAACACAGAGTTTAGATTCTGGCAGCAAATAAACATCGTTTCAGTTCAAATCCCTTTTTTGAGTGTGACCCGGGTATTCCAACTCAGATGGGAGTCCCGGAGTGCTGAGGAGGACGTGAGGAGTGTTTGGTGACCGATGCCCAAGTTCATAGCCCCTTTCTCCTGACTGGGGCTCTGCCTCTAAAGCACTAAGATCAGGAGGATCCGTATGTAATATAGTGCACTCACTGTTCTGGAGCTGAGCGTGCTACTCACTGCTGAGTTTACAGAGAAGAAAGGCACTGCGTGCCAAAATTACATAAATTCCACTGGTTTCCTATAGACTAAACCTCATATTCACTAGGTGTGATTACCTCATGCTCACCTCTGCACCTGGGGAGTATACAAGGCCAACAAACAGACAGACCGAGCCAGAAGAAAGCTTCCTGGTTCCTGAAATCACTTTGCTCATTCAGTGAAACAGCGTATGTGCGGTGCACAAGTTCAGAGCGGGGGCACGCGGGGGATTTGGAGGTCTGTGGTGGTTTATTGTGCACATCAGCCTCTCTAGCACTGACCAAAATGAGGTCTGCGTGCTGAAAGGGACCGAGGGGTGCTGCACAGAGCGGTTCTGAGCGAAGGGGCGAGGGCTGTTGCGTGTGTCCCAGCTTCTCCAGGACAAACACACGCGGCAGAAACCTCCTGTTTTGCTACCATGAGTCTGTTAGATGCTGCTGTGGTGGGGCACCAGCTCTGTTTCCTGCTCACATCTCCATCTGCACATGGGCAGTCCTGTTCACCGGGGGAGACGAGACAGGAGGTTTTCTTCAGCGAAGGGCAGCAGGTGCTGGTAGAGAATAAGGACCAAGTCAGGCAAACCTCATTAGTTACAAAAAGTGCCTTTTCAGCCCAAACAGGGGTTTTCACAGTTATTTTTTGTTCGTGTTAAAATTTGTTTTTGCAAATAAAAGCTTGATGGATTTTCTTTCTAAATCAAAATAACTTTTCAAGAAAAACAAGAACCCATTTACCTTCCATTAATTAAAACTTACTGTCTTCCTCAGCTGTCCAGAGAGGTTAAAGGCAAAGGCGTGACTACTCTTTATACGGAACAGAAAGATGATCTGTAATAAGGACCACGATGTTTTCATTTTTATCTGCTCCATTTTTGCAAGGTATTTTGAGCTGAGTGATGTCCGAGACAGCAGGAAATCAGATCAGGCTCCAAGACTTGCTGTCTTGAGGGGAAGTGCTGCAAGGCTGTCTCTGAAAGCAGCAAAATGCCCCGAGCGTATCCCTGGGGCCCTAAATCCAGGTGGCATGTTTCTCCAGAGCCTTTCAGCTTGCCCAGCCACTCCGATGGTGACTGGAGGATGCATGGTCCTTTCACTCTCATGACACCAGTTCTCTAATGCTCTGCATTTTTGGAAGCTGGTTTCCCAAGGAAAAGTTGTTTTTCATGGTCTCATTTGTTTGTTTGCGTATCTGTCTTCTTCCTTTTAAATGCTGAAGCTGATCAGCAAAGAGAATTTAAGTCTCTCCAAGTTTTGTGATACAAAGAAGCCGCACTGATGAGGGAGACGCCGTAGATGTTTTGGCTATGACGTGGTCTCACACCTTGCTAGGCACCCGAGAATCCACGTGTGAGTGAGGCATTGTAATGTCTCGACCACAGGCTGTGTCATAAAGCGAAATCTCTCCAAGTTTCCTTAATTGCAGTGTTCATGAACTACTGGTTTTACTTTCACCCGTCTGCCTTCCTGGTTATTGCTCCTAAACATTTTTGCCACACCCTCCTTCTCTACACTCTTTTCAATCCTTCCTGGAAATATATCTAAGTCATTAATTAAATCACTTAATGGAAGCATCAAGATAGTTACAGGATATAACGAGTGATCCTATTCCTGTGACCGTTGTCCTGCCTTCCCCGCTCCCCACCCACCGCTTTCATTTTTGCTCCTCTGGCCTGTTGTATCACGTCTCCATGGAAGATTACCATTTCAAGGCAAAGACTGTGCCATTGTTTTCTGAGAACCACCCAGGGTAGCTAGGGGAGCTCAAGTAATAATAACTATTATTAATAGTGTGGTAGAGGGTGGAGTTTGGCTGCCGCATCCTTTTTGTGTGGAGGGCCTTTCTGCTGAGCTACGTTGCTGTGCTTCGGCGTGATTTGCCTTTGGAAAATACCGAGCAGATGGACTTTTCCTCAGTTTTTAGTGTTCCTGATCCTCAAAGTATTTTTGAGTCAATGTAGCTTGAAAATCTCATTTGAAATGAACTGCTCCTGTCTCCGTGGCCAGTGTGTTTGTCCCTAACTGGATCTGCCACAAGGTTAACTCAAGCTGGTGTTTGGATGAGCAGCGACATGGGAAGTCCTGGCCCAAGAGCTGCTAAATGATGATTGCTCAGAACAAGCCTATTTTCTTCTCATAAACTACTTAAGGATAAGTGACAGTAAGAGAGACGGAGTGGGCTGAGACTCAGAGGTGCAGAGGGGTGTGTATATGTTCCTCCAGTCTGGCCTACCCTGGCAAGCAAGAATTTTTTTACATAATTGACTTAATTAGCCCAATCGAACCAGCGATTGTGCAATGAACTGAATATGCAAGCTTTCTTCTAGAAGAATGAAACTGTATGCATTAACTTGGTTAACAGCTTTTCTTTAGTCCCCTGCCAAACACTTGACTTGGTTTATATCGTGACTTGATAAAGAAATGACATCATTAATACAATAATAACAAATCATTTCTATGCAAATCAGTGGACCTTCTACCTGGATCATCGTAATGATTGCCCTCCAGCTCACTTTTTCTTTCAAGCAGCATCTTCACAGCCAGTAATAACTATTCATTCATTTATTCCTGATTGTTTTGGACTTGATAAAGGAAACAAAAAGGGCAGAACCCTTCAGAAGCTTCAGAATCCAAACATATTTTTGCAATACAAAGTATTCTTTTATCATTGTTACCATTTTGCAATACCCAAAATATTTTATGCTTTCTATAGGAAAGAAACATCCCTCATGGTTCAAGTCATCTCTTCGTTAAAATATGAGGTTTGCAGTATCACCTGTATTCAAATGAAATTGGGCTTGAGCTTGTACATCCATTGGGGAGAGTTTCGTACCAGCTGGGACTGGAACTGAGTCTTTCGACCTCTTTTCCTGACTTGTACCTTTAAGTCACTGTCTGGCTCTTGTAATTTAATTAACTTTTTTAGCACTTGCCTGCAAAACAAGGATGATTATTTTATCCTCACAAAGGAGTGTTAAGAAGCTTAATTAAACTGTGCCTTTAAAGTACTTTCCTTAATACGCTACAGAAGATTAGTATATTAACGTATATCACATGCATTACATATAAGTAGCTTTATACCAAGAATTTTAAGTAAATGTATACTTTGGAAAAGGCCTTTGTGTGCATCTCCACTCATGGCAGTGTTTTACGTCAACTCCCTTCTTTGAGTCAGAAACTTAAATGTAGTAATTAATATCTTTTTGTGCCTGAAAGCCAAAGCTCCACAATTAACACTAATGTGCAGGTGATAATTAAGCTTGTTCTATATCCTGCGTCTAGCAGCTGATAATATGGACAATCTGAGCTGCCTGGTCATGGCTGATATTTTAGGGAAGGGCAGCGAGGAAGCTAAGATGGTTTAAAAAAAAGATGATGTAGTCACGCAGGAACGCAGTCATCTGAAAAGTACCTATGATAGATGGGGAAAAAACGCTTCATTCTTCCATAACTCGGTCTCTGTAATGGTTCCCTATGATCAACATAACACATGTCAAACACTGAGTTTACGTGGACCAAGACTTGGCAGGTTTTACTGCCAAAGCATCAGTGATGTGAAGAGCTGGCAAGGTGCTCAGGCTAGCAAGGCAGCCCGCACTTAGGTGATAATTTATGGCTACCTGTAATCTCCTCTAAATAGAAACCATTCATATTCTCACTAGGGAAGCTAGAAATGACCAGACAACGTGAGTTCAGCCAAACCAAGACTTCATATAACTTTACAAAAGACAAATGCTCTCTGGTACTGACATTAACAATGGTATGGGCTCTTAGAAAGTGTTTGCTTTTAGGTTTTATTCATTTTAGTATTGTTTGCTTGTATAATTTCAAAAACTGGCAGTTTATATGAGCTGAAATTGAGTTTTAACTCTTGGACTTTGATTCTGTTTATTTAAAGCATAAAAAAGACTCAGGACCAGCCCAAGTCAGCGCAACGCCGTGCAGTGTTGTGTGTGCACACCCAAGGGGTGACTTGCTGATAATTTCAAGTGTGCGTGATACTGGAATCATTAGTCACCGATGCTATCTATCATGGTGCTGCCGAATTCGTGCAGACACTCTCCTTGCCCCACCCTGTGGTTTGGCATCGCTCTGCCCTTCCCTGGCGTGCTTCTGCCTCCGCTCTGGGAGGTAAAGCGGCTGTTGGCAGGGTAGGCAAGGCCACATCCACCACGCTGGGGATGCCTTTCCCTCTCCTCAGCGCAGGGCCACAGCCCGTTAGAGCTGGCGTGTGCGGGAGGCGGTGAATCCTGGGAACATCTTGTGCTTTGGGAAAACATCTGGTAATCTTCAGCGAGAGCAGGGGTTGATCTAAGTCCTTCTGATACTGGGACTGTGCTACTTTGCATGGATGAAGTCTTCCAGGAACAGGTCTGAGGCATTCTGTGCGATCAGATAAGATCACCGGGGAACAGCCTGTTAGCAAGGAGTGAGAGACAGTTCTTCATTCACAGATCCTTGATCTCCTTGTTCAAAGATTTAATATTCCCATAGCTGGCGGTGTAAAGAATTCGAAGGCTATTGCCTGCCTGTGGTCACACACTGAAGTTCACAGATCCAGGTTGAGCATCTCAGTTTAGATCTACCTTTTCCTCGAACCTGATTTATTCATGTGCTGCAATCAAGGATTCCACATGAAATTCTCTTAATTCTGTGGGTGCTGATGTCTAATTTTAGTTTGAGCTTTCCTCTGCTCTGCCTGTCAGACTGCATGTGCTGTTTATCTTTGCACATATGCATAGTTATACATTATTATTTATGAATGCTCTTCACTACCCTCCTGAAGAGAGTGCAATACTGTAAGGGGACGGGGACTGTTTATTCTTTACACACAGCAATACAATACAGCCTTTAGGTATCACTGAAACTCAGATAATTAATTCCATTAAGTTTAACCAGTGAGGATAACTTTATTCATTTCACAATTGTTGGTGTTTTATTAACTTCTCTTTTGTGGACCAGCAGGTTCAATTCTTCTCTCTCTTTTTTTTTAAAAAAGTCCTCTTTTTTTTTTGGTAACTGTTAAACAATTCCACCTGGAGATGTGAAAACTTCACAGGCTATAAAGCTTACATCCTGCAAATCTCCCTATCCAACACTGAAAACATCTAAAGGAGGGGAGGCACCGTTGAAATATTTTGAGTTATGTTTAGGCATGAATACAGGGACTGGATTTGTTCAACAAAATAGTCTTTGCAGTTTTAGGAATGGCCCAGTGAATGAATCTGAATGCAATGGAAGTATGGAAAATACCTTCTACAGAGAGTGGGATGAAACAACTCCTTTAAAACCACCAGTGGAGTTAAAGCCATGTGAAAAAGATCTTAAAAGCAGAAGGGACAGTGGCAGCTGCCACTGCCTTTTGTTGATTGTGGAAGTCCTTCGCTCCCACCACGGACCTTTGAAAAGACGCTTTTTCTTGCAAAGGGGAAACATCTGTTTCTCATGTAAGTTAATACTTAACCTAAGATACACACTAGAAGTACCTTATCAAAAAGAGGATAGTGGCAAAGACTGGAAGGATTGGTTTATGCATCCATAGTGAAAACAAGGTGATGCTTTCAAATCAAGCAGAACATTGATCTGGGGTTGAAAAATATTGTAGAAGCAGCATGGGATCATTTGTGAGTGTGTGTGTACGTATGCCTGTATATGTAATTAGTAACTGTTTCTAATAGGTTATGGGTTTGGAAATGCTAGCCTTTGCGTTATCAGTCTCATATTTATTTAAGATGCTTGAGAGGGTAGCCATGTTACATTGAGTTTAGTACTTGTTTCTTGTTAACTTGTGGAAAAATGGTCTAGTTATGTCATGTGAGCGTTGTCAGAGGAGTGAAAAAGAGCATGTGAGTACATAGTTATATCATTGAAATATCACCATGTCTTTGCCTAAATGTAGGCAGCAGTATGTGGAGTTTTGTGGTTCTTTATGCCCTAAAGGAAAACCTTGTAACTTGTTTTTCTTCATGTTGCCATAACACTTTGTATCTTAGCAATAAATATTGGGTGAATTTAGTGTTATCTCAAGAAATTTGTGCTCCAGAGATTTACTGTTCCACTCCCACAGTACCTTTAAACCCCACATCAGTAGTAAGACAGCAATTCCTGGCCTATGTTAGGACCAATTTACCTCATTTCCTCTGCTTCAGCAAAGTGAGATTGAAGAGGTTAGAAAAATAACAAACATAAAAACAGGAGGAAAGCTCTTGCTAACCTCTGTGTGTAACGCTCCCTGAGTCACCCTGCAGAACAAGCCCAAAGGGTTCTGCTCAGCGGAGGTGAGCGAAATCATTCTTCTTTTGTAGTGCTAAGCAGGACCCTGTTTAAATCCATGCTTGTCACTGTTGTCACATCTCATCTGGGTGTCTTTAACATGAAATAAAATACTGCTGTGTTAAGGACCAAGAAAAAGTGGAAAATGCACTCATCTGTGTCCCTCACTTGTGCCAAAGAATTTTTCATTCCCACCTCAGCTCTAATTTGAAATGTGTTAAATAAAAATCTCCAGGAGAGTATCCAGAATAGATAGGCATGTTTAGGTCAGCATACTATTTGGCATTGCTGTGGACCTGATCTCTAATTACTAAAGAAATAGCGAGTTAGTGAGTTAAAATACACAGCGACTGTGACCTAAATCATTTCCATTCTGGATACTGGCCTGAAATAAAGGGGGCTTTTCATTAGCATGGCACAGATTTAGTGTCGTGGGACATAGAGTTTGTGCTTTGGAGGAAGTGCGGTCAATGGGCCATTAAGTTTTGAAACAGGAGGCAGGCATCTTCTAATCTCAGTGCTGTTGACAATAAATATTGGGGAATAGCTTAATATAGAGTCGTGATAGCCATGCCAAAGTCATTCAAGTAAACTCAGACTTGTAATACCACGAATGTGCATGCACTGCATTCACATAATGGAGGGATCGTTTGCAGGTCCCAAAGGAAATCTTTCCTTTCAGCCCTGGAAGATGAGAAACCGACTGGGAAACTGAACCCAGTGTATAGATTGAATGGCAATTACTTGTATTGTGGGGATTTACTTTCCCCCTGTTGAAAACAAAATGTTAAAATTAGAAAGCAGTTCCTGAATTTTGGCAGTTTCCTGTTTAAAAACAAGTAAACAAACAAACCTCCAAACCAAGATTTACACTTTCTGAAACCCTTCGGGGTGTGCACGTCAGGGGAAGCCTCAATAGCTGGGGGAGAGCAGCAAGCTGAGGTGATACAGCACAGGGTCCCTGGCAGCAGGGCTGCACAGTATTGGGGAGGGACAGGAGATGGCTCGGTTTAGAATCAAAGAATCATAGAATTGTTAAGGTTGGAAAAGACCTAAAAGATCACTTCCCTGCAGTGCAAGGTACAGGCAATCCCTGCAGCAAAACTCTGCACCCCAAATGTTAGCAGCAGTACTAGTTACTGGTTAGCAGCTGCTCAGTGTATTATTTCTTCCTCTTTATTCTCCGTATGGCCACGGTCGTACTTGCAGCGTGCTGTGAAAACCCTAATCTGGAGATGGAGTGATTAATTTGCCATGTGTTTTTGTGATTTTCATCAGATTTGTATCTGAATGCTTCACCAAGATTAGGGTTTTTTCCCAGTGTTTCCAATCGAAAGGGGCGTGTTTTTACTGTCATTTAAAGGTGCAAGTTGGTAGCTCAGGATTGTTTTGTACCAGAAATATATTTTAAAAATAAAATAAATGGATAAGAATACTTTGTCTGAAGCAGCTAGAATCAGCTTATAATTTTTTAACTTTGTGTCATTAAACACTTTAAAGCACTATGGCACGTGCTTGATAGATTCTAAACCAGCCATCTGTTCAAGGCTGAGACCAGCCTCTGCCTTCATGAAACTTGTTGCTTTGTTCACTGGGCGTTTTACCACTTCTTCAACAAAAAAGCTTCTGTGGACAACAGTTTGCCTCACTCGGCTCCTGGAGCCAGACCATCCTATGAGCAGGTCCCATGGAAAAATAGCATGTTATCCTGTAATTAGACTGTGTCATAATGTACACACTCAGAGAGGTCAAACAGAGGTTGAGCAGGCAAAGGCAACCTTATTTCTGTCATTTCCTTGTTTTCGACTTTGCAGCCTTAATAAATACTCCTTTTTGAGTTTCTATGTGCATCTGCATCAGGCAGGTTCCTCCTTTTCCGTGCTATCCAAGAAGTGACTCCGGTGTTAGTGAGGACACAGGAGTGGCGTGCACAGGCACCGACTGCAGTCCAGGCTGGCTGGTAATTCCTGTCCGTGGTCCCCAGCCTCAGACTGGAAGGACCAGACACATTTGCTGCTCCGACGTGTGAGAGCTACTGGGAAATGGAGCATGATCTGGGAGAAAAGAGTCGGAGATTTAAACTATTCCAGTGCCACTGTCTCTGCAATGTAGATACGTGTGCTTTGCTAACTAAATTCGCGCAGACTTATTTAAGACCAGGAGAAAGTGTGTGCCTGCCACAAAAACCTGCCTACCTCATCCCCAGGCAAATCTCAGTTTCCTATAATGAAGCATGGGGGTGCGAAGCCTTCTCAAAGGAAAAGTTGTGCCCATTTTGACACAAGGACAAATCAATTTTTTTTTTCTAATACCCCTTTTCAGAGACAATTTGGGTTTAAATTATTGTAAACAATTCAACTAGAAGCAGGTGGTTGCTTGGAAGATCAGAACCCAAATGTTGAAAGTAATCAAATAATAATTAGTTGGAAATAGTATTTTACAAATCAAGCAACACTTGTGTCTTGCTGCTTCCTCAGCTCTGCTGCGCATTACTCTGCAAGCAACACTGCAAGGGAGCATAAAGCTTTATATACATATATACATACATACATATATATACGCACACATATGGATATGTGTGGATATATATATGGATATAAAAAGAAACAAGAAAGCTACAGCTTGATCAATTTATGATGATTTCTACTGGTTATTTAACTCTCAAAGAATGCAAAACTGCTACTCCGTGAAATTACATTAAAGTCTGGTTTTCCTCAGGCCTGGTTTTGCCTGGCAGCGGTCCCTCACGTAGGTAGGCCCCGTGGGAGGAATGTGCTCGCTACATGTATGTCTGGGAGAAGCGGGCAGCCACGCTGCTTGAGTGGTTAGCAGGTCAAGAGAGGTTCTCCTCCCCCTCTACTCTGCCCTGGTGAGGCCTCATCTGGAATATTGTGTCCAGTTCTGGGCACCTCAGTTCAAGAAGGACAGGGAACTGCTAGAGAGAGTCCAGCGCAGAGCCACGAAGATGATTAAGGGAGTGGAACATCTCCCTTATGAGGAGAGGCTGAGGGAGCTGGGTCTCTTTAGCTTAGAGAAAAGAAGACTGAGGGGGGGCCTCATTAATGTTTATAAATATGTAAAGGGCAAGTGTCATGAGGATGGAGCCAGGCTCTTCTCAGTGACATCCCTTGACAGGACAAGGGGCAACGGGTGCAAGCTGGAACACAGGAGGTTCCACATAAATATGAGGAAAAACTTCTTTACGGTGAGGGTGACCGAACACTGGAACAGGCTGCCCAGAGAGGTTGTGGAGTCTCCTTCTCTGGAGACATTCAAAACCCGCCTGGACGCGTTCCTGTGTGATATGGTCTAGGCAATCCTGCTCCGGCAGGGGGATTGGACTAGATGATCTTTCGAGGTCCCTTCCAATCCCTAACATTCTGTGATTCTGTGATTCTGTGATTCTGTGTATTGCGTCTTTGGTTTTTATTTTAAACCCTCTTAAGTGTATAACACTTTCTGAGAAACGTAAGACAGATGAGGAGGGACGATTGTACACAGGCTGAGCTTATCTGTGATCCAGTGGGCTCGCAGAAACCCTACGTTAGCTCAGGGTGGGGCAGAGCTTGGGCTGTGGGTTGGTGAGCACAAGCGCATCCCTGATGAATGCCGTGGGTTTGTCCAGCTGTTCAAGAAGCTTCTGGCTCACTGCACATAGTAACAAATGAAAGCAGTAAATAGCTTTTATCTGGACCTGATTCATGCAGTGTGCTCAAACATGTGATGGCTCGGGGGAGGTTGGCACATCTGATTTGGAGGTATTTACTGCTTTAGTCCGTGCCTTGTACACTTGTGGCTGGGCTACTGTAGGCCTTGTACGGCGAAGTTGCTCACTGCTTCCAGTGCAGCACAGGGACTCGAGGCCAATGTTTACCAGATGCTGGGTGAACAAAAGTTACTGTAAAAATCGAGTTCTGCAGTGTTGGAGGAATTATTTTATGGGGCTGGAGAAATACCGTGGCTACCTCAGCATACCACTAGCAGGAGTTTTTATTTCTAGCCAGTAAGTAAACCTGAAGACAGAGGGGAAGAGTGCCTACGATGCAAACAGGGTACCACCTGTGTTAGCAGCATTGCTCTCACAGAATCACAGAATCAACCAGGTTGGAAGAGACTTCTGGGCTCATCAAGTCCAACCGTTGCCCTGACACTATCATGTCAACTAGACCATGGCACTATGTGCCATGTCCAGCCTTTTCTTAAACACAAAACTCTGCATTTCTGGGGTGAGTTTACTGGGAGGAATCAGGAGACTATTGCATCCCCTCTGCATCCAAACTATTGAGGTGTGTGCCCAGATAAAGTGACTGGAAAGCAGCTGGTCCACCTCTTTGGTGACCATCCTTGCTGTCACCGGTACAACCAGCCTGGCCTTTGCAGCAATGGTTGTTTCTAGTACCTTTGCTATACACTCTAGCTACCTATTTCGCACTGCAAAGTATGTCAAGGTTATTTTTTATATACGTGAGCTTCTCAGATTGTGCCACACTTGAAAAGTTTTGAAAATAGAGCTGTAAGGCATTAGCTGTGCAGCTGTTCTAACAGAGTCTCCTGGACTTTGCTCATTTCAAAAAATTTTTACTCAGGAAAACACTGATGCTAATGGGAATCAAAAAACTGAAGGCAGGAGAGTTTGTCTAAGTAAGGGCTAAGTTGGAGGGAAGAGCCAAAATTTGCAAGCAAAAATTTTGCTTGGCTACAGCAGCACATAATGGCATCATGTGGGGATGTGGGGCCTGAAATCCTGCCCTAAGAGAGAAGAATACATAACATCGGCTCTCCCGGCCAGGCCTGCAGAATTACTTTGATAGTGGAAGGCACCACACAGCGCGCGGGGCATGGGAGAGCTGCCGCTCGGTTCCAGCTTTGAGTTTTGGAAGCAGATTCACCTTAGGAATGTTTCCACGCTCAGGAGTCGATCACAGGATTTTGGTTTGGTTACGGCTGAAAAGATGAGGTAAATGTTTCTGAGGCAGCTCTGGAACTAGAAAACAAGGCAAGGACAAAACTTGCACTTCAAAACTGAAGGGTAATGGCTGTTCAGGCCTTCTCACACACACCCGTTGTCAGTCTTGTGTCTGGGAGCGAAGGTTGCTGGTGCTGTGGCAGGGTAGGAGCTCCTCTGCTGTAACTCTGCACCCTTCTCAGGTGCTAGCGGGCAACTTGAGGCTGCCCTTTGTGGGACACTGCAGGTTGTGTGATGCAGACCTGTTACCTGCATGGGCCGTGGGCGGGAGGTGGGGTTGTGGTCGAGGAGAGACATCCACTCCATAGCAGGTAGATAGCTGTAGTCTCTTTCCCCTTCCAGAAGAAACTCAGGGGCCACTTGCATCTGCCTGGCAGGAGGGTGAGCACTGTCTGGTGTCCTCGCTCCCAAAGTTGGAGACAAGAGTGTTGTAGGTGCCATGATGAGCAGCCTGGAGAAAGGCTGCAGCCTCTCTTGCATCTCCTGCCTTCCAGGGTGTCCATACCTGGCACGTGACCTGGGAAAATATAAACGTGGGGAGCACCCTTGGCAGAACTGGCCAGGGAGAAAACTTACAGTGCCTGGCTGAGAGCTGCCTGGGGGCTGCCTGCGGATCTTTCAGGTTTTGGAACAACAAATTCACCTTCAAAATTTGAAAACTGAGAGTGTGTTTCAACCCAGGGTGTTTCAATGCTTCTATGAAAAATAATTTTGTGCTCACAGTATTGATATGTTTGGAGCTCTGTGCAAAGAGTTAAGTTATTGTATATTTTAGTTTTTTAATTGACTCCATATCTGCTGGCAGCAGAATAGACATTGATCTGTTTTTTTCCTTTGCTTTATTTAGGAAAATAGAGCACATAGTGTTTACTCTGCATCCGTACAGCATTACTTTGTAGGGTGAAAGTGAGGGCGAGACCACAGTGAAGAATTCCCTCATTGTCAATTTTAAAGGCTTGATAATAAATGGTAGGCTTTTTTGGATGGGAATCAGAAATGTTTTCATGACAGTGTTTTGCTTAACTTTTTGTATTCAGATGGGATTTTATAAACTTTGCTGGTTTGATCATTTAAACGTCTCCTTCTGGGCACCAACTACTTGATCAAATTACTGGAGTGACACTGTACCTGACATCTATTAAGAAAGGATTTGAAAGATCAAATTGCTGAGTGTAAGCTAAAATTTACCTTTAGTGGCAACAGGCCTCATTCTCCCTGGCGAGAGCATCCAGCCTCCCTTGCAGTGGGAGAGCATGAGGAACTGGACCTGTAATTCTGCATGGTGAGAGGCAGAACTGTCTCTACATTGGAGTTTTGACTGAGAAAGGACTACAGCGTTGAGTCCAACCTGAGAAGGAAAGGAAAAGGAATGAATGCCCAGAGCTGATCTATTCCACATATACCAGCTGAACTGTCTACTGAAGTTGATTTGTGTTGGACAAGGTCAAAACCATAAGTAAGTGGAGCGTAGCTCCTAGTAACTTTCCCTTCTGAGCTCCATTTCTGTGATTGTGAAGCTGGGCTCCTCCAGGATCCTTAGCAAGGACTTACTGGTTTCTGGAAAGGAGTAATGTTTTGTGTTGCATGTGGACTGCTAGCATAACAGTATTATATTGATGAATTTTTATTCCATATTACCCTACGCTTGAGACAATATCAGTTTATTCATCTCTTCACAACTACAGATTTGCCAGCAGCCATGGAATCCTTTTAAGGGTTACTCTTGGTTTCCTCAGAGAACTGTCCAGGTCTTTTGTTTGTTTTTCCTCTTGCTTTTTTTTTTGTAGTGCTTTGTTCTTGAAGGTCTCCATGCCTATTGCAGCCTTCCCTGTGAGCATTGTATTCAAACAACTTCTGCAGTATTGCTCATAAAATGTGCTTTGGCGCAGGCCTGTCTCACTCCACACGGTACTGCTGCTCAGTGCTTGCCCTCTGAAGAATGTCCTGAGGAGTGAAAAGCTTTGAGTAGAGGAACCTCTTTGGAAGGCGTTTGTATTTTCCTCAACTGTAATAGCACAAAGCAAGAGGGTGTGATCGTTTGATTGATGAGCAGCTGAGGTATTGATGCCTTTTTCCATAAAGTCAGTACCGAGTTCATGCGCCTCCTAGAATGACCACTTGTTGTAATGCCTATTTCTTTCACTTCTTTTTAAATGGCAAAACTTACTTTGAAAAAGAAACCTTGTTACCCTTAATGCTATGCAAACCACCCACAGAGCCTCTTAGTACAATCTGAGGAGTGCTGGGGTCTGTTTGTTTGTTTTCACCAGGATCACTAACAGCCACAGTACTATTTTGCTCGCACCGCTGAAAGATGTCCTGGAGATCTGTTTTATCATCTCAGACCATAAACTGCTTTCATTCTTTCATTCCTCTTGCAAAGTATCACGAGTGGCAGGACATGTCCTGCATAGGGGAATTTTTATTAGGCAGAACTTTACTCAGGAGGTTTAATGTACTCCCAATATTACTGATTAACACTGTCATGCTCCCAGTTCTGTGGTGGTCTGAGCTCATCACCCATTTATTGCATTTAATCATTAGCTTGGACCACATGTTTATGAAGAGCATTTTTGCTATTTCTCCATGTGTCTGGTGATTTAGAAGTTCTGGTTCACTGTTGCATTTTCAGTTTTAACTATGTGGACTGGTGCAGGCAAATCTTCAGTTGTCAGAGAGCTAACCAGGTCCACTGCAGGGAACTTCCCTGATCACAGGGTGTCTGTGGCAACCTGCTGATCATCATCCTCCAAATTCCTATGATTTTGTGGCAGAAGAAGCCCATGGGGTTATCCAGCTACTTCAGAACTTGAAGTAGAGGTTTAATAATGTAAATGCTTAAGACTCTTTCCTCCCCTCTTCCCCTTCCTCATGGCTGTGGGTTTGGGGTTTCCTTTCCTTCTTAAGAAGCTTTGGGGAAGAGGGTGATCAGTAGTAATGCAACTCACCAAAGTTTGTATTGTTTATGCTTCCTTTACTATTACATAGGATTCTTTGCTTTGTATCTTTTCCTCACCCCATGAGATATATTTTTCTCTTCGCAGTGAATAAGAGTGTTTTCCCTTCCCTGGCAGAGAAATAATATACTCAAACATGCTTCAGTACAGGAAATCCTATATCCAGCGCAGGGAGGAAGGGCCTTAATCAGTAAAAATTCCATTGTGTTTATATCAATCCTGACCCTCGGTGTCGTTTGGACAAAGCTTTTTAGTCTGGGCCCCAGGCACCGGTTGGTGCTGCCGGTTCACAGCTATGTCACTGCAAGTCCACGAGGCCCATACATGCCAGATTCCTGCTCTGTGAGTTATTCTTTATGGAGATTGCCTGGCCTTTCCTTGGGAGGGGCTGAGATAAGGGGCGAGTGCGCAGGGAGCTCCTCTTAATTGCAAGCTTTTCCCTTCTTTGGAGGATAGGTTAATCCCCCAGTATTTCCTGAGTATGCAAGGCTTTCATAAGAGCAAAGAGGAGAATTTAGGAGAATTCACGATCTATTTCACAATCCCTATCCCTATTTTCTAGCCCGTGCTACAAGCTGGCTGCATCATGATCTTACAGTGACGGTCTGGTCTAGAGGGAAAGAGCCTGGCGAGATACTGGTCCTCTCTGAGGTCTCAGAGGGGTGACGAGGTTCTGCTGCGTGCCAAGAGCAAAGGTCTGTGGTGTGGCCCAGAGTGTTTAGATCAGGAGGAAAATTTCCAACCTGCCTGGCCCATTAGTGAAAGCTTTAAATAGAGGATTGACTCTGCATAGAAAGAGCCCTGCACAAATAAACATTCCAGCAGCACCCTTCCTTCGGCTTTCAATGTGTTTTTTATCAGGCTTTGAATTAAACCACTGTCCAATTATTTGAAGGCACGATTTTCAGGAGTCATCCAAAATGTAATTAATGGCAACTCAACGCATTCTCTGGGAGTGGAAGGAGAGAGTTTTGCTGCTTTATCTTAAAGACGCAGTTCTGTGTAACTCACTCGTGGGCGTCCAAGCAGCACACACGTAACAAGCTGCTGAGCTGAGCTGGGCTCGGCTGGGCTGGGCTGAGCTGAGCTGAGCTGAGCTGAGCTGAGCTGAGCTGAGCATCCCAGCTGGGCAGGTGGGCCAGCCTGGGCAGGGGGCCTGGCTCCTGGGTCTGGCCTCTCTGGCTCTCTGCAAGACGGGAAAGGTGACCAAGTGACATGACCGAGGTGCAGCATGAGTGTTGGCTGTACACTGTCTCCCAGCCTGATGGTGGGATTGGGGTGGGAACAAATCCCTGTGGTGCCTGTGGGCAGTGAGCAGAGGCCTCTGCCTTATTTTCCCCTCCTTTCTCCCCCCAGCTCTCTTTCTTCAGACTAGCAGCTCCCCAGGGCTCCTTTCTGGCTGCAGGAAAAGCAGGCTCAGCCGAGCACAGCACGCTGCTCTTCGCTGCGCTCCCTCCTTCCCTGGCTGCTGCCTGTCCCTCTCCCCCGACCCTGCCATGGCTCTGGCTGAAATGGTCCCTGCAAGCTCCTCACACCGCTGCGTTTCGCTAGAGAGGAGGCTGGGGTGGTCCCGTTGGGATTGTCCCATCGCTCACACCAGGATCTGCCGGTAGCTTTTATTTGGGAGGCAGCTGTGTCCCTTTCCTGCGCGTTCAAGGCATTCCCGCACGTGGCATCTGAGGACCCACTTTCTTTGTTTAACATTTTCATCTCGTAGGTAACAAATGAAATAAGTCATCTCACCAGCACTTTTCTGAATGTCTAATTAAAGCTGTGCGTTTCTGACAGGAAATAAGAGCCAATATTTGACCTCTGAAATGTTTATACAATTGATATATAGCTTTTTCTTACCTCATCTCATGTTTGTGTATAAGATACTATGTCAGTACATTCCCAACACGATGCAACGCTTCGTTATATGATAGACATTTAACATAACAAACTAGTTTTTTAATAGTCAGGGGTATCTGCTGTAATTCTTGGACTGGGAAATGGGCTGGCCAGAATCTTTTAGATGCAGATGGCAATAGTTCAGGTACTAGTATTATTGTTATTTTTTTGCCAAATAACCAAATTAACATTGAGTAGTTTGGCTGGATGCTGAAAAATTCACTTTTGGAAGTGAATTAGGATTTTTTTTTCCCTTCCAAGTCCTGGCACTAGTTGCAAGGGCCTCAACATTGGAAGAAATAGATTTGGATGGTCTTCAAAGAACACTGCTGTGGTTCTGCCGTTTTTAACTTTTTACCTTGCTGTTCTTTCTCCCCACCTCTTCCCTGAGGAATTGAAGGTAAATGATTGATACTCTGTCTCTCCTGCTCGCTTTCTTTTTTTAAATCTCTTTTGGCTAGACTTCTCCAATGTAGAAATATTTACCAAAAGGAAAATCGCAAGGGCGGGGGAACGGAGAGAAAAAAGGGAATTGAGAAATAAAACATAAACATCCAGCAGTCCAGGATGGTGACTTTGTTGGGGAAAGAGGCTGAATTGTTTGTAGAACCTAATGAGATTTAGGATTAGATTTCCTGTATCAGTGGGCAGCCGCTGGGGAAAAGTAAATTCACTGCACTTAATGTACTTTGCAAGAGAGGCATTTATCTTACGTTGTTTGCATATGGCTGTACCTAAGGGGTCCCAGCCTTGGTAGGTGCCTGCCCCCAAAGAAATTCCAGTCTAAAACAGACAAAGAAGAAAAAAAAAGACAGGTAAAGGAAATAGGAGCACGGAGAAAGGCGGACGCTTGCCCAGACCTGCCCATGAGATAGTGGGAAGCAGAGCTGAGATGGCCATTCCTGTGGTGCCGCGAGCCCAGCACTTGCCACGCTGCTTCTGCCAGGAAGGCAAAGAAAACGATGACCCGGACATTGAAGTGGCGTGATGCAAAGTATGTGTTTGCTGGGAAGTACTTATAGATGGCGTGAAGTTTCTGTCTGGTTTGTGCTAACTTCTCCATCAGTGTAAAAGCCGAATGTGTGATCTGGTTTACAGCTGTATGGGTCTAATTTTATGTGCCAAAGAGACTGAATGTAATGGGGATTTTTTTCAGTGCCTGGAAGGTGACTTTGCAGGTACAGAATTAAATTTGGCTTTATTTTTTTTTGTATTTGACAGGTGTTCATTTTTCAGCTCAGATAAGGTCGCCAGATTTCTAGGTGTTCTCCTAGAGCTTTCTTGTAAGGACCAAAGCATTTGAGTCCAGGAACTGACAGGACATGTCACCTAGACCAGTTTTCGCCAAAACAACTTCAACGTTTACATTTGGTGTGAGCTTTGGGTGAAAATTTTTGCATTTTTTTCCTGTTTTCGTGGTTTGTATCTATTTTTAGGTTCAGAGAGTCTTCTAGAAATTAATTCATAGGGTAGAAATTGGGTCTGTAAGAGAAGGATGCGTAGCCCCACGCAGTGGGCATGGCATTTTTTTCAGAGACTGTAGGGCTGGGGAACCACTGAAGGCTGTGACCCATAGTCTGTGGCCTTCTTCCCCCCTGAAATCCAGCCAAGACACCTCTGAGTGACGCTACTACTGGGACCCTGTCTTAGAGGAGCTCTCCCAGTACATGTGGGGGCTGCATCCACACAAACTTCCGCCTAACTTCAGGCCAAGGGGAGTTTCTCAGGAGATTCCCTGCAAGGCTGAGCAAGGACAATACCCTACCAGATGAAGCTGTAAGTTTTAATTCTCCAAAACTAGGCTGCGTTTTTGTCCATCCAGGCAAGTGGCTTTGGAGGCTTACTTGAGGCAGCCTGACCTAGCAGCCTGAGCACCACTGCGGAAACCGGGTACCTGTGAATTCTGGTTCCCTCACCGGCTCCTTGAAAGATTGTAGACAAATCACGAGTCACTCTGACTTGTTTTTTTTATAGTTATACCAATATATGTATTTTTTCCTTTTCTCCTTCTAAGCCACATATCACACTCTTGTGTCTTGGCATCAAGGAAGGTTCTGTTTTTCACATCAGCATATGAAAAACATCTTGCCAGATCAACTCTGGCAGCTGTCAGCAGCCTAAGGTGCAGGAAATTCTTCCTTTCAGGAGACCTGGCTCAATGAAATGTCATCTCTGACGTTAAGGTAGATATGCAGAAGATCCAGTAAAAGGGGGGCAGACTGTGCTTGTTCTTCGTTGCCAGCTGAAGGTGTCACCTCTTGCTAAGTGCATAGTTGAAGTGTTTAGACCCCTGGCTGAGGAGGGAGGATGGGAGGGTGACTGATGTTTGATTCCTAGGGTGAAAGTTTCTTCCTCTCTGCCTGGGTCTTTTGGCCAGCTTCTATCAGAGGGAACTCCCATGGTTTCACTTGGAATAGTAAGTGGGGCCATGTCTCTTTTTTCCATACACAACAACTGGAGTCAGTTGGTTTGGAAAAGGATCTACCTGGCATCTGCCAGTGGGCTATTCATCGTCCATTGCTGAGGGAAAAGGAGCTTTGAGAGCAGATGCATCGAAGGCACAGCTTCTTCTGGGCTAAACGAATGATACCCCACACTTAACACAGGCCTTGCGAAGAACATGCACATACTTTAATCCTCAGCAAAGTTGTACCAGGCCATTGTAATTCCATTGTACTAAAAATGTCCTCAATATTTTGTTTGTTTTTTTTTAAGCTAACCTCTGTTTCTCTTTGTGATACAGATCCCTTTTCAAACAATCCCCCCCCCCGCCAAAATAAAATTCTTCCTGAGACTTAATAACATTTTTAATATATACGCATAAAACAAATTTCCTTCCCCAACCATTCGTGTGGTTTTTCAAATCATTAAGGGAGTTTCCTCATTCTGTGATGTCAAGAGTCACCCAGATCAAAGCTTTTACTGATATTGCAATTAAGCACTCTGCACCATTAAATTCACTTTCTACACTATAATTTTTATAATAGGTCGGGAAGGAGCTTCATGGTTTGATTTCGTTCCAACCATGGCGCCAGATTCTGATTTCTCATTAGCTCTTACACCATGGTTTGTGAAATACTGAAGTTAGCAAGGAGTCTGAATTAATATTGGGCTGGCATCTGTCCAGCTGAATTGTGTTCAGTGGACCTGTATGCGTATGAGATGACAGGGAAATGATACGTTATGGTCAAGAGAAAGTAACAGCTTCAAGATAAGAACGAGGTAATCCCTCTTGCTTCCCCCAAAATACATTCCTGCGTGAAACAAGGTTGTCCATAGCAGATTCAAGCAGTTGCTTCAGTTCTTCATCTTTGTGTTAGAAGTATAACATAGAGAAACCCAACTTGAGGGAAGGAAAAGGCCAAACTGAAAATGGATCTTGCAACAAAGGCAGAGAGGAAAAGGAAAGGTGGACATCTTTCTTCATTGGGTGATGATGGGAGA
Source organism: Nyctibius grandis (assembly GCF_013368605.1). Taxonomy (NCBI): domain Eukaryota; kingdom Metazoa; phylum Chordata; class Aves; order Nyctibiiformes; family Nyctibiidae; genus Nyctibius; species Nyctibius grandis. The sequence goes on from NC_090668.1 coordinate 25,253,756, forward strand.
GTTTTCCATTGCCTTCCTTGCAGGTGTCTGGAGGGAGTGCTAAGTGCTCTCTAAATGGAAGGGTCACTGGACTGCCTTTGTTAAAAAAATAAATAAATGTAGGTGTTTGCTCTTCTTTCTATGTGGGGAGGAATGAAAGGGAAAAGGGTGCATGCATGCATGCGCTCACCGTTCCTGCTGCTGTTAGTAGGAATTGCATGAGTGCAAGCGTCTGGATTCTGAGTTCATTGATGCTGTTGTGAACCTGCAAGGATGTGGAGTTTTGCTGACAGTTGATACCAACCTCACTGAGAATCAGTGTCCGGCCCTCGGAGAGGAGAATATATTGCTGGAGAGTTCATAATCTGGAATGTTAGCCTGCATGACTTTCTCTACATAGCACAATATCTAACACTGGGTGGGTGTTTCTTGAAAACTATTCAAGCAAATGTCAGAAAAACTGATCCAAAGCGAGCGTTTTCAGGCAAATATTTGGAGATACATAAGCTACACTTCTGCCTCGAGCCATAGAGACGGAGCGCTGCAGTCCTGCCAGCTCTGAGGCACTCGGGTGGGAGTCATGCTGGGTAATTTGTAACAGATGACGTTTATTACCTGAGTTTCTGTGGAGAGTCAGATTTGGGAGGAAAGGGGGGAAATATTTGACCAAGTTGGGAGCCAGTGATAAATTTATACCAACTCATCCTAAACCTGCAGCACATGCCACCACCTAATCTAATACATTCTGCTGAGCTGGGACAGGGACTTGGTTCCGTACCAACGAGATTTACTGTCTGAGCATTTTGGGTTCTAGCTGCAAACTTTGCATTGAGCTATGAATCCTGCAGGTATTTTTTAAAAAAAGTATTGTCTAATGTGTTTTTCCTGGAAGATCCCTCTATGAGCATCCCCATTCCAGATGCAATTTCAAACCACGGCCAGACAGCTTTAAGGTCTGCTACTGAGCTGGGGTCATGACAGATGATAGCTGTGACAGAGCATCGCTCCAGCACGTCACGTCTTTCCCCACCCCGGTTCTGACAGACCTGTCTCTGAGCAGCCAGGGGATAAAAGGGCTGTGCTGGGATGCAGAGGTAGCTGCAGTGACTGAAATTCATCGTACCAGCAGCCCGCTGATGGGCCTTTTGCATTGTCGCAAGGGGGACAGAGCAACCATCTCTCAGTTTTGCAGATTTTTTGGGGGGCTGGAATGAGGACTCAAGAGCCTTCATAATGAAAACACAGTGACACCTCACAAAGATTCAGATTTTGGGCAACCGTCTGTCTCCTCTCATGGACCAGGCCTGGCCTCTGCACACCTGGTGCATGAGACAAGGATCTGAGAGCTCGTCTCAGAGCTGAGATTCATTGCCATAGTGGGCAGAAGCAGGCCCCAGATCTATACATGTCTGCTTTGGCAGTGGAAATCTGGTCCCTGCTTTGAAGGAGTTTGAAGCTACCTCTGCTGCTAGGATCTTTGGGGACTCCGTGATATTGCAAATAAATTTTTACACATCTTGGGTTCATAAACCAAAAAAGGAGATATAGTCATACCTGAGATGAGTTACCTTTGGCAGACATAACATGGATAATAGTCTTAATTCAGTTTTGGTGATACTCTTGAAGACTTAATAATCCAAGCCTAATTTAGTGTGAGCAGCTACTGAGCACAAGACACAGCTTGTCGGTGGATCCAAGTCATGCTGACCGGCTGCATCGGACGCGTAGGATCCGGGTGTGAGTAACAGCTACGGCTCTGCCCCAGGAGCACTCAGCCTTTAGGTGCCACGGCGCAGGAATGTGAGGCAAGGGGCAGGAGAACATGTCTCCTGCAGGACGCACAGGCCTGTACATGTGGCCACATTTACTGCTCTCCTTTACAGCCCTCTCTCTCCGCAAGTAAACCGCATTTGAGAGGAGAGAAAACGTTGAGTACCTGTATGGCGTAGCGAACTCCACAGTAAACCCGTAGTACTGCTGAAACACGTGTTTCTCAGGTGTTGCTCAGACAGGGCTTCCTCCTCCCTCGTTTACCTTGTCCCTGAGGTGTGGGACTCCTCCAGGCGCGTGCTGGGGCTCTCCCCTGTTTCTCGGCAAAGCGCAAGTCTTCAAAGCAAGAGCCTGGCAATAATTTTTCCCTGTAGTGTCCAAATTTCTGTTTGGCCAGAGGCCAAGTGCCAAGGCATGGCATTGCTAGTTCTGCTCTTCAACAGCAGGAAATTTTTCTCAAATGCAGCTGAGAAATCCCAGCAGGTTCATTCTGAGGTTATTTTCCTGGGGGAGAAAGCAGAAGCGGTGGTTCCTTGAGCTGTCTAGGAAGGAGAGGTTTTTGCTGGAATACCTCTGCGTCAGACTTTGCTGCTGCTCTTTGCTTTTTCTCGGGGCTCATTTGGCATCTGGCTTAAATTAGAGGCGTCTCAGTTGCATGGTTTAATACAGCAAATGGGGACCGGAGATGCAGTAGGCACAGGACAGACCCTTTCCTTAAGCCACCTCTGTCCACCCGTTACTGATTGCTCTCAGTAGTGCAGCCGCCCCCTGGGATCAGTCCTCGGTGTGTGCTTTGGGAGGGGGGGTGATGCTAGAGGGCTTGTGTCCCTGTTTCCCCTGCTGAGTTTCAGGTTGAAGTCTGAGAGTTTTGGAGTGGGGTGCTGTGCCTCAGGAACGAGCTCAAGAAGCTGAAGCAAGGGTGGTTCAGGCTGTTACATTTGTGGTACCTATCAGGAACTGTAGTACATCGCAGGCTCGATAGCAACACACTAGCACTTTCAAACAAAAAAGTCTTTTTTTCCTATCCTTCAACAGAAATCCCCTGGAAACTGCAGAACAGCCTTCTGTCTTTTTTTTTTTTCTCCCCCCTGCACATTCCTGCAAAAAGTAGGATGAAACTCCCTCTGTTTTAGGCAAAATATTTTGCAATTTTCCAATGACCTTGCCAATAAGAAAATTATTACCCATATATCATGGGAAATGCCTGCTTTCTCACAAGGCTGTAATGTTAAACTATCACCAGTAAAAGACTGTGCTGGCTGCAAGTTTGGCAGGAACACGAAGATCTTCTGGTATGGTACATTACATGAACTATGGACTTGAGATTGCCAAAAACTTCACCCCATTTTAAATGAGCTCCATTTTTTAAAATAAATCAGCATATGAATTGGATGTGTTTATTCCAGCAAATAAGAGTATCAGCCTCTGTACTGAGTTTACATCATTGCCATTTTTATAAGAGGAATCAAGCTTGAGTTAACGGTTGAATTGCTTAATCATCTCATCGAACAGTTCTGTTGAATTCTGCAGTCCGAGGGACGGTACCGTGACCATTTTGCAACTAAGTGTTAATATTGTCTTGACTAGAAGTGTCCCTTCCCCTGGCTAGTTAATGGTATGTGCATGCCAGGAGCTATTCATTATGGATGAAGAATGGTTTTGTGGTTAAAGTACTGGACTGTGTTGTGGGAGATCTGAGTTCAGTCCCAGATTCTTCTTCAGTTTCCCTATGTGACTATGAGCAAGTCATTTAATCTTTCAGTGCCTCAATTCTCTTTTGGTAAAATGGGAATAATCCTATTTCCTTTCTTCCACCCTTCACTTTTACAGTATTTGTTTTCACTGTTGCCTGTTCATCACATCTGTAGGACATAGAAAACAGCCAGTAACAGGAGTGTGAAAACATTATAAAAACGTGAATAATAATTTAGCCTTTCACTTTATTTTTCATATTCCTCCTTTAAATTGAGGAAGATAACAAAAGCTTGATGGCAGTGCTGTCTGTTCATATGCAATGACCTACTTGTCCCAGAAAGCAGTATGGCCAAGAAATTGAAACAAGATCTTGTGAAGTGCCATTGCAAATAAATCTGCTCAACTTCCCTTCTGTCAAGGCGTCTCACGCTAGGAAAGGCCACTGGGAGTCATTAAATGTATAATGGATATACTTGATTCTTTAAAAGGGCTGTTTTCCCAAAGATTAAAGCAATTATGAGCAAAGTGGTTTGAAAAGAAAAAAAAAACCACCCTAGACCGAACTGTGCGAATGATAATTGGGAATGGGTTAAGGAAACTTCAGTGGATGCTGTAAAAGTCACAGTTCTGCAATTGTGGAAGAGGAGTTTGTCACTGTGGCCCAAAAACCCCCTTCCCCTCCTTCAGCACAGCATAAAAGGGAAATGAAAGCTACCGTGTGAATATGCATATGAAAATATGCCCTTGCATATATCTGTATGAAAATAAAAGTAAAATAAGGGACTGATAATGAGGCTAGAAATTATTGGTATTTATGAAATAAAAATCGGTGATGAAGGAAAATAAGGAAAATCATTACAAGTTTTTGATGGGGGCAGTAGAACTGACCACAGCAACCCAGAAAAGACAGGAGAATTCCCTAACTGGCTGTTTCTATATTAAAAAAAAAGTTACATGATATTTTTAGAAGTTACAGGAGTACTGAAATGGTTTGTATTCCTACATCCAAGATATTGCAGAGCAACTGCTACAGCTCCAGCGCTTGTATCCAGAAGCTCTGCAAGGTTCGCTGATGAGATACTGGAGCCAACACTGACCATTAAATAATCTCCAAGTATCAGGTGGGTCCCAGCACTCAGGAGGTAACACAAATCTTGGCTCAGCATTTACAAAGGATAAGGACGATGAGATCTGCAGCAGCGCCCTATTTAGTTGGATATTAATTCAATATAAACTCATGTGAGCTTATAAGTGACATATTCAGTAACTGTTATAGGACAGGAGCAGAATTAGGTCACATGTAGTAGGCCTTTACTTAGGTAAACAGATCCCAGTGACAAACCAACCTTGTCAATAATTACCATCTGCACAGTTATTTTGGGGAGTTAATATAACTTTTGTGTGAACACCAGTGGATATATGAAGATCAGGTTTTCACCACCGACATTGTAGGGACACACGCTGAAATACTGGTTTCATTTTTGATCAGTGATTACAAAAGAATTGACAAACTGATGCGAGTTCAGAAATGAGTGATAAGAATATTTTTTTGTTCTGGAAAACCTGTCTCAGAGTGAGGAATCAAGAAGCCTGAGGCTATTTAATTTCTCAGAGAGACTGTGTGAGAGGGACCCGGCTTTGTGGATGTTAGGCACATTGTTTATTACGAGAAGAGGAAACGATCTGGAGACTAGAAACTGAATATATTCAATCTAGCAGTACGGTGCTTTTATTTTATTTTGTATTTTTTAATCCCTGAAGATAGGTAACCATTGAAACATCTTACATAGATAGGTAGTTGATTCTCTGCTGTTAAAACGTAGTGCTTAAAGTTCAACTTCTAGCTTGACAGAAATCCCTGTGCAGTTGCAGAGCTAGAGGTTGTGGTCTTAATTTACCAATTGCTGGAGGAAATTCTAATTTTTGCATCTGTGGGAGGTGACAGATTATCACAATGATCCCTTTTACCTTAAAATCTATCAGTCAGTGTGATGGCCTGTGTGCTGTGTCAAAGGACGTTGTAAGTATTTGTGGACACCAAATGCTGTGCAAGAAAGAACACCAACAAAAATCCCCTGAGAACGTCCTCTGTGAACTCTCCTCCCCACCAACCTCTGCAGATTTGACCAGTGGAGATAACTGAGTAGGAGTCTGCCCTTCCCCAAGTGCAAACTTCCTCCTGCAGCTCAGGTTGGGTGTCGCAGTCAAAACATGACAGGACTGTGAGGAAGATGCATTTTCTTGATGTCACCAGGAAGCTTTGGAGGTGACAGCATTAACACTGTGAGCTGATCATACAGTATAACACACTTCCCTGGCTAGGAGGGTTAAACCACAGTATCATCTCTGCCATGGTGACCGTGCCAGGAGTAAGCACTCTTCCTTCCATGCCCAATGCCTGGATTTATAGCTCAGGTAGTGTCTGAATAGGTGAGACCATGTCATGATGCAAGAAGTCGCAGCTGGGCTGTCGTGACAGCCTGCAGAGTCCAAGCAAGGCTTCCTCCTCAAGCCTCAAGCCTGCAGTCCTTCAGGTGTCAGCCCTGCCTCACCCCCATGCCACCCTGCCCATCCCTCTGGGACTGAAGCAGCCATCACACCTGGTGCGTTATCTCTTGCTTTTTCCCTTTCTCTCCACATCTGAAAGCTGATGGGGGTGTGTGGGTCGTACCCTCAGGGAAGTGGTGACATGACCACTCGTGCACCCCTCTGCTCAGTGAGTCCCTTCAGGCGTTCCGCAGCGTGGATCTGCCCGGGGCTGCATGGACGAGGCTGTCCCTCACTCATCAGCTGAGCAGCTGCTTCTCTCCTAGCCGGGTGGCTCAACGCTGACTGCTATTTAGGTGCTTGTAAGTAGAAGGATTACTTTGCAACAGCTCTTCCAAGTGAAGAGTGATACAGGCAAACAATTCTGAAGCAAAAGTATTCCAAGCTAGGAGCTTGACTTTTAAGGACCAGCTCTTCTTTGCTCCCATCCAGTCCTCAGAAATCTCAGAGAATAAGGGAATTGTAACTTGTGAGCGTGCACCGTCTCCTTGCAAGTGTAATTGGCATTTTAATGAAGATACTGACACTTGAAAGATGCTATTAACCAATCTAAAATTGTAACTTGACAGGCAGCACGGCTTCACGGGAAGTACCAGCTAAATTTTAGTTAATACTAGAGCAGATCTAGTTCTTGTCTGGAAAATTAAGTAAAATCAAAATAACATTATAATCTCAGTTCAAGGAAAAATATAGATCAGAAGGGCAGTAACAGACAATCCCCTGTGCTTGCGTGTGTTCACCTGGACATCAGTTCAATCTGGTAGTTTGGTTTGCATAAATCATTTCTTAAAGTTCATTCATCTTACTTTATATTATTTAAGGATGTGTCTTCTAATCCCATATCAGTGAATGGCAAAGCTGGGTTCCTGCCTTTAATTCCTGCCATAAACAAGTGGATACTCCCTTTACAAGTATAACAGCATGAAATGCATTTTCTTGAAAGCAAGATCCAGTCCCCTGATAGTGTGGGGATATAAAACAACTCTTAACCTGAAGAACCTGTGCCTCTGCACGTGATCTGGTTAGTTCTTTTTTTGAAAGACAGCACAGAAGTTATAATTAACTTTTGCAAAATGTTTTGAAGGAGCAAAGTCTTTCATCCTGTCTGAATGCCTTTAGAGGCACGGCAGTGAAACTGAGGGACTCGTGATGGAGCTGCAATGCAAATCCGAGTGTACATTTGTAAAGGAATTCATTACAGAGCTTAGAGTGATTTAACACCTCTTAAATTGTATTTATATGGGTACTTTAATCTGCTGTATGTCTGCTGTATTGCTGAAAAGGGTGGTTCCATCCTCCCAGCCACTGCCTGCTCTTGCTCTTCGTCCCTGTTCCTCTCTCTTGTGCTGACATTACCATTTTATCGGTTCAGTTGTTTTTCAGCTGGATCAGTTCCCTGATCTGGATCACAACCCAGCCGCAGAACTGTAGTGCTGGCTCGGGGCAGACAGCAAGAGCAAGCAGTCGTGGAAGAGGACATGGTGCCAGCAGTGACTTACACCGGATTTAATGACCCTACAGTTGCATTGTGGTGTTTTCTACAGCTCTTCTCTACCTCTTTATAAAAGTTGAAAATAGGATGGAAGACAGAAGTTAGAGGGCAGAAGGGTTGTCTGCAGAATTTAGTCTGGGTACTATATTTACAAGACTCAGTGATAAGTAATGTTGGATGCACAGAGATAAGTACTAGCATACAATGGCCAGGTTAGGGCTGGGGCAGCCCAAATCATGCAAGAAGAATTTTGCTCTTTTGTACTTTTATTCCTGCCTGTTGAATTTGAAAAAGCAATAATTGACATGAAATTTTCCTCTTGAGGTCTTTTCATAACCCCGTTCTCATAACCCTCCAAACCTTTGCTGCATCAGCCTCTCAGAGGTGCCGAACTACCTGTCTCACCAGAGCTGCTGTTCCCTTTCTGTGCTGGCATCGGTCCCTGCTGTACCCACTGCCATTTGAGGACTCCCAGAGTAGAGTGCAGTCGTATTTTACACCTTTATACATAATCCATCAAAAAAGGAAAACAGTTTAAGGTTTAAATTGTACATCAATTGATAATTCATCAATCTCAGTTGGCTTCTGCCTTTGATCTGGCTTCCGTATGCAGAGCATCCACATCTCAAAGAAAGATGCTCTGTGCTTGTGTGTGCAAAAGTTGTACGTTGGCATTTTGGTGGATTTCATTTATTCTTGTATCAGTTACAGCTGGGTGTGAATGTGTGCAAATGAGTGCTCAGCATGTAGGCACGTGCTTATTTTTTGTTACATACAAACATGAGCTCCCTTAAAAGGTGATGGTTATTTTTCTGCAAAGTCAAGTGCTTGGATGTTCAGAAATGTCCCAGTTAACCCACAGCTGACCCCTTGGCACATGTATTGTGTTATCTGTCTTTAATGACAGGGTGCTAGGGGGTTTTATTCCTTTGTTTTAACCCTTTTCCTCTGAAGTCGCTGGACTGTTGGGTTAGGGAAAAAAAATCACTACCTAGCATGGAAAACTTCAGCAGAATGGTTAAAGTTTGGCAGGGTTACAGGCAATAGTAGGAAGGGTTTCTTCTTGGCAAACTTGGACAATCTTGATAAAAAGAAGGGTTGCAACCTGTGTGTGAGTTAATAGCTCCTACACAGTTGTTCATACCCAAATAAAAGCAAGGCTGACACCACTATTTTGTCAATAAACAGGATACATTTGATTAACCAGAGAAACAATTTGGCAGTACCATGATTTATGTCAAAAGTTATTGAAAGTACAACTGAATTTAAATTAAAAAGAACACATCATCACCACGTTTAATATTTTTCTGTAGCCTAGTTTTGAAAACCATTAGTAGTAATAAACTTTCCTCCCATAAAAGTTCTTCCATTTTAATTTCCAATTAGAACTTGCAAAAGATATATACGTGGCAGTAAAAGTAAAGAAATTAAGTCTCAGACCATGCTGCAGCCTGACACAATGATGCCCCAATGCTCATAAATCAGTTTCTGTTTGTTGTGAACCTCTTAAATCCACACTGGTAAGAGGTGTAGAGGTATTTGTCTCCCATGAAAACATTCTCCCACACCCTTTGTAATTAAAAGTAATCTTAAATTTCATCTAGTTCCATGAGAAAGAGCTTTCATACAGTAATTTGAGTTGGACTCCAGAACGATGGAATGCGAGTTGAAAGCTTAATGAATTTACTCTATAAATCTTTTTCTCTGTTTTTCTTGTCAGTTATATCAGGGCATTACACATATTTTTCCTTACATTGCTAGCTGGGGAATTTTTTTAAGAGAACCTCAGTGCATGTTTTTCTGTGGAACAGCGTCTGCTGAAGTTCATTTTATTAATACTGTAGCATGATTGCTGCTTTTTGGGATCAGAGTTGAATGCCATTCTTCTAATGAAACAAGACTGGGAAAGCTCCTCTTGGTTAAGTGATTTCATGAGTGTTGTTTTAGTTTATTGGCTCTGGAGCATGATAGCACAACAGAGCTTTGGTTGTGCTTTCAGTGGTATTATTTATGCAGTGGGATTTACTGAACGCAGGCCTCGAGCACTGCTCTTCCAGCTTCTAGAAAAAGCTTAAGGATGGAAACCTGCTAAGATGTTGAGGTGTTGGAGCGAGTCCAGAGGAGGGCGACCAAGCTGGTGAAGGGTCTGAAGGGTCTGACCTACGAGGAACGGCTGAGGGAGCTGGGGGTGTTTAGCCTGGAGAAGAGGAGGCTCAGAGGTGACCTTAGTGCAGTCTACAACTACCTGAAGGGAGGTTGTAGCGGGGTGGGAGTCGGCCTCTTCTCCCAGGCAACCAGCGCTAGGACAAGAGGACACAGCCTCAAGCTTGGCCAGGGGAGGTTCAGGTTGGATATTAGGAAGCATTTCTTCTCAGCAAGTGTCATTAGCCATTGGAAGGGGCTGCCCAGGGAGGTGGTGGAGTCCCCATCTCTGGAGGTGTTTAAGAAAAGACTGGACATGGCCCTTAGTGTCCTGGTCTAGTTGCCATGGTGGTGTCAGGGCAATGGTTGGACTGGATGATCCCAGAGGGCTCTTCCAACCTGATTGATTCTGTGATTCTGTAAGAAGGAGTTGCTGTATATTCTTATTTTTTTGTAGTTCCACTGCTACTGGAAATCATGATCTGAACTGCACTGTGCTAGTAGGTGAGAAAAGGTCTTCTGTTCAGGACAAAACGCACACCGAGCTACAAGCAGGGCTGCTTTACTGCTCAGACTTGCCACGTGCTTTTCTTTAAGGTCTTCATTATTGCTATTTCAAGTTGCCGTCACACATGGGTCCTTCCAGGTGCACTGAAATTAGTATTAAAATGAATAAAGGAACAACAGGAATGATGACAGAACGGAGTGGGGAAGGGGAGCGGAGTGGTGAGGACAAGGAGAAGGGGAGAAAGATTGCCAAAGGAGTTTGGCAATTAGGACTTCAGAGTGACCTCACCATTCTCCCACGCAGAACAATTTTGTGAAACTAGACAGATTTACAAGGATTATGGGAAAGTTTATTTTGCGCTACCTACTGCATTTTGTTATATGTATATATATAAACAGAACTGAGGTTTCCTTAAACATTTTTACAAAACGTAGTTCAGCAGTGTCCGGAAAGATGAAAAAAATCACGGGGGATTTGTGTAAATAAAAGAAAATGTTAAAAGCAAGGGAGATTAGCAGGGAAAGCTGAGGTAGTTACTGCTTTGGAGGGGGAAGGAGGGAGCGCTCTTCCCTGTTAGCCCAGCAGCGTTACGGGGAATAGATGCAAGTTCAGATCCTCTCTGTGGGAGAACAGGAAAGTGAATGAAGGACAGAGCGAAGATTTTCTCTTCCCAGAGCCTGACCCTTTTCTGGTGGTATCTGCCGGCGTGTGAGGTGTAAAAATCCACTGTTCTAATCTGGCAGCATCATGAACCAGTTGTACCAGTGCAGGTACCTAATATTAAGTTAAAGAGAGAAGGTGAGGTTGAGCTTTCCATAACCTCAGATGCTTCTTGAGTTTTTTAGGATCAAAATATGAAACATTAACTAATAAGGCATTAAATTCCTACATGCTGCTGGCTAAAGCAAAGAGAAATGCTGCTTTTATGTTGACAGCTTACAGGACTATGAGCTTTGCGTTTTTTAATAATAAAAAACGATCGTAAATGTTCAAAAAGAAGCGTCAAAACACAATCATAAAGGGCAATTGTGTGCTTAAACAGAGAGACTCCCTGTTTTGTGTTGGCCTTTTGTGCAAGTGCTCTTGCTCCTTTAGCTCCGTTGCTCTGAAGGAGATGCGGCATGGATTGACATCATTCTTTTCTTCATTCGTCTTTCAGTATGGAAGACTGCGGTCTGTCACCTGTCAACGCTGTCTTTATTATTTTGGAGAAGCCCAGGGGGAAAAAAAAGTGCCTTGGGGTGTTTCTGTATAGGTGGATGTTGCAGTGTGGTCTCCGTAGCCAAAAAAATGTTGAAATCTCACAGGTTTTTCTTACCGCTACTTTCCATATTTCATCTCCAGCAACGTGTCTTTCAGACGGTACGCAACGAGGCGGCGCGTATTTTTCTTTCTTAGCAGACGCTGGCCGGGATGAGCTCTCTGGTCCCAGGCTCAGTCTAGCACTTGTCGTAGCACTGTTGCATTGGCAACGGCTTTTCTTCAGGTTTAGACTTCTGCAGAGTTGCCCCACACCAATAAAACGGTAGAAACACCAGCTCCTGTGCTAGGCGAGTACTAGAAAGTGGGCTCTTGGGACCAGAGCTGCTTTGGCAGAAGGTTCTTTGGGATGTTTTTGCCATATCTAGTCTAGCAGCGTTAGCTGAATGTGGTCATGTGGTAGCCCATATTGCTAGCACTAGGAAAACTGGGATGTGCTTTTGGTTTGGAGGCAGAACTTCACCAAATACTTGGTTCTTTTGAACCTTAAGACCCCCCTACCCCAAACATATAATGATGGAATTGAGATGAAACACAGCCATTGAGATCAGCAGCCAGGAGAGCTGCTCCTCCACGCAGAAGTGACTGTCACAAATACTCTCTTGCTTTCCCAGGCGTTCTGCTCCGTCAAGTGAAATTCTCCTCTATTTTCATCCAAAAAGGGTGGCAAAACTGCATTAAGGTACTGGTGAGATAGAATCACAGAATCACAGAATCAGTCAGGTTGGAAGAGCCCTCTGGGATCATCGAGTCCAACCATTGCCCTGACACCACCATGGCAACTAGACCATGGCACTAAGTGCCATGTCCAGTCTTTTCTTAAACCCCTCCAGAGATGGTGACTCCACCACCTCCCTGGGCAGCCCCTTCCAATGGCTAATGACCCTTGCTGAGAAGAAATGCTTCCTAATGTCCAACCTGACCCTCCCCTGGCGAAGCTTGAGGCTGTGTCCTCTTGTCCTATCGCTAGTTGCCTGGGAGAAGAGGCCGACTCCCACTTCACTACAACCTCCCTTCAGGTAGTTGTAGACTGCACTAAGGTCACCTCTGAGCCTCCTCTTCTCCAGGCTAAACACCCCCAGCTCCCTCAGCCGTTCCTCGTAGGTCAATCCATTTCACAGATTAAATAAAGTCTACTCAGATGGCCAGCGGTTTGGTCTATCAGGGCACCCATAAATAACTCCAAGGGCACTCAGTCCAAACCCAGTATTTAGGCTTCTTTATGGGGGGAAAAAAAAAAAGCAAATTGTGTTGATTAATGTAGACATCACAAGGAGAGCAATGGGTATAAAGGCCTCTTCATTTTTGACAGGTGCATTGTGCATTCTGGGCTCCCAGCCAAGACACATTGTCATCAAATGTTAATAAAATCTGCAAATAATATACAAAGTATTAAATTGTGCTTATTCCTAGAGTAAGTTGAGATGTAAATTTATCAAACCATGCTATACATTAAGGTTCCTTAAAATGAAGAAAATCAGAAAAATGAAGCAGATAAAAAGACTGTGACAACAAAGGGCATTCAATGAGCCATCACCCTGCTTTAGGAGAATTAAGCATCTGAAACCTCTTAGTATTTTTGTTCAGAAGTTATTCTAATGTAAACTACTAAATCCACAAGTAAAGGGAAGCAGGCTGGGCTGAGGACATAAGAAATTTCCCTACAGCTGCACACTTAAGAAAATAGTAATTTTTCAGTCTTCTGCATGTGGCTGTGCCCTCACTCGTAAGGACCAAGGCCCTGGCCCCCACCCCCTGGCCATTTATGCCTGCACCTGAGAAAAGCACCTGTATTAGAACAAGAAACTCCGTTTTCAGGCAGGAGGGCTCTCTGCAGCTGTCCACGTTGTGCATTTGGCCGCTCAGCCTGCATCCTCCCGGGATCCTTCCTGGCAGCTCCGGTGCAGCGCTTTGGTGTCCTCCTAATGCACCTGTTTGAAAATGAGATCCATGGTATGGTGAATGTTTGTGTCTGAGCAAGGGTGTTCAGAAAGCTACTGAATCTTCTGACTTTTGGTACACTTAGTAACAGGAGACTCTCCTTCAATAAGTATTACAGAATCACAGAATCAATGAGGTTGGAAGAGCCCTCTGGGATCATCGAGTCCAACCATTGCCCTGACACCACCATGTCAACTAGACCATGGCACTAAGGGCCATGTCCAGGCTTTTCTTAAACATCTTCCATTTTAGTCTAGGGCGGGAGGTCTTTGCTGAGAGGATGGTTCACAGGATGCAAAAAAGCCAACTATCAAATGCGAATGGGGCAACTGTGGGTTATCCATGTTAGGATGAGGAAGATGATGGTGCCTTGCACCCATCCTGGGATGCTGATGTGCCTCAGTACTCTGGCTCACAGGTTGCACAGATCTGCCGATGTGTGTGGCTTGAAGGTGTGGCCACAAACGTTAAGCCCCAAACACAGCTGCTTCCAAGGCAGAGAACATCCCACCAGCGTGTTTCTCAAGCTGGACCCACACGGCGTGGTATTCCCAGAGGGGATCTCCCTGCCCAGATCCCAGAGGGGAGCTGCAGGAGGAAGAGCGAGCCAGCAGAGCCGCACAGAAGTTGCGACACTGCTGTCCTTCCATCTCACAGTGCTGGCCCGTGGTCCGGGAAGTAGGGAGGGCTCGTCAGTGTGAGCCTGGCCTCGCTTCACCAACCCAGGCGCTCCTGGGGAGGCTGGGAGGTGCAGAGTGTCAGAAGCAGCCCCCTTCTGCACCTCTGAGACCCCTTCCTCTTCCTCCTGCAGCTCGCCCCGGTGCCAGGGGCTGGGCACTCCTCTGCCCGCTGCAGGGCCTCCCTGGCAGTAAAGCTGAGCTGTGCTCCGGCCTGGAGACACGGCGGGTGAGCGGGGAGCAGGAGCTGGCTAACAAAGCGATGAAGCCCTGGGGACTGCCTTGCATTATGCAGTGGAGGCAGGTTTTCTGGATGCTTCCAGCACTTGCTGCTGCCTCCCACGGGGCTGTGCCCCCAGGAACACGCACCCACTGCCGAGGTCTGTACCACTCCTCCCAAGCCTCCCAGCATAAGGATTTTCAACCATATTTTGTTTCCCTGGCAGAGTCCTACCCAGTTCTTTGCTCAAAGCCTACCCAGAAAGGATTTTCCTTGAAATACTTTTCTGGAATAAACTTCTTTCCCACTCGTGCCAGGGGGATGGATGGACGGATGGATGCTACAGAAGAGTGTAACTGTGTGTAAACGCAGGTGAGAACAAAACTCTCACACCGAAGCTCTGCAGCGAGGATAACTGAGCTCTCTAAGGAGTCACTCCTTTTCTCTGCTGGGTTTTGGAGAGTGGAGTTGTTGTCCTGTTTATATCAAGCGGGGAAATAAAAAGGGGCTGGCAAAGAGCTGAGCCCGGATCCTACCTCTGCCGGGCTGCTGCCATTGTCCACCCTTCCACCTTCCCTGCTCTGCCAGCGTCTACTGCCACTTTAAACACAGGGCAGCTCTCTCCCAGCCTTGTCTGTACTTCTCAAGAATGTAATTGCTTTACTGTCTATCCCCTTAGCACAGCAGAAATATAGCAACCAAAACTCTTCCTCCTCAAGAATGTGCCTTGCCAATGGCCTTTGTCAGGGCCAGGTTGTTATCAGTATAATGCCTGATGTTTACTTTTCAGTGCCAGTAAATAAATCTCAGTCCTGCTTGACCCTTCGCTCTCCAGCCTCCCCCAAGTTGAAAACAAAAATGCTGTTCTGGATACAATCAACCGGTTTGGTTCAAGTCCTGCTTTTCAGGATCTGAGTCTGAAAGTGGTGGTCTCTGAGTCTCTTAATGCCATTAAAGCTCAGATTTCAAAGATGTGTGCCTTGGAGCTTTTGGGTTTGATTTAAAGATAAGCCACTCAAGCTATGTTGATCAAGGGAGTGTCTTTATGTGAATTTTCCTTTTCAAATAAATCCAGGCCAAGATTTATCGGATCCTTCTAAAGGCATGTGTTACTGGAAGACATTCCTGCCTGCTTCCAGCTCTTCTTTTTTCTTCCTTTAAGGAAGGATCCTGAACTGGCCCTTTCCTTTCTCACAGTATCAGAAGCTCTGAACTGGATTGCAGGCAGTTCGTAAAATGATGACGTGCCGTCATATCCTGGGGGATTTGTGTGATTTGTGAAGCCTCCGTGACCATTCCTCACTTTCCTACTTCTTTTTTTCTTCATGAAAATTTATGAGAGTCTCTCTCCATGCAGCAAAGCAGTGAAAATAGGCAGGAAAGTGAGAAGTGGGGGTAATTAAGGGCTTCTCACCTCCCATTGTGATGGGAATCAATGGAGCTGGCTCAGCAAAATGCCACTAATGCTCCTCCTTCACCTGCAGATATGAAGGTGTCACCTCTGAGCACCTCCAAGCCACCTCAAACCGAACTGGTTTGAGCAGCACCAGGACTGAAAAAATTTGCAGGAATGATCTGATTGTGTTAAATGTGTCAGACATTTATTTTCATTTTTTTGTGACAGGCATTGCTTACAGTTACTAGTTATTTTGACTCTTCTCCACAGATGTCTACAAAATCAAATTCAGACCTTTCCGAATAGGAGCAGATTCTGCTATTTTGGTAGAAACGGTGCTTAAATGTAAATATTTTGGAGATTGTCTTCATATTTGTTTGTATAACATCAGGTATAGGTGGTAACAAGGGGCAGTGGAAGGAGCTCTGACTAACTGCTGGATCTCAAGGCGGAGATGTTGTTGCTGGGCTGGTATCGTGTGGACAGGCCTAAATCCATTTCCTTTTCTCATTATTCACCCTAGATTTTTTCTTCTTTTTCATTGTTTTTGCTCTTAGTTGGTTTTATGCTGCTGGTTTGCGTTCTTTCTTATTTAAAACACTTCATAAATCCACGTAAGGGTAATTTCCTTCACAGAGAATTCTGAGTGTTTTTATATTTTGTATATATATAATAGTTACAAACTGGGAAAACTAAACACCACCATATGCTTTTTTCCCTCACTTTGCATATTGACTGGAAGACCTGGTCCAAACCCCAGGCACGGGCGCTTTGGGCTGAACTGTGGGGATTTGCAGGAGGGCAGCCGGTGTCCACGTTGATGTCCTGCGGCTCCTCTGCAGGGCAGGGACTTCTGGAAGGGGCAGAGCGGTGAGGCCCAGGGCTTCCCAGGTGGAGTCACCAGCTCTCTGTTACCCCTTTTCCAGCTGCACTGAGTCACCAGCGTGGTTCTCCTGACGGGTGTCCAGACATCCCTGATCACAGAATCACAGAATCAGTCAGGTTGGAAGAGACCTCCGGGCTCATCGAGTCCAACCATTGCCCTGACACCACCATGGCAACTAGACCAGGGCACTAAGGGCCATGTCCAGTCTTTTCTTAAACCCCTCCAGAGATGGTGACTCCACCACCTCCCTGGGCAGCCCCTTCCAATGGCTAATGACCCTTGCTGAGAAGAAATGCTTCCTAATGTCCAACCTGAACCTCCCCTGGCCAAGCTTGAGGCTGTGTCCTCTTGTCCTATCGCTAGTTGCCTGGGAGAAGAGGCCGACTCCCACTGCACTACACCCTCCCTTCAGGTAGTTGTAGACTGCACTAAGGTCACCTTTGAGCCTCCTCTTCTCCAGGCTAAACACCCCCAGCTCCCTCAGCCGTTCCTCGTAGGTCAGACCCTCCAGACCCTTCACCAGCTTGGTCGTCCTCCTCTGATCTCTTACAGGAGAGCAGGGTGTACGGGACAAAATCACTCCGGTTGCATGGCTGTAGCTGATAAAAAAAAAAAAAGAAATCTAATTTAGCATTCTAAATATTCAAAAGGTGCACAGAGTCCTAAAGCCAGCTGGGGAGGGAGAAGCAGCGTCTCCATTCAGGAGGTAAAAGCAAGAGGCCAGGGTCTGTGGGAGAGTGGGTGTGTGTGAAAGCAGCCTGGAGAGACCGTGTAACTAGAGCCTGGGCCACTGAGGTGGTTTCATGCAGCAGTTCTTTTCGGTAACCACTAAAATGAGTCCAACACATGGCATGTGTGTACTCTGGGGTACCGGCTGCCTCTGTAAGAAAGCATGTTCCCTGCTAGAAAACACAAAAGCTGCGATTCCTGAGGGTCTTTTAAACAGAACAACATGTTTCTGAACAGCAGGGACATTTTTACCCCCTCCTGTTTTGAATCCTTCCTGGCACTAACATATATATGTATATTAGTGTGGATTAAATGTCTCAGGAGCATTGCTGGTTCTGCGTGCCCACGTGGTGCGTGCCCGTCGCGTGGCAGGGACATGGGCCAGTGCTGCTTCACGGGGGCTACGTGGAGCATAGAGAGATGTTCTCTGTCTCTAGCAGTTCTTTTGCCATTCCTCCCCGCTCCCTTGCCCGGTTACCAGGGGGTGAGATTAGGTGGTTACTGACAGCCTGCGCAGCACCTTTCTCCACGTCTGGTTGACGTTTGCATACGGAGGAGATGGAGTGAGATGAATGCTTTTGCACTGACATAATCTGTCATCGTTGGTGCTTCCAGCAGGCACTCAGGGGAGGAGCGGGCGTCTTCTGATGCTCCATCCCTGCTTGAGCAGAGCACAGCTCCTTTCTCCCAGGCACCTTGCACTGGTAACTGCTGACTGTTTACCAACCAGTGCTCCTGTACACTGAGAAGCCCACGATGGGGAGTTTTGTCTTCTCTGAGCATTCCCACTGGCCCTTAGCCAGCACGCTGGGTCCTGCTTCAAAATTAGCATCATTATGTACAGTCCTCTGGGTATCCCTGACTCCAGGCCTGGGTATTCCCATTTCAGTGACCAGGACCTGTCCTCTGGGCTTGTGCAGAGAAGTAACTGGAGGTCAGCTCAAGGTCTCATCAACTGTGATGGCAAGTTGCCCCTCTCTGTGCCGTGCTGGGTGTATCTTCCCTGAGCAGCGGGGTGCTGGATCTCGCTGTGCCCCTTCGGAGCAGGCTCAGGCTGGATGAACAGTGTTGCTGATGGGTACCACGTTCGTTGGATACTCCTATCTCTATGTGCAGGAAATGTACATTTTTATTCTACCCATGTGAAGCGAATATGGTGCTGCAGGAAGGTGTCAGGCTTGCTGGGCATGTATAGCTCAGAGTGAATGGGGCTGCGTATCTGGGCAGGGGCTATGGGTGGGATGTGTCACTCACGCTGTGGCCTCCCTGGCAAGAAGGGCTGAGAATTGCTTCCCCTGAGGACCAGACATGCGTGCGTGGCAGAGTCCTGGCTCCTTATGGTCTTTGTGACCTTGAGAAGCTTTTCAGTCTTTCCACGAGAAATCGTGGTCAGATAAATGAAGAAATAGTCTGGTGGGGGCCTCCAGCTCTCACTGATATTCCCTTTCAGAGCATAGACACCCCTTTTGCCCTTAACCAAGCTGCTGCTGCTTCTAACCAAATGAGACATGGAGCAGAGTAAAGGGAGGAAAGCTGGAAATACCTGGAGAAAACTCCACTATTTCTGACCTTCCAGTGGAAAATATTTTAAAAATAAACCATAAATACCTAATTTCTGTAGCAGTGGAGATGGCTTCAGTCTATTCTTGCAGTACCACTCCTTCTGAGGAGTTTACTCTGCTCTTGAATGTTTTGTCCTAAGCAAACGTAGCCTTCAGGCCCAGGGATGGAGACCAGTGAGTTCTAGAAAGGCATTTGGTAAAAACAATGTCTTGTTTTCGATGCACTGAAAGGCTGGGATGGGAAACAAAAGTGACGTAGTGTGGAGGCTCCCCACTTGCTCACCAGCCTGCTGCCTTTCTTGCGGCTCGCTCTGACGTGAGAGCTTCCATGGCAGCCTGCTGTACTGTGTGTCCATCCCTGTGAGCACTGCATGAAATTGGGCAAGTCCTGCACCGTGTGCTAGGCCAATGACAGATCTGCAGGGTGTTTCCTGGAGGGGAACAAAGGATTTTATCCATCCTGAAGACTGGCTTCCAAGGGGAACCAATCCCTGCAAATGCAGAGCAGATGTGTTGCCAGGACAGCTAAAGGAGAGACACAAAAGGACTTCTGCCTATGGGAGTCTAAAGAGATTTTGGCTACAACCAGGCACTCAGGTCAGACATTCCCAGAAGGACTCCTCTCTCCCTGAACCTCCCATCAGAGGAAGTGCTGCTTTCTGCCTCTTGCTGAAGCTGCGGGAGCATGGGATGGGCGTGCAGAGCACTGAGAGCAACGTGGGCAGTCGTCTGCTCCTCGGGGCCAGGGAAGGACAGCGATACGTGGGGTGATACAGACTTTCCCAGCCCTGAACCCCAGATAAACATCCAGCTTCATCTCATCTCCTTTCCCTTCCGTCTGCTTCCAGCCCCTAGACCTTCACCCAGACCCAAATTAGATACTGTTTTGGAGAACGATATCTGATTTCAGTATAACATTTCTGAGCAATAGTGAGGCTACCTTTCATGAGAAATTGTTCCAGTATGTCATTACCCTCACAGCTAGAAGATTACATCTTAATTTAAGGTCGAATATGTCTAGTTGCAAGTTCCAGTCATTAGATCTCATTAAGCAAGGTTGAAAAGTCCCCCACTATCAGATCCCTTTTTGAAGTTCCTCTGTGTAGTAATAAAATCATCTCTTAATTTTTGGGAGACAGTCTCTGGAGAGAGGCCTAAACATAGCACTGAGCATAATAAAAAGAAGTTTAAATTGGCAGAGAAACTAAAAAAAAAAAACCCAACCACCCAACCCCAAAGCCCATCCCTCCCCTTCCCTCCAAGAACTTTAAGGAACTGAATTAAAAATGAAAGCTGGGAAATTTCAGGTTTGTGGTTGCATCCACCCACCTCGGCTGTCTGTGCTGCAGCTGCAAGAGATATGGAGAGGTCGCCCGAGAGGTGGTTTTTAAATTTACCAAACAAAAAGAAGTGCAGCATTCTGATCTCTCATGCAATGTGCACTGAGTTATGGTGGGGAGAGCAGCTTTGGAGCATTTCCTTGGTTTTGTGGGTTTAAGCTAGATCGCTAATGTTAATTTAAAATAGATCTTTGTGGTTTAATAGTTCTCCATTTGCGGTGTGGTTATCTGAAGAACACAGTTTGGTCTCTTCAGGAAGACAGAGGATGGGAAAACAAAGGCTGTTCTGAAAATACTGTACTGAAAGAGATGCTGCCTTCTCAGACCACATGTGGAGCTCGAGGCGTGCTCCGCCGTGGGCGTAACGCTCCCGTGATCCTTCACAGCCAGAGCAGGGGTTCTTCACTCCGGTCCCTTGGTTGGATCCAGCTCAGATAATTACCCTCTGCCCACTTAAGTTTCTTCCTGCAGTTTCAACTGAATGTTATTTTTTGCTTCCGCCTTTGAAAAGAAACCGATCGTTAGCATAATTGGCACAGAGGTGGCAGCGGCGGTAGAGAGAGCGATCTGTGTATCTACTAGAAGGTATTATTTAATATAATTAACTGGAGCGTGGATCTGCTGCCTCCCTCTATGGATTCAGCTCCCAGCTCAGACCCAGGCTCTGTGCTCCTCATTTTCAAGCTGGTTCTTCAGGTACTGTAGCAGTTTTCCACTGTACAGGTCTGATCCTGTATTCTGCTAAGCAGCCTCAGCTCCCATTGAAACGAACGAGAACTGAGAGAGTTCAGCATCTCCCAGAAGGAGGGATCTGAATGTGAAATGAGTTGAGGATACGGTTTTTGGATCAGCATTTGGTTCATGACTCTGGGGTTAAGGGCTTACAATAATTCTGCTAGGAACAGGCTTAGAGTTTAGCTACCTTAGAGCTAAATATCTGAAAACATGCCTGACAGCAGGAATCGAAGCCTTCAGCAAAGTCTGTCTAAGGGCTTGACCACAAGTGGAAGTTGTCTGAAGTAACATCTCCATAATGGTTCTCATGCAGTCCCTTTGAAATGGACGATAACCCCCAAATGAGTCATGCTGGACCAGCAGCAGCACTTCTGCTCACATCATGCTTATTTCCAGAATAAGGCCCCATCTGGCTAATTAAACCGTTCGGTTTTCCTTTCTCTTTCCATCTTGCCTGGTGTGCCAGTGCCACTGTGGCTGTGTCACCTGCAGTTAGCAACAGAATGACCAGAGCAACGGAGTCCTGCTAGGATTTATACAAATGACACTAAATCTTCAGAAAAACGGGTTTCCTTTCCATCATTTCCTCTTAATAACTTACACTGTCTGAATTAGTTACAGCCCCTGATATATCAAAGGCTGAGAGTGGCTGTTTCTAAATTGATTTGTCTATCTGGAGCAAAATCTTAATGTAACGTTATTGCTAAAGCAGTGGAATGTTCCTCCTAATGCCCAGGCTCACCTAAGAGTCAATGAGAGTGATATGAGCGATAGCATTAATATTTTGACTCGAGCAGCGAGCTAAAAATATGCAGCCCAGCGTCGACAGCGTTGCTAGCAGGACCTGCGGAGAGCGATCATCAAGAGATGCCACCCACAGATCTGCATAGGGTGAGCAAACCCCAGAGGGGGAGGAGGTTCTGTTTTGATATACATCCAAGAGTTGCTCTAGAAACAAGGCTAATAACAGTCTTCTGGGGATGGGCTTTTACTTGTGATGTCTTTGGTTCTCCCTGGCATTTCACGCAGAACCAGGAAATGGAGGAAGGTGCACCAAACATCAAAAAGGCATTTTTTGCCTAATATCCTAAGGAAATGAGTCTTGTATGATCACACTGCCTCTGGGGCTGTATGTGTGTGTCTAACAGCTTTTGAATTCGCTGGCCAATTTCAACCAAATTTAGCAAAAGGGTGAAGATCTCAAAGAGGGATGTGTTCCTACAAGTCTGGGGAAAACAGGTGGCAGGGGAATGAATGGGAGAGCCCCTGTTAGCACCGTGCTGAGGGAGGAGGCCAAGCAGCTCACCTTTTATTAAACATCAGAGATTCACATGGGGAAGAGGGGGTGGAGGAAGACTGGGAGTCAGACAAGTGGAAAATGAGCCTTTGTTAGTTTTGCTTATCATGGATGCGCTTGCTGAAAGCCCAGAATTGATGAGTTACTTACATTTGCTGCACTGTGTGCTTTCCAGGTGACAGGAGCTCTGTGGAGCTGGGTCACAGGACTTCCCTTTGGTCAACACCTCCGTGGGAAGAGGTTGGCTGCTCTGAGGGGGCTGTGCTCCCTGTGGGGAGCCTACCAGTACCCACCCTCCTGCACCAGGCCCTCCCAGGCTAATGGTACAGGGTGATGCTCCTGCGTAAGGACAGCAGAGAACTGTCTGGCCTTTCTGGAGGAGCAGTGGAAGGGAGCACCGTGAGGCCAGAAGTACTTGCAGTCATTAGGGGTGTTACATCTAACTCTGCACCCTCACCAAATGTCAATGCCCAGATTTGCACTCTTTTCTTCTGCTGTTCCCTCCTCACATCCCAACCTGAAAACCTGTATTTGTTGTTGTAAGCTGCTAAAGAACTGCTGCTCACCCAGGGATTTGGCACCCATTCAGTAGTGTCTAGTCCCTTATCTGTATAGCTTCACAGAAGCAGGGCGAGGGTTAAATAATGATCAAAAATACACTACTGCATCAGTCCATACTATTATTGTTATTGTTCAACGCAGTCTCCTCCATCCCTAAGCTGTGCAAGAATGAATTTCATATGAGATTCCTCAAACAACCTTCTGGGACAGCAAAGTTGCTTGTCAAAGGCTTTAAGTGCTAAGATCAATGTTCAGTCCTTGCTATGCTGCCTCCGGGGAGATGCAGCCTTTTAATGGTAGAAGAGCATATGGAATTTTAAAGGGCCCAAAGGCTTTTTGAATGATATTTATAGAGACTGAACTCTTGGGGCCCAAATGTTTGATTCTAATGATCTCTCTGGCTGTATTGCTAATAAAGCTTTATACGCAGAATTTAGCAGGGACACCTAAGCTAACACTGTGCCTGCAGGGAAAATCCCCTGGAACATTTACAGACCCTCGCAAGTTTGGTGAGTCTCCCAGCTTCAGTAAATCTTGCTGGACTAAAACTGAGGGGTACTTGCTGCTGGGATTTACCATCCGACAGAAGGTCATGGAAGCTCTTTATTACTGTCTGGGTGACTGCCTGCTCTCCAGCTTCCTCTGCTAAGTCTAGAGAGCAATTTATTTTGTAAATGGAGCCCATCACCAGGTTCAAGCATGTCCCTTGCTGTTAATGGGAGGAGGGAAGGAAGGCTACAGCAGTGCTTGTGGCCACAGCAAGTACTTTATTTCAGGCTGAGCCTGTAGAAGGGCTGCGTGAGGCTGTTCCTGGGAACACCTTCCTCTTTTTCATGTGTGGTTCAGGAGTCTGGGAGTGTTTTGCTTTAAACCCCCCTGTTGCCTGTTGGGCCATTCGGCTGCTGCTCTGCAGCAGTGAGCCAGGTACAGGGGCCGTTCAGCCCTTTCTGGTGTGGCGTGGCAAACCTGGGGACAGCCGGGGTAAGAACCACAGCTGAACCTGCACCCAAACAAGCACCTACCCAGTGTGGAGCTCCAAAATGACTTGGTTTGAGTGGCTATTTTTTTAACTTCGGGTTTTTGCAAGCTTGGGTTGCTTGGCTGGTTTTACACACCCAAGTTGCTTCACAGACCCGGTTAGTGTGAGGCCACATGCACAGCTGAACACCCAGCTGAGGCAGCCCGTACCTCCCGTGGCCACAAAGGAGAGTGGGGGTGAGAGGAAGAGCTACAGAGAGTAGAGGGATCGCTCAAGCCAGCTTTGCCATGGTAACACACAGCTCAGCACTCAACAGACCACTGGGACTGGCTTGGGGAGTGAAGGGTCTGGAGGGTCTGACCTATGAGGAATGGCTGAGGGAGCCTGGAGAAGAGGAGGCTCAGAGGTGACCTTAGTGCAGTCTACAACTACCTGAAGGGAGGTTGTAGTGGAGTGGGAGTCGGCCTCCTCTCCCGGGCAACTAGCGCTAGGACAAGAGGACACAGCCTCAAGCTTGGCCAGGGGAGGTTCAGGTTGGACATTAGGAAGCATTTCTTGTCAGCAAGGGTCATTAGGCATTGGAAGGGGCTGCCCAGGGAGGTGGTGGAGTCACCATCTCTGGAGGTGTTTAAGAAAAGCCTGGACATGGCCCTTAGTGCCCTGGTCTAGTTGCCATGGTGGTGTCAGGGCAATGGTTGGACTCGATGATCCCAGAGTTCTCTTCCAACCTCATTGATTCTGTGATTTGAATGGGTAGGAAATCCCACTTTTAGCCGTACCTGCTCTTGGAAGTACTCAGATATTTCCTCGTTGGCTCCGCATCCTCTTAGAGCAGAGATCTTTCACACAGGCTCTGCATGAAATAAAATCCTATAATTATAACCCGTACTCATTCCCAGTCTGCTTGGTCGTGTTGGGAAGAGCAGTCTCAGTCAATAGCGTAGTGGTGCAATGCTTCGGTTAAAGGGCTTTGGACACCGAAGTGTAAAGCCCTGGGTTAAAAATATAATCACACAGAATCAACCAGGTTGGAAGAGCCCTCTGGGATCATTGAGTCCAACCATTGCCCTGACACCACCATGGCAACTAGACCATGGCACTAAGGGCCATGTCCAGGCTTTTCTTAAACCCCTCCAGAGATGGTGACTCCACCACCTCCCTGGGCAGCCCCTTCCAATGGCTAATGACCCTTTCTGTAAAGAAGTTCTTCCTGATGTCCAACCTGAACCTCCCCTGGCGAAGCTTGAGGCTGTTGGCAGTTGTGTTGTCAAACACAATAATAGTTTTGGCCAAGTGACTGGCAAATGTAGTTTGCATTTTACTGGCTTGACTAATCCATCTTCTCGCCTGAGAACTGCTTTAATGAGCTTCCATGACTTACTGCTACAATGGGTAGATTTCAGTGCCTTTTCCTTGGAGGAAAAATATTTATCACAGAATATTAGATCGGGCCGTTTGGATTCAGCTTGCACTGAGTCCTGTGCTGCCATCATAGCCGTGCCTCCGCCGTAGAGCTCGCTCCCCCGGGGCTCTGTGGCTGCAGACGGGGGCACATTGGGCTTCATTCATTTCTGTGGCAGCACTTTTTTTTTTTTAAATAATGTAAATGGTGGTTGTGACATAGTGGGTGGGATTCCCTCAGGGAAAATGTAGTAGGCAGGTTGGATTTCTCCTCGGAGTCCTAACAGATATGGCATTCACACTTGTTAGTGTTTGAAAATTAGGAATGAATAATGTTAATGTGGCTGAACAATCCACTGTCAGTGGCGGTGGCCACATGCAAGGAAGGAGTTTGGGAAAGCACGGGTGGCTCAGAGCCTGCGGTCTCAAACCTTCGAGCTGCAAAACAGTTTGGCCTTGATATGCAAAGCACTTAGGTGCATAATTAATGCTGATTATCTTGTGTAGTCACATTTATATCAATGAAACTACTACAAGCTTAAAGTTAAGCGTATACTTAAATTCTGCCCTGGATTAAGCAGTGATGTGCAAGACCCTGGTGCCGATGCCTCCTTGCCTTTAGTAGCTCACGCTGCCAGACTTGTCACATTTTACAATTACTGAGCCTGAGTAGTGTTAATTCACACAGGTGGGGTAAAGTTCTTGTGCCATTCAAGTAAAAATCCGGGATTTTACTTCACTCTAAAAAGAGATAACCAGGGATATAGTAGTGGACAGGGTATGCTTTTCTCAAGGATATCTGCAGTTGGCTGAGAAATAAAATAGCAATCCTCAAGGGAAAGGATTGTGGGCTAATAAGGGAGATAATTGCAAAGAAAAAGAAAGAAAAAAAGAAAAATAGTCATAGGAAGTGATGAAGTTGGCAGTTAGGTACAATAGAAACAATGTCACTTATTTTTATTAAATGCCTTTTCAATAAGAAAACTCTTCTGGGGGTGTTTCAGCTGTCTGTAATAGGCCAGAGTAATCTCTCATCATACAGACTCATTTGAAAAAAATTTGTACCTCTGTATAAAATAGTTTATTCCCTCTCCTCCAGGAAACAAGGGTGGAGCGTACAGAAAAAGAACATCTATAAATCATGTCTTTGATGCCATATTAATGAGCTATGAATCATGTACTAGGACGCGAAGGCTATGACTTCCATTATCACAACTGACCAATATCTTTGTTTGCATTAACTATTCTCATTCCATTAACACATTTTAAATTAAAAAGCTGTACCTCTGAAAATATCACACTGAGGTTTCTTTGCAATACCTGTTACAACAGGCATCTGAGGAAGAACCCAAAGGCTTAGCGCGCGTCGCCTTGTGTGTTAAGGCGTTGATGTTAGTAGTAGATTTAGTCTGTTGGGGTCTAGAGTATTTCTTGGTTGAGAATGAGTGGTTGAGGGAAGGGTGAAGTAAGTAAATATTTCATCTCTTTCATTTTTCATACAGGCATGCTTGGAATCCTTCCTCATCAATAGAGGTTTTGCTGGATGTTGGCGATGTCCCTCAGGCAATGCACAAGATTAATACTGCTCCCTATCTAATTACAGGTTTACTGACGGATATTACTAAGGCCCCAGCAATGCAAGTTCCTTACGTTGCACTTTTCCCCCTGTCTAGAGCTTACAGAAAGAAAAGAGGAAACAAAAGTAAGCGTAGTAAAGGTATAAAGGCATGACTCCACTTCTGTGTCTGCAGTAATACATAGGAGCAAATATTTTCCTCCTAAAGCAGGACAAGTTTAGAGGTAACGTGTTTTTAAATGAACCATCTAGGTTTCTGTGAGAACTACATGGTTTGTAGTCTGGAGACAATATTAGTGAGTAGCAAAAGGAGTTTTCTTTGGCAGTTTGTGCTCAGTGGCAAATAGCTTTGATCAGATAATGTCTAGTCAGGAATGCATATAGGCAGAATTTTACCCCTTGCTCTAGCTGGAGCTTTTCTTATTTTGTTTAAGAATGGGGTAAAGAATTCAGGAGTTAAACTTATCCATAAACAAAACCAAACAGGCCCTTCCCCCATTTAGATATCAAAATGAGGGGTAGGAAAAATACCATCTCTGTTCAGATTTGAAGCCATGGCAGATTCTAGTGATTAACACGTGAGCTTTAACGTAATTTTGAGCCATGGGACTCCCTGAATCCAAAGGGTGTCAGACTGTAGTGAATAGCCAAGGAAAAACAGAATACAAAGGTTTATTATGATTTGATGTTTTCATCCTTAATTACTGTGATCACACTGTCTTTCCGATCTATTATCTCCTTTATTTCAAAGAGTCTACCCAGCCCCGTGTACAGGCAGTTTTAGTACTGCCATTGTTGTGGTGGCTTGTGAGTATTTCCCTTCTAAGTGCATGTTGGCTGGAAATTTAAATACTTTCATTCAACTATCAAGTCTCTGTAGGTGGTTTTCTTTCTAGGAAACAGCTTTTTCTGACAACGTGACATGAAACAGTGACTCAAGACTCCTTCCCACATGAAAAGGGTCCTGGAGGAACTTCTAATTGTTGCGGAAATGCTGATTTAAGGTTCTAGGATAATTTCCATGGACTGGTTTCATGGAATTACTTTTCATTTTACATATTTTCTTGCATAATTAATTGGGTTGAGGCAATTAGTGGAATATACTGCTGTCTTTTATGAGTAGTAGTATGGTAACAGAAGTTTCAGCTTAGGACAGTTTTATTGGACGTGGCTGTGCTTTGTGCAGGGCTGCACAAGGGAATGGTGTTTGTACGTTCAGAACGGCTGTGCTGGGGTGTTGTGTTGGAGGGATTCATGGCACTTAGTGCCATGGTCTGGTTGACATGGTGGTGTCAGGGCAATGGTTGGGCTCGGTGAGCCCAGAAGTCTCTTCCAACCTCATTGATTCTGTGATTCCCTGTCCTCAAGAGCTTTCACTGCAAATAGACACAACAGAAGGTGAAAAACGTGTGGTGTGAGCCAACAGCAACTGATTAAAGCTTATTGTTCAGCACCCAGCCCTGCAACGGCCGCGTTGCATCCCAGCATGGTGAGCAGGTCCATCCTTCCCACCCTGAGCTCCTCTCCTGACCTGGGTTTTTTTGGGGGTAGCAAGGGGCAGCCTGCCGCCGCTCGCCCCTGCAGGTACTGCACGGCTGCCAGACTTCCCGAGTGCCCGTCTCAGGTCTTCACACCCAGGCTCGTCTGCACGGCCGCCTGGTGCAGGCTGGGGAAGGAGGCTTTGGGCTGGCGCTCTCAGGCAGAGAAGGTCTGTACCCCCAGGTGGGAGGGAGGGAGGTGTGCCAGGGCCAAGAAAGCAGCTGCCTCAGCCCCCTCGTCTGAGAGCTTGAGCAGGTTTCTACCCATATTCCTCCTAATTCTCAGTGTGGCTCCTGCTCTGCGGGGAAGGGTCCCCAGGAGGGACGAAGCGCTGTGCTCCTCGCTGTGATGGGACCCTGCCCCAGGACCCTTCCAGCTCCGGGCTGCGCGCGGCTCTCCCGGCTCCGCTGCTCCGCTCGCCGGCTCCGAGGAGCGCTGGGAGCACAGCAAAGCCTTGCTCCACCGGACTTCTCACTTTTTTCCTCCCCTTTATGCGTGTTGTCTTCTAATAATACCTTCTCTATGAATTCATCGCCTACAGCACAGACATTAGATAAATAAAGCTAGCGTGGGCCCAGAGCCAGACTGGATTGCATAAATATACTGAAATCTTGAGTAGTTAGGCTTTACTTGCTGAGACAGTTTAAGTACTGCTTGTTACTGGTGCGGGGTTTCCTGACAACTGGAGGAGGGCAGGAGGAGGGAGGGGGGCGTGATGGATGGCGCGGTGCTGCTCAGGGCTGTTCCTGTTTGACTCCACGTCAGTCTTTTCAACAGCTAAGCGGTACGTTTCCTTCTCCCTGGTTACGTCTGTGCTTCGCTGAGATGGATGCAGAGTGACACTGAATTTTCGGTTTCTAAAGAAATGGAGATGGAAGGTAACGGGAGGTACTCCACAGCCAGCAAGCTCTGCCCTCTCCTTTCCATGGGTAGTTGTGCCACTGCTTTTAGAGGCACATCAACAGCTGTAGGATTTAAACAGGGGACAGGGATGAAAAAGTGTGAAGGAAAGAATTAAACTGCCTGACACCACAGCCTGTAGCTGTCTGGGCTGAAGATGGGGAAACCTGTTTGGCTGGCTTTGGCTGTGTGAGGAGGAAGGTGAGGAGGTTCAGAGATGCCTCTTCTTTCAGTAAAACCCGCACACGTCACGGGTCCCCAGGGCACAACCCAGGGGCAAGGGGAGAGTGCTGCTTGCTGCAATGCATGTTGCCTTCTTCCCCTCCCGCCAAGGACTGCAGGTGAATTGTCTTCCCATTTTTTTCCAGTCACTTCACCAGCTGGTGCATGATTGGGAAATACAGAAAACATTGCTCCAGATTTTCCTGGGCTTTCCCTGAGTTAGCGCCATGAGTATTCTTCTTCATTTCAGATGTCTGCCATCATTAAAGCTACTGTGTTCTCAGATGTTGTTACGTTAATACATCATCCAAGCTTCAAGGCTTTTGATGATGTATATGATATATTTGTGTCTGACTTCAGAAACCCTGCTGCTCCAGCCACACATCAGTCAGCCACACGCCACCAGTTCAGACCAGATACTGGTGGGCTCAGTTACTGTGGGCCAGCCCTTTCAGTGTAAGCTGGCAAAGCTCCTTTGCGAGGCGATGTGGCGATTTACACCAAGTGAGAACATGGCCCTTGCAGTCCTTCGGGTTCTGAAACATGAGAACCTGATTCAAAAGAAAACAAACCAACCTCGCTGCCTTGCAGGACGGGGCAGCCTGAAGCCATTAGCCCGGCAGGCCGGGTTTGCTGGGGCCGGTGCTCTTCTGGGCAGCTCACTTGTGTGCCTTGCAACTCACAGAATCACAGAATCAATCAGGTTGGAAGAGCCCTCTGGGATCATCGAGCCCAACCATTGCCCTGACACCACCATGGCAACTAGACCAGGGCACTAAGGGCCATGTCCAGTCTTTTCTTAAACCCCTCCAGAGAAGGTGACTCCACCACCTCCCTGGGCATCCCCTTCCAATGGCTAATGACCCTTGCTGAGAAGAAATGCTTCCTAATGTCCAACCTGAACCTCCCCTGGCGAAGCTTGAGGCTTTGTCCAACTCGCAGCTGAAACGCACGTCAAGGAACTCAAATCTGAGCGGGCTCACTTGGCTTCAGGCTCCTTTTTGAGCCTGTTGTCGGCTCCTATATGTTTGGGCGGAAAGCACAGTTGTTTGGAAACATTGGAATTGTGCTGAACGTTGTGTCGTCCCCAAAAAGGATATTGATGAACTGGCACCTTTATAAAGAGCTTTCTGCTGCGTTACTTCGCTCTCCGCTGGCTCCCTGCGTTGCTCTAACAAGGCTCTCTGTTGCCAGTGGACCGTGGTTCTGTAAAACATTCTGAAATGCCAATAAATTCAGAGACACGGTTTGGAAGCTGTCAGCTGGAATTTGCTAGTTGGCTTTAAACAAGCTGGGCATATCTGCTTACTCCTATTTTATTTGCCGAGGTGTAGCGAGAGCAGTGCAGTTAGCGTGGCTGGGGGTTTTATTGGAAAAGTTTGGGGAAGGTGAATCTGTGAGGAGCCGTGCTAAGTTTGTCTCCCCATCCCCACCGCTAACACGTTCGGGTGATTTTATGTCATGTTGTAGGTAGATTGTAGGTGGCCCCAAGGACACTTCCGTGTTGCTTGTTGGAAATATCATTCTTTAGATTCACACAAAAGTGGCTCTTTCACTACTCTTAGTTGTTGATCGGCTTCCAGCTGAAACATAAACCCGAGCGTGCGAGCTCTGGAGGGCATTAAGGATCTCCAACAGCTCTTTGCAAATGTAAGGGTATTAAACCCAAAAGCTTGGCTAAAATCCAAATGAAGGAGTCTTATTCTGAAACCTTTAGTTTTCTCCTACACTCGAGGGAGTTTAAGATGTTTTGCACTTCTTAGATCTCACGTGATTCTAAGCGACTTGCCCAGGTCACACACAGGAAATCTGCTGGGACTTAGCTCGCAGCTTTCCAACTTCCAGGAGGGCTTCCAGATTAAGGGATGTGCTGTGTGGGGACGGGTGGAGGTTCATAACAAGTAATTCCCAGAGCACCCATGAACTCTGGGGTCCTCAGGGGAGCACCTGTGGGACTCTCCAGCAGTGGAAGAGGTGTGAGCCCATGCTCAGCCTCCGTTTCTGCCAAGGGGAAACAAAGAAACCCTGTCGTCTTCACCTGTCAGTCTGCTTTCAGGGAACTTGAAGAATTTAGTATCTCTGAGGCTGCTGTTGATGGCACTGAGACTGGTCATTACAGAGTGGGAGCCTGGGAATGCAACCAGGTTAAATAGGAAACCGTGGCGCAGTGGACACGCTGACAGAGGTGGCCTGCTGCCGTGTCCACCGAGTTGGACAAGAGTCAGGCCAGTGACAAGGGTGATTCCCAGCGACGTTTGTGGTAAGCCAGTCCTAAAGAGCAGGTACAGCTCTGTCCCTGGGGACACAGGCTGAGAGCAGCACGTCTCCTCCTGGGGCAATGTCACCCACTCACAGATATTGGGAGACACTGGTGGGACCTACCTGAGAAGAGAGCCTCTGGTTACGGCCCCGTGACGTGCTGTGGATTTTCACGCTGGCATCTGGCTCATCTTGTGTAAAGAAATGCATAGTTTGGCTAAGGACAAAATCCTCAGACGCATAAAATCAGGCAGTGCTGCCTTTGACACCGCTGCCGCTGCGTTTGCATCTGCAAGCTTTAATAAACAGGCATCTAGTGCATTTCTCGGCCTTAGAGCAGGGGAGCAGATACATCTAGGGAAGAGTGGCCAGAAAGCTCCCCGTGGTGTGGGGGCTGGCATGCGGTGTCAGAGAGCATCCGTGGGTATGATGATGTCTCTGAGCTTCGTACCTTTGCAAGCTTTGTTAGCAGCCCTGCTAATTGCTTTGATTTGTAAAGGGAGGGGCTCAGTAAAGCACCTAGCAGGAGGAGAAATGTAGATGAAAAACAGACCTTGATGAAGTGTCTCATTCACTAAAAAGGCAGCAGTTTCTGGCATTAACCCACCCCCCCCACGTATATAAGGCTGGTTATAATGTCTTGGCAAATATGCACTAAACAGACGATCAGAGCACACCTCGGAGCGGGTTCGGGTTGGTGCTACTTGTGCTTTATCGGGGCGTAATTCCACTGACATCAAGCTGGGACAGTGCAGTAGGGGATGAGGGCTCTGGCTCTTCTCCCCTGCCTCTCTGAACGCTGTGCCGCCTTCTTCCCATGCGCTGAGCTCACAGTGAAGAAAATAGAAATAGGATCAACTTGAACCAGTGCAAAACCCAGCCCTTTCCAAGGGTAGCAGAGCTCAAGGAGGCAGGATTGATCCTCCTGCAGGCAACAAACATTGCCATGTGAATCTTTGCTTCCAACTTAACTTCAGTCATTTGGTAGAAGAAATTCAACCTGATCAAAACTGACCTGTTCGAGTTTTGCAGTGGCAGGGGTGGCTGGAGCTGACACCTAATGAGAGACACTGGGATTCTCTTTGTTTTTGCTAACAGAAGGGAAAACAGAACAGCCACATATCATCCATCTGAAAAAGACTGTAATTACCACTCCCAGAAATTATTTCTTATTTAATGAAACGTCTCTTTAGGCTGAACAAAGGAATTTTCAGAGAGGAGAGCACTGAAGGGCGGGACGGAGAACACAGGCAAGAACACAGTTCAATTACAGGGAATAAAATCCTCTTGACATTATGACGCAGTTTGTGGGAGATCTTATTAGAAATCTTGCCAGGCCAGAGCAATGTGTGCTTTTTTATACAGATATTCTGTATCTATTTATACTGACCCTCCCCGCTGCGAACCACTATCTATAGTTCGCCAAGAGGCATGAGGGACGTGCAGCTCATTTCCTGCATGCACGTTTCGAAAGGGATCTGCTCTCTTTTCTACCAGCGAAATGCCAGATAAATTCTGGGAGCAGGGATGCTGCCAAGTCTGGGAACACCCTCTCCCGCCTCGCGAGGGAACGTGTCTGTGGATGAGTTGCTCTGGCAGTGGGAAGGAGGGTGGAAGTAGGGAGCAGTGAGTCCTTTGGAGGGGTCTTCCTCCCCCTGGCACCCTGTGACTGCAGGGATGGGGGGCTGTTAGGCCAAGAGGAGACACCCCAGGGGTCAGATGGAGGGAAGAAGGATCTGCCTTCCCTTTGGCGGTGGCTGCAGAAGGTGGGCAGGAACCACAGGGTGCTGCAGGAGGTGGTACCCGTGGTAGGGACCACTGGCCTTGGTGTGTGATGGACATTTATTGTCCCCCATCATAGTGGGGGAGAAGCTTTACCCAACTTCAGGTGAAGCTCATAGTCTCTCAGACCTCCTGGTTGTACTGAGAATGAAGCCTTTTGGTTATTCTCCAAGCACTTGAAATCCTGCGACCCATTTGGCACTGGGAAAACTGTGAGCACGGCACAGCCCAGCCATTTAATGATGGACTGGGATGGCTTGTGAGGCAGCGAGGACTCTGCCAGGTCAGCTGCTGTGTCCCTGGGACTTCATCTCCCATAGTATCACCTGCCTGGACAGATACAGACTTGCTGGTCTCTGCAGCTGGTGTCCAGTGCAGTTGTACAATCGGGTTTGGCACAATCCTTAAGGGCATGCACAGCTTTAGGGGCAGCGGGGCAGTCAGCTGAGCTCTCCTTTTTAACACTTGGTCAGAGTTTATCTCAGCTGAACAGGATGGTTATTAATTTTAGAGCAATGCCTCAAATCAGGAGAATGGTAATTTTAGTAGTTTACATAATATTATTCTACTGTTTGCCTTCTGAGAAATGAGGCAACTGTTGTGATTTTCCTTCCAGGGACAGACTTACTTCTTTCTTTGATTTTTTTTTTTAAATCTATTTTCTTTATTTAAGTTCCTCTTTTGGAAAACAGTGCTGCTGGTGTATCTTTTTATTGCTTGGATTAAATGAATACTATCCACTGTAACATATGGTAAAGTCAGGCCATGTAGGAAATAACAGTGGATTTAACCTCTAGCACGGCTATAAAAGCAGCCTTAGTAAAATCTGAGGTAAATAATGCAGCTGTGGAAATTACCTTTCTCCAGTTTATGCTGGTGGAAAACAAAAATCTCCTGTAATTAAGTAAGACCCTTAGTCTTTGGTGTTAAGTTTCACAGGCAGGTTCAGGGATGGAACATGGGATCATTCTAAACGCTCAATGAAAGGGTCTCACAATCCGAACAGACAGTGAAACCAAGAACACGTCATTTCTGAGACCATCAGATCAGGTCATAACCAGCTGAGCGAGGAAAGAGCAAGAAAAGGGACAAATCTGGCACCCAATTACAACCCACAGTAAGACAGCAGAGACTAAGTCCTGGTGACCTACAGCCAGGCACAACTCCATGCCTGGCGCATCCTTTGAGGAGGTGAATGCTGTAGAAATGCGGTGTTTGGTGGAGACAGAACATCTCCTGGTGTTCCTCCAGGACCAAGTGCCTCCTTGAGCACTCCCTTTCCAGTTGGCTTGTTCTTCACAGAGCCTCGGCTTCAGTTTGGGCTCCACATCTTGTTGAAGTAGGACAATCTGGTGGCCGTAGGGCTTGGACCAGTATTCTGTGGTGCTTTGGGGATTGTTACTAATACCGAAAGGCGGGTTGTGACAAAAGAGAGACTCTGTGCTGAGCTCTGACAGTCAAGAGCCGAGAGGCCTTTGGAGCTATCACAGCAGAAGTGGCAGCTCTGGGCCCATGTCAGCAAAGCTCATCGATGTCGGCAGGAAAACAGGCAGCCCGTTAGAATACCATACACTTAACGAGGTTCAGGAGACTTCTGAAATGTATGGTGAAAACTGCAAATGCTAAACTGCCACTGCCCTCAGGCCAGTTTGAGAAGCTCTTTGCTTAGGATTGTTGCACGCTGGCAATCACCCTAACATAATTAAGTAGTTTATTCTATCATGTTTTGATAAATTCCAACCTTCATCCGCTGGCCTACCCTGTGAAGGCTTGGTCCATATGCTGTCTAATGTTTGTGGTATATGGGGATTTGTTTCTGCTGTTCATTAATTATTTCAAATTAAATGTACTTGGGAAGGAAAAATATTGATGGAAAAATAAATAGCAGCTTGCTCACAGAGGACTGCAGTGCGTTCTGCCTTGAATCCTGATTCACGCTAGGCCAAGTTTTTCTAGTCTTGTGAAATCATAGGTTTTCCTCTACAGATTGATCAAACATACCTGTTTGCATTTTAAAACCGATATCCAGGTGCAGCACATTGCTGTGAAAAAAGCATAACATGACCTCAGCAGGATTCAGCTCTGGGATTGGTAATGTCTCTTTGGCATTTGTTAGCCAAAGCAAATGCAAATAACATGCTGGAATGATTATTCAGTCTTTGCCTTAGCTAATGTTTTGACTCTGCAAAGTAGGAGTCAACTTGCACTTGATTCTCAGTCAAAAACAGTTTCTAGCAGCAGTTCTGGCTAGAAGAGCACCAAAAATGAGTTGCTTCCAGGCTGCAGAGTTAATGGGAGCCAGGCCTTGGGGTGCAGTCCTGGAGATGACCAAGGGGGATATTTACTCAACTGTAATTAACTTAATCAGCCACTGGGTATCAGTATTGTCTCACATCAATATATAAAAAAGGGTATTTTTATGGAGCTGAACAAACTTGACTGTTAAAGAAGCATCGCTGAGGGCTAAAGCTAGACCTGTTTTACGATCAGAGGGTGAATCGCCTTCAGCTTTTAGATACCTCTAAAATAAACGTGCTTCCCAAAGCACCGCCCCACAAAGCCTTGTGTCCCTGAGGGGGAGGTGAGCAGCAGCGCAGGAGCGGGGAGCAGGATATATGCCGGTGACCTTGCACATAGGGCAATGCTCTGCTGATGCTCCTGTCCCATGGCAGACCCTGGCAAGCTGGGCACGCTGCAGGCTGGGGTGAGCTCTACCTCTCGGGAAAAGAGCTGAGGAGTGCCTGTGTACTTGAACTCTGTAATCGGTGTCAGATGGGATTTGGAGACGTTAAGCCAAGGCATGGCCTGCGCCGGGGTGTGAGGGAGCGTGTGTGGTTACATAGGCGCCGTGTGACGATGCAGTGACCTTAGTGCTACCTCCTGGCGTGAGCAGGTGGAGGAAGAGAGAGATGGGACCATTTACCCAGCTGAATTCCTTTTGTGTGGTGCCGCTCTCCTTGCCTGCCTGCCAAAACAGGCGGTCAATCAATCAATCAACCAGGTTGGAAGAGCCCTCTGGGATCATCGAGTCCAACCATTGCCCTGACACCACCATGGTCGGGTGTGTGTTTGACGGGGTGCTCCAACCAGGAAGCACAAAAGGCAAAAGGTGCTGCCCGGTTGCTCCAGGAACATTCCTGGGATCGCCCTGTGTGCAGGTTTAGCCCTCAGCCCACTGTGGGGTGGGCTCGGAGGCCACCAGCTTGCTGTGTGGTGGACGCACAAGGCAAGAGCTGCTGCCCTGCGTAGGAGAAGCCCACCCAAGCGAGGTGCGTTGGCGGGGAGCGGGGTGCAAGGGCAGTCCCGCTGCCTGTGCTTCATCAGCAGGGCACCCTGGGAAAGGCTTGTGCAGGTTTTTCTCTTGGGCCTCTCACCTTCTTCACTAGGGATGGGACTCCAGCACTGGTGGGATTTCTGCCTGAGTTTCCATTCAGTTTTGGCTCCAGGTAACAGTCGCTTCCCTTTCTGCTGCCTTACAGGCTTGCTTCCCTTGCCAAAATGCTAATTTAGCCCTTCAGCTATGTTTAAAAATAAAAAATCCTCCACTTCTCAGGGTATTAAAAGGCCAAAAGGAATATAAAAAGTTCACCAGACTGGTCAGTTCACTCCCCGCTGTGTCTTCCCGGGGCGTTGCAGCAAAAACACAGGCACAAAATCCAAAACAAACAGCTGCCTCCTCGGTCTCCCCTGGAGCCGCTGGCTCCCAGCTCCAGCCCGCGCCGAGGTGCCCAGCTCCCAGCTCCATCCCCTGCTTCTCTGCTCCGCCTTGGGCAGCATCAGCATCTTTCCAAGCTGTGGTGGCATCTTCTGTACCTCTTCAGACAGACTTAGAGGCTGCTTTTCCAACACCTGAATCATTCCTGTTCTTGCTTTCTCCTCTCCTGAAATTTCCCCACCAGCTTCTGGGCTCTTTGGGCACAGACCCAGCAAAGAGCCCCAACAACAAGGATTTTTCCCCTCTAGTCCCTTCTGGAGCGAGATAATATATCCACATCTTCCCTGCTGTTCCTGCCATTCCCAGGCTACCCCACAAAAAGACCCTGCTAGGCAGCAAGACTGAAGTCCTCTGCTTGACTTGCTTTCTGGTTTAGTACCAGATGTGGCATCA
This sequence comes from Nyctibius grandis, assembly GCF_013368605.1. NCBI lineage: Eukaryota > Metazoa > Chordata > Aves > Nyctibiiformes > Nyctibiidae > Nyctibius > Nyctibius grandis. The sequence goes on from NC_090668.1 coordinate 25,291,259, forward strand.
TTGGAAGCTGTAGAGGGATTTATTTAAAAATACAAACAGGATTATGGCAATGCATTGGTTTTCATAGAAGCTCTGTGAGGTCAGTAAAACCTGTAGGATCACAAGATTTGTATTTATTCCTACTTAGTTAAGGTCTTATGTCGTAATACAGGAAACTCGGATAACTAGAGCAGAAGAAAGGTTATTTGTATTGTTGAAAGTTTCAATGTTTGTTGATCTGGAATGAGGTTAAAGTCTCATTTCAAGCCCATCTAAGAAAAATAAGAAGTGCTCACCACACAACTTCCCTGTTCTGATTTCTTTCAATCTGTGTTGAGAAAAGCTGGCAAGGGATACAGATCTCCCCTCCACATCGCGCTCTTCTTCGTTGTGCCTTATGAGGATAGGGAGAAACACCTCCTAATACACTAGAAATGAAAGAACATCCTGAGTGATTATCCTGTAGTCTGAGAAACCTCCTGGTGAACCTATCACTTAAGGCCCAAGCTGGTGAAGGGTCTGGAGGGTCTGACCTCCGAGGAACGGCTGAGGGAGCTGGGGTTGTTTAGCCTGGAGAAGAGGAGGCTCAGAGGTGACCTTAGTGCAGTCTACAACTACCTGAAGGGAGGTTGTAGCGGAGTGGGAGTTGACCTCTTCTCCCAGGCAACTAGCGCTAGGACAAGAGGACACAGCCTCAAGCTTGGCCAGGGGAGGGTCAGGTTGGCCATTAGGAAGCATTTCTTCTCAGCAAGGGTCATTAGCCATTGGAAGGGGCTGCCCAGGGAGGTGGTGGAGTCCCCATCTCTGGAGGGGTTTAAGACAAGACTGGACATGGCCCTTAGTGCCCTGGTCTAGTTGTCATGGTGGTGTCAGGGCAGTGGTTGGACTCGATGATCCCAGAGGTCTTTTTCAACCTAGTTGATTCTGTGATTCTGTGATTCTGTGTTAACCGAGAGCAGGTGAACTTTTGTAACCGTAACTGTCCCTGAAGTTGCTGAGTTTTGAAAGGCAGAAGCACGAATGTGAAAACGGCCCATTTCTGCTTGTGGTTTCCCGTGAGCGACTCCGGATCTGCAGGGCTTGGCCATGTGGCAGCCTACGGGAACATGCTGTTTGATGGCCTGTTTTGAAATGTTTTAAATGCACAGGGCATTTCGGAGTGGTAGATTGCAGAAAAGCTCTCCTCCTTTTATTGCTATAACGTCTGTGGGCTGGTTTCCTGACCTCAGTACTGGTCGTGACCTCAAGTATGGGGGACGCTCTGCTTTAAGTTGTGCTGTCGATAGGGATTGGAGTTCCTGAATGAGATCCTTTTCTTCCTCAGGTTTTTTATTTTTCACTGAGTGTTGCTATATCTCTCCTTAAAAGGTGAAGAGGTGCCACTTTGAAGCAGCCATGGAGCAAGAGGGGTCTTGTTTGGATTACCTGCTGTGTTTGGGGCAGTGCCTGTTTAATTTTAGAGCTGTTCACTGTGTGGGGAGAGTGGTAATTTGTTTTCTTCGAAGCTCAATGGCGTTTCACAGAACTGATTAATTAAGAAGCGATACAAGCTATGCATTGCTTGTGTCAATGTGTAGCTTCAAAAGGCTGAGGCAGCAAAACACGGTCCATGTACACCGTCCCGTTCCTGGGATTAACCCCTGCCTTGGGTTTAAGCATGTGCTGCAGTTCCTTGCTGTCAGCCTGCTATAGTCTGTAGGAATTTAGCAAAAGCCATTTTATGGAATGAGGACCAGGGAGGATCAAAAGCAGACCACCACACAGATGCCAAGGAGCGTGCCAGGTGAGGCTCAGAGTTTTGGCAGCGTGAACCCAACAGCGTGATAGGAAGTAAAACTGGGATGGAGTAAAATGCAGTGGGTACACGGAGACAAGAAAGGGGAACCGTGACTCCAACACTTGAGCAAAAAGTGTGCAACTAAATTAAGTAAAACCCCGACATAACCAGTGACCCCAAGATGCCCAGTGGCCATCGTTCTGCAAAGACAAATTTTTAAATCTAACTAATGTTGACGCATTGAGCTCAACCATTTTTCACTGCAACACATGCCTTTTCTCCCTTAATGCTTATCCTGTTTGCATCGGGTTTGCTTTTTTTTTCAGCAAATATCTTTTTTTCCTGAACAAGAAAGACGCTAATCGTTTCAGGGTGCTTGCCACCTACTATCAGTGGTTATTTTGGGGATAACTCAGCAAAGCTTTCCAATGTCTGAACTGCATTAAAATGAATTGCTGGCATTCCAGCCCAAACCTCAGGAGGCAGGAATCCGCCATGAGAGCGTGGAGGGAAGCACTGGTATAATAAAGCATACATGTAATGAGGTTTGATGCGCTTGAAATTCAAAGTCTGGTCCACATTACGAAACATTCACTGGTTTAACTAAATCAGTTTCAAATTGATCTAATTAAACTCCTAGACAGCCTCAGTGTAGACATCCTCAGATTGGTTTTATCCATTCTTAAACCAGTTTAGCTAAGATGCGTTAGGAAAAAAAACCGTCCAGGAGATCCTCAGAGGGGGTTGCCATTTGCAGATCTGAGCTGGGTTGCCTTTTCAGATTTGTTCTCACATATCTTGCTTCTTTAGCTTCTTGTGAATCTCTTGTTTGTTCTTCTCTAACTCTAAAGTCTCGTTGACTTTGGACACCATTAAGTGGCCCTGAACCAGAGCCCTCTGCTTCACAGAGGGAGAGGAGTATGGCCATGCTTGTAACGTACAATAACCAACAAACCAGGAGTGCAAGTGGCATGTTGTGAAACCCCGAGAGATTTTGATCTCCTTTTATAAACGTGGGACTTGAAATTGCCCTCAAGGCTGGACATTCAGTGCCCTGAGTTCGGGCACGAGGTTCTGGTGGGGTTTCCAGGCTGGGATTCATGACAGAGTTGGATGCATGACAGATTTGCAACACATGAAGAACTGCAGATCCACGAGCGGCACGGACTGGTAAAACGTACACAGAGAAGCCGTTGTCTTCTGTGCTGTTGTACAAAGAATATTGATATCTTACTGGTCCTTCTAGGGAGATTGTGTGATCCCCGAGTGAAGTGCAGCAGATCACATCTCAGTCCCACGAGTCGCTGGTGGCCTTCAGAGGGGCAGCCCTCCCACTTGGCACAACATGGTGGCAGCCTTCAAATTGCCACTGTGTTGTGGGACTGTACCAAGGGATGCAACTGAAAGAATCCCTTCTAGTGGGAAAGAGAGGCTCAGTGTTGAGCTCACTTGGTTTTTCTTTGCAGGAGAAGGAGTGATGATGCCAATTCTGAACTCAAGCATGGACTTTGCAGAGGTTAATGTACCCCTGGAGACTGTGGAACAAAACTGTCTGTCAAACAAAACTGCTTTTTGGGGCAGGGAGGTGGAGTGCATAGAAGTACATTATATTCTGTTGACCATTAATTATATAAATAAAACACCACTAAGAATGTTTTTATATGCCACTCTGTTTTCTTATAAAATATAGGGATTCCTGAAGCTGTGTAGAAATTCCATAGTAAACATAAAATCTGGCAAATTATATCCATTCCATGGAACATGGACAGATATTCGCAATTCTCTGTGGAGTAACGGCATCGTGTGAGCGGGAGAGGCTGCAGGTCTGCTCACAAATGACAGGGGCAGAACAGCAGAATAGAAACCTCCTGCAACTCTGACTCCACGTGCCCTTCCTGGGAAAAGGAGCTGTCCTTCCCCAGAGGCTAGGGAATCCCTCCGACCTTTCTAAGACAGCACGGGTGATACTTTGTGAGGATTAGTGATTTGAACATGATGTTCTGGTCTTAAAACCCTTCCAGAGGGCAGGAGCGGTTGCAGTTGTTCCTGCATATTTTGTATGGAGAAATCAGTGGTTTGTTCACAGTCAGGATCGCCAGTATTGCCTGGTGCCCAGCAACTAGGAGGCATCAATATGGTTTTTTTGGAAAACTTTTAGGACACGTCTGAGTGATTCTGACAGCGGTTACCTGCCTGTGGCTAATGAAAGGCTTTCACATTCCTTTCTATATGCTTTGAAATGCCAGAGGAAATGTCCCAGTGACTCAAATTATAGGTGTTACTTGGGAGTAACTGCTGCATTATTGTTGAACACCTGGGACTGGCAGCAGGCAGGCTGCACGCTGGAAAAAGAAGGAATTGGACACTCTTAGCTGCCCCTTCCTACCTACAACAACAGGTCGTTAGGCATCCCTGGGCTTTGTTCAGCTGAAATAGGTATGGAGGGGCTGCAAGTGGTCATTCAGATGAACCTTGTCCCATTGCCACCCTCTGGTCTGGTTCTGTCTCTCAAATCTTCCTCTTCCCTGCTAAAGCACAAGAGAATTTAGTTTTAGTGTCAAAGCATTCATTCCATGAAGTTAAGCCATGGATGGATTTGGGCAGGTATCTTCGCAGATATTACTGGACGTTCACAGAGGCTAAAGCATATCTGCGTTCCATGAGAAAGACAGCCGGGGATGTTCTGCAGTCCCCCTGATATATATTTAATTTATTTAGCATCTAGACAGTAAAACTGTTGGAACAAAGTTTGCCAAAGATACTTCTTTTTCTTCCAACTTATCATCTCCTCTCAACCTGTCTAAGAAAAGCATTCTTGGCATGGCAGAGGCAGCCCTTTATCCTGCTGCTTCGCCTTTGAAGTTGGGTTCTCCAACACAATTGGTACACGGCCAGGAAAGAAAAAACAAAGTCTGGTACTGCCAGTTGGCTGCACATTCATTGCGCAAAGGTGGTATTGAAGGAAAAGCTTCCATTTCACAGAAGAAATAGTGGGAGGACAGTATTGTTGTTTCTGTTTACATTACCTGATGCAACACGGAAGCTGCATTCAAGATGAAGGCCCAGGTGTGCTCCATGCAAACTCATCTTGGCAGCCAGCTCCTGCACTGACGGATTTAATACAACAAACAAGCCCGTACCACAGTCAGGGTTCTCCATTTCTTACCGCAAGGTGAGTTCTACCATAAGCGTACCCTGGCAGTATTGGCTTCGTCATAGAAACTACCAGCATTTTCATTCCTGTCTTAGTCAACCTGCTGAAAAAAAATCCCCTGACAGTGATAACATAGTTTGTACATGTCAACTTGCTGAGTACATGTTGTTTGGAGCTGTTTGCTAATATGTATATACCTATAATTGCCTTATCTACGTTGGTTTATACTGTGGGTGATTTAACATCTGGTAAAAACAGTGACTGAAATGGGACTTCAGAAGTACCAGTGTGGTCGTTCCAAAGTACAAGAAAGAAAAGTACTGGTGAGCTGGGATCCAGAACCGCTTACCCGGGTGAGAGCTTTGAAACACCCCTCTGTGGTGCCAGTATGGATCCATCTCGACCATGGGTAGACGTAACGCTGAGTGAAATCCTAGCAGAGACACCTGAGGAGAACTGTAGGCAAGAAACAACCAGGGGAATGGCTCAAAAATGGAAATTAAAATAAAGCAGGTCTTTCATGTGTAATCTCTGAGATATTGATGGCACCAGCGTAGCCTTGTCCCTGCTAGGAAGTTGTGGAGATCTAACTGGTGTTGGTTTGACTGGTGTCCTGCTGCTCTGTGGGTGCGTTCAGGGAGAGGGACTGGGACGTGTTCTCTTTCCATTGGGTGCTGCAGGAAGGATCTCTTCTGTCTAAGTGCCTGATAATGAGCAAGGTCACATATACTGCTTGGAAAACACTCTTTAAGTGATCTAGTGACGCTGGTACAAATCTGTTTCCTAGACAAGGCTAAAAGTTCCCAATGTTCAGTTGATACAATCTCAAGCAGCCCCTCTGCATTTGGTCTAAAGACACATTTTGGTGAGGGCGTTTTCAGCCACAGGGCTCAAATGCTAAGAAGATCAAATGGCGTCTATTTTGTAATGTTGGCAGCCTTATTGTTCCTTCTCCTGATTTATGACAAGGATTCCTATGGGCTTCCACAGTCTGGTCCAGAGAAGTCTGAAGCAGTATGTAAGCCAGCATGTGATTAAGCATTGCTTAGTTCTTGACCAGATGTGTCAGAGTTTTACTCAAGCCTTGTTTTCTAAACATCACCTTTACTAACTGCTGTTCCAAAGTGGTTTGGTTGCAATATTAACAGGCTGCAAATCCTTGGTGTCCTAAAGCTACCACTGAAAATTTGTCTTTTGCGGTTTATGATCAAATCTTTTGGGATTTTTTGGTCTTGATGGCCTTTTTTGTTTCTCTCCAGTTTGAGCAGGAGGCTCCAAAGTGATTAATCTAGTAATACCTTTATTAAGGTGCATCTGCCATGTGAGATGTCATAGCTGTGTATTTCATGCAAAGACACAGGCCTTGGGGTCCTGTATGTTGTCCTCATTGTTCGGGGAATGCTTCGTATTAGTGATGAGCTGAATGTCAAGCTGGTCCTTCAATTGTTATAGCCAGGTTTGGAAGAACAACTTACTTTTCTGCAAGCAAAAAGGACCGTGCCCATTCACACTGAGCTCACAATATATACTAGTCTTTTTTCCACGGGTATGAAAGTGAGCGCTCAAAAAATAGGGAAAAACTTGTCAGAAGTAGTTACTTGGGTTTGCCAGCTGTAGAAACCTGGAGCTAAGATGGTCTCCAGCCTGCCAGATCTAAGGAGCTAGAAGGTGGGTTATGTGGATACATTCGCCCGTCGTGTTTCAGTGTTGGTTGCTGAGCTTGGCTGTTGAACTCCTCCTTCCAGCTATGATTTGTCATCAGGCTCCTGCGAACGGGGAACCCAAACAGTGTTGTCTTGAAACATTTTGCAATCTCCTCATTGTCCGTGTCACAACCCACCCACCGGGAAGCTGATAACCCCTGCTGCTGAGGTTTGTTCTCATCTCCTGACATGGAGATCTGTTCCTGTGGTGGTGGAGCCCCATGAAAGCATCCACCCTGCTTTCAGGGGGAGGAGGGCTGGCTCTGTATGACGCGTGTGCTGCCAGCGTCTTGAGTTTCAACCTTTTTTTGTTGCCTTGTTGCACCATTACAGCTGTGCTCTATGGAAATCAGAGATCCATGATTGAGAGAAATAGGTCTGCCCATGTGTCATGTTCTGTAGTGTGCTGAAGACTGCATGATAAAGGAGGTTCACAGGCACAGCAGTGTTGTGGTGCTTGAAACCCATCTGGGATAAATGCTGCTTTGGATCTGTTACGAATTCAGACTTCCATCCCAAAATGAAAAATAAGGCCTTGGGGAGAAGTGTCTGGGTGACATTTTGGATTGTGCCTATGAACTAGTGGGGTAGAAAATCTGTTAAAGACCCAAGAGGCCTTAATAGCTTGCATGATGATTTACAGCTGTTTTATTCAGTGATTTATAGACTGCTCCTTATCACAGAGGCAGGATACAAATCCTGAATTTAATAAAAGCACACAATTCTCATTTCTTTCTCAGAAACTTATAGACGGAAAGGACATTCCACAGTAAACGGCAGTCTCTTCCCATCATCTAACCACCCCCTCACACAAAGATTTGAGACTCCGGAGCAGAGCCAGCACTGCCTGGGCATAGCTCTTCCCATATAATTTCCATAATACAGCCTTTTCCTCCGACTGTAACGCAGACTCCCTAAGTATACAGCCTGTTACCATAATGCTACATTCCTGCTCCCCGTGTCTGCGATGGGCACCTCAAAATAACATACAAAGACGTAGCTCTCGGGAGTCCCAAAGGAAAGCATCGGGTTTGTTCTGGCAGTGGGAGCTCCACGTCTTTGCGCACGCTCCAGCTGGCTGGAGCAGAGCGAGATGGGGTCATCCTCACGTGGGCTCCAAAAGCACTGAGGAGCTGATGTCTAAGCAGGGCTGCCCGGGTGTTGTACTGGTTCAGAGTCCATACCCCAAACAGTCAGCAATTGCCTCAACAAACTTATAAATGGGTGAGGAAAGTGAGCTCTGGATCAGAGGAAGGACATAGCTGAGGTCACCCTGACCTCATGTTCTGCCTGCTAGGCCATCCTGCTTCCTCACAGCTGACCAAAACCCTCCTTAGAAACCTTCCTCCCTACCCTGGGAACCATAAGAGAAAATCTGAAGTCTCCAGGTTGTGGTGCTGATGCTACCTCCAAGCACATGCTCGGTTTCTGCGTGCAGGTCCCTCACTGTATCTCCACTGGTGTTGGTGACTAGCTCAAGCACAAGTCCTGCAGGCATCAGGCACCATCTGCTAATGCAAAAAAAAAACTGCATTTCCACGTGGTACCTCTCTGCTGGGAAGCCTAAAACACTGTGTAAACAGGAATTAAGCTTGGATCATCCCAGTGTAATGAGTCATTTTTATTAACCCTGTTTTCAGACTAATACATTTAGGTTCAGAGATGTTAGATGACTTCTCCAAACAAAACCACGAGAGAGCCAGGAGGAGACCCCCAGGATCCTGGTGCTCCCGTCCCTGCTAGAAGGTGTCACTGCCTTGGCCCCAGCTCCTGCTATGATCCAATAGCCAAGGGGAGGTGGAGGGGTAACGCTAGTCTTTTCCTAAATATCATTGTTGCTAAGTATTTTCCAAGTGCTCTAATCTTTCCAGCTATATTGTGATTCTTTGCTTTCTCCTCCTGTCCTCAGTAATTGTTTTTTGCAAGTAGAAATAGCCTGAGGCAGAACTGGAAAGCAAACAGGATCACGCTGAATAAATCCATCTTCACGGTTCTTTTTTTGTATACGCCTTTCTATCAATTAGGTTCAAAGAAAGTATCTCCTTACTCCGCCTGGACTGTTTAGCATTTTTTATTAACAAAGTCCTCTTTTAGGCTGGAGCCCATTGAGGTTCATTAATCAACAATTGCCATGAAGTGAAAAATTCTCAAACTTCCAAAAATCTTTTTCTTGGAGTGAGTTAATACTAACAATGAAGTTTTCCTTGGCTAACTGTCCCCTGCTTTGATGTGTCTGGGTGAGAAACTAAAAGCCACAAAGGTGTTATAAACTGGGCACCGATCACAGATTTAGACAGGCTGGTATGTGTTTTTAACCAATAAATATATATAGTATCACATGCATTAGTATTTGTTTTGTGTGAGAAGGAATTTTTGGCATTTCAATGATTTTCTTATCAGTTTTTCATTAGTTGGACTGTTTTATATTATTTTAAAGAACAGCAAGTTCCCCTCAATGTCCTGAAAATGGCACTGAAAGCGGTCACCCAAACCCCATTCCTAGAGTAACATTCGTTTACGTTATTTCTGGCAGGAGCGATAATACAGCTCTTCTTAATTTTGGGAGCAGGCTGTTACTGAAACATATGCCTCTGCACTTCTGAAAGCTTTTGAGTGCCTCTGGAAGCCCTGGCGCGGTGAGCTGTGTTGGCAACCAGGAGACGTGACCCTGTTCAAAGGTCCGTTCCCGGGGCCAGACCTGGCAGGAGAACGTGCCGCTGCCCTTCAGATGGGTGCAGGGCTGACGTGCAGGGCTTTTTCACTGTTAGATCTTAGAGTAGGTATTTTTTATAAAAACACAGGCAGAGAAAAAGCTTGGGGGTTACTTTTGAGAGTGTAAAGTCCCTAAACCTGCTCAAGGTTGCCTTCCCAAATAAAGCCTCGCTCCTGAGGCCACTAAAATAAATAGGAAGGCTCCCACGGCTTTCTATGGGCCAGTGAATGGGGACGAAGGACTGAATAGCTCCTGAGAGCAGTCAAACTGCTTAAGTGCCGTTTCAGGCCAGGCAGATCCATGCTCCGAAGGTCAGGAGGAGGCAGAGCATTCCACAAACCCAAGATTGCAGCAGTCTGAGCGCTGCCCCTCCAGTGCCTACAAACCACAGACTCCAGCACTCCTCTGCCCTCCGACCAGAGGCAGCGAGAAGGTTTGTACTTCACCGACACGTTCCCCGGCTTTGCCTTGACTGCTGGAATTGTTCTGATAGCGTGAAGTTATTGCTTGCATCACCTTTCCACGGCAATATTGTTATTTTTTAACCTACTATAAAAAGCGAGCAGAAATAAGAGTCACTGCTCCGTCCTGCATAAATAAGATGTAGTGTTTACCATTGATAACAGTTACCAGGGTGCTTCTTCCTCCAGTGAGCCTGAAGTGGATAAAATAATCCATCTTTGTTTCTGTTTTTGTGTGCGCCTATTTTTGTTGCTTACATTTCGAATTACTGTATTTTTCTAACAGTTACAGACAGCGTTTTGCACGCATAGCACATTCTATAAAACCCTTGAAAAAAAAAAATAAATTTGGCAGTGTGAATTCTCTCTCCAGTGGGGTTGGAAGGATTTTAAAGTCACATGAAGGAAAGCCCATGCCAGCTTTCTGCATACAAATTCTGAAATAAACAGTGGTGATCAAATAGCTAATGTGCAAGTTTCATATGTGCACACCCTCCCCCCAAGTACCAGCCGTCGGAGAAAAGCAAGGGTTATGGACATGAGCTTGTTTCTTTTCTCACAGCAGCTCATATTCAAACAGAGTAAATATTTCGCTGCAGTAATGGAGGTCTAAAGCTTGTAGGGTTCCGTGAGCGAGGCCCATGCGTTCAGCCCACAGTAGGGATCTGCGTAGGGTGCATCGGTGGTGGTTCTCCCTCCAGCTCTGCTGGTTCTTTATTGTGTGGAGGTGGGTGAATCTGCGTGGGCCTGGCGGTGTCCCCATGGAGATCCACGGGAATCTGCTGGGGAAACATAAGCAGCTTGTTCCTGTTAGTGTTATGTGCCTTGTTAGGGGCAGTTTGGGGAAAAACAAGATCAAATGAATGGGAGTGCCACCGACGTGGCACTGGTGAGGCCGCACCTTGAATCCTGTGTCCAGTTCTGGGCCCCGCACTTCAAGAGAGATGTTGAGGTGTTGGAGCGAGTGCAGAGGAGGGCGACCAAGCTGGTGAAGGGTCTGGAGGGTCTGACCTCCGAGGAACGGCTGAGGGAGCTGGGGGTGTTTAGCCTGGAGAAGAGGAGGCTCAGAGGTGACCTTAGTGCAGTCTACAACTACCTGAAGGGAGGTTGTAGTGGAGTGGGAGTCGCCCTCTTCTCCCAGGCAACCAGCGCTAGGACAAGAGGACACAGCCTCAAGCTTTGCCAGGGGAGGGTCAGGTTGGCCATTAGGAAGCATTTGTTCTCAGCAAGGGTCATTAGCCATTGGAAGGGGCTGCCCAGGGAGGTGGTGGAGTCACCATCTCTGGATGTGTTGGACATGGCCCTTAGTGCCATGGTCTAGTTGACAGGGTCGTGTCAGGGCAACGGTTGGACTCGATGATCCCAGAGGGCTCTTCCAGCCTGGTTGATTCTGTGATTCCGTGTGATGTGTCCCGTCACTTGAAAACTTATTGCTGAGAAATAAGTAGCAGTCGGATCGCAATTTGTACCGATTTAAGAATTTATTACTATTTATTATTTATTTAAAATAAATCTAATAGAAAATAGATGGCAATTCTTCCGTAGCTGGCAGGATTGCTCCATCATTGTCCTTATTTTTATATCATTTGAATGAGGCTGTTTTTTCCACCCTGTTTCCACTCCGTTGGTTTGCTTTCCCTGAAGAGAGTAAACAACTCTACGCAGGAAGGTGATCTGAGTTCCACTGTTAATAATTTGGGGCTTGAGTAAGTGAGAAGTGCTGTTTACAAATTGAAAAAAATAGATAAATACAAAAATCAGAAGCTCTGTTTGGCTTTGCAAACAAAAGTAGCCCAAAAATAAACAGGTCTACCCAGCAGAAAGGAGACGCGGAGGGGAAGTGGATGCCAACTGAAGAGGCAGATGTAAAGAGCATTTCCTATTTGGTTTAGCAACTGCAGACTTTTGTCTCCAGTCTGCGTGCATTTCCTCCAATGATTCATCATAAATGCGCATTTATAAATAAACTCCACCTTGGCCCGGCACATTGGTTGCAAGCTGGTTACTTAGGGGGGGAAAGAAAAAGTCATCCTCCCCATTTTTGAACGATACCTGTGTGGCAATATGTTTTTATAGAACTGTTTCCAGGCTGTTTATTTTATTTATGTTGAGGGATTGTGACTCTGAGAGATGGGACCTGTGGTTTTCTCATTTCATCTGAGTAACGATTCATTAAAGAGCTTATTTAAGCCAGCCCCGTGTTACGCTGTGTCCTGGTTTGGCTGGGATGGCAGGAGGCTGAGAGCGGCGAAGCTGGGTGTCTTTGGGGGCTGGAGAAAGGTGTCATTTAGAAGCCTGTCTCTTTAGTGGCTTCCCCAGGGACGTGGGGTGCGACAGTGGCTGTCAGGAAGGCAGAGGGCGAGAGGCTGAGCAAACCCACAGTGTTTATCCCTGTGCGTTTTTTATGTTTGTTCAAAACAGCAGCCCAGGAAGATTCCCATAGCGGTGTCCAAGAGAGACCCAGTGCAAGGCTTCTTGTAGCGAAGCCAAGCTGCAAGTTACTTCTCCCTCCTTTGAACTCCAGCCTCGAACCTGGCCTTGCAGCCCTACCCGCATGGGAAGCTGCCACCAAATAGCCTAGAAAAGTTGTAGCAACCATGCTATGTTTCTGTGGTTCATTAGCACTCCAGAAAGCCAGTGCAGTGGCACTTGAGATGTGCCTTGATGGTTCACATCCAGATCCCTGCCAACCCAGCCCAGCTGTCTACACCATAGACCCCTCAGACTTGGCTCCTTACTGTCTTCTCCCCCCAGAGCTCTGCACATCTCCTGCCCCGGGGGCCCTTCCCATCTCTGCTGCCTTCCCAGCCCCACACCGTGCTGTGCTGGGAGCTGACCCAGCTTGCTGGCATCAGTCCTGGAGGGCCACCAGCAACTCCACTTGCCTTTCCCTGCCATGCTCCTATAGTACCTATAGTACTCCTATAGTACTCATCCTATGGAATGAGTTTTGCAGACTGAGTACTGGAGGGGGGGGTCAGTTTGCACGTAAGCGTAGCTTAAGTGTCTTTGAGGAGAGCAGCAAGGTTTGATACAGCTGTGAGGAGACCACGTCAGGTGGCTTAGGCTGAGGTACACCAATCTTATGGTCAAGTCTTCATATAGAGACATACGTACCCTCACGCACTGTTTTCACGGGATTGGATTTGGGTGTTGTTTTTCCCAAGGAATGTGCTGTTCTTTTATGCCAGGTGCTATACTGAGGGCTTCTGCATCGAAGGGTATCATACTGCCAGATGTGTGACTGGCATTCAGGAGACAGGGTTCCCTAAAACTCTTCTGGTGGTAATACCAGCGTGGGCATCGTTCACACAAAGCTATGGCTTTGCCATTTTCCTATTTAAATATCTCTCCGTTGGAATGAAGGTGGAGGAGCAGTTAAATAAATGTAAATATTTTTTTAAGAACAAGAGCTAGTCAATAGTAAATGCTCTTAACTTTTTTTTATGGGTCTAATCCTGAGCGTGTTCAGAGCACTCCTGAACTCTCGCTGACTCGTGGAGCCACAGCAAAAATCTGCAAACCAAAGGGCTGCTTTCTCTGCAGACAGTGTAAAGGTGCAACACAGAGAAAACAAAGGCAAGGCAGTCTCAGACTCTGCACAGCACATGATTCTCTAATAAAAAATGTTTGGCCTCTTCTCAGGAATAACATGGCCATGCTTGTAGCTCCAAAAGAAGCCCTGAATGATATTAATACATTCATTAGAACAAGTTCAAAGAAAATCATCTTAATTAGCTTGCCTGGCTGAAACTGAGGTTCATTAATCTAAAGTAGATTAACCTGATGGTAATGCCATTAAAGCTGGCTGGGATATTAATGAAATATATGCAGTTGCAGAGAGCCCAAATGTCCTCCTGCCAGCTGCGGACTGATAAAAGTGCCTGCGTTTGCTGCAGTTGGGGCTGCTTTAAGGAAGACCTGCCTGTTTTACAGCCACCACCCTGGTTCTGTAACTCAGCCGTTGCTTTTGGGCCGTGGTAAAAGGGGGAGAGCATCCTACAGAGAAACTCGGGAAAACAACTCACTTCAGCCTTTTGTGCAAAAAAACTTGCTAGAGCAGAGCGTGCACGTGCACGTTAAGAACAGGTAGGGATCTGCCCGTGCAGGGAGCATGCAGGCTTTTTACAAGGCAAACTGTGGTGCAGGACTTCGAAAATTTGACCTGCTTTTCAGATATACGTTGGTGCACAGTACGCACAAAGGATCTAAAAGCTTCCAGAAACCCAGTGAAGACCCAGAGGGCTTAAAATGGCCTTCTCCTTCTCCCCAGGCTCCAGTATTCTTAATCTCAACCCTTTTTAGTCTTTGACACATCATTAAAATGACAGTTCAAGAACAGCTCCGAGATCAAAGGCCTGCAGAGCTTCTATCATGTTGCAACGCTTTCGGCAACTCTTTCTCCAGGCCTGCTTCTTAACTCCCTCCCTCCAGCCCGGAGGGTGAATCTCCCTTGCTGAAGGCTGGCAGTGCTCCTGACATCCCTTCTCTGCCCCGTGGTCTTCTCAGGGCTCTGCCTCTCTGCTGGGTCGCGCCGGGTTTCGCTGGACCATGGCTCAGCCCAGCCACTAAATACGGTGTATTCACTAACTCAGGTGTATGTGCGCTACCGAAACAACTTCAGGTTTGGGCATGGCCGTATACAAATATATACAAATCCAAAATGCAAATAGGGAGGATTTGCAAAATCATCTCTGATCCAGAGTGCCAAGAGAAGACACAGGATGGAGCATGAGATGGGGAAGTGGGGAGATGGGGGTTCCTCACCCAACTCACAGAATCACAGAATCACAGAATCAGTCAGGTTGGAAGAGCCCTCTGGGATCATCGAGTCCAACCATTGACCTGACACCACCATGGCAACTAGACCATGGCACTAAGTGCCATGTCCAGTCTTTTCTTAAACCCCTCCAGAGATGGTGACTCCACCACTTCCCTGGGCAGCCCCTTCCAATGGCTAATGACCCTTGCTAAGAAGAAATGCTTCCTGATGTCCAACCTGACCCTCCCCTGGCGAAGCTTGAGGCTTTGTCCTCTTGTCCTATCGCTAGTTGCCTGGGAGAAGAGGCTGATTCCCAGGCAACTAAGTGATTTGTAGAAAGCTTTGTGACCCAGAAGTGAAAGGAAATATATATGCACACGGTATTGTTCTTAGGACAAGATCTAAGGACCTTCCTTCCTCTGCAGTGTCTCGGACTTGGATTTCCAGACGCGGAGGACTGAGCTCTGCCAACCTCACTGTATTGCCTCTCCCTAATGCTGAATATTTGGTGACTAAGTGTCTTTTCTCTTGTTGCACTGTAAAATGCTGGGTTGGCGCACAGCTTATTTACAAGGTAACATGGTGTGATGCATCATAAAGACACTTTTGAAGAATTTCTGTTATTAAAAACTGCCCGTGGAAAGAATTAGGTCAGGTGTTTACAAGTCAAAGCTTTGGGGATAATTAGGTGGAAGGCAGCAACTTTAGAAAAGAGGGTTATTTTCCAGCCCTCCAAGAAGCATGTAGTAATGCGTGTGTTAGCAGTAACCTCTCATCAGTGAGTTTCCCACCTCCTTACTGCAGGATCTGTTACAGCCATTGCTTTGGGGATGGTGAAGAAAGCAGGGCTTAGAAAAGTCTTCAAAAATGCAGAACCCCCTGAGCAAACCTGTTGGTGTCCGGGCTTTCTATAAACAGCCGTCCCAGTCCTCTTAAGGGGGCTTCTTGTAAATACAAGCTCTAGCTTGCTACTGCTGCGCAGCCAGGGTGAATTCTATACTACCTTTGAGGGAAGAAAGTTGTTTTCTTTCTTTTTTTTTTTTTAAAAAAAAAGAGGCCACTTGTTCCTGGTGGCAGAGGGTGTGTGTGGAGAGGAGGGACGGGACAGGGCGCTGGCTGTTTGTGCACTTCAAGCAGAGCGACCTCCTTGAACCCCACCGTGCACAATGATGCTTTCCATGGAAAGTCTGGCTGTATTACCTTTGGCAAGGGCTGAGGGAATATTTTTGGAAGCTTTAAAATCCTCTGTGGAACATGCTTCATTTTTGTTCATATACAGTATCTTTATATTTATTCAATAAAAAAAAAGTTTCTGTTTTGCTGCAATTGGCTGCCTGACCCTTCCCCTCCAGCTCTTCTCCAGCAGTGCCCAGGGTGTCGGAAAGGCTGGTCCTCCTGGGACGAGAAAAAGATCAGGCCTAAAGCATCAGCCACTGCCATATTGTACTGGTTAAAAGCCAGTTGCCCCCCTCTCCTAAAAGTTTGTTTAAAGTGGTAAGAATATAACCTGTTCAAAGTGAGACCTCCAAGGGCCTGGTTCCCATTTGCATTGAGGCCTTTGTGCGGTGCTGGAGCAGGGTAAAGGGGCCCTCTGTCCTAAATGGGAATCAGACCCCACATCTGTGTTTTTCACAGTGTCCTTCCTTTCTGCGTGCAAAGCCAGGAAATGTCTCTTGACTGGGAAAGGGACAATTAAAAAAAAAAAAAAAAATTGCCAATCAAGGTTCGCAGGGCCGGGTGGCACGTGCAGCGTTACCTGGCGGTGGGTAAGAGTCGGGCTGGGTCTGTGGGATCCCACCCTGCACTGCCTTGCAGAGAGGTCAAGGTGTAAAACACAGGAGGCATTAAACCCAGTTTTCACTTTGGGGTTGCATTTGGTAGCTGGCAGGAACGGGGTATGAGCAGGAACGCGGGAAGGCGAATGGATATCAGGGCATCCTAGGAGTTTTCATAACTTTTTATTTTACTAGATTTAGGAAATAAATGCGATCTGCTGGCTCGTCCTCCCTTGGGTCAGCTGTGATGGCTAAACCAGAGCAGTGCCAGGAGGGGAAGGTACCCAGGTGCCACCAGCCTGAGCGTCCCAAAGCAGGATGGGAACAGCAGGAGAGGCAGGGAGGCCGTACACCAGCCGGGCCCGACCTGGCTCGCCCTGCTCTGCACCAGGGATTTTTTTCCAGATGTTTTGGTGACAGCGGATGCAGGTGAAGACAGGACTTCTAGCAGTTGCTTTAGAATTAGCTATTCTTTTATGTTTTAAGTATATTTGGCAGTGCTTTAGGAAGCAAGAGAAGCATTTGTGTCACTGTGATACAGATATCACCAGGACGGGATAGCAGAGCTGGCTGCGTCACCACTGGGGCCAGACACAGAACCCACTGTTCTGGCTCCTGGGCCGTTGAGGTGCGTGTACCTGCACGCTTCCCTGTTCCCGAGGGGTGGGAATCGAGCAAATTGCACCCCGTGCAACAGCCACAAACCCTGTGAGCTCAGAGCGGGGTCAGGAGGAGGCTCCTGCCTGCTGAGCCTGCGACCCGTGTGCTTCCCAGCCACACTCCTGACCGAGACGGGCTGGGGCTGGGGCTGCTGCCCTCCCCAAGCCGTGGCACGCTTCGCGCCGCTCCGCCTGGTGTGTCTAGACTGAGTGAGAACTTGGCCTCGTGCAGAGAGTTTACAACCTGGATGATGGGCGAGTCTGGTCTTGACTGTGGCTTGTAGCCGTACGAGCGGAGGAGACTGGATGTCTCTTGTGCAGAGGCCTGTAATCTTCTGCAGGCTCGTAATCGCCCTGTGCCTTGTGAGAGGTCATCGCTGGCGTACGGGTGACGTGGCTCTGCTGCTGTCCTGGGGCAGCATCACAGGGTATGTAGGCTAAAAGGTGCCCTGGAAAGTCCACTTGTCCATCCCCACCACAGGGCAGAATTGCTGTCGGGCAGACGGGGGTCTGATACGTTCTTGCAAACATCCTGTGATGGAAATTCTACCTGACCCTTATAATCCTTTTTATAATTGTCCTAATATCTATCCTGAATCTTCCTTGCTGTTGTTTTCCTTGTCCTGCCTATCGTGGACACAGAGGAGAGACTACCCAAATATACAAGCATGTCCTCTGTGCCGATGCCAGGTTTGAGTTTGCAGGTTAAAATCACCAGAGTGATGTCTTCATAAAATTTGGTTATAACGGCAGAAACCTCTTCCACTTCACCACGTTTCAGCCCCAAAAGAATGTGTGAGGATGAGTTAAACCCCAGAGAATTGGGATCTCTAGGAAAAACAAACACGAGCAGCCTCTTAGCTATTGCAACTCCACTATCAAAACCCCTTTGCAGAAAATGTTTAGTTAAAGATTTAGTTTGGAACAAACATTGTTAAAGCATGACCATCGGGCTGCTTATTGGAGCCAGATGTTGATTATAAAGACATTTGGGTCCATTCAGTGATTTTGCATGCCCTGATAGGCTGGGGTGAGCAGAAGGATTTGGAAAGCAGTGACTCAGATCCTCAACTTGCCCAAAAATGCACAACCCCACTGAAAGTGCCTCACCCTGTGCCATTACAGGGAGATATCCCATAATGGCCACATCCTTTTTGTCTTTCTTTTTTTTTTTTAAAGATTATTTTTTTTTTTTTTTTAGGAATGACTGGCCTCCCTTGAGTTGTCCTCCTTGATTTTTCTGTTTACCCTGCATACTTCTTGAACAGCCTTTTAGGAATACTTCTCCCTGAGGGCTGACTTTCTTAACAATTAAAAAATGAGTATCTGTTGACCTAATCCTGCAAGCTGTCTGGGTGTGACCGTCCCACGTTAGCGAGTGGAATGGTGCCCTCAGAAGACGTGTAGAAATCTGACCCTTATTTCTAAACCAAAGGCCAGCAGAGCCAAGCGCCCTGCAAGCTGCGTGCAGGTTTGGCCAAAAAAAATCCAAACCAACAAAAGCTTTGCAAAGCTGATTTTATTACTTCTTTTTTAGAACTGCTTCTTCCATTTTTACTGCTTGAATGTTGATTACTGCCTGTTTTGTGGATGGAAAGCTGGACGGACAGACTCAGTGGGAGAAAAAACAAATGGGAGTGTGGGCCAAAATTGTGCTTCATTTCCTCCGGCCCAGGCTTGCCTGTGCTTTTGGGGCCTGATCCTTGATGGAAATGGGGTTTGGAGCATGTCAGGGCGGTGTGGGCTGGGAAGTAGCCACTAGATGGCCATGTGGCTTGTCCCTACCTGTCCCCCCCGCCTCTGTGCAGGGCAGGGATGTGCCAGCCCCACACAAGGCAAGCTCAAGGGGCTGCAAGCAGGTAGAAGATCCCCCCAGGGATGTTGGATCTTCCCTGGGAACAGCTCTTTGTCAAGGGGAAGTGATTGTGTGGAGGGGAACAGCAGCCCCAGCAGCTGGGGACATGTGTGACACATGGGGGACCCTGGTGCTTTCACAGCTGAAGGATCTGCATCCCTGGGGAGTCTGCCTGACTCTGTCCCGAGCTCCATCAGTGCTCTGCGGGGTAGGATGTAGGCACCAGCGGGCAGTGGAGGTAGGACCAGGCTTTGTTGGAGCTGGGTGATAGGACTCAGCTGGGGTTTATTGCAGGAAAGGGTGTGATGTGCAAAACCGTGTTTTTTTTCTATCCTGGAGTTCCTTGAGATTGGAAGAGGAGAGGAGAATGCAGGGGGAAAATAGAGAATAGCAGGATTGATCCTCACAGCCCAAGTGATGTAGCACTTGGGACTTGGACCCGTTCACACTTGGAGCACATCTTCTGCAGACTGCCCTGAGAGGCAAACCAAACATGGCAATGGGGAAGAACTGGGGGACTGGCTGCAGAAGTGCACCCTCTAAGTAAAACACCATTGCAGGAGATCCCTGCTCTCTCTCCTGTCCTGCCTCAGAGGGCATAGTGTGGACGCTCCTGTGTCCCCAGAGCCAATAGCTACATGCTGCAGGTAGGTCTTGGGCTTAGTGTTGCTGGAAGACAAAAAAGCCTTTGCAGAAAACATCACAGAATGACCATGGTGAAAAATTAACTCTGTGATGTGAAAAGGGAGTTTCCATTGTCAGAAAACCATGAGTTTCCTTCTAGCAGCCCATCAGCTGTCGAAATGTTGCTTTCACCCTTTCACATGTCCTCTTTGCCGGTGATCAGGAGTGTTTTACAGAGGTGTATAGCTCCAACTCATCCAGCAGATAGACACCAGTGTCCACCCAATGGTTGAATGACTGATGCTGTTTACTGGAAGGTTTGGTTCCTTACAGCTAAGCTTGACAACACAGCAAACTTTGCTCAGTGGGACAATTGTCCAAGGCTCATAAGACTTTCCACTGCCTTGAGATTCTGTGACGTGACTCGGAGTTGTAAACATTGGCACCAGCTGCTCTTCTCGCTGAAACCATAAGCCCATTAAGGGAAATTTGTTTTCTAAAAATAATCTGATCAATGAAAGGACTCTCTCAGCATCCCCAGCCCCTCTTCCCCACCTCCCTCGTAATGACTTCCTCGTAAATAAGTTCGGTTAGAGGAGTATGATGCCCCATTGACCCAGCTTCAGTACTCCAAGTGAAGCTATTTCAGGGGTAGTGTAGGGCCTTATTAAAAGATATGTAGCTCTTTGGGGTGTAACAGGGAGAAAGGAAAGGAAGGGTATGACTGCAGCACAGTTCTTGTAGGGAGAGGCAAACATGGGGAAGATTTATAATTTCTGTGTCATATTTATAATATCGATGCCTACAGATGGTCAGCACTGTGCAGGTGGGGAAGCCAGGCTGGAGGTTTGGCAGGTGCTTTTAAATGAATCCTGTGGCATCACACACCCTGGATCAACTCTGCTTTTCTTTTGGTGTATCACAAAAGGGAATCTCAAGTCATCCTTCGTGGTTTAAGGGAATCGAAGAATCGTCTCCATATTGTTCCAGATGTCAGCACAATCTGGGTGAAGGCGCGTTGAGCTGGGAGTCAGGCAGCTCTGTTTTCTAACCCAGGCTCTTCAGTTGGTGTTTGGTCCTCTGTCTGCTCTCTAGATGTCAAGTGAGGATCCGGCTACGGTGAGGCCATCTGATAGGCAAAGGCGGATTTATTGGCTAATACTGTGGAATGCCAAAGATTACTGTGTGCATGCTAGTCATTTTGGAAAGGCAGCAATAGTCCATCTATAATTTGCTCTTTGCTTAAGTAATACTCCACTCTCTTCATGCAGTGTTGCAGAAGGCTCTGTTCAGATAGTGCTGTGATTGGGTTGTGCAAGAATCTACTAGAAAAATTAATGCTGAATTCTGCACCAAGGTGCGTGGCACAAACAGCTGTAATTGAAGTTGGATGGGATTCTGAATATCCCTCAGCATAGGTGCTGGTCTCAGATGACTTCACGGTGGGGCTGATGGTCTGGAAGAGGAGAGCTTTTCTGGTCTGGAAAGGCTGGACTTTGTATGTCTGGTGTGAGCAGAAGTGGACTAGAGGCCTCAATGTCCATGAGGACTCTCATGGACCACCCAGACCACGACAGCTCCACAGCCCTTCCCAGGCTTGCAGCTGTGCTCTTCCCAAAAAACAGTATTACCAGTTCAATGACTGACCTTACTCCTGGAGTTCTGGGTCACAAAACATATCTCTTACCTTTTGAATGCAATAATATTGTTTCAGAGTGATACATTTATGGTCCAATCTGCTGTAGATAGAAGGAAAGGGCAAGGTGCATTTGGCAGCAGTGGGGCAGGTTCTAGCAGCGTGTTTTGTGTTCAGTGGGAACCCACATAGAGGTGACCTGCACTGCTGTCCCCAGGGGTGACACTTGGAGCTCCCACTGTCCCCTGGGTGTCAACTGGACATGGTCATGCTACTACTAGTGCAGCCCTGATCTCTCTCGATGGCATCTTAGTGGTCTGTCACAGAGAAAAGCTAAAGAAAAAAAATGAAGACAAGCTGGTACAAGCCATCTTTGTCCTCCTCCTTGCTCCACCTAATGCCATTTCCTCTCTCTGAATCTGCCCCTAACTTCTGCTGAAGGATCAATATCTTTTTAAATAAATGGAAAGTGATCACCTTGAGCCAGAATCCAGGCAGTCATCTGTTGCTGGCTGGAAAGCAGTGCCATGCCGTCGTTGGTTTCTCCACCAAGTACCATCCCACGAAGGTCACTTGGTGCTTTCATTCAGAAAGTTCTGAATTTCATTACTTCTGCTGCTGACCATGTTATTTGCAAACTGCGAGTGTGAACCTGTTTAATCTGTCTATTAAATAGAGATGTTGAAATAACACAGAACACAACTACCGGCTGAGAGGAGAGGTGCCAGCAACGTATTTGTGACCACAATAGAAAGAAACCTATCGCAGGATTAATTCCTGGTGCCATGGGCTGATCTTTTCATAAGGGAGGTTTGCAAGACGGCTCTCAGACTTCATTTGGCTTGGCATACACGCCTAGTAACTGGACAGATCTTCTCACCTTTTATCTGATCATGCTGCCCTGTACTTTGCTACTTGGGGCTTTATTATCTTAATGAACCTGCTCGGTTTTGCCTGAGGCTAGCTTCAAAGCAAGCTCTACCTCTGTAATTGGGGTCTGTGGTGGTTTGGGAGTTTTTCGTGCTATGCTGTTGTTCGACAGATGCCTGCAGCTCACTCACATTACGCTGAAGACCTCAACTGAACTGAGGTGCAGTTTTTCTCCTCCTGTGCAGGGTCAGGTGAGCCTTCCTCCAGGCCAGGAAGGTGACCACACCTGGGGTGCCAATGCACGCTCCCGTGGGTCCCATCAGTGACCCACAGGTGCCATCTCCCAAGTGAGCACCCTGGGGTGGACAGAGAGCTGCCACATGGGTGCTGCCCTCTTTGAAGCACGTCCCAGTGTGACTGGGAGAGGTGGGAGGTTGGTGGGCAAGTGAGGGAGGCTGTCCAGGACAGGACAGGGTGGGGAGGAAGAAAGCATCTATCACTGCAGCACAAAGGCTCTGCTCCCCCATATCCTTCCCCACAGATAAAGGACTGATAGTTTGGGGAAGGGGAACGAGGTCTGCAGCCAAGCAGGAAGGAAGGAAAGAGGGAATATGGAAAAAACGGGAGTTTCCAAGAGAGAGATGGGAAAGAAAGGGATGTCTTCAGCAGGGGGGAGCAGGACCTGGAAGATAGGAGTGTTTGGAGCATGAAGGGTTGACAGGAGGAGTACAGGACCCCTGAAGTGGGTGGGTGAGTGGAGAGGCCCCAGTGCAGCATCAATGAGGTGCCCTCAATCCCTGTTTATCTTCCTGGAAGTTTCCATTGAAGGTCCTGGCCAGGTCCCTCCATGCCATTCTTTTGCAGTGGGACAAGCATCGTGTTGGGGGGGACCTTCGCTGTGCCCAAATCCATCTCATGGGGGAGGCAGGGGGTCAGGGTGAAGCCAGGCACCCAAGCAGCCAGGAACGTGGGTGCAGTTCTGACATGTGAAGGGATCATTTCCCTGTGAGTTTTACCATGACTGTGGCACTGTCGCTGCTCTGATCCCAAGTCTCACCAAAGATAATTAGTTTATTTTTAATGAGTGCTGAGATTCTTGCACAATCAAATCAAGGGGACTTTAAGATAAAGTTAAAAAAGTTACTAAATTAAGAAACTCGGGCTTGTGATCGGTGGAGACCTTTGGAAAGCTGACATAAACGCATGCTGGGGGGTTAAAAACAGAAGAGAAATTAAAAATAACTCTATTATTTTTATTTTTTATTCTGCTGCTGCTGTTAGTAATAGTAGAAATCATAGCACAAGCATTTTAACTTATACTTTTTAACACATCCCACGGTTTGGGAATGGCCTGAAGAGTGATCTTTAAACTCCGGGAGCTGGCAGCGCTGCCAGGACCAGCCCGGCTCCTGGCGAGGCAGCAGGCAGGCTGCAGCTCCCAGACCGTGCCTCTGCCTCTCGTTTGATGCTACGGGGAGATTTGAGCCGTGCTTTGCCGTGAACAGCCGCAGCCCTTTCTTTTCTAAACATGTGTGCTTTGAAAGGGAAAAGGTTGTTGCCAGCATGTCT
Organism: Nyctibius grandis; assembly: GCF_013368605.1. NCBI lineage: Eukaryota > Metazoa > Chordata > Aves > Nyctibiiformes > Nyctibiidae > Nyctibius > Nyctibius grandis. The sequence continues at coordinate 25,314,796 of NC_090668.1, forward strand.
GACTCCTTCGTCCTGACAACATCCGACCATCCATGTTATCAAGCCTTACTGGGACCTATCAAAAGACACAGTTAAACAAGCTCATGTTTATCTGAGGGAAGCTGTATTAATTGCGCAGTGGGATAAAGAACTGGCCGGCACCAGGCAAATCTCTCGCTGGCATGGGAAAGGGACAGCAGGCCTCCGCTGAACAATGGGCTGCAGCAAAAGAAAGTTGCATAGTGCTGTAGGCTTTTTTTCTTTGCAGACTTCAGTAATTTTTTTAATAGCTCTTACTCCCGTGTTTTGTTTGCCCATTTTTAAAATAAGAAAACAGTAAGGGCTCTGCTGGCTTTCGGCTGAGCGGGTCCCTTCGCAGCGCCGTCGCAGGGAATGCTGAGTTCCCAGCCAGGTGGCCTCAAAGGCTGGGGCACGGTTCTGCTCGGCGAGCCCCTGAGAAAACGTGTTTGGGGCTTGCTCAGTGCTGGGGGGCTCGAGGATGGTGGTGCGTGCTGGGTTTCCCATGGGGGTGCAGAATGGGCTGGGAGCACTGGTCACTGCTGGCCATTTAGTCTTGGACCCATTAGGTCCAAGGAGACCTAATGAGGTTCAACAAGAATAAGTGCAGAGTCCTGCACCTGGGAAGGAGTAGTAAAATGCACCAGTCCAGGTTAGGAGGCGATCTGCTGTGGAGCAGCTCCGTGGAGAAGGACTTTGGAGTCCTGGTGGACAATAAGTTATCCATGGGACAGCGATGTGCCCTTGGGGCCAAGAAGGCCAATGGGATCCTGGGGTGCATTAAGAAGAGTGTGTCCAGCAGATAGAGGGAGGTCCTCCTCCCCCTCTACTCTACCCTGGTGAGACCTCACCTGGAGTATTGCGGTCAGTTCTGGGGTCCCCAGTTCAAGAGGGACAGAGATCTACTGGAGAGAGTCCAACGGAGGGCTACGAGGATGATGAAGGGACTGGAACACCTGCCTGATGAGAAAAGGTTGAGAGACCTGGGGCTTTTGAGTCTGGAGAAGAGAAGACTGAGAGGGGAACTGATTAATGTGTATAAATAGCTGAGGGCTGGGTGTCAAGAGGAAAGGGGCAACCTCTTGTCACTTGTGCCCTGCGATAGGACAAGGGGCAATGGATGCAAGCTGGAGCACAGGAAGTTCAACCTCAACATGAGGAAGAACTTCTCTGCTGTAAGGGTTACAGAGCACTGGCACAGGCTCCCCAGAGAGGTTGTGGAGTCTCCTTCTCTGGAGACTTCCAAGCCCCGTCTGGATGCGTTCCTGTGTGACCTGCCCTAGACTGGTCCTGCTCTGGCAGGGGGGTTGGACTTGATGATCTCCAGAGGTCCCTTCCAACCCCTCACATTCTATGATCTGTGATTCTCAGCGGGGAGTCCTCAGAGGAGATGCTGGGTTTCCCAAGGGAACGAGACCTGACAGCACCATTGGTACGCCCGTCTCAGAGGCAGTAGAAAAGGAGACTTTGCAGCTGAAGCCCATCAAGTAACCGAACAGCGAGATGTGAGTAAGAGCGCTGCGTTCAGCGTGGTTTGGGGGCTCATGCTGTTCATCAAGTACCTAGAAAACTGGGATGGAAATATTTCCAGATCCCTTTGCTTCATAGGTTTAAACTTGAAAATTGGTACTCAAAATAGGTGGTTTGCTGTTTTAAAAAAAAAATCTGTGCCGCAGAGGCAGGTGAGTGACCACACCGGCACCACCAAGACCACGGACCCAGGATCGTGTCCCCTCGTGAAGAACTGGGCTGTCATCGATTGCCAGCTTTTGTCTGACGATGCTTCACTCAAAGCAAGATGTGAGAAAGGGGAAACTACCCAATGAATCACATCCCTTTTCTAATCTTATTTTCTCTTGGGGGTGGATTTGGGCATGCTCCAAAGCCACAGCTTAATTTAAATCAGGAGAAAGGTGGCTGTGAAGAGCGGAGAAGCAAGAAAGCTGGGAAAAATGGGCAGAAATATTTGTCCTTCCATGAATGAATATCTGTCCTGATGGGAAACGGCCACATCTGGTGATAGAAAACAGAGGTTTCTTCTAGACGCTAATCACTTGCTTTTTATCTGGGATTCACGAGCCATTTTAAATACTGTGTTGGGATGTGACTGGAGGCTTAAGAGGGGGAATGGTTCCTGGCTTCCCCGCGTCTGCTGCCCTTCCTAGGGGATGCTGACAAATGTCTTGAGGAGATAGCGAGCAGCTTGCAGGAAGGAGCCTCTTCAAAGTCTTCTCCCCCTTATCTCCCCGCTGGAGTTGTTTTGACAGCGGCTAGTTAGAGACAGGAGCCCTTGCTGGGATGAAGTCAAGATTGCAAGAAAAAAAAACAAACCCAAGAGACTGCATCGGCAGCACACGCTATAACTCTAACTTGGAGTGGGCAGATGGAGACTGTGCGATTGCTGCTGGGCCAGGGAAGCTCAGCCAGTCTAAATACCACTAGAGGTAACATGAAAGGTCACTCCTGGTGTAGTTCAGCAGTTTTGTGCTGCTAGCGCTCAGATTTGTGTTTCAGCTCCGAACAGGCTCCTGGGTTCGTGGTGGGTTTTGTGACAGGGACAACAGCAGCCCCCTGCTCTGCTTGCCCTGCCAGCTTGGTGAACAGCGCTTGGTGAAGCGGCTGGTGTCCCTGCTCCACGCCGCTTGCAGACGGGTGTTAGCCACCCCCCGTGCCTGTCCCTGCTCGCCTCTCCGCACCACTGAGCTCGCTCAGAGGTCTCGCACTGGCTTCTTTCCCCACTCCTCTGCCAAGTGCCATGTGCCTGACCCCTCCAGCTTGCTACTGAAACCACTGATCCTGCGGACGGAGGCCGTCTCGGGGGCAGAGGGGGTCTGTGCTTTCCACAGGCTGCACAACCCACCAGTCCTGGGTACGGATGCTGGGGCACGTAGCTGCTCAGTTGCCCTTGCAGCCCATGGAGGTGCCCCCCACTTGGCTCTGCAAAGGGCTTGCAGCCATGTAAACATGCCCCCAGATTCTTGCTCTGGCTTTCCAGTCACATTCGCTGACCAAAGCCATGCTTGCAAGTAAAGCCAATGCTTGCTAGGCCTAAAGAAATCCAGTTGTGATAAATGGTGGCCAAAAGCAGTTTGCTCTGATGGCTCTGCTGCTTCTCCCACCACCGTCTCTGCCAGGTCTTCAACATGCAGGTGAAAGGCACCCTGGCAAAAAGGACCAGGGATGTCAGGCAGGGATGGGGCTTCATCCAGATTTGCCTTACCCCGACGTCCGTCTGTCCTGTCATTTCCATTTATCAGCGCAGTTAAAAAAATAAATCTGCGCCTCTCTTTTTAAAGCTTTTGGCAATATTTTTAGCCCCTCGAGCTATGTAATCACAGCTCCATGACACAGAGAGATAAGCTAAGTATTTAGGAACACAGACGGGATCCGGGATGTGGCCCAGCTAGTCCTGTACCCTCTCTCTGACAGTAGCCGGCAGGAAATGAATCAGAAATTTTTGCAAAAATGGCTGGAAAGACGATAAGCCTCCCTCCCCAGATGCTGTCTCATGGACTCTTGCGTGTCCGAGTGTGGCTCCCACCGCTTGCCTCCACGTAAGGCAGCGGGTCCTGGCTCCTACGGAGCTCTGAACCGATGTGAGAAGTCTCGCCTCTTTGTGTTGATTTCTGGTGGCAGCCAGCTCATCCACCTCACCAAATGCGCCGAGCCCAGGGGTTGGGAGGTGAGCGAGCCCCAGCTGTCTGTACCTTGGAAGCTACCATGGCTCTCCCAGTACTATTGCTCATGGAGCTCCGTCCTGAGAGGTTTCAAGTGCAAAACAATCATCAGTGGAAGTAAACGTGTTCTGCAGAGGTGGTTGAAGATCCTTTGTAATGGGTAAAACGCTGGGGCCCCCAACAGAAGAAGGACACGGAGCTGTTGGAGCGAGTCCAGAGGAGGCCACGGAGATGCTCAGAGGGCTGGAGCCCCTCTGCTCTGGAGACAGGCTGAGAGAGTTGGGACTGTTCAGCCTGGAGAAGAGAAGGCTCCGGGGAGACCTTCTAGCACCTTCCAGTGCCTGAAGGGGCTCCATGAAAGTGGGAGAGGGGCTTTTTACAAGGGCATGGAGTGACAGGACGAGGGGGAACGGTTTTAAACTGAAAGAGGGGAGATTGAGATGAAATATTAGGAAGAAATTCTCTGCTGTGAGGGTGGTGAGACCCTGGCCCAGGTTGCCCAGAGAAGCTGTGGCTGCCCCCTCCCTGGCAGTGTTCAAGGCCAGGTTGGATGGGGCTGGGAGCAACCTGGTCTGGTGGAAGGTGTCCCTGCCCGTGGCAGGGGGGTTGGGACTGGATGGTCATTAAGGTCCCTTCCAACCCAAACCATTCTATGATTCTATGATTCTAAGAAAAACCCTACTGTTTCCAAAATCCCTGTGATTTTTTACTTGGTCCCATAATGTCAGCTGATGGCGCTGAATTTGTTGTTCCTGCTAGACTATTTCGTGTCTATTCATAGTAACATGCAAAAAACCCTGTCAGATGCAATTACAGACAGAGTTCTCCTTCACGCCTCCTTTGGCCCCAGCAACTCCGCCTAAGAAATTCTCCAAATAATACAATTTCTACATTCTTCAATAGGAGCTACACCCTGCGGGGCCTCTGGAGCCCCTCATTTCACCCTCCCCTTTGCCACGGGGGTGGTGGGAGTGGGCAAAGCTGCTGAGGGCCAGGGCACTTTGATGGTCTGCTGAAAGCCAAACCCTTCGGGTTCAATGCCTCCGGAGTGACTTTCTTTCAGCAATTAGCACGCATCAGAAAACCGAGCGTGCAAACGCAAGGTTTGCGTTCAAAAAGGAAAAGGTTATTCCATTTTTGGCCGGTTTAGAGTAGCGTTGGAGCATCCTTGATATGTCTATAAATAACGAATTATTATTTAAGGGAACCTTTGCATTAGTGGTTACTATGGCAATGAATCATTGGGTCTCCGCCGGTGCCAGATTGAACATTATTGTCTAACGTTCATGCAAACAATATTCAGTCCTGGTGCAGTTAGTTAAAGACTTAGCAGATGTTCTAAAGTAAATTCTCTTCAGAGCTGTGCGCCCTGGCAAAATGCCATTTTCTAATATCTATGCTGAATATGTAAAGACTACTGAATTTCTCTATTTAAAAAAAAAAAAATGTTTGCTAATTGTCTGTACCAAGCCTGTCTAATTAACTGCACATGGATCCGCCCTAATGTGCAGGCAGAAATGTAAGTGAATCCATTCTGCCACTATTTCCAAAAGTATAATAAGTGCATGTAAAAGCTGTAATCACTGCCTGTAATGGCTTCCTAGTTGCAGGCTGTTTCGTAGACTATGAAAATATGCTGTGTGGAAATAAACCATTTGTGCATCGGACTGAATTAAAACCAAATGCTTGAACTTCTAATTAAAATTTTTCTTCGAGTCGGGGAAAGGAAAAGCTTAATTACCACCAAAGCGCTCTCCTTTTCGTTCGTTCTTCTCTCCTTTTTTTCGTGGTGTTGTTCATAATTTAGCTGCGTCCAAGACGTTTTGGTACATCTTGCATTAGTGCCCAAGCAGACTCTAAAAGGCAGATTTGCTTTCCAGAATACCTGCCCATGTGGTCCTCGTTGGCTCTCCTTTCAAAGTTTACTGCAAACACATGGATTGCTGCCTACACATTCCAGATGCTAAGGAAGCTTTAGGAAAAATTAAATATAAAAAAGAAAAACCAACCAAGAGAGAGGCAGGAGCGTGCGTGGGGCGGAGGGGGGGATAAACAGAATTAAAGCGAGATACCGTTCCTGGCAGGGATGATGCTAACTTCCATCTTGCATAAACGGCAGCGCTGGAATCCGTGGGGTTTGTTATTCCTCCCTATCTTGTACGCTGTATAATAGAGGGCTTTTTTTGAACTTTAACATTTGGGCTTCTTAACAGACTGTTCTTTAGTGTGGTTTGGGAAGGACAAAAGAAGATTTTTGTTGATTTGGCATAAATTATACAGTGGGTATTTTTGGCATAAATGTTGGAGTTTGATGCTTTTTTGTTGGTTTGGCAAAATATACCTTGAAATCACAAAAATATGCTTCTAATTACAGAATGTATGTTGCAGTGATGTGGGACAGTGAAGTAAGGAACCTTTCAGTATTTATATTAACTGAATCAAAAAATTAACCTCTTCCTGTTGAATGTTTACAGCTGGAACCCAGTCAAAGAATGTGAGGCTGGAGCTAGTAATGCCTAAGACGTTTCTGCCTCAACAGCAAAGATAAGTAATTCATTATTCAGATGCTAAGCATTCAGCAGGCCAGTCCCAGCAATTAGGGTTTAGACTTGCTTGCAAGGAGAACTAGCAGGTACCGTGGGCCCCAAGCTTAAGCTGTGCGGTGACGTCTTATGAAACCCTACATGAACAAAAATCTTGCAGGGAAATAAAAGGGCAAAAATGCAATGAAAAGGGGTTCTTGTTTAGACTGAAACTTCCTCCTGCCACTTTTGTCACTCAAGCATTTCAGCAGCCTGCTAGAGCTTGACAGGCAGAGAGCAAAGCTGTTTTCACTGCCCAGGTAGAGCAGAAAGCCAACAAATAGCTTGCACAGTTCGAGCAAAGCCTCGTTTGGTCAAAGATCTTCTCAGTGCCCACGGTCCTTAGGCAATAAAAAGTAGGAAAAAATGTTTTACGAACTCGAATAGGACCCGATTCTCCATCCAGCATTGCCCAGCCCAGCTGGATCTCCCTCCACAGCCATCCCACGCCGGTCCTCTCCCGCTCTCTTCATCCAAGCAGGGTGACAGAGTGCTGACTCTGCCTCGCGCCCTCGATAAGGATCGTTCCGCAGAGGAGTCAATGACCCTAATTAACAGCGTATGTAATGTTTTGCCTGAAGAGCTTCCTGTGAGTGGCTCTCCCAACATGTCTGTCTTGTTCAGAGATGCTCTTGCTGGAATTACCATTAAATTGCAGCGCTGCGTAATTGCTCCGAACGGTTGTAAATCTCATTTAACCCTTTTCACTGCGCAGGTTATGGAATGTGAGCGCCGCAGAGCATTTCCAAGGTATTGGATCTGAGTGTGCTCTTTATATAGCAAGAAAGACTTTTCTGTGGGCTTTTTTTTTTTGTTATTATTGTATATATATTTCTCCTGAAGGGCTTTTTATTGAGCCAGGCAGAAAGTACTGAGTAGAAGTGCAAGAACAACAACCCTAGACAACGCTGAAGGAGATTGCAGAGGTTTACTTGACAAAACAGGCACCAAACATGTCAACATTTGGGAATGTTAGAGAGAGACTATTATGGTTTCAGGCCCTTCAAACACCAGCGGTAGGAAACTACCTCGCCCTGCAGTGTATAGGCAGCAAAATGCAAAAACAATGAGTGCGAAACCCACTCTGGCTGTATATGTGCAACCTCGACCTCAGCAAATCATATCAGCTCTCACGTCATAAAATATAGAAAGGAATAAATGCTTTCCCCTTCCCGTTTCTTTAGGAATGGTTATACAATTCCTGCGGTAAAGTCTGCTTTGCTGTGCTGGTTGCTAAGATAATACGCTCGTGTTTTGAAGCGGGGGGGAAGCAGTCTTTTTATTGCTGTATATAATGGCTTTTCCTGTTTCTTGGTCATTATAGTTATTCTTTTTCTTTTCTTCTTTTTTTTTTTTCCCACGTTTCTCAGTCTTTCTGAGAGACATCAAGGAAAGACTAAGTTTTCTAAGGTACTTGATGGCAGTAAGAACAGGAGTCTGAGTGGGATGCATGCAGGTGAATTATTGCCACTTTGGAAAATTTGTCCCCTCAAAACACCTGAAAAGTTGCTGCTAGTGGTAATTTTTCTGTTACTGTTGTCCTTTTCTTAAAAAAAAAAAAAAGGAGCGCCATAAGGAGCTATCATATGTGGGACAAAAATGCTGGGTTTGCCCATGATGTTCACTGGTGATGGTTCAGTCGGAGAGAGGGTGGGTTCTCCCAAAAACACTGGTCCCCCATTCTCAGGCAGCTTTTTGGGTGATGGTGGTCAGGGGATGGCCTCATACCTACAATATGGAGATAAGGATATCATAGGATACTCAAAGGACTCGATGAATTGGTGTTTTCAAGTGCTGTATATGGGGCAGGGGCTATTTATTCCTAATAATCAACCACCACCTTTTTAAAGTCTCGGTTCATTTTCCCCTTATGGTTCTTCCTGTATATTCTTAATTTTTTCTCAAATTAGTATGAGGAGCAGTCTTGCAGGGAAGGCAAAAGGATGAAATGGAGAATGTGGCCTGCTGTCAGAGGACTAGGGAGCAGAGGCTTCCCAGGAGACCTTTGCTGAGCTACCATCAGCCAGGCCTTTGCCACACCAAGAATAGGTTGACCAGCACTCCCCGTCCTGGTGCCCGATGTGGCAGCCTGCTTTGCTGGCGTGGGATCTCTCCAGGCATAGGTAATGGGGTTCTTGTGTTTGACAGCTGAAATTTCAGGGTTTGGCTTCGTATAATTGCCATCAGTGTGAGCGATTGATGGCAGCTCTCCCGAGCCCCTTGTACACAAGAGAGGGACCTCATTTTTCCACTGATTTCTCCACTTGGGATGATTTCTTGCAGAGATCTGAAGAGAAAGAAGTGATACATTTCCCATTCTTTGAAGAGAGGCCTTTAACTTCCGTGGATAAAATAATGTGTAAAACAATGTTTGGGAAAACTTCCAGGGGGCTCGTTTGGGTTTTACAAAGGAACCCTCCACATTTGAATCCTGATGGGAAGATAAGATAATTCTCCAGCGCTGTTTAGTTATCGCATGCGGTATAAACAGCCATCCTCTCTTCATCTCCTGAGAATGCAGTGCTATTTGGGAAACAGTGTTAGGAACAATTAGAGTAACTGGAATGAACTCCACATTCCCCAGGAGATCATGGACTCTGTCCTCATCTCTGCTTGATGGCTGTCAGTAGGGCTTGTGGATCTGAAGGTTGCTATTCATGTCTCTTCAGGGCGATTTGCTGAGGTCTTTAGATGATTTTAGTCTTTTAAAGTAACCCAGACTTTAATTACATGAGCAATCGTTGCCATTAGATCTTTTCTTGGCTTCTCTCAGTTCCCCAGCAGATTGTGAGTGCCATTGCTGCGCTGTGCTGGGAGGAGAGCTGGGAGGTCTGCTTTGACATGCCAGGGTAATTCATTGCGCGTTGGGACGGGGGAGAAGGAGCACTTAGCAGGCAGGAGGAGCCGGAGGGGAGACGGACCCCACGCTTGGGGAGCTGTAGGGGAGATGGACCCCACGCTTGAGGAGCTGTAGAGGAGACAGACCCCACACTTGAGGAGCTTTCGGGGAGATGGACCCCACGCTTGCTGCTCAGTCCACAGCAGCGATATGGCTGTGACAGCCACCTCGGCAGAAGCAGTTTAAGCCTGTGCATGGCTTGACAAGTCCAGTGTGTGCTGGTAGGGCAGCACGACGTGGCTAATGGGAAGAGCAGGGACATGGATGTGGGTTCTCCTCCATGGGATTTGGCTTTCCTGGCCCATGCGGCAGCGTTGGGAGGGGAGGGAGCACTGCTGCTCTTCAGAGCATTTTGCTTTCCTGGAGCACCGAGCCTGGGAGGAATCAGTCATCTCGTTTGTTTGCATCATATTTTGGATGTGATTTTAAAGGGAAAACCTTGCTCTGTGGAAGCAGCAGCAGTCAGCAGTAACAGTGATATGCCCTACCCCTTATCTAGAACTTCTTACTAATGACTTTCAAAGTACTTCACAGAGAGGTCAGAGGTATTATCCTCATTTAACGAGAGGGGAACTATTACTCATTTTCCTCTTGACGTTTCTCTCTCGTTGCTCTTTTGTTACCAAGCCCCTAGAACAGCAGAGAGATCCCTTCCACTCCAGTTTATCTGCAGGGAAGGATGCTGGAGCAGTGACAACAGGACAGCGTTGGTTGGAGACCTGTGACTGGAGCAGAGCAGTGGTTAAGTCAGCCAGAGGAATGTTTTGCCAGTTTGTCTCTGTTATTTTTTGTTTGTTTGTGTGTTCAGCAGAGCGCTCTGTTATCTTCCGCCCGTCCTGACGCCATGCTTTTCCTGTTTAAAATTCCTACTTCTGATTTTCCCTTTGGGTTTTTTTTTTTTTCTTTTTTGCTTCCCCAATTGTTCTAGTTTTATGTTCCCAGCACCGATCGCCAAACGATAGCTAACGAAAGCATTTGAGGACATAAGCATTTGGTGCCTCTGCCTCCTTCTGATATCTATTCCCTGTGCAATTCTTTCACCTCTCTCACTTGCAAGACTGGCTGAATATTTCTCTGTCTCATTAACTGAATTTTACCTAATAATTCCTCTGTGTAAAGGGACCTCACAATGCAAACACACTGAGAGAAAATTGGTGTTACAAATGATATCTTGCACTAGACAATAAAACTGGGGGGAGAAGTACAAGTTCCTTTCTCTGGTGCCTCACTGACAGACACTTGTCACACCGTGGGCATGGCGCAGTGTACTGTGTGGTGCTTCAAGGAGGCTTGGCTCAGCGATGGGTTGTGTGTCCAGACCGTGCATTTACGTGGGGATGGACCAACACACTTCAAAGTGGTCAGGAGGGTCTTCAGATATAGGCTTACTCTGAGGTAGGAGAAAGTATTTTTCTGGTCCATGTCTGCATGACTCTTGTTGCTGTTGAGTGCATTGAATGGTTTTGAAGGTGCTTTCAAGTGTGCTTTCAAGCTCTGCTAGTGAAACACAGGAGGCACTGAGACTTGCTGTGCAGGTATGATACAGTTGGTACCTTTCAGGGCTAATCTTTGTGCCAGTTGTTGCACAGAAAAGTGGAAACTCTGTAAAGGGCCGAAACATCCAAAACATGTCCAACGTAGAAGGCTTTGCAGAACCCTGAGACCATGAGAACATCGTGTAGAAGGCACATGAGAGACACGGGCAGGGCAGAGAGCTTCTGGGTTGGACTCGATGATTCCAGAGGTCTCTTCCAACCTGGTTGATTCTGTGATTCTGTGGTGTCACACAAATCTCCGGAATAACTCACAAAAGCTGGGTACCAGAATACTGAGTCCTCCCTCCATCAGTGCTCGGAGACCACAGCCTGCAGAGACTGGGCAAAAAAGAGCCAGTGCCTGAGTTTCAGCCTGCCCTTCAGTCCTGAAGTCCAGAGGAGGGCGAGCAAGCTGGTGAAGGGTCTGGAGGGTCTGACCTCCGAGGAACTGCTGAGGGAGCTGGGGGTGTTTAGCCTGGAGAAGAGGAGGCTCAGAGGTGACCTTAGTGCAGTCTACAACTACCTGAAGGGAGGTTGTAGTGGAGTGGGAGTCAGCCTCTTCTCCCAGGCAACCAGCGCTAGGACAAGAGGACACAGCCTCAAGCTTCGCCAGGGGAGGTTCAGGTTGGACATTAAGAAGAATTTCTTTTCAGAAAGGGTCATTAGCCATTGGAAGGGGCTGCCCAGGGAGGTGGTGGAGTCACCATCTCTGGAGGGGTTCAAGAAAAGACTGGACATGGCCCTTAGTGCCATGGTCTAGTTGACGTGGTGGTGTCAGGGCAATGGTTGGACTCGATGATCCCAGAGGTCTCTTCCAGCCTGGTTGATTCTGTGATTCTGTGAAGACGGAGAAGGACTTTAGAGATGCTGCTGTGACTACAGCACTGTGGACCTTCGCTGCAGCCCAGCATGGGAAGGACGTTACTGCGTATGGTGTCTGCGTGGATCGCATTTTCTTAGTTGATAAATGTTAAGTTTTTAATAATCAGCTTATGACTCATTTCACACATCATTTTTGTGTTGTGTAGAATAAGGTTTCAAAAAGGAAATATTCAGTAAATTTATTTTTGAGTCTAGAGGGGTTGAATTTACCAGGTTGCTCAGAATCTGCAATAGCAACTGGGGGTACAAAGTACTCAGAGGTTTTGCAGAAGTGCCTGGCTGTCAGAGGCAGTGGTGGTGCACGTTTTACGTAGTTTTGATGATGCCTGTGACAAATTGGGGATGTTTTGTCAGGAATAGTACGAGAGATTTACAAGATACTGTGAAAGACTTGAAAAATCCACTGTCTGCAAATGAGGCAAAGTAGAAGCAATATTGCTGTGTTGAAGACTGAAGTAATGTAGGTTCATCAAACAGCCGAGTTACGGTGGTTTGGATCTCTGGGCTATGAATACCAGCAGGAATGCTAAGGAAGCAGTTCTGTGCCGCTCGCTCACACGCACACAAATACACTCAGTATTTTGTAAAGATGTTCTTTTGTCCCTCTCTGCATGGGAAAATATGCTTTCCACCCAAACATAAATTACTGTGCAAACTGCAGCTTACAATTCAGAAGTCTGCATTTTTAGTGGCACACTGTGCAGATCATTTTGGCGACAGCTCTGAGCAAACACACCAGAAAAAAAGCACTTTGGGTGAGCGGCGAAGAAGCAAACAACCTGAATTCACTGTAATGAACTTTTTTGGAAGTCCCAAAGAACATTTTCGTGGCAGGGACTGTTTTAAAATACATTCTGGGAATACAGAGCTTGGAGAAACAAAAAACCCCTCAGCAAAAACCAAGCCCAACCCCCTAGACAACAGCAGAAATCCAGAAGCTACTCGTTCTTGTTCCTAGATCATGAATTAATACTGGGGAGTAAGAACCCAAAGGAATTATGATCCCCTCACCCAGACAATCCCAGATTTTTCAGGCTCCCTTAAAGGCTCCTGTTCCAGTATAGTCCCTGATTTGTGGCGTTAAGCTTTTTATAGTTTTGCTTATCCTAGCATTTAAGGTATTTTCAAACTTTCATACACTTTAATTTGTTACATTTGGAATGAGACACTGGGTTTAGCACATAAAAAGGGTATTTTCCTTGGAGATGTGATGAACAGTTCAGTGAGGAGGAACTTCTGACCGTGGCAACCTGCCATCCCACAGGTAGAGCAAAGCACAGCAATGCACGTGGCACAGCAGTCCCACCAAAAGGCTGACATGGCCAGGGAACGCCTGGGACCATTGGCAGAGCCAAGCCCTTCACTGCCGAAAAGCCCTGATCTGCCCAGTCCCCAAGTGCCACCGGGCTGGGAAGGGTTTCCAGCCAGGTTCAGGAGAGCTCACCACTCAGCTGGATCTCACCCATTCCTCACTGAGCTGCGCAGAATGGAGGAGGAAGCCCAAAGATCTTCTTGGAGGATAAATCTAGCAGAAGATCAAGTTCAGAGCCCATTGCATCAGGTGGATAGCTGACCTGAGCCAAGGACGGGTACCAACCAAACCAGCAACGCTCGGTAACGAGGGAGAGTGTGGCTAAAGTGGTAGAAAGGAGGTTGGGAACGATGCTTGGCGTCCTGCACCCGTCACCAGAGGATCTGCCACCCACAGGCACTGGAACATGGAGTTTGCAGAAAACTTAATAAACTTATTTTTAAGTGTTTGACTTTCCCCTATTTCTAATTGATTCTGTGGCGGCTCAGACCCCGGGCTAGGGAATTGTGTTTGAATTTACCTCTTTGTAACAGCCCGTTACACCTAATGTTGTCTCTGATGGAAGGATTCAATCTGCTATTTTGGAACAACAGAGCTATTTCAGAGGGACAAATCCCAAGTGAATCTGGGAGGTGGTGTGAAGGAACACCGTTTTACCCACCCTGCCACAGTGTCACGTGCTTCAGTGCTACTCTTCTGCCGAGAGAACTGCCATAAAAAGTTCAACAGTCAGAAGATCGTTTGCTGCAGGGAAAGAGTCCAAACTTGGGCAATAAACAAAATTCATTGCACAGTTCTGCACTTCTGTGGATTCATCCCACACTTATTTAGGCATTTTATTGCATGGGATGCCTGAAGTAGAAGTGTAGTTGCTCTTGGCTCCCTCTGTAGTGGAGGAATGCAGGTGAACACCTCCAGGGATTAATTAAGATCTTAGGGAGTAATTAAGGTCTTAGGCAGTGCCCACTGGAGATGTATACAGCTCTCCACTTACTGTGGAGGGAGCCTAAGGTGACCAGACTCATAAGTTTGTGAAATGTCTGTGTAAGGTGGGATGAATCTTGGCTTGGGACTCATTCGCATGCCCTTTCTGAGTTGTGCATCATCATAAAAAGGAAAATGCAAGTTTGTGGTTTGTGTATTTCTCCCACTTTATAGGTTATGGTATAATTCTCCTATTCAGGTGGATCACAGCAAACAAATATCCAAATAAATCACTGCACTAGAGAGCAAGGTCTTTTAATGCTCTCCCAAGGGTTATTCTCCGATGACCAGTTTTTTCCCCTATACTGAAGAAAACTGCATGTTAAGGTGTAACAGCCAATTTTGAGGAGACACTTTGCGTGTGTCTCATCAGCCCTTGCAGTGATGCCACGGGGATTTGCCACCAGCAGAGAGACAGCCCAGGGCTTCCTGGACAGGCTCCTGGGATCTTCTGCAAGGTGACAAGGTGACAGCTTCAGCCTGAACTGGAACTGAAGTTGGGCTGCCTACAGAACAAGGTGGATGAGAGCTGCTGGGTGTCGGGGTGGTCCTGAGCCCCAGGACCTATACCAAGAAGTCAGCATAAGTGTTTGGATCCTCTGGGGGACGATTCCTGCAGATGATACATTGCTTGAAACCGAACAGAAGGCAAGCCCCGGGTTCATGAAGAAGGCTGAAGCTGTAATACTTAGATGCGTGTTGTCCGTTTAGCTGAGTGTGCTTGCTTGGAGACTTGAGACTGTACAAGTCAGCAAGATGTGATTTGGAAAAACCTCTGCTGTACCACAGAGCTCCTAGTCACCGACACGTCAAACATCTGGCAAAAAATATGAACGTTAGGGGTGCAGAGTGCAATGATCTAGTGGTACCCTCGCTGCCTGGAAGAGGACAGCCCTGCCAGCATCATGCCAACCTACTGCTTTTATGAATTTTTGATATCGTGCAAACATGTAGCACACGTTGCACCGCTGTTGCAACACTCTAAAAAGAGCTTGCCAGAGTTTCAGTATGACACTGGTTGTTGGGTAAAGCAGCCTGCTGAGATCCAGAGCCAGTTGGATGTTTGCTTCTTGCCACATGACTCTCCAAAATTCAATTATTGTGAGGTCTTTTCAGGAGACATCCTGCCATATCTGCATCAGGACAACTTGCAGAGAAAGCCATCACACCTTTCCAGTAAAGCATTCATTATCGTGCCTGGTGAACACAATGACCGAGATTGCAAAAACAAACAAACAAGAAAACGAACCTTTAAAGTGGGACAGGGAGTGGTGGCTCTTGAGAAATGATCTTTCATAAGATCAAGAGGTTGCCGCATAAAAATGCAGCCTTCCCTATACTACCATTAAAATGAGATGCACCTCAGGCCAAAAAACCAATTTGTGCAGCTATTTTTAGGAAGCGTGTTGGTTTGGGAAAGTCTCCGAGGAATTCCCTTTCTCTCTGTCCCATCGATGGGAAAAAAAAATTGTGGGTCCAAATTCCAGTTCTGTACAAGTGTAGCGTTGGGGATGAGCTCAAAATAAGTCATTTCCCGTTTCTTGATTTGCATTTTCCAGCTAGAAAAGGAGTAAATAAATACAAATATGTATAAGACAACCTATATTAATGAAAATTCCTTCTGGAAATTTTGTGGAAGATCAGCCTGTAGGTGCACAGGACTTGGGATGAGGATCTGGATAAGGAATGAGCAGAGAGCAAGGGGACACTTCTGCCTCTGGTGGAACTTGTTCACTCTCAGTTAAAGGTTTTGGGGACGGGACTGGGAGCAGTTCAGCCCTGTTCATATTAGTGAGAGTTTTGCCCCAAGTTAGATGTAACATTAACCCTTGAAGTTTGGTCTTTAAAAAGAATTTTTACTCGAGGAAGAGCTGCCTCCCAAATAGTGCCAGGGACCGTATCTTTTACCCAAGCTCTACAGGACTGTCTCATTCTGGATCCCTTTGGCAAGTGTAAAAATAGGAACTGTTTTACATGGGTGAACTTCCACGCACTTTGTTCCGTCTATCTGCAAAATGTTCGCTAGTGCTTATGGTATCATTTTGGCTGAAAAGTTCTCCTTGACATTGGATTATTATCAGAATTAGTCATTAGTACTGTCGTCATCACAAGGAGTTTTGCCACCGATGTCGTAGGACCGGACCTTGGAGCCAGAGTTAGGTCAGCACTTCTTATGTGCTTGTAGGAAGGTGTTTGTGTTTGGGATGTAGCATGAGAAAAATAGTGTGTGGGGAACAGTTTTAACTGAGGAAATTTGTCAATCTCCAAACTTCTTTTAGGCTCATTTCAGAGAACTTGTTGACCTTACGGGAGTGTCCAAGAGCCCTTCTTTACTGAAGGACTAGAGATGCTAGACCCAGGAGCCAGTCTTTATGCTTGCTGAGCTATTAGAATGGGGATTTGTTACCCAACTCTTGGTTGGGAAACATGAAGTCCAGAAAAAAGCACTCCCCTTCAAAGGAATGCTGAAAAAAGTGTTTTTTCCCAAATCCTCCACATTTTTTTCCACAAGTGCTTACACATATTCATGAATTTAAGTGTGTTATCAGACTGGTGACACACAGGAGCACCTTAGCCCATGGCTGTGCTCAGCTGGCTGCTCGCAGCAGTGTCCCGTGCTGGTGGGATTGACGCTGAGCACTGTAGAGCCTCTTTCCTTGCAGCAATCGCTGCTTCGCACAGCAGCCCGGGACGGTGGCTCTTGCTCAGCTCACGGAGGGCCTCACGTAGGGGCACCACGCTCTGCCCACGCAACCAGCCCTCTTCCACGCTGGCCAGACCCAGCAGTGCCTCCAGCCCTGCCAGCCCTGGGGCTCGTGCCCCACGCCAAGGCACGCAGCCAGCGTGTCCCTTGGGGAGTCGGGTGCTCCTGGCTCCTCCCGATCTCTTTCCGCTGCCCCAGGCGTTGACTTTCCCGACTGAGATACCAGAGATTGGATGGATTATCTACTGGCTGTTTCCAGACTGCTGTTTGTTTGGAGAAATCATATTGGAGATAAGATGTTAAAATACAGATAATTAAGTTTCCTTGATATGAGTGTAATTCTGAATTGAGATTTAAATAGCCTGCTTTGAATTATGCCTTACATGCCTCTCCGTGGCTTTGCTTTGGGTCTCTGCTGAAGGAGACGAGGGGGAGAGTCCTGCATTGTTGACATTTGCTCTACAAAAACATTTCCAGCTCTTCTTAGGGCCTTTTTCAGAGAAAGAAACCAGTTCAACCACTTCCCCATGAACATGACGTTCTTTACGGAGCCGAAGAGCAGACTGTACTGCTGGGCTGGCTGTGATTCATCCCTTTGCCTTTCTCTCATTAACGCCTCTTCATCTCACACCAGGGAAATTTGGGAAGTTTCATCTTAAACAGAGGGCAAATCCAACGGTGAGGAGACCCTCCTTAACAATGTGCAAAGCCCTTACACACAAAAGTAAAAGAAAATAGAAAAGGCTTTCAAACCTGAGGGCTCTGCTGTCAGCTAGGGCAGCCGTGAAATGTAATAATTTGTTTTAAACAGCACTGATTGATGTGGGATTCTGTTTACTCTGTTGCTCCAGCAATAAACGCTCTTTCATGCCAGCCCCTCCATCGCGTGGTCTGGGGTAACGCGGAGCTGCGGAGTTTGTGAGCAGAGGGAGGTGCTGGCAATTCAGGACCTGCTCCTTCCCCGTCCAAAACGCGCCGTGTCGTAAGCAGGAGACACGGTTTGGGGGAAATGAATAAGCAACTGAAAAGTGAGTTCAAAGCAGAAAAGTTTGGCCCATCAACCAGCAGCAATTGTCCCCGATCTGCCGGAAACCAAGCTGTCTCAGACTAATTTGAGCTTTCTTAAGATATTAGTCTTCTGGTTTGAATCATATTTCTGAAGTTGAGTAAGAGGCATCTGAATACTGGGTAACTTTTAAAGCCAGGACAAATGAACACCGCAGCCCCCGACAGTCCCTGCTGAGCAGCTCTGCTCGGTTATGGCCTGACCTTCATTCACGAGAGCCGGGGCAAAGGACTCGCCATCCTCCTAACCTCGGTGCCCGCGTGCGATTAGCATCAGTGCAGAGCTCTGGGGCTGCCCGGGGACTTTGAACACGCCAGGGCCGATGCTGACAGCCAGCGAGCATCTTCGTCTGCTTAGAAGGGCACCGGGTCAGGGAGATTTTTCTTAGGGGAAGACGTCGCCCCATGCTCTGTTTTCCACCTCCGTTTCAGGCTGTCCGGCTGATTACGGAGAGATTACTTGGAGAAGAGGCAGAACAGCACTTATGGCCTCTGTTTTAGTGTTGGGCAGAAGCTTTCTTTCCATTGTCATTAAAAGAGTCTCTGTGTGTGTGCGTGTGTGCGCAGAGTCCTGTGTGAGGCTGATGGACTGTGCCGTGTAGCTTTGAAATCCGAGTGGGCTCCTCCAGGCTATGTTTACGCTACAGCATAATTTGTGTGTGTGAAAGAGCCTCTACTTCTATTTCAGCAACATTACAAGGATGGAAGTAATAACCTGTGACAGCCTCTCCCTCCACTCTGCGGGCACAGTTCTGGAGCGTTTGTTCAAGAGAGGGTCCTGGCTAAGCACCCCGGCGCGAGCGTGTCCTGAGCGGATGGGGAAACCATCTGAAAAAGCAACTCCTGCCCCAAACTCATACTCAAAACCCCCTTTTGTGGTCATTGCCCAGCCAGAGCCTTGGGTTGCTGAAGGCTCCAGATCCCATCCTGCTTATTTCTCTCCCAAAAATGTCATTGTGTCGCTTGGCCGCTCAAACCTTGGTCACACCATCACAGACATCGGGGGATCTCGGGGCGGCAATTCGAGGTACATGCCTGCTTCCCTGAAATATCTTAATAGGGGGAAGAGAATTTACTTGATAAAAATGACTGTTATCTCATGCAGAGCTTTATAGTGCTGTAAAGCAATTTCTACGCTTTCAAAACAGACACGTCAGTTGTGAAATGGAAGTACTGTAAAGGCGTAAGGGAGACCTAAAAACGCAGGTATAACCATCCTGACGCCACCAACAATTTTGCTAATGGTCAGTTGTGCAAGCTTCTGCAGAGACAAAATTGTGTCTGTCTCCAAATCAGAGCTATCTGAAAATCTCTGCCTCCCCCACCTCCCTGAAAGAGCATGCTGAAATGTGTGTTTAAATAAATTTTAATGAATTAATGGGAATTATTTGAACTCATTTGAAAAAATCACCATGTAAGAGCTCCCGATCCCGCTGAAATTTTATCCCTAAGAGAGAAAAAGAACAAGAATTCCATGAATGCCATTAAAGGTTTGGGCGTTGCAAAGTATTTGATATGAGAAAGGGATTTGGGCACCACAGTGATGGGCAACGGTGTAAAAACCTAGGATGGACGGACAGCTTGAAATCCTTTTACATTTGGGAGCAGACATGGAAGTCGGTTCACATGCACCAGTGACTGCCTTCCCATTCTTCTTACATTTACAGTAATGGATTTGAGGGCTTCCAAATGTCCTGCGCTATTGATTGGAGATTTTAATGAGCTTTAAATTACCGAAGGGATTTATGGGTCAGGTGCCTTCAGTAGAGGAATTGTTTGTAGACACTGGAACTGGGGTTCAAATGCTGCTCCTGAAGCCACGCAAGCAGGACGCCTGAGTCTCCGGCTGCCAAGCGCCTGAGTGCCCTTGCCTTGCCCTACTTATCTGAAGAGGCTGTCAGCATGTTCTATAACTAGTGGAAACCACTTTAGAGCTGGAGCCAGACACCGAGGTGCCGGGGTCCACATTTCATTTCTGTGCATGGGAAAGTTCGGAAGCAGATACAGCCAGATCCTTCTCCCAGCAACATTTTTCTGCCTATCTAGTTCTCAGCCCTGAGCTGGCATGTCTGAAGATTGACATAGCCCCCCCCCCTTTTTTTTTTTTTCTAGGAAAGAGAAAAATGTGGCCATCAAAAATTGTTGCAAAAGGTTAAGTTGTAGCAGTTTTTAGTGCAATCTGAGAATTTTAATTGTATGTTTGCAGAGAATTTAAGCTCCACTGTGGGAAACGTGTCCCAGCACACTCTATAACCCAAAATCTAGCTAAACTTCTGTTGCGGGGTGTTTGAAATTCATCCTATTAACAGGATTAACATCCGAGAAACATATTGGCGAGTTGTTCTAAACTGGTTCCTTTTCAACTGTGTAATTAAACAAGTTGTTCATTAAGAAATGGCACTAACGAAGCTTGGTTTCATTGGGCTTTGTAGTCTCTGTCTCTTGTATACTTGGCTATAATAATCCTCTCTGTGCTGGATTATTTCCCATGGTCTGCCCAGCTCAGTCCCTGCTGCTCCCATGCACACAGGCAGCGGAAGGTGCTGGGCACTGCCCGGCCGCCCCCAGGCACCCTTTGGGGAAAGGAATCTGCAGCTGCTGTGACACTTGAGGTCTCGAGGTCTCTGTTCCTCTTGGTTATTGGAAACTGAGCTCAGAAGGTGTGTGAGGAGGGACCGAGAGACTTGCAAAAAAAGATGTTGAGGTGTTGGAGCGAGTCCAGAGGAGGGCGACCAAGCTGGTGAAGGGTCTGGAGGGTCTGACCTCCGAGGAACGGCTGAGGGAGCTGGGGGTGTTTAGCCTGGAGAAGAGGAGGCTCAGAGGTGACCTTAGTGCAGTCTACAACTACCTGAAGGGAGGTTGTAGCGCAGTGGTAGTCGGCCTCTTCTCCCAGGCAACTAGCAATAGGACAAGAGGATACAGCCTCAAGCTTCGCCAGGGGAGGTTCAGGTTGGACATTAGGAAGCATTTCTTCTCAGCAAGGGTCATTAGGCATTGGAGGGGGCTGCCCAGGGAGGTGGTGGAGTCACCATCTCTGGAGGGGTTCAAGAAAAGCCTGGACATGGCCCTTAGTGCCCTGGTCTAGTTGTCATGGTGGTGTCAGGGCAATGGTTGGACTTGATGATCCCAGAGGGCTCTTCCAACCTGATTGATTCTGTGATTCTGTGATTTTGTGATTCTGTGAAATGGACACGCAGGGTGACGGTTTCTTTAGCAGGCAAGGTGAAAGCTTGCTCACTCGTAGGTATGCCCAGTTACGCTGTGGGCTCTGTGGGAAGAGCTTTCCCTTCTCTCTCTGTGCTGAGCCGCGAGCGCGTTGCTCCCCGGGAGCCAGGCAAAGCCAACCTCCTCCTTTCGCCCCAGGCAGCGAGCAGGCAGGTGAAGGTGCCAGTTTTATGGCAGGGACACATTCCCAGGCTGAGTGCTGCGTAATTTCTCACATCCTCTGAGCCCTCTCGTCTCAGCACCCCGAGGTTCCCATGGAAGCCAAGGGCAGCTTGTCATTGACTCCACAACAAACAAACCTTGGTCCGTGGGCTCAACGCGACAGGTTATGCTGTCACTTGAAGTAACCAAGATGTATGTTCAAAACGGCTGCCCTGCATTAAAGAATCAGAAATGCAGCAGCGTCAGCATCCTCACTTCTCTTTCTGGATTCATACGTAGGATAAACCCATCCCTAGGTCTTCCTCCTGGGACGCTGATGCTCAGTTTCTTCTTCCATTTCCTTAAAACTTTTCTTTCATCCTGACCCTTGGGCAAATCAATGATTTTCGTGTTGTTTTCCCAAGCGTAAGTAAGACAAGGAGCACTTCCCTGCTTTGGAAGGGTGCTGCGGAGGTGGGTGCAGCAGGGCTTCAGGGGTACACGGGTGGTGTGGCGATGGGAGCCCACCGGGAACGTTGTGTGAGCGAGTGGTCCTACACAGAAGCTATCGCAAGATCTCACCTAAAGATGGAATAAAAGAGCTTTGAGTCATGAACGCTTTGCAAGTGCAGGCGTTTGGAGGTTCTTTGTCAGGAGAAGCGATATTATTTTAAGGGAAGGAGAATGTTTTCCTAGGGACAGGTTATGCTCCTTAAGAAACACTTCAGATATTATTACTTTACACAGATTCCTGGTCAGGGAAAAACACTATTTAAAACCAGCCAGAACTATTAAAATTTATGGTATCAAAATATATTCTGTCAAAATATTTATACCATAAACTAGCATCGTTAACTGTCCCCTCATACTGCTCTTGGGAAAGGAGGGAGAGGAATCTGAGATGTCTGATGTGTAAATTCCTTCATTTATCGCTGGTTTATTGCCTGACATAGCAACAAAAAGTGGCTTTCGAGTTTGAATGAATACAGATCTGAAGGAATTCCTGTCCTTGAACAGTGCTTCTGTGGGCTAAAGGGGTGTTTTCTAAGTGACATATTTCCAGAGGCACCTACACACATACTTAACGTCCCAACCCGCATGCCAGCACATGTTATTAGCCTACAATTGCTCTTCAGGAGTTGAGCAAGCAGATTCTACTCCCACCGAATTGTGTGGCAGCAGAAAGGGAGCTGGGGTTTTTGTGTGTGAAAACAGGAGGCTGAAATATGTATGTGCCGAGCCCCTGATGCTCACCTCTTCATGGCTTTGTAGAGTTAAGTTGTGCAAAGTTTGTGTAAAGCCAGACACAGATCCTCAATACTAGCTCCCAGCACACCCCTGTAAAATGTCCTCTACACCTTTTCTGTCCTACACCATTTACTTAGAAGGTCCCAGGGATATGCCCATTGTCATAGCCTCAAGCTTGGCCAGGGGAGGGTGAGGTTGGACATTAGGAAGCATTTCTTCTCAGCAAGGGTCATTAGCCATTGGAAGGGGCTGCCCAGGGAGGTGGTGGAGTCACCATCTCTGGAGGGGTTTAAGAAAAGACTGGACGTGGCACTTAGTGCCCTGGTCTAGTTGCCATGGTGGTGTCAGGGCAACGGTTGGACTCGATGATCCCAGAGGGCTCTTCCAACCTGGTTGATTCTGTGATTCTGTGATTCTGTTTTAGAGGCCCCTTCAATGTGACGCTTGTCTGCCCAGCGTGAGTAGAGTTGCACTGACGGCGGGACAGGCACCCCGCACCCTGGGTGTGCAGGATGATATTTCCCTCCCTGTGGGCTGCCACAGGTCTGCCACAAAGCGACCACTGATCTCCAGTTCCCACCACCACCCAGCATCAGCAATGAACTTTTTGCTACCAGATCACTCTAGGGAAAGCAAACAGTACCGCAGTCTTTCATACAAATGAATTGTTCTGCTTCCTGGAATTATTGCTTTCTGTCTTATCACTTATCTATTAATTACCAGTGCTTTTGGATGGAAAGCAGCAGATAGACAGGAGTGCATAACACACGTGATTGAAGACGCAGGGTTACGGTGTCACCTTCTTTTATTATTTCACAGAAGTTTGGGTCTAACGTAGCGGTTGTTAATATTTGCGTTCGTTTGACTGGGAATGAGTGCAAAAAAAAAAAGGCATCTATGAGTTTATTTATCTTGGCAAAGGCAGTGAGATACATACAATGCGTCTTTAGTTTTTGTAACAAGTTGAAAACCAGCCTGGAAATGGTGATGTCTGGAGAGCGTGGTGAAGTACTTCCCAGGGTGAGAACCCCCCGCGGGGAGCGAGTGTAGCACTGGACCCTATTTCCAGCAGAGGTGCTGGAGCGGGGTCCTGGGCTGCGTTCCCAAGCCTCTGCCAACCCCAGCTCACGAGATTCCCTTAAAAACCCAGCAAATGCATATTCTTTTGAATCATAACAAGGGAGTTCTTTTTCTCTACCTTGTGCCTTATTGGGGTTCCTGGGGTTTCTGCTTTTCTCTGTAACCGTGAAGGCTAGAAAATGACTTCTGAATAAAAAATGAAAGTTGAGATTCTGGTATATTCACAGGTCTCCCAGGACCAAGGCCTTACAAAAACCATCAACTAGGAGGATACGTTTGGAAGAGTTGGCAATGGCAAGGTTTTTACGTCCAAGTGTTTGTGCAAGTGAATGAAAGCCCAGATTTTCATTTGTCTGAAAATTATATGGTGTGATAAGGAAACAAAGTGCATGGAAAATACGGCCAAGAAAAAGCAGCGTGCAGTTCCAGAGATGGGCTGAAGGCCCCATAAAAATGTGTTCCATTAAGTAAATGAAACGACGGTCTGCTATGTAATGCAGGGGGAGATTCAGCCCTTTCTATCTTCTGGGACATAAGCATGTGAGGAGACACCTTTTCTAGCATGGGGATGTACAGTGAGGGTGTGCAAGAGGTACCTGTCAAAGCGAAATAAAACTTCTCAGTATCTCAGGTCAGTGCCTGCACAAGCGGGTGATCCGGGCAAGTTCATCCGTGTTATTAAATGAAAGAAGAACAAAAAAAAATCTGCCCTTTCTTTAAAAGGCAGATGAAATCCTGCAGATTTGAAGGGATTATTGGGTATTTAGGGCTGCAATCCCGCAGCCGCCGGGTCCGCGCCAGCAGAGGCACCGCGCCGCAGCTCTGCTGTGTTCCTGCGGGTCGGAGCAAACCTGTAGCTCATCAGAGGTGACAACAGCGACTACGTGTCTCACCAGAAAATGCCATTACCAGAGTGATTAAACTCAGAAATACTTGGAGACGGGCTTTTTGTCAAAGGACAGAGGTAGTTCCAGCGCTGGGGAGAGACAACTCATAAACAGAGCTGATGGAAAAACGCACTGATCGTTGCTCTCCGGGCTTCGGGCCAAGAGGCGGTGGGCCTGGCTCGCTGCTATCTTGTTTGACCATTTACACCCGTCCTGTGGGGATAAATGAAGCCACTGAGGTTTGATAGCGCGCTGCAAACATTTTGTTCTTGTTTGCAACGTGTCAGCCTTTAAAGACACCAGAGCGCGGAGTGCAGGGTGGTGGAACTGCATCCTCGCAACACGCAGAGCCGTGGTTCCCAAACGGCAGCCGCCGGTGACCCTGGAGGCCATGGGAAGGAGCCTGCAGCTCATCTGCCATCTGCCATCAACTGTAAAAGTCACCTCCCTGTCCCACTGCTCTCCTTTAGGGGCTGGCCGGGGCGTGCGGTGGTCTGCAAGAGGGTCCTGATGCTCCACAGCGCAGGAGGTTTAAGAGCCATCAGGCAAAGCATTGGGCAGGGGGTTTGGGAACCACTGGGAACAAATTGTTCCCTTGGGGTGGCAGCATCCGTGCCGTGAATAGCCCCCAGTGCAAGACTGGGCAAGGGAGGTGTGAGGAGGAGCCTCTTCCAGCTCTGCCTCTCCTTTTTAGCACAGTTATTCACCTGTGGGCATCTCCTTCGTGCTGTGATGGCCCTGCCTACTCCTTTACGATTAGGGACATGCTAGGGACAAGCCTAGAGATGAGCCTAGGATAAGCTTTGGCTATGACAGCACATGAAGATGGGGGCCCATCAAGCCGCTGCATGCGGTGCCTGTGCCTGCCCCTGCCTTCACACCGTGCTCCCATCGCTCCAGCTTCTCTGATACTGGGAGAGGCAATCCTGGTGTTCGCTGAGACAGGAGTCCAAGACAGGCTCCAAAACCCAGCTCAGCAGCTCGCACCAAGCCTGGTCCTACACATTGCCGGGCAAGACAGTCACCCAAATACAACCATCCGCTGGCCGTCATCGCGGCCAGATCCCGGAGCCCCTGTGCAGAGGGGTGAGGGAGCAGGTTTGGCTGGCAGGGAGCGACGGAGACACGTGCTGGGATTTTGCTGTTACTGATATGCAAGGCCAAAGTCTTTTTTTTTTTCCCTCAAAAATGTACATAATGGTTTAGGCAGACAGGGTTTGGATGTCCTCAGGCAGCAGATGTGTCAGTAGTTAGGGATCGCTTGTTACTTTCTGGCACCGTAACAGGAGCGGTGCCAAAGCTCTGGTTGTGAAATCTAAACCCACGTGAGCCAAGTGTCACCGACGGGAGAAAGAGGTCAGGTTCAGGAAACCTGCAGAGCACGGGGGCTTGAACCCGAGGACGTCTCGGCCAGCCCCGAGCTGTTCAAGACTAGGTTTCAACTTGCCCACGTTTCCGAACCGTTTCTGCTCTCAGCGATTGATAGAAGCCTGTTTGTTTTCAGCTGAAACTACGCCGAGGTTTTAAGAGGAACTGTAAAAAGAGTCAAGCGTGTGTAAAACAAGGGATCCCAGAGAAGTGGTCTCAGATAAGAGGAGCACTCTAGGCAGGAGTTAAACTGACTTGTGGAGCATGGCTAGGGCTGTGCTGGGGGTGCAGCATCACCTCGCCGTCACCACGTGCAGGACCCAACCCTCAAAGACAACTTGCTAGGACCCCCCAAAATGTGTGGGCAGGTTCCTTTCAGGGTGGATGCAGATTCTAAGAGGCTTCTCTTGCAACTAGGATGTTTGTCCCTCTGTGCTTGTGGGATGTTGGTGTGAAGAGGAAAGCAAATCTCCTTGAAAAGCTCTGGTTGTGGGCTGAGCTCCCATTTTTCTTATGAAGAGGCTCAGTGGTACCAGGACAGCTCTTTGGGGGCTGATATATTTTCTGAAAGGACGTTTGAGCATAGATAAGAGTGTTTCCAAAGCTATTTGTGTCCCAGCCAACGGGCTCTGGAATGGGAGCAGACCTGCATTTTATCTCCCAGTGGGAAATGAGTAAAATTAGTTTTCTGGAGGGACAGGGTGAGAGTGGATGTTTAATAGCCCAACCCCCTGAGTTACAGATCGAGCTAGCTGAAAGTTGGACTTTGCTGGCCAGGCTTTGTGTTCGCCCTCCCCTAAACTGTCCTAAAGAAGAATCAATACAGAAAGTTTCAAATACAATTGAGGTAAGCACAGAGCATGGATCAAGATTTGAACAGCTCAGTGTGGTGCTGGGATGCAAACTAAGTCACTGTCATAGAAAAAATGTCTGAACATTCACCCAGGGTTTTCACTGTGTTAAAATCAGGTTTTTATGGAGGATTCGTCTCCTCTTTCTGTTATTATTTCCCCTTCTCAACCCAAGAGGAATCGGGAATCTGTGGCAGTGCAGGACTCTGGAAGGGTTTCTAGCTCACCCGCAGGAGAGGGGTACAGGAGGAACAAAAGCCTTATACATAAGTAGGATGAACCAACCGACCTCCAAAGGAAAACTTTTCTTTTCAGAAGCACTTAAGGCAATTGTGTGTCCAGCTCTCCGGTCGGGGGGACGTGAGCATCTGACTCCAGCGAGGAGAGCTGAGTCATGTGAAAGCTGCAAATCTGATTCTCCGTCTGTGACCAGACTTCTAGGCTTCAGTGGCAGGCAGGATTTGGCCTTAGCCAGTCATCCAAAATACATCTGCTTGTCTCAAGTGAAATCTAATTTGGCACTTTTTTGAGATTTGGCCATCGTTAATTATGCCTGCAATTAATGGCATAATGTAGGCTCCGAGAGATGATGAACTTGAGTCTGCTGCAGAGTCAGGGCTTGGCTTTGAAAAATGTTCTGAGATGCCATTCTTATGGAGGATGTTTTACCAGACTCTTTATTTAGGACAAGTCCTAATGGGCGTTTGGCTCAAGAAAGAACTAATAGGTACACAGGCTATTTAAACACGACCTGAGAGATTATAGGTTGGCAATGTGTGTTAAACAAAACCATATACTTCTGCAAAATTGAAATGAAATTTAATCATGGAGCCAAACCAATGCACTGAGAAGCAGTGAAACATCACGCTAGCAGAAAGCTGGTAGCAGTCGTTTGCTGTCCTGTTATTAACTCTGATTTCTTACTTTAAAAAGCTGCCTCTTACTTGATTTTTCTAGTGTGATCTTACAAAGCATAGTCCTCCTGCTCCTCTTGGAAAAGCAGGAAGGCATATTAAGAGCACTGATAAAAGGTAAACAAACCAGGAGACACAAAGTTTCTTGATATGCTTTAATTGAGCTAGTTTCCTTACTTCGGCTTTGAAAAGGAACAGCCATAAGGCATTCTTGAGAGAGCCAAGTGAACTGTTGTTATCTCAAAAAGGTCTCCTTAAAGTCTCGCTCGTGGGGGCTCCAAGTCTGCTCCGGCCATTGCCTGGAAGTCTAAGAAAAGAAGTCTACTGGCCTCTGTGATAAAGCACCCATTTTTAGGCCTTGGGAAGGATGGGGTTGTTGACAGTTCATTCCTGTGAAAATTCAGTGCGGTCCAGTCTCCTGATTGTAAATGGAAGGAATATATGGCAGCACTAATGCAAAAGGTATGTGATTAGATAGTCCCGTCTGCTATCTGCCCCAGCTTTCTGCTGATAGGCAGCCCTCGCTGGTGCTAAATGGGAGCCATCAGAGTTGCCAGACTGACGCCAGGCCCTTCATCAACTGCCTCGCAGATAAGGGGAGAAGGCTGCAATCTTCACGTAACACAATGTTTCCCCAGTGGGTGAACTTGAGTATTCCTGGCTGCATCTTTCACAGACATCTTGCAGAGCCAGTGAGGGGATAATATATAGTTTCATACTGTAAGGAGTCCAAAAGTTCAGTGTGAGAGATCCTGTCGCAGCCACACGCAGCTCACGGTTATCTGCCCGGGCTTTAACCTCCTCTTGAACAAGACTAGATATGATGCCAGCAGAAGAAGTCATCCCCCCTTGGACGGTGCTGGCGCTCCAGGCTCTGAGCTGCCCCGCATTCCTCGGCCGCGGCACACCCCGCGCGAGAACTCGCCTCAAACCCCGTGCTTGCGATGGAGGCAAAAACAGAAAAAAAAGATCTGCTGACAGGACCCACTTAGTCTCCTTGGGGTTGCTCTGAGAAAGCGTTAGCAGGGTCCCCATCGGCAGACTGGTGCGGGCTCTGCCTTGCAGGTGGGCAGCCTCTAGTCAGTAATGGTCGGAGCCCTGAAAGGCCGCTGTGAAGATGGCTTCAGCACGTACCTGGTGTAGTCTCCACGTCGCATGTTGCTCCAGTTTGTTCTCTGAACTTTGTGTATCAATATATGGTGGGAGTGGAGCATTTTCTTGCTTACCTGAGACTTTGTGTAGTGGTGGTAGTGTTAGGTCCACAAACCTATTGTGCAGACCCAAAGAGTTGCTCTTCTGTGGGCCTCCCACCCACATAATATCCAAGTCTTTCTTTGGAGATGTAAGCCAGCAAAATCAGCTCTGTCAACCTGTGTGGCCACTTCTGGTTTCTGCTGCTGCTTGGGAGCTGGAATAAGGGTCACAGCCTGTCTCTGGCCTTGGGGCATGGAGCAAGTGGAGGTAGGTGCTTCTGGTGCCACAGCTGTCTCTGCAGATGTCCAGGGATCTAAGTAGGCACAGCAAAGCTTCTTCCATCGTTAGCTTTACTGCATGCAGACAGCTCCAGTGAATAATCCTTCTAAAGGCTTTTCCATGTGGCCGTTAGGACTTAGGCATCACATGAAGACCTTCATAAAACCTGTAAACCCTGCACAATGACATGTATTGCGATTAGGATCTCAGGCACACTAATTCCAGTCCAGAAAATTATTTGAAGGCTCCTATATGTTATACCATCCAATGCCAGCTGTTTCTAGGAATGTGCTGGAAGCACTAGGTAGACCTGAAAGCTACAGAGACAATTGCATTTCCTCCTTAAGCCTTATCTTTTTCCACACCCTAGAGAACTCTTAAGCTTATTCATTCATTAAAACAGAAGGGAACTTTCCTCTAATCTTTTCCTGGTGACTCATGCGCTCTGTCAGAGCTGCCATCCGGGGCGTCACTGGAGCCTGTGTATGTTGACCCAAGTTTTCTCTGGTCTTTTCAGGTTGGGTGCTCCAAACAGGGTTTTCATGGCAGAGTGGATTTCCATACTGGCTACCTGAGCATGTCTGTGCCAGGCATTGGGGTAACGCTTGCAGCCGGTCCTGGGGCTAGAATATGAGTTACTTAGGTTTAAAGCAAGCGTGTGCATGCCTCCCTTTGGTCCAAATCATCTCCTGATGAGAAGGCGGCCATGCCCATGGCCGACCGCGGTGTGACACAGCCAGGCGGGCAGCTCGCGAGGGATGGCGAGCACAGTGGTGTGCCTGATCAGAGCTATGTGTGGGCTCACGTTAGTCATTGTTTGCAAGTATTTGAGTGATGGCCAGGACTGATAGAAATGTCTACAGAGCCTTGAAGATTCATAACTGTCGGCACAGAAGAGCCTTCTACTGAAAATCCTTAACCTTAAATCCTTAAATCCAGGAGTCAGGCCCTTGCAGGCACCCGGGGCCAGGGCTGCGAGCGGCTCCCATCAGTCTGCTGGGAGGTCCCACTGCCACCCAGCCTCTGGGCTGGAAGTTCAGTGAATAACAAAAAGGGTCATCAGCCATTGGAAGGGGCTGCCCAGGGAGGTGGTGGAGTCACCATCTCTGGAGGGGTTTAAGAAAAGCCTGGACATGGCACTTAGTGCCCTGGTCTAGTTGCCATGGTGGTGTCAGGGCAATGGTTGGACTCGATGATCCCAGAGGGCTCTTCCAACCTCATTGATTCTGGGATTCTGTGAACATGCCTCAGCTCACTGCGCTGCGTTTATTTGGTGCTTGTTTTATTCGTCTCTTGCTATGTGCTTTTCTTTCTCTCTCTCTTTTTAAAACTGTCTTGTACTTGTTTTTATTGTATTTTCCATGGAGTAACTGTACGCCAGTAATTTTGCAGTGAGATAATTGTGAGATTTCACATTAAGTTTGTTTCTGATTTCTTGTAGCCTAATCTTATAGATTTAATGAGCGATGTGACGCCGGAGATAAGTTTGAGCAGTTTCTTAAAATGTACAACTGAGGTGCAATGCATCGCTTAATATAAAAAAGAAACGAGCATCATTTGGGGGGACTGATGGATGACACTAGCACTAACATCCAATGCCTGGCTGTCTGGGTTGGTGCATCACCTCCTCCAGCCAGAGGAGAAGAGCCAAAAGAGCACCCAGAAAGGAGGAAAAAAAAAAAGGCACTTCTTGCATGCCTGCTGGGAGCCTGTATTTCTGCATGTGTTAGGCCAGGTTTTAGAAGCAACTTTAGAATTTTAACCTTAATTTTCACACCTGAAAGAAGCAGGGCAACACTTGCTTACTGGAGAAAGGTGTCTCATGGGACGTTACAACCACCTATATGTTATGGACATCCTGTCCGATGCTGATGCAGTGGAGTGTGGGCCATTCATTTCTGGGAGCAAATTTGAAAGCCAAGTTTAAACACGCAGACCACTGTTTATTTCAGTGAATCATGCATGCTTAGGACCTACCTGATCCTGCTAGCTCCCAAACATCTCCTGGGAGATCTTGAGAGCTCTCACTGATAATGCAATTATCCCTTTTCAGTTGGAAGACTAAGGCGGCAGCTCTGTTGCTTGGAGAATTGCAAGAGAGGGCTCAGTGGTTTGGGTTCTGCTTATGAAAAGCCATTAGGGGCTAGCTCACCCCATTAATTGCCCAAGTAGCATCTTGCAATGTGCATAGATGCACACAGACAAGTGGTTACATGAACTACATGCAGTTAAACACAGACATAGGTGCACAGCCGTGGGTTGTTTCTGCTTGTTAGCTTGCTGCTTATATCACAGGAAAAGTTTAAGGAGCTGACTTCAAGACCACCACCACTTGCAGCAGCAGAACCCATCCACGTGGGAGATGACCACAGCCACAAGCATCCCATTTTCTGCCATCACGTTGTCCGTTTCCAGCCTGGTGGAAAGCTCAGAGCTGCCAGTGGCAGGACTCTCAGGGACTTGTGTGGGTTTTGAATCCAGCCCTGATTCACTGTAAATCATTCATCACCTCTTCCTTTTCATTCAGAAGAGCAGATCTTGGTGCTAACCATTGGGCAAGAGCCGATAAAGCCAGCACAAGCAGAGTTCCTTACGAAGCAAATGAAGTGCGTACCCGTATTCGGGAGGTTTTATCTCTTTCTTTCACCGTACCTCCTGTCAGTTGCTTGGCAACTAGAATAATATTATTGCACACACACATGTTTTATTAGATATTACCTGCAGTTAGAATTTATTTATCATTTTCATTTAGCAGATTTAAACCCTGCCATTTTGCAGACTGCAGTAGTTGCCGTACGGAGCAGCTGCCAAGAAGGAGGTAGTTCACAGCGTCAAAGGAATGAATCACATTCTTACACACTCGACAGGATTAGACATTTCACTCCTTAATGCTTAAATGGAAGGTCATTAAAACAACCCTGTGGTTTGGGGAGGATAGCAATTCCATAATATGCTTATTTTGGTGGCAAGTGAAAATCTTGGTTTGAATCTAAATTGGTTCGTGCTATATCATCGCAGAACAGAGTAGCACCAGCTCTGGTTTGTATTGGAAGGTGCAGGTGGTCTTTGCTGATTCTGTTCGTGCTTCGTGGTGGCCAACCATGTCTCAGAAAAGTGAGGACTTCACTGAGGCTGTTTATGATTTATACTGTGGTCCTGGCAAGGTCCTCCTGGAGCTCAGAAGATGGAGCTTCTGAGCCCAGGAGAGCCCCTGCTCCACAAGCGTGCAGTCCATGGGTCAGACAAACTAAGGGATATGGGAAGCACTGGGGAGAGATCCAGGCTCGAGGGAGACTGTTATGTTTTATATAGGGTCAGTGGTCACTGCATTTTCCAGAGGGAGGTTTTAGAAAGTCATCGGTACTCCCCCACACCTCTGGAGACAGTCTTTTTTTGTTGTTTATTATGATAATAAAAATAATTTGCTCCATGAGCAGCAGAAATAATGAAGCTCTGGTTTCCTCCCTATTTTTGCCTTGTGGTTGGATTTCTGGTAACAAAGAAAGTGCAGCCTCCGATTCAAGCTTTTTCTGGCATAGCGTTTCCATCCTGCCAGTGGATTCTTTGGTGTCATCTTCTGAGCTCGTATTTTGGCCTTTCCCCAGCGTGGTGCTCAGAGGCTGTCCTCCTCCCGGCTGCGACGTTCATGGAGCCCGTTACATGTGGTACAGCTGTGCCTGCCACGCTGCTGCTAAATTAGATGGTGATTGACCCACGACTTGAAAAGTCCCTGCTGTGGTTGTGGGGAATGTGCCCGTAGGCACACATCCACTGAGAACGACTACATAAGCTTTTGTTTTCTTACAAGACCAGGTTAAAACAGAAGTGTTGAATGCTGGATAGGGCCATGTAAAGTATTCTCTGCCAGTCTCCCAAACCAAGGCTGGAGAAGGGCTCGGGAGGAGGCTGGAGCAGCAGCGGTGGGGCTGGCTGACCCAGTGGCTGAGCAGGACATGGAAAGCGTGTGCTGAAAGCAGCGGCTGCTCAGGGCTGGGTGCTCTTCCAGGGTACAAAGCGTCTGCAGCAGTTTGAGGAAAAGCACCGTGAAAATTGTTTTCACAGCTAAACATCCCCATATATGTGAAATATGTCAGTCTGTGTCTCTATCACGGACGCCAACCGTTGCTTCAGTCTGATGGAGCTATGAGCAATTCGTAAAACCAAACGCCTTTCGCCAGGGAGCCAGCCTTCCAACGGAGCGGTTGAGGCTGAGGGATGGATGATGAAATGTGTTTCTCTTTAATCTGCCTGGATTAGGTATGTTTCATTGCTCACTGGGAAGAAACTTCAACAGGGTAAGTGATGTTAACAGCAACTAATCTGATGGTGCCAAAGCAAGTTCCTACAGATCGGTCACATGGAGCTGGTGGAAGAGGCAAGGCCTTGCTCTGCGGTGAGCGAGGGGAACGCTTTCCCAGTCTGTCGGTTGAAGTACATGAACAATATGTTCTGAAGGCCAAGGGCAAGTACAAATGATCACAGTGAAGGGACCAGCCCTGATCCGTGGGCAAACAATGATTTCATTTAATGGGAAGAGAATAGAGGTGACCTACCACAGCGTCAGTTCTGGGGGTTGTTAACGCCAAGGAGAGGCAGTTATTGTATCGAAATGAAGCTGCTATGCTTTCTTGATGGTGGAGGTACTAGAAGAAAGTGAAACCTGTAGTTATTTGGGGATTTTAAGTGAAAGACGTGTTCTTTTAAAGAGTACCGATTTTTAGGCTCAGGTCTATTTTGGGAGGTGGGGAGGGGGGCAGGTGCTCTTTTAGGGATTGTGAGTGCTTGGAGTTGAACACTTGGCTTGCGCCGTTTCTTGTTTCGCCAAGATGTCTGTTAATTTTATAAGCTTTAAAAAGGAAAAGGACTAAACCCCTCTGTTCTTTCAGACATCCATACCAGAATGGCACATGTGCTTGGTGTTCAGCCTTTTATGTTGGTCTTACTGCTGTGTGTCGTTTTTGCACGCATCCCATTCCAAAACTGGTGCTAGATTCTGGTTTTGGCTTCCCTAGCACAGATCCACAGCAACTCCATTGGCTTCAGGAGTCACTTGGAGCAACGTCTGGCACACGGTCATCTTCCTTTTCTGTTTGCTTGGGAGCTCTGGTCCTGTCTGTAGGTTGGGTGTTGTACTTGCCTTTATACAGTCTAAATACCATCTCACCCACTACCAAAGTAGCTCTTAGCCTCTTCCAGTGATCCCTGTATGTTGCCTGCTGCTGGACACCCTCGGTCTTATCAGAAGTGGCTTCAATGTGAGAGTCTGATCCTGTGCCTGGAAGGCTCTCGGTGATGAAAAGGCTCTATGCAATTGTAGATCTTTCTTTCCCCTCTAAGGCCAGCCAGCATTTGGCTTGTACTAACCCAAAGCAGTTAAGTTTATTAATAGTCTGTTTCTGGAGCTGAAGTGACTCCATGGAGGGGAGTTATTCTGTGCAAAACAAAACAGGAAAAGAAAACAATGTCCAACTCCTCCGTTCTGGAGGAGCGCTCAGAAAGCAGCATCGTTCCACCTTCTCACGTGAAGCAGAGGAGACCTAAGACAGAGCAGCCCTTGCGGGAGGAGCGCGATGTGGTCCAGCACAGAGACGCTCTGCGGCGGGAGGGACATAGAGAGAGCATTCAGGAATGAAATGTGACTGCCCCTTTTGAAAATTAGTCTGGAGAATCAAAGGGGGGGAACTTCACAGGCAGCAGCACAGTCTGTTATTTGATGGGATCCGAGTGCTCGTACCCTTGGAAGGCAGCAGGGTACGTGAGTGCGATTCCCATCATCGTTAGCGAGGTGTATGCAGGACAGTGAGACTCGCTCCATCTGCACAAGTGCAGTGCAGCTTTTAAGTGTCCCTTAAACCTGAGGTTTGTGTGGATCCTCTGTTTGGGAACCAGTTGACTCTTTTTTCAGCCCTCTGCTATTGGTTTCCATCCTTAACCAGCGCTGCTGGT
The DNA here is from genome assembly GCF_013368605.1 of Nyctibius grandis. NCBI lineage: Eukaryota > Metazoa > Chordata > Aves > Nyctibiiformes > Nyctibiidae > Nyctibius > Nyctibius grandis. Next base: position 25,349,566 of record NC_090668.1, read on the forward strand.
TTCTCACCTTACACACAGCGAGCAGCTGGGTGCTTGCAGCCACAGGGAGACGGTGCATCAGGAGAGCAGAGGAGATACCGAAGAGCCAGGGGAAGCCAGCAGCCAAGGAACAGCCAGATGGATGGCTCTCCTTCCAGGGACTGTGAAGATGAAAGGAAGCCTCTGCTCACAGAATCACAGAATCATCTTGGTTGGAAAGGACCATTAGGATCATCAAGTCCAACCATCAACCCAACACTACCAAGTCAACCACTAAACAATATCCCTAAGCACCACATCTACTCGTCTTTTAAATACCTCCAGGGACGGTGACAAAACCACTTCCACTCAGGAGAGCCTGGGAAGACGGTGTCGTTTCTTTTTGCAGCTGATGCTGTCTTTTTTGGATTGTGACTTCCAAGTCTTCTTCTCATCCTGGCTAATAAAACTACATGGGCTGAAAAGGACACAGAGGGAGAAAGTAGGTTTGCCCCAGCTCTCCGTAGTAAGCGACCTGGCGTTGTGAAACACTGGAGACAGTTGTTCATTAGAAAAACAAAGCGTGGAACTTTTCCCATGGCAGGGAGTTCTCCCTAGAAATGTTCTTCATCACGAAAAACCCAACATCATCTGGCTCCTGCCTTTCCCTTCCTCTGACTAAATATAAAATATTCTTCACATGCCTTGTTCCACTGGGATTCTGCAGTGGTTTGAGCATAGCTGGCTTTTTTCACTGCCATATTTCAACATATGCCCCTTATGACAGACCTTTCATCAGTTTTAGCTGTTGGGTTAATTTTGCCTACGGAGGAAGAATAAGCTGTAAACATCCCTCAGACAGGGGCGCTGAAGCCTGGGACGAGTTTGGGGAACTACAGGATTACAAAACAGCATGAATTTTAGTGACAGTGCAAGGTATCCACTTAATGACAACTTCAAGTTCCAGCAGTTCCAGTAAGGAAGTTTTATAACAACATTAAATCTGACATAAAAATGGATTATTGGCAGTTGCAGAGTTTTGGGGAAAAGGTTTGTTCTAGTTCTGAACAAAACAAATGGTTTACAATTTTTCTGGGAAATGAGGATTTGAACAAAAAATGTTGGTTTGGTTGGATGCATGGTTGGATTCGCTCTCAAAACTGTGCAGCATTTTAAAAATAGAATGAAATGTCACTTAGAAATTGAGATTATTTCAACTCAAAGTGTCAAAATGCTTCATTTTGAAATGCTTTGAGTTTTCTTCTAATAGAAATTCAGCATCATGCTATAAGGAAGTGACCAGCCTTGGGCTGGCGCACATCTGAGACAGCTAATTTTGAATCTTTAACTTAAAATCACTCGTCTGGGTGGAGGGGCGCGTGACCCATGACCAGCGACGTCTGAGGGAGGGCGAGCTGGCGCTGGGCACCAGGTAGGCTGCAAGGCAAATTAACTCGTTACACCACAGGCTCGTCAGCTTATTTTGCTCCCTTTGAACACCACAAAATTCCTACTTGTTAGTCACTATTTATTCAGTCGCACACAGATTCTTTCTTAAGCATTCGCATATTTTATGAAGTTAGAAAAGACTTTTAAGAAGAAAAAAAAAAACCCTGATGTTTTTAATGAGTTTAACAATAAACAGGCAGAGACTGAAGCGTGCATAGTCCTTGGGTCAAACCCGCACCGAATTTCCACTGGCCGCAGCACAGAGTAGCTTCAAGCCCACGCTTTCACTTCCAAATCACGCTGGGCTGATGAAAACAGAGTTTTTACTGATGCTTCACACATAAATGAGGAATTTTGGAGTGCTGGGGGTCACTCAGAGCTTGCTAACAGCTCATCGGCGTGTGCTGGGCGCTGCTTTGGTTTATTTTATGCCAAGGAACTCTTTTGTTTGATGTGTTCTGCTGGTGTCCAGCGCAGCACGGTGCAGAACTGGCAGCAGAAAACTTTCTTCACATGCCTTTACATTTAACTGAGGCAGCTTAATTGTGACTCAATGAAAGCACAAATCTGCAGCAGAGGCATCGCACCCACTCCGGGGAGAGGAGCTCGGATTGAAGAGCTGGCAGGGAAAGACCCTTATGCAAGGGCAGAAAGATCATTCAGAAAGAGTCATAAAACACACGACGAATCTTTAAATATTTATTAAAAACAAAGTTTGAATGTTAATTCCCCCTCACACATCACCCGTGAAAGAGATTCTAGAGATGAGGAAATGAAACCACAAAGCCGGTAAATGATTTGCCCGAGGCCTCAGCCATAAATCAGTCTCTGAACTTGAGATCAGCTCCTCCAGCTCTCTCCATCACCTCCCCTGACTGCGATAAGGCGAAGGGCCCAGCTGGTGCCCGCGTTCCCCTGAGTGCCACCCGGGAGTGAAGCTCATCGAGGTTTCAGCCCTGGGTTCTGCAGCGAGATGAACCCTGCAGCTACACAGGGAGCACCAGGGAGGGGCCGTGATCTCGTTACTTCTCCCAAATGTCATCATGCTGAGATGACACAACTTGCCTTCTCCAGCTTGTGAGTGTTTTCATGGCCTTATCAATGAAAACACACCTGAATTTAGTTTGGTATTCTGTGTAATGAGTTGAAAAAATGATTGGTGTCAGGAGTGTTGTGCTGAAAAAGAGCTTTTTAGTCTCTTTTTAGGGTCTTTCTGCTTTTGCCCAACTGTTTGGTGATTTCTAATTTGGGTGGCCCAAGTCCTACATGTGCAACCATGAGGCCACCAATGGTCCAGGAGACAAACCCAACCATCTTGATTCCCTTTTGCAAGTTGGTGGAGCCTTGGCCCCGGCCCCGCTGAGCACCCATGAGCAGCCTGGCTCCCCAAAACTGCCTGGGCTCCGGGGCTGGGTCACCATCCCCGCACCGTGCTGTGCCGCACGGCGCAGATGTGCCCGTGGAGCCTTGCGCCAGATATGCTTCCTCCCGGGAGACTCTCCAGATAACTAGCTTGTCTATTAAAAATTGTTTACCCCATGCTTAAAGCAGGATGCTTTCCTTATCTGCAAGCAGAGCGAATTCCCCTCCAGTGCCTCCGCGCCGTCGGTCCTGGCCGGCTCCCGACTCCTGAGCTTGCTCAGCGCTGGTGGGGGCTCTGCGTTATCTCCCGTCTGCAGCGCAGACAGACCCTGCCTGCAGCAGCCTCCGGGCTCTGCAATACCAAGACCAACGTCTTCAAAGACTGAAAATTACTCTGTAATTTGAATCTTTAACAACACATGGAAAAATCTACAGGAACTGGCCTGTATCATGTCTCCGAATGGCTTCATAAATATAACACTGAGGAATTTGGATACTCTCGTGTGTGTCCGTGATGGATGTTTGTATTCTAAGCAATGCATTTCCCTATCTCTCCAAAGCAGCTCAAATCCACCGTGCAGCATTTTTTCCTGTCCCTTCCTTACCTTCAACCCCCGTCACCATCGATTGCACCCGCAGCAGAGGGGAGGTTTAGCCGCCCTCACTGGGTCCCAAGCCAGAGGGCTCTGGTGGCTCCTCCTGGGCCACCGCTATTGTTGTCAAACCCCCATTCCCATCTGCCCGAGACACAGAAGCCACATGTAGAAAGTTCAGACACAAAAAAAAAAGCTCGATGGAATGTATTTATCTGAAAACAATAGTGTGTCTGGATGGAAAATCAGTGTTTTACACCAATCATGTGGTTGTTATTAATGTTTTCCAAAACACCCAGAGGTACCTTATGTGTTAAGTAAGAGCGGCCTGTACTATTTTGCTTAAAAAGCAAAATGTGCATCTCTGCACCTAAAAGTGCTCTTGCATTTCAGCCCTGTATTGACGCCCAGATGGCTGCCAGAGGAATTTCCCGTTCCCCCAAATCTGCCGTCACGGGGCTTGATTTCAGCCCAAGATGCTGCAGCAAATATTTATGGTTGCGTTTCAACTCTTCTTTTCCGTTCCCTTCCTCAAAGCAAGAGAGCGGCCTGGAAGCACGGATGGAGGCCGAGCCGGGGCCCTGGCAGCCCTGCGTGGGCTGAGGTGCCATCCCGGAGCCGGGCGCAGCCGTGGCAGTGCCGGGGAGGGCTGGGGGTACGATGGTCACAGGCAGTGCAGGGTGGTACGGTGGGCTCCACAGCTGGGTTTTACACCCTGTGATTTACCCAGGCAAAGGAGCTGCTGCAAGGAGGAATTAAAGGAGGAATTAAAGCGGCTCCGGCACCAAGGGCCGAGCTGGAGGGTTCATTTCCTCGGCTGCTGCAGCCCCAGAAACCCAAGATGCACCGATAGCCATTGAGCAAGGATTTCCATTTTTGGTGCGAGCTCAGACTTAAAATAGACAGTCTTGAGCGAGGAAGAAACTCTTGTTGACAGAACATAGGGAACATTCCTCCAGTGTACTTTCGCAAAGGACTATCTCTGCCTTTAATCTCCGCGCCGTTTCCTGCAGGTCTCCGGGCCCAGCTTCCCTCTCATTGTTAGTGGCGCTTTTGGAAATGACCTCAGGCAGTTCGCAGTGACTGGCGACCCACGGTCAGAATGACTAACCCAGTCTGTCTCCATCCCTTGGACATGTCCCATTGACTAAATAAATGACAGGCACTGACATGTGAATAGAAACAAAAACAGCCTGACAAGTGAAATCTTAACTCTTAGGAGCAAAGAAAGGGCTGGGCGGGCGTTCAGCGAGGGGAGTCGCTGCAAACAGTCCTGTCTGTGCTAAAAACACAGCGAGCCTCCCCGAGCTGCTCAGGACACATGCAGATTGGGTAGACAAACACCTCTAATATTCTTTTTAATTGTTTCAAATTGTTTTCTGAAGCTTTTTTATCTCAGCACATCTTTAATTAAAAGTGCGGCCGTGTGTTTATATGGGCCATTTGTGTGTCTGGGTTCAGCATGAATAATTCCACTGAAGGTTACAAGCGAGGGGTGAAGACGAGAGGGCCTGTCGCAGGATGGAGGCCCTATATCATACCCATAACAGTAGCCCTATAACTCGCCATAGGTGAGCCTATAGGTACTTCCCTGCTGTTCCCAATCCCACCTACTGCACGTAAACACCCGTGGGACAGGTGATCCTGATTCCCCTGAGCCCGCCAGCATCCCCTGAAGTCAGCTTTAGGGGGTACGTTAAGGGGGATGTAAGCTGTAAGGGCGATGTACGGCTTTATGCCTCTCCTAAAGGCGGCTGTGAGACTTCAGGGACTGAATTCCTCATCTGAGGCCCCGCTAACACATTTTGCTAAGCTCCCTCCAGCCCCCTAAGTGACACCAGAGTGGCAGGACATGCCGCGCCATCCCAGCGTGATCTATTTTTTTAGGGCCCAGACTAGTTGCCTTTGAAATCTAACAATAGTTTTACCAATAAGAATAGAATTAGTGTTAATAAGCTACATTTGTGGATTTTTTCGGTTGGAAAAATAGGAAAGTATTCTCTTTAATAGAATCAAAATATATTTTAAATGCTGTAATTACAATAATTAATAATGCTGCTTAGCAGTTATTAGCACTCGGCGCATTGTTAGGATGTCTGCATTAGCTAAGGTTTAATAATGAGGTTCGGATAAATCCAGAAGAAGAAAATAATGATATGGGGAGTGGTTGTAGCGCTGTGGTCTGATGGCTTCTTGCTTTAATGTAAGTAACAAATAATTCCCTCTGGCTCTCAGCATTTGTGGATAAGGCCATAAAAAAGGAGAAGGGAAAAAAAAAAAGGAGGAAACCTCAGCTAATAAAAATGCCACCCTTGCTTTACGACTCTGCGAGAAACGTTTGTTGTTTGGCTAATGACGATATTAATAACTCGTGTTGGGATGGTTGATGTCATTCTGTCGTCCTGAGCATCGAGAGCAGGAGGACGGTGGGCCCGCGTGAGGCAGCGTGCTGGTCCTCAGTGCGAGTGGGTCACTGTCACAACCGCTGGCCAGTGTCACAGTGAGGAGATACGAGAGCAGGGGTGGGCAGCAGCCCTTGGCTGGAGGTGGCTTCGGGTGGGCTTGGCAGCTGAGGCAGGAAAATTATGTCCTAACCTGGCTCGGGGGATTATTTTTTTTAATGCAACACAATTTATTATCTTTTCTCCTAAATGAGCCTTGTCTTTAGCTGCTGTTGACCAGGTGCTGTCCCCTACCACAGGGCTGGATGGAGCTCGATGAAGAGAGAGCGGGTCCCATGAGAAGTGGGACAAGAACTGCTGGGACTCGGTTCCCTCAGATGCAGCGCCCGAGCCCTCAGCCGAGCTCTTCTGCACTTGCACACACTCCTCCTCTCTCTCTCGTGGCTTTTTGGGTCTCGGTTCATCAAATCTGATCACGGTGCGTTAATCATTATTCACTCACTAGCTGAATAAAAAGAGGCTGACAGCTAAAAATCACTCACCTTATATAAAATTCGTTTTCTAGCAGACGTTGTCACCAGGTACCTGCTCCAGTCAGTGCTCCATCCTCTCGTTCTCATCCCAAACGATGCCGGGACAGCCCGATGGGCCATGGGGAGCCTTCTGCCCTTTCCAGACAGCAGGACAGTTCTGCATCCCTGTGACAGGTTGGCTCTAGCGCGGGCTGGACTTTGGGTAGGGTGGGCGAGCGCCAGCGTGCAGGGTCAGGCGGGGTGCTCAGGCATGGCCCCAGGTAATCGCCTGCGTAAGAAGGTAAATAAATGGTCTGGTTTTGGCTGGGACCTGTCCGCTGAAGGCGATAGGAGCTACGCCAGTTCACACCCTCCGGCGGCTTGGCTGCTAGAGACGGCTGGCACCAACATACCGGTGAGAGGGTTTGGTGTCATAAATGCACGCAGAACTACAGAAAACCCCAGTCGCGGCTCCAAAAGGATGATAAGGGATCTGCAGAGGAGGCCCGCACCTCTGGGCCTGCCTAGCTCTGTAGGTGTTTCATCCAGGCACAGCGGACGGGTTGGTGCCCACGTGCGGCCGTGCTGGGGGCTGCCCAACGGGGAGACGTGCTGCTGGCACCCAAGGGAAGAAGCTGCTGCTTCTGATCATCTCACAACAGCCTGAGATGTCAGAGCCAGCAGTTTCCTGGACAGAGACGGGTTCTCAGCACAGCTTAAGGTACAGTAGGACTGACCTTGCGGGGTGCCTGCTCAGAGAGGGGTTGTCTCACTCCATGGTTTGGCAATGGCACGGAGAAGATCCCCTGGAGACCCGACTGGCTTCCAACCACCATCTCCTTTGTCAGCAAAGTCTGCTCCGTGTGCTGGGGGTTTTAAGAAGCAACTGTGCTACTGCTGGGTCCAACTGTGTACTTCTGTGTCCTGGTGTGTAGTTAAGGATGATTTGCTCTCAGTAACACCCAGCAGTGCCAATGACTTTAGGGTCAGTTCCTTTCCTCCCTGGTCCTGCTTTCAATTTTCACATACTTCTGCATGAACAAGCCCTGGAGATCCTGCAGCCAGCTGCCAGCAGAGATACTCAAAATACAGTTTCAACACAAAAAGAGATGTCGTTTTGGTGCTTTAGCAATGCTTGCCTCTGGCTACCTTTGGTCCAGGCTCAAAACAGAGAAGAAAATATTCTCTTTTTCCCATAATGATTTGCATATCCCCATTTTGAGGTTGCAGTAAATTTTGGGAAGCATCAGACCAGTGTGTGCTGGTCCCATAGACATGTCCTGGGACTGGCTTTTGAAGCCTGCCTTTTTTTTTTTGCCCTTGCTGCATTCAGCCTCTCCAGCCAATGACTCAGTCACTATTTCTATTCTCTTCCCACTTCTGTTCCTGCTTCTCTAAAGTTTTGGTCAGTGGCAGCAGCTTTTGCTAATGTCCTGTGGCTGCTTCTCTCTGAGTTATTATTGGAGATGCCTACGAAATAACAGTGCTGCTCTTTAAGACACTACTGCACCACTGCAGAAAATATTTACCAAAGATGTGGTAAGCAGCTCTTTACTGGAGTGACTGGCGTCTGCTCTGAAGCGGACCAGACGCCAGTCGCTTCAGCAAAGAGCTGCTGCAACAGAACAAATTGCCCAGGGCAGCAGATCTTGGGCAGGGAGAAAAGCCAGCAGCCCAGTCTGTCTGTCTTTGTGTTTTCTAAGGGAGAAAAATTATCTTTTTACAAGCCTGCCCTAGTTGGCTCTGACCAGCTCTTCCCAGAAAATACCATCGTAAATAGAAGAGCAAACTATTGCATAAACGGACAGGTTGCCATTTATATCTGACCTTTCTCAGATCTGCTTTGATGGCTTTGTCAACCTATGCTTCCTTCTCGCCCAGCCCCACCACGTTTTTAGCTCCTGCTTCTAGGAGAGCACCACTGGACACAACCAACCTCAATTAAAATCCATTTTTGACATATATGCATGCTCCCTCGACTTTCTGGACCAGCCCCAAATAGAATAATCCTTTTTTTTTTTTTTTTAATCCTGCCCTCCCAGGGAACTTCCAGTTTTGTGTTTGCAAATTGTATGGGTAAATATGGATAGGGGTAGATATTTTTTTTTTAAAGATGCTGGGCTTGGCGTATTACGTGGTTTGTTGCTACATCAGCATGGTGGCAGCACGCAGTGCTGGACTGTTTTTCTTACTCAGATAGACCCTTTCCAGCTCAAAAATGACAATTCGCCAAAGCCAAGCCAAAAAAAAAGTACAGGGCAGTTTCAGAACGGGGTGTTATCTGCCTGGAAAAGGCTCCAGAAAGGCAGACTGTCTCCACAGGCTGCTGAATAAATGCTGATAAAAAGGACAAACTCCCGCGTGTTTGTTATGGGTGGTGTGGTTTTAGTTGTATCCTCGGGTGGACGCGGGCGGTTGTAATTCCCCTCCTATTTGAACAGAGCATCTGTTTTATGTGATATTCCTTGACTCCTGTAGCCAGACCAGGACAGGAGGAGTTTGATGGCTAGCCCTGCTGTTCTGCCTGCAACTGGGGAAGCAAAGAATGAGGCTGAGGTAGATGCTACGAGTTTCTGTGGACTTAGAAATCCCCAGACTGCTCATGCAGCTGGATGCCTGGACTCGGCATGTCCAGCTCTCTGCTGCTGGAGTGTCAGAGGCTGCACCATCCCTGGACCGGCTGAACGTGACTTTCCTCCCCACCCACTTCTCCATCCTGCACTGGTGCCTCCTTGTGCGAGTCCTGGGAGACGATCATGGTGCTTACAGTTCTGTGGGATCCATTGGAGGGTGGTCGCTCATAATTGGCCACGAGGTAGGGTGTGCTCCTGGAGAAAGCACTAGATTAAGGCTCAGCAGTCAACGTCTTCATCCTCTCCATTTTATGAGCCCATCAGTTCAAAAGGACATGATCGCTGTCAATGGCATCAGGAAAGACACTGAAAGGTTTGATGGCAGGTAGCTCTTCCCCTGGATCAGCAGCTTCCTTCCAGAACACAAAGCACAATGATGCCTGTTGTTCACTCCTGTGCCCCACTGGCGGTCAGGACATCCACGTCCTGCAGCCACCTAATGCATCTGTAAAGCGGAGGTAGGGCCACAAGATCCTGCTGCTTTGAGGAATTGTAGCTTTGCTTTCCAACCCCAAGAAGTCCTCAGAAATCCACGTTCGGAGGAGCAGTACCTAACCCCATCTGTCTTCTCTACAGATTCCTTTCTCTGTCGTGGAGGCTGGCATTAGGCTTGGATGAAGGTGTCCTTTCTGTCCTACAAAACCTGAGACACCAGTGCTTTCCTCGGGTTGCACCAGGACTTTACTGGGATGGCTTAAATTTGTTTTCCTACAAAATGAAAGCAGCAGCACCAGGAATAAACCTGTACTCATGGCCCTGGCCTGACTTGTGGTTCAATCCCAGTTTGTCCTGACCCAAACCAGGGCACTGAACCTCATACCCCCTATCTCAGATGGGTGCTCTCATCTCCGGGCTTAAAGTCAGACCCTTTGTCCCTGGATAACTTCTTAATTATTTATACAAATTGGCTTGGCTCCACCCAGAAGTAAATGGGGCTGCAATCACCCATAGAGCTGGGTCTTCTCCTGGGATGCGAGAGTCCGTGTCCCTGCTCCAAGCAAGGAGCCTCTCCTGGGGTTGGGACCACCATGGACGGGTGCTGTCACTTTCCAGTGAGGACCTGTTGGGAGATGATTTTATCTCTGTGGGCTTGACTAGAAATCCAGGCTTGAGCCCAGGCAACCTTTCCAAGCAGCACTTCGTGGAAACTGGTAGTTTGCTACCAAAAAAAAAAAGTTTTGGTTTTGCCAAACTGACTTTTTCTGACCCAAGAAAACACGTTGTCAAAAAAACTTCCCAACCACTCTGCTGGGAATGTGCTCTTTGCCATCAGTCCCCAAGGCTGGAGCACTGGGGTGTTGAAATGTTACTACAGCCCTGGAAACTGTGAGTCAGCTTGTCCCCACCCACAGCAGATACTCGTGGGAAGGGCCTTGAGAAGCCTGGAAACTCAGCAGCTTTTGCCTTGTGGAGTTTCCATTAACCCATTCACATTAATTTCAGGTCTGGTGAAATGCAGTATTTGGCAAATTTCTATGGGATTTTGTCCCTTTTTTTTCCCCTCATCCCCTTGCTGATTCTGATAAATTTGGGAGGATATTTAAGTTCAACTCACCCCTAAGCAATTCGGCTGCCGTGGCCCCGGTTCACCCCCTGAGCTCCGTGGGACAGGCTGGACCTGGGCAGCAGATGCAGCACCCACCACGGTGCCACGGGGATTTGGATGGGGTCACTGGACGGCCAAACGTTCATCCCACTTGGAGCAAAGGTGTCAGTGCAAATTCTGCCAGTGCAAACCCTCCCGGTTGTATCGCTGTGCTGGGGTATAAATGCATCGACTTGGGCGTCCTTTGGACATGGCACTTAGTGCCCTGGTCTAGTTGACATGGTGGTGTCAGGGCAATGGTTAGACTCGATGATCCCAGAGAGCTCTTCCAACCTCATTGATTCTGTGATCCCCTGGAAGGGAAGGGGGTCGTGCAGCGATGTCCCGGCTTCACCGGGAGAAGGCGTGTGGCCACCCTGCTCCCCACGGGGACACGGGCCCAGGGTGCGTGTGTGCCTGCCATCCCCCCAGCAGCCGGGCAGCCTCCATGCCCACTCCGGCGGTGGCCGCGGGGCATCGTCACACATGGCGGGGATGCCCTGAGAGGGTCGGGGCGCGGGTGTGATGCTGCCGTGTGCGTGCAGGTGCTGCGGTGGGACACGCAAACCCACCTTGGGGGCGCGGGGTCTGCAGGACACGTGCTGTGCTGCCCGAGGGTGAATCCACCGCGCTCCAGCTCAGCCCCGTTTTCCAGTGCACACGATTCAGAGTGGTCTGTGCAAACGGCTGACCTCGGGCTATCCTGGAGCCATCTGCAAACTGCATTTATTGCCGACTGGAAAACACGTGAAGGTAGCGAATCCCGGGTCTTAACTCAGTGCGTGGTGGTGCAAAACAACCCGTGCGCTCCCCTGACGCGTGCCCTCGCCCGTGTCCCAGGAGAGGTGGCCAAGGGCGGCTACAACTTGAGCCCAGAGGAGCTGGGATGGGCTTTGCCGTGGCCACCGAGGTGCCAGGGAGAGATCACATCCTCTGCGTGGAGGGTTTCAAGCTGCCGAGGTCTGCGAGCGTGGAGTCCAGCGGTTGTGAAATTCTCCATAAAGGAAAAACTTCAAATATTTTTGTTGTTTTGTTTTTTTTTTTTTTAACTTTGGATTTATCAAAACGCCTTGTTCTGATTTTAGCTTTTTCCATTTTGAAGACGGTCCAAGGTCCTATCACAGTGTGTTACCGCACAGAATAGAACATTTGCAAGAGTAAAATGAAAAGTCGGTTTGAACTGGAAAATCACGGCAATGTCATTAAAACAAATGAAACGGGACATTCTGATGTTGTCAAAACTTTTTTTTTTTTTCCTCTGGTTCCTTTCAAAATCAGCTTCCAGCAAAACCAGCCTGATTTTATGAGGCATTTTAGTTTTTGGCAGAGCCCCTCGCTCTGGCGCAGCGGTTTTGTCGTGATTTCTCTGTGCCCCCGTTCCCGGGGGGGTGAATCGGGGGGTGCAGTGTGTCCCCTCGGCATCGAGTCAACGGGGTCCCCGTCTCAACCCCATTTTCAAGGCATTAAAATAAACTACAAACTAATGTTAAAGCATTATTTAAATGGGAAATATTCATTTTGTGTTTGAATCTCTGCATCCTTCTCTTTGACTGGAAATGTTCTCCCGGGCAACTAGCGATAGGACAAGAGGACACAGCCTCAAGCTTCGCCAGGGGAGGGTCAGGTTGGACATTAGGAAGCATTTCTTCTCAGCAAGGGTCATTAGCCATTGGAAGGGGCTGCCCAGGGAGGTGGTGGAGTCACCATCTCTGGAGGGGTTTAAGAAAAGACTGGACATGGCACTTAGTGCCCTGGTCTAGTTGACATGGTGGTGTCAGGGCAATGGTTGGACTCGATGATCCCAGAGGGCTCTTCCAACCTGGTTGATTCTGTGATTCTGTATAGAATACTAGAGATTAAAAAAAACAGAAAATTACGAGATTATTTTCACTTACTGAAAGCCCGGAGCGCAGCAGTCCATACCTGCAGGTTTGGGCTCTGCCGATGTCTTCGTGCTGACCCCTCTCCCCCCACCCCGGCTGCAGTTTGGCTTTGGGAAGAGGTCGGTGATGGTGCCCTCCTGGCCACCCACGGTCCTCCTGGGCCCAAGAGGATTTGGCTTTATATAGCACCTGGGAGATGCGTGTCAGATAAGACTGGCAGGCTTTCAAAAGCTTCTCTCCAGCTTTTGTGCCAAGACCTATAGGATGTGTTCCAGAGCATCTCCCAGGAATGTTTGTTATTATGACAGGCCAAAAAAAAAAAGAGGGGAAAAAAAAGGCAGTGAAAGAGCACATTGCTGTTAATTACTAGAAATCCTTTAATAACCAACATTACTATAAATTATATGTGCATTATGACAAGTACAATCGAGTGCTCTGTTTTTCTTGCCCCGTGTTAGAGCACGGAACAATGTGCTCTTGTTGTAAGGGCCGGGACGGACGGCACTGCGGGTGAAATCGGGACGTCTCCATCGCATACCTGCGCCCGCGGAGATGGTCGGCCGCCCCGCGTCCCGTGAAGGCTCCATTGTTCTTAGTGCCATATTGCACCAACCATGATTATATAGCGTCGGACGAGCAGTAATACGTCGCTTGCTGAAATAATAACCTATCCTTAGCTTAAACAGTGCTATATTTAAGATTTATATATATTTAAATGTCGGTAATTGCACATTTGTGACATATTATAATTTGGATGACAGTTTGTAAATAAGATATTGGGAAGGAAAGCATCGGCTGCATTTAGGGAGGTAAATCTTGGGGTCATGGAGGACAAGTCCATCAATGTGGATTTTAAACAAGTGTTGGAACCTCTCTGGAGCAGCCTGGGGATGGGCAGGGATCTTGCCCGGGTCCGAGAGCCAGGAAATCATGATTTCTGCTTCCACATCTGAAGATGAATCTTTTTTGCAGCCCTTCCCTGCCATTTAACTGTAACACAAGTAACCCCAAAGTCAAAAGACCTGTTTACATATTGTGTTGGTGCAAACCTCAGTGGCACACAGGCATTGATTTTAAATGGAGTATTTTGGAATTCCTTATGTTAAGATGATGCAAATTAAGTTTGCCATAAAAAAAAATGGACTCACTTAACCAAGTGTATTTAAATTATGTTCTTGGGTGTATTAATGCAGGTTTAAGGAAACGTGGAGATAAGCCTTGAGTCACAGCACGAGCCACCCAAAGATGCCAAGAGGAAAATGATGAACGTTCGGTTCACCCACAGTTCGTTGGTTGAAATACTTTTATTGGTTTGTTTTCGGGGTTTTTCTTTCCTAACGGGTCAATCAATCGCCAAGATCTATTTGTGCTCATCAGCCAAGCTCCCCCGTGGGTTCTCAGGCCGCTCCTCCACAGAGCCCCGCCACGGGCCGCTCCCACCCGCAGGCTCCGTCACACCCAGCCCAGGCCCAGCGTGAGGGGACAGGCCCCGCGGTGCCGTGCGGGTGAGGGCGAGCGGAGCCCCGCGGGAGCGGGGCCCGGCCACGGTGCGCGGCTGATGTCCCCGTGACATCTCCGCGCGGGGGAGCGGCGCCACTGCGGGGGTCAGCAAGAAGAACCGCCATTTTAGGGGGTTTATTTTATAATTAGGGGGGGGGGTGTTTCCCATCCCCACACGCAGCTCCCCAGCGGCACCCTCCCGCCGCCGCCGTTCCCCCCCGAGGCCGAGTGGGGCAGGACGCGCCGCCGCACCGCCCCCACGGCGCCCCCCCCCGCTGCCGGCGCCCGCCCGCCCTTCCCCGCGGGGCCGCGGCCGGGGCACGCCGCCCCCCGCCGGCGGCCGCTCCCCGCCGCCCGGGGCCCCCGCAGGCGGCGGGCGCAGGGACCCGGCGCGGCGCGGCCCGCGGCGCCCGCGGAATGTCTTTCATTCACGGGCACGCCGCGCCGCGCGAGGAGGGGGTGTGGGCGGTGCCGGCGCGGCGTCCGAGCCAATAGGCGGCAGCGAGACGGCGCGTCACGCGGCGGCGGGCCAATGGGCGAGCGCCGGGCCTGAACTTTTGCCACGGCGGACAAGTTGATACATCGCGGGGGTGTGTCCCGCCGCGGCGGCTCCGGCGGGGGGGAGCGGCCTTAACCCCTGCGCCGCCGCCGCGCCGCCATGACCTACTTTCCCCCGGGGCGGCCGCGGCGGGGCGGCTCCCCCCCCCACCCTCCCGCCCACATCCTCGTCCCCGCCGCCCGCCCGCTGGAAGCGCGGGGTGATGGCGGGGGGGGGGGAAGGCGCCTCCCCGGAGCGGCGGGGCGGGCGGGGGCTCCCCCTCACCCCGCGGTTGTGGCGTGGGGGGGTGCACCGGGGCGCGTGTCCCTTTAAGACTTCGGAAACTTGAGCCGGTGTTTGCGCAACGCCCGGTGCCGCGCGGAGCCGCCAAAGTGTCTAGACTGGCACATGATGGGCGGCAGCCAATCGCGCCGCCGCTCGCGAGGGGCCCTGCGCGCGCGCCCCGGCCACACAAAAGCCAGCGAGGGGCGGGCGGGCGCGAGCGTGGAGGCGGCGGCGGCGGCCCCGGCAGCCGCGCGCAGGGCAGCGCGAGGAGCCGCGGGAGCGGAGCGCGGGGCGCCGCCGGCCGCGCCGCTGGGATACGTACAACGCACGTGCTGACACCGGCCTGGGCTCTGGGCGCTGCTGCGGGCTGTCTTCAGAAAGATTTTTTTTAATATTTTTTTACCTTTTTTATTTTTTTGCATTTTTAATTTTTTTTTTTATTTTTTTTTTTTACTATTTTTGGCCGAAAGGAATCGATATCTCCGAGCGCGGGGCGGCACCCCCGCGCCGGGGCACTCGCCCCCCGCTCCTCTCCCGCCTCGTACGGTGGAGCCGCCGAGGGGCGCAGCCCAGCGCTGCCCCGGGCTCTCCCCGGCCCCGTCCCGCCTGGCCCCGCGTTGGCAGCCGATGTAGGGCACGGCGCGGCGCGCCCGAACCCCAGCGCCGCCACGGGAGCGGCCCCGCACCGCCGCGGGCGTCGGCACAGCCCCCGCGGCGCCGTCTATGCCCGCGCCGCGCTCCCTCCCCGCCGCCTCCCCCATGGTGCGGCCCCGCCGCGGGCCGTCGGCGATTCGCTGGGCAGGGCCGCGGGGAAACAAGCCGCCGCGCCGGGCGCTCCGGGCAGCCCTGCGAGGGCGGCGGGTGTGAGATGAGATAAAGCCGGCGGCGGAGCGAGGAGCCCCGCGGAGGAGGGGCGCGGGGCGGGCGGCGGGGGGGGGGGGTGGCGGCGGAGAGCGACGCGACCCCCGGCCGCCGGCGTGTCGTATGTTCAGGTCCAAACGCTCAGGGCTGGTGCGGCGACTTTGGAGAAGCCGCGTCATTCCGGACAGGGACGGCGGAGATGGGAGCGCCAGGAGCGGCCACGACCTCGGAGCCACCGGTAGCTTCAAGATCCCGGAGAAAAACCCTTCGGCGGAGATCCGCGCGGTAGCGCGCAGCCTGCTGCGGGAGGCGGAGGAACGGCGCGGCGAGGCGGCGCCGCGCGGGGACCCCATGGCGGAGCGGCCCGCGGCCCGGCTCCGCGCGCCGCCGCGGCGGGAGGGCGCCGAGGGGGCGAGCCCGCGGCGGGCGCAGGAGAGCGACGGCCGGACGGTGACCTGCTGCCTCTTCAAGGAGCGGGAGACGGGCGGCCCCCAGCCCCCCGCCGCCGCCATCGTCGTCGCCCCCCCCAGCCCCGACGGCGGCTCCCCGGAGCGGCGGGGCCGGGAGGCGCGGTCGCGGCTGCTGCTGCTGGAGCAGGAGCTGAAGGCCGTCACCTACTCGCTGCTGAAGCGGCTGAAGGAGCGCTCGCTGGACAGCCTGCTGGAGGCGGTGGAGTCCCGCGGGGGCATGCCCAGCGGCTGCGTGCTGGTGGCCCGCACCGAGCTGCGCCTGGGGGGCCAAGCGGCGCCCCCCCACCTGCTCCTGGGCAAACTCTTCCGCTGGCCCGACCTGCAGCACCCCGCCGAGCTGAAGCCCCTTTGCGAGTGCCAGAGCTTCGGCGTCGCCGACGGACCCACCGTCTGCTGCAACCCCTACCACTTCAGCCGCCTCTGTGGGCCAGGTGAGGAGCGGGGGGGGGGGGTCGCGGTCTTCCCCCCACCAACACCACTGATTTGGGGGTTTGGGGCTTCTTCCTTGGCTTATTTGGACCCTCGTGGGATAGCCCGGGGATGCCCGGCCGGGATGCGCCTGGCCCGGGGTCTCCCTCCCCGAGCCGGCATTCCCCCCCCCCGCCCCGTCCCCAGCGGAGCGCGGTTCCCAGTTGTGCTTAAAAAGCCCTTTCCCCCCCTCCCGCGGAGGTCCCCCTGCTATGGAGGCGCGGAAGGGGCGATAATACGCGGTTTGCATACTGCTGGCGCCAGCCTGGCTCCTGGTTATCGGAGCGGCCGCGGAGCCGGGCAATTACCGCCGCCGGCTTAAAGCCGCAGGGCCCCGCCGGGCTCAGCGGGGCCGCGCCGGGCGGGGCTGCGGGGATGCCCCGGGAAGCGGGGGGAGCTGCGGTTCGGGCATTTCTCGGGCTTTTTATATTTATTTTTTATTTTTTTCCGTGGGCAGAGGGATCGTGGAGGACACCGACCTCCTGCTGACGGTCCCTTTCTTGGCAGAAGCTTTGATTTTTTTTTTTTTTTTTTTTAATATTTATTTTGCAATCCGGGATCCTGCCTCGCTTTGCATCACTTCTTTGAAAGAAACTTCTGTGCTGGGCGTGCTTCCCTCGAAGATCGCTAGAGGCTTGGAAGCAGTTTTTTTTTTCCTCCTTCAGTTGGAGTAGATGTGCATTTGTAGGAACGGTGCGTTTGTTTTAGAAGAAGGCGAAGTTTCCAGGTCGCTTTCTTGCAGCGGTCGTTGTTTTCCCAGCGGTGTGTGGCTACAAGCCCTGTGCAGGGAGGAGTAGAGAGAGCAGAGCTTTTATCGAGTGGCTCCTTGTCATTTTGATAGTAGGTGTTTGTGCCAGGGCCCCACCCGGGAGCCCGGGAAGGGCCTCGATGCCCTTTTCCACAAGTGTTTGCACAGAGACCAGCCGTGGTCGTGTTTGTCACCCAGTTTACTGTGGGGTGACGTAGCTGAGGGGTGTGAAAAACGCCTCAAAGGAGTCCCCTGTGGCAGCAGGTCTGGCTCCAGCGCAGGACCAGCCTGCTGTGTGTGGCGCAGGTCGGGCCGTTACATCCAGATTGGGATATTGGCACTATTATTTTTCATTTTGAGACTGTTGAGCGCCCTGTGAGAAGAGCATCTTGCTGCTGGGCAGCTTGCTGGGTTAGGGGAGATGAGGAACCTTTTCTTGGAAGCAATAAATGACCGCAGGCCATCCCAGAGCCATCACACAGGGGGTGCTGAGGTGGTTCTTAACGAGCTAACCCCAGCTGAGCTGCATTTGTTGGGCCGAGTGCCTTGCTTTTGGATCCCTGGGGATGCTGAGGAGCACACCTTTGTTTCAGTAGTCTGGGGTCACCATGGTGCCATTGGCTTCTCAGGACAATTCCTCACTGAAGTCAGTGTCTCTTCAGTGTCTGTGCCGTGATAGAGCCCAACCAGCTGCACATACATCAATTTTAGCAAGTTGTAATTCAAGCAGCACATCACTGCCATAATTCAGAAGGAAAAAAAACAGTGCACGAAGTTGATGGAGGGCCTCGGTCAGCCTTCGCATGGCCTTGACTCTTACGAGGACAGCAAGAGCCAGTTAGATGACCTGATTCAGCAGAGCACTTCGAAAGACTTGCTTAACTTTAAGGACATGACTGTGCTTGGGAGCTTTGCTGAGTGGAGGTCGGGCTGCTCAGGATCACGGGAGGCCTCTACCACTCGTGTGCCGAGGGCTTTGTTGGGATGGACCAACGTTGCTTTGGTGGCTCGTTGGCTGAAGCCAGCCTGGCCCCTGCTGTCAGGCTTCACGTGCCAGGAGAGGAGGGTCTTTTCATCACCAGACACCCTTTTTCAGTCCTTGTAATGTGTTTGGGGAGCTCTTGTTAAGTCTGTGTGTGTGTTTGAGCCATGGTTGGAGGGTCATCTCCCAATGCGGATGATGAAGGCGTCATTCTTTGGGAGCAACGTGCCGTTTTGTGTGCTTTGGGTCACGGGTGCCCAGGCCAGGGCGTGGGGTGGGGGTGTAGGGCAGAACTGCAGCATTTTCGGTAGTAAAGCCCACTTTGAAAGGTCAAGGTGGAGCCCGCATTTGTCAAAGAGTTGGCAAACTCTTGGTCTCAAGTTGTTTCCAAGTTGGGTGTTTATAACCTTGAAGGAGAAAGTGTGAGGGTTTCGCTGATAATCTGAACACAGCACTAACAGAGTTTTGTTTTTCCAGAGTCTCCGCCACCTCCCTACTCTCGGCTGTCTCCTAACGATGAGCAAAAGCCACTGGGTACGTGTTTTGTCTCTTTTGATCTCCCGGCAGCTCTTTCATGGCACGGTCCTGGTGTTGGTTCTAAGACATCCATCCCTACCTGGCGTGTCAGGCAAAAGCCAACAAGTCGGGATTTTATGGCTGCTCATTATTTCTGAGCAAGCATCAGCTGACAGGTTTTAAGTAGCAAATGGATGTCAGTTTATCATACCAAATTACCGTGTAGACACATGCATATTTTCCAAAATAATACGAAGCGCTATTTTTAATGAAGGCGTAATGAAAGGTTACCGTGCTCCGTGTTTTGTCTGCGTGGGTAATCTGCGGGATGACGGAGCGGAGGGGGAGCCGGAGCTCCTGGGTGCCATTTCCATACAGCCCTGGCTGCCAGTGCCGCGGTGGAACCGGCTATTACCCTTCCTCTGCTTATTAAAATGAGACGTAAACTCTTTGAAACGCGGCGCTGTATAATTTCTGAGTGGATTTTCACTTTTCCTGATGAATTATAAAAGGTTTTTTGAAACAGGTAGTGAAAGCAGCTTGGGTGGGTTGG
This sequence comes from Nyctibius grandis, assembly GCF_013368605.1. Taxonomy (NCBI): domain Eukaryota; kingdom Metazoa; phylum Chordata; class Aves; order Nyctibiiformes; family Nyctibiidae; genus Nyctibius; species Nyctibius grandis. Next base: position 25,368,864 of record NC_090668.1, read on the forward strand.
CTGGGCGTGAAGCGAAGGCTGCTGGAGACCACAGTGCACGTGGGTTTGGAGATGTTTTGACTTGGCATCGCTGCATCCTGAGCGTCCTTTCTTGCTCCAGTAAATGGGAAGCAAAGACGCAGGAGGGAAGGGAGGAATACCGTGCCCCTCCTGGGTTTCTTGCTGGGATCGGTGGAGCTGTGGCCATGTCGGGAGCGTGGGATTTCTGCCCTCATCCCATAATCAGTGGCTCTGATGTACAGAGGGGGTAATGACCCAGGCGAGCTGCTTTCGCTCGCAGGGGCAGGGAGGAGATAGGCGGGGTTTGCCAGGGCGATAGGAGCGGGGCAGCGTGCCTGCCCGTCGCACCCAGCCCCGGGGCACGGCGGGAGCTGCCCCGTGCCAAAGGTGAGTCCCTGCCCTGCCAGCCCGGGGAGCTGCCTGCGACCTGCCTGCAACGCATGGCAGGGACCGGCTCCTGCATCCCTGCAGCCACTCGGATGTCCCACCCAGCCCCTGACACGGCGCAGTGACCAGAGCGTCCTGCAAAGCAAAATTTGCTGGTCATTTTTTTTTTTTTTAAATTTTTTGTTAGGTATGGAGGAAAAAAAAAGGAGTTGTCCCTCCCCACGCTCCCCCTTCCAAGTTAATTCCCTTTAGAAACTGCTTGTGCTGCAGGGAGAGATGATAGTGGGTGACACGTGACTTTATTAAAACAACAGCCAGGGATTGAAATGTGCTTCACTGGCTTGTTTGATTGGAAAAATAATAGTTAATCTGTGAGCAAACAGTTGAGCACTTAATTAGAGGGGTGTAAGCAAGAGAGAATAACAAAGACTCTTAACTTGTTAAAACAAAGTTTCCTTCGCTTCAGCAAAGAGGAAGGAAGGAAGGAAGCAAGAATAAACAGCTTCAAGAATTTTAATGGTGATAATTAAGTATAGTAACTATGAATTGTTTAGAGGCTTAATGTAACTTTACCCAGTAAGCACCAAGTTCCTACTTGTTTGATCAACTTAACTGCAGTTATTTTTGTGGTCGAAACAATGCAGACTTTTCATTTGCATGGTAGAGGTACAACGTTAATCGTTGCTTTCTGGCCCGGTGGAGAGTTTCTCGTGGGGAGATGATGGGAAGCTGAAGAGCCACGGGTGCTCACGTAGTGCTTGCAAACACAGGAGGACTAAAAGCACTTTTTTTTTTTTTCTCCAGATCTATCAGATTCCACGTTGTCTTACACTGAAACAGAGGCTACAAACTCGCCCAACGTCACGCCCGGAGACTTCTCAGGTTGGCAGATGTTTGCGCCTTCCCGTACGCGTGGTGTGCGCCGGGGAGCTCGTGGCTGGGGCAGGAATGCAGGAGGAGATGGGGGGGTTGTGGTGCTGCTGCTCGTTTATGTTCTGGGTGTGAATAGAGGGGTAAGAAAGAGCAGCTGCTCGAGTTGATTCAGAGATGCTGTGTTCTGTGTGTTGCGATAAGATGCTGTTGGTGGGATGAGCCGGGTGGCCACGGGGCCGTGCGTGTCCCCCGTGGAAGCCGCCCAGAGCTCGCTGGAGCGCCGGGGTCGTGGGCTGGGCTCCGGGGTCGTGGGCTGGGCTCCCCGCCGTCACCGTTTCATGGCGGGAGTGCTGAGGCTGTTCCAGACGATGCTGCTTTGTGGTGGTTCTTGCCGAGTCCGTCTGGCTTGTGTTACCTGTCGGGTCCCGGCCCTGCAGTGCAAACCCTGCTTTCCCGAGCAGCGCTCCCAGCTACGATGCCATTGAAGCTCCTGAACAAAGCTCTGTTTAATTAGGTCCTGGTTTGTGCTCTGCCCCACCCCTGCAGCCTTTCATTCATTTAATGGTTCTCTGTAAGGCCCGGGGTGGTTTTACATGTAAGCAGGCGGGGAGTTGGGGCTTTCATCTGATGGCATTGGGCTCCAGCTACGGTGATGGTTTCATGTCTTCCCTATCAGGTGTCCTGTCCCAGGTTGGGGGCTGGCTGCATGGGGGGCAGGAGGGACCCGTCTGTAGGACCAGGTTTAATTTCTGTGTTAAGAAATGACCTGGTTAGTGGTCTGAGAGCTGATCAACACGGACAAACCTTCATCCTGGTGAGGTCCCATGTGCCTCGTTCAGCGATTGGAGTGGGCTTTGCGGTGGGGTGGGACTTGGGCACCTCGGTGCCGGGTTTGCTGAGCACATGGACGGGGTTTGCTGCTCTCTCTGGGGGATGCTGTAAGCCAACGGTGGTGGAGGGGACCCTCAGGGTAGCGGTCTGTTAGCTGTGGCTTTTCTTGTTCTTGGCCTTCACGACTCTATGGCTGGTTTGGTGAGACCTGCGGCTTCCTCGGGATGTTTAAGCTGATCCCAACTCCTCAGCGCTTTAAAGCACATTTAAACAGCACGGCCCTGCAGTGTCATGGCATGGTGGTGTGTTTCCCTGGGGGATTTTCCCTTCTCCTTCTCCTTTAAGGTTCTCCTGCCGCGGTGGGTTTTGCCGCGTGCCGGATCCGGCGTGCCGGCTCCCCTTGCTTTTGTTGTGCTGCCAAGTGTCCATAGCAGGGGAACAATTGATAGCCAGGAGTTGGATCGTTCAGGGTTGTGCTATAATAAATATGTGTTTGCAATTCCTAGCAAACATTCCTCGGGCTGGATGCGTGTCCATAAAGCTCCCCATACCCGTGGCTTTTGTTGTAACTTGATAATTGCCATGAATTGTAGCAGCCCAGTTTGAAAACCGGGGTTCCTGAGGATGTAATGGTTTAGCTTCTCTCACAGCTGAGTCCTTTATGGGACATTTGGTGGATTTTTCTGGAGTAGAAGAGAGATTTTAACTTTTACTTGAACAATATAATGATAACATGTGACCGAGATTGTACTGAAATCGGATACCTCCTCTCCCCCTGTGTAGTTTCCAATGGTGTAACTTTTAATAAGAGTCTGGGCTGTGTGATTTATTTTTCCCCAGTGCTCATGATTGCTGAAAGAGGATAAGAGCTTCACTGCAGTTAACCCATACTTGTCATCATGGGGAAGTAAAAGGAAAAAAAAACCACTTAGGCTCTAGTCTATCTGCCATATTTCAGTTTGTTTATTCTCCATTTCAACTTATTTAATGGGTTTGCTTGAAACGTAGGCCTGTGTAAAGGATACACAAAGCATGTGGTCTTCCCTGCCTTTTCTTGTGTGTACTGAAGGAGCTCAATGGGCGTTTAACTCTCGTTCCAAAAATAAGTACATTTTGGATCTAGCATCAAGCCACTACTATTTACTGCTACAGCTTTGATCATCAAAAAGGCTTTTCCTACTAAAACCACAAAATTCAATTTTGGATAACAAAGAGAACCATTCTTCTACTGTTATTCGTTTACTTGATGAACTTCTAAGCAGAGTTTTAGCATGAAGTCAAAAGATCGTCTCTGTCATAAGTATCAATTTACAAAAAACCCCTCTCTTTTTGAAGTAGACCTTTTCATGGCTATAATACTGCTCTTAAAAATAGGAAAAAATCTTCAATGAACTAGCAGGCTCGCTATAAAATGTGGAGTGACAGTTAATGTGAACTGGAAGCACAAGTTGTGAGTAATTGTGTGGATGCGACCTTCGGTGTCACGAGCTGGATCGAAGGATGAAACCCCAGAGTCCTCTTCAGCTAAGGTTCAAAGTGTTTGGGTCATGAGATAAAGCTGTCTGTCCAAGGATCGGTGTCCCACCACGGCGTTCCCCCAGAGAGCAGGTTTTGGGAGCACGTGTGGTTGGGTTGGGGATGCTCCTGATTTCTGAGTGAGGCACGATGGCTTGGGAAGATCTAGGTTGGTGGGAAAAGGCACTTGGAGGTGTTTGATCCCAAAGTTTCCATCCTCAGAGCTCAAGCAGTGAGCTTCAGGCTTGTGGGAGTGTGAAAAGAGGCTACGTCTTCTCCTCATTAGGTTTGTTTCTGCAGCTGTGTGTGCCTGGGGAGTGGAGGTGAACAAAACCTGCTGTTTTGGGAGTTGTATTTTGAGCCCAGGTGTTCCCCTGGCCGGGCTTGTGCCCGTCCCCTGGGTGTTGGCAGAGCCTTGGCCGGTGTCAGCGTCCCTGCGGCTTCCCTGGCCAGAGCTGGGGAAATACCAGGGAAAGGGCAAAATCCAGCGAGGCAGAAACAAAAGCTCAGCCCCGTGACTCATAATTAGTGGAAGATTTGTAGTAATTTTTTTTTTCCCTTCCCCTCAGACTTGGCTCCTCTACCACATGCCAAGAAGCTGCTGTACCCGTTAGACTTGCCAGGCTTGTAGAGGGCTGCGCCGCCGCTGCGGGAGCTGGTTCAGTACGGTGGGGACGTGCTGGAGCAGATGTTGTGGGCCACGGGCTTTGAGATTCCCTGCCTTCCCCTGAATCCCACAGCGCTATCCCTCGCCTTCTCTGGGAAGGACCCTCTCTTAAAGACCATGAAATAGTCCCGCTCCTCGGCACTCCCCTTGTACAGCGCTCTGCGTTGGGTCTGTCTGTCTTGCTAAAAAAGCCACGTGAATTCCTATGAGTAGTGACCAGAGTTCTCCTTAGTGGTGGCATTAAGTTCTGGAGGTCCTGAGGACTGTGCAGGAGGGGAAGGGTTGAGCATCAAGTAGGAGGGTAAAAGGTGGTGGTGCTCCTTGGGAGACTCCCGTAGGTCTCCATGCGGACTGGACCATTGCTCATGGCCGCTGCAGGTCTGGAGTAGCTTGTCCATCCTCTAGAGAGTGCAGAAATGATGGGGCATCGGTTTTCTTTGGAGCAATGACAAATAAGGGTGAGTAATAACGAGTAAAGTGAGAACGGGCTGCCCAGGGAGGTGGTGGAGTCACCACCTCTGGAGGTGTTTAAGAAAAGACTGGACATGGCCCTTAGTGCCATGGTCTGGTTGCCATGGTGGTGTCAGGGCAATGGTTGGACTCGATGATCCCAGAGGGCTCTTCCAACCGAATTGATTGATAATTAGCTGTAGGAGCAGATGGGTAGGGATGGGTGCAGCTCACCGCTGCCTCCAGGAAAGTCTCTGGCCACCATGCAGAGGTCCTGCATGGGCTGAGTGTCTCCATTGAAGATACTTAAGGAAGACTATGCCCTGTGCAATTCCCTGCAGCACTCAGTGCCAAGCTGTTACGATAGCTACGTTTCCTCAAAATGAGCCACTCGTCACCAGAGCCTGTCTCATGTGTCCCTACATGCCCGCTTGTTACTCCTCGTTTAATTGGGAGTCATACCAGCGTTTGCCCGGAAAGTTCCATTGTTCGTATGGAAATGCCTTTGTGAAGTGATGCTGCCCGCGAGGCTCGAGCCCTGTGTGTGGCAGGGTTTTCTGGAGGGAAAGGGCTCCTTGCTGAGCGTGGCTGTCCGTGTCCACCCCGCCTGCTGCACGTCGAAGGACCGCATCCTGCACCCGATCCTCCTGCCATGGACCGGCCAAGCCGGTGCCCAGAGTTAGGGGATGCTCAGCACCAGGTGGAGCTTGGTGCTGGGCAACGCACCCGAGCAGAGAGAAGAGGAGAAATAAGTGCTACCAGGGGAGAAGTGAGAGCTGGGAACGGGAGAAGGGCAGGAGGGGAGTGGGGTTTGCACCAGCAGCAAAAGGCTTTGCAGGAGGCCAGGGTAGATGCTGCTTTAGATTTTTCCAAAAATACTATTTTTTATAGACTTTTAAATCAATTCATTTCCTCTGTGCTAAAACTCCTCAAAGAGTTTCAGCTCTGGCGGACCCATTTGTAGCTGGGAATGTGCATCCGAAAGAAGAAGTTGTGAGTTGGTGGTTTGTTGGAGGAGTGATTAATTCCTCTCCGCACTCCGGAGTGGTGGGGAGCCGTACCTGAAAGGGTCCAAGCCTAGAAGATGATGGGCTCCATGTAGAGACAGGGTCTGCTCAGTGACTTACTCTGTGTTGTCCCCTCTGAAGTTCACGGAGGATAATTGTGAATTAACAGAGAGAGAAGAAACAAAGAGAGACTGAATGGGCTGGAGCTTATTTAAATTATTTTGGATTTTCTTCCAGGCTTGGGAAGGTGGAGAGGTTGCTTGTGGGGCGGTGGTGGGACTGGGGGGTGTTGGATTTTAAAATCCACTGAATGGAGAAAGTGAAAGTCTCTCTTCCTCTCCCCCCAGAAATAACAGACTGCAAGGATTTATGCTAACAAGGAAATTTATGAAGATCCTGTGTGTTAGGAGCAGGGGGAAAAAAAAAAAAAAGCCTGTAAATATGTGAGGCGGATATGTGTGGGAACTGGGCAAACATTGCCCTTCCCAGGCTGGGGGAGAGGTTGTGAAATTACCTGTTAATAGGAAAAAAAAAAAAAAAAAAGATATTTTTCTCACTAATAGGGCAGCAATTTCTTCTGGGGGTGAAATGTTTTTGCAACTTTCTGATGGTTGCCGCTGGCTTTGGTGCATCTCGGTGCCGGGCTCCCACCGCAGCCCCGGGCGCGGGTGCCAGCTCGGGGTGGCAGCGCCGTGGGCTGGGGGCTGCAGGGTGGGTCTGACCCAGCAGCACCGTGGAGCCTTTTTGTCCTTTTTTCCCCCATCCTATTGCAGAAACATAAATCCATTTAAAAAAAAGAAAAAAAAGCAGAGAGTATCTGTGCATCCAGTTTAATCACAGACAGATGTTTATTTGGGCCAGTAATGGTTTTGGTTTCCTTTTTCTTTCACATTTAACTTTAAGCTCGCTGGCATGCCTTACTCTGCGCAGTCTATAACAATCAGGGTTTGGCTAAAAACTTCTCGTGTCGGAGGAGCGCGCGCGTTGCCAAGAGCTACTTCTTTGATGCAAAAAAGTACATCCTGGAGGTGCTTTGTCAGATGTTTTTATATTAAACATTTTCCCTCCATAGTTTCAGTTTGCCAACGGGAAATAAAGTGCATCTATTTTCCAATGTGCTTCAGAGAGGAATTCTGTGCTCGGTGTGAAGGTTTTCCCCACGTGACCGTGGATGGCCGTGAACGTTGGAGTCCCCATCAGAGCGTGTGACCACGCAGCAGCATCCTTCCCGATGGTTGGGAGAACTTCAAGACCATAACTTGCCTTTGCTTTGGGTTTGTTCATGTGCAGCTTCTGGCCCTGCCTGGGGTTGACATCAAAGGCAACGTTGCAAGCTACAGAGTGAATCACGGAATTAATCCCTGAAAGGGAAGGTAGGGAAGGTCTTGGAGACGGTGTCCCCAGGCTTTCAGCGCCTGTCCCTTTCCGAGAGACGCAGATGTGATGTTTCATTCTACAACAAATGTCTGGATTGATGATAAATCTGCCGGAGCCTGTAGATTTACACGAGGGCTGCGGGTTTTTTTTGCATTATGTTTGTGCTTGCCGTGGTGGTGGCTCAGGTGGCAGCTCCTGGAGTTCAAACACTTTTTGTCTTTGGAGCAGAAGAAGAAGGGAAGCAGTTGTTGATCCTGCAGCCAGGTGGGCTTCTTGTTGTGTCCAGAACCTGTTGATGGCAGTGCCTTGTCCACGAGCAATGTAACACAGCAGAGAATTTTCCGCTTGGGTTGTTAATGTGCAGCTGAAGATGTTGCCCAGATCATTGAGACTGAGCAAACACACGGTTATTTACCAATTGAAGAAAGAGCACCTTACGTCAAGGCTGGGGAAGATACTCCCTGCGCACAGTTGCTTCTTCATTAAAACCCTGCAGGGGAACTCATGTTGGGCCACCAAACCCAACAGCTGTAGCGTTGAGGTCTTCAGGAGCTTGCTCTTGTAGAGCTCGTGGATGACCACGCTTTGGTGACAGTACACCTTCGTGTTGCCACCTGTACCCAGTGTCCCATTTGGAGAAGCAGGAGAAGTGCCAGTGACCCCATCCACGCAGAGGAGAAGTGCCAGTGACCCCATCCACGCAGAGGAGAAGTGCCAGTGACCCCATCCACGCAGAGCATGGGCCTCTGGAAGAAGGATGACATTTTGGCAGTGGCCATGCGGCTGTAGAAGGGTTTCTAAAGCAGGTGACACCTGTTTGTAAAAAACATCCTACGGGTTTTGAGCTCGCAATGCAAACCTTTGGTCTTGAAATTAATTCGGAGCTGAGCCAGGGTAGTAATGTGGGGAGGGGAAATTAATTTTGTGAAGGGTGAGGGACCACTGAGGAACTTACTGTAGATGGGAAAAGAGATGGTTTGTGCTGAAGGTCTCCTGAGGAGGGAAATAAAGGTTGTTCTGAGGCTTTGCGTCCTGCGCAGTGAGAGAGCATCATCACCAGCCTCCAAAAATAACTGTCTTCCAGGAGGGAAGGTATCTTCTGGACTAGGAGATGGAGAAATGTCCCTTTGTTGTTAGCTGTACAAATGCTTTGCGAGAGCAATGCTGTTCTCCAGCGCATTGATGGTGCTGAGAGGGGAGGACGGGAAGGAGGTCCCTGCGTTCAGCTGGGGCTCCTGTGTCCCAAGGACCTGCCTGCCTTGAGGAGCATCGTTAGTTGAGACAGCTCCGGTGACGTTCTTCATCTGAACTGATGGAACAGTGATGGACTCCCATCTTCCCATGTGTCTTTACCTGCGATGGAGCAGCTGTTGCAGAACTTTGAATCAAGCCAAAATCTCCCCTGTAACCATCTTGCATTGCTTCACGTGCAGAACATCTTTCCTCTTCAATTATTATGACAGCTGATACTACTGCTTCAACCCTCCAACAGAGACAGCGCTTAGAAAAATGTGGACAATCAGAGCTGCCTCTAGTCCAGAAGAAGCAGGGGAAAAAAGCAAAACCAGCTGCCAAAGCCTTAGGGTCATCTGTCTGGAGTACCACAGGGTGCTTGGTGCACAAGGGGTTGGAAGAAGGTTGGTCTTATCAATATTTGGCCCCGTGCCTAATGCAGGGCTTAAAGCTGCTTTGCAGATGATACCTCTGCGTTGGTGCGTGTGGATGCAGCTCCCCGGCTCTGAAGGAGATTTCCCATGATGGAGGCAGGCAGGAGGATGCCCTGCAATGAATGTACCGTGGGCAGTAGTTCGTTGTGGGCAATACACTGAATTTCTCAGTATGTTTCTGCAGAGAAGGGGAGAGAGTTGCCCTTTCTCTCCCTCCCTTTACCTGGAGCTGGGATGGCTTTTCGCAGCTAGCCGGGGTGTTTTCAGCCTAGAAGTTCTTGGAGTAAGTACAACACCCAGATAAAATATGTTTTTGTCTGTGGTTCATTGAGTAGTTATGATGTTTGGCCTTGAATCACAGAATAATCACATCCCTCACTTCTCCAAGCACCTAAGCATCACTCTTTAAAAAAGAAACATCAGGAAGTAAGCAAGTTACTTAAAAGTAAATTAGTTTAATCTTTGTAGCCAAAACATTACATTCTTGCACCCTATTAGGAGCTGGATATGGCTTTCTAGGTAGTAAAAGTTCTTTTGATGTAACTCCGGTTGTGTCTTTTAAACAGTGCATATCTGATGGTACGTCTTTGTTTGAACTTTTACTTTTTCTCTGTGCCTGTGTTTTGCTTTTTAAACAGATTTGCTGAATACTGGACATAGTGTATTTATGACCTTTGAAAATGGTGAATGTTTTGAAGGAGGAATTTTGGCTTCTTATAGGGACCTGTAGAGAGAGGCTTGTATTCACAGTTACAGTAATAGATTATTTTTTTGTGGCACTTTGATGAGTGAGAGGTGTTTATAGGCTTGATTCATAACTGAGTTACTAAGGTTTTCCACGGAAATAACTTATTAAATCTGTGGCGCTCACCGAAACGATTGAAGTCTGTAGATTCGCTGTTCATCAAAGGCACCTCCTTTCCTGGACTCCAATACCTAACTCAGCATTTTACCTCTGGAGGATGCTCAGACCCGAAAGGGCCGTGCGGTGTGGGAGCTCGAGACGTGTTTTAGTAAGAAATTAAAAAAAATACCCTAAGACAAACTGGGAAGGAGAAGGAAGGGAAAAAAAAAACCCTTCAGGAAAAACATCCCCCGGCGTTCAGAGCTGCTGATGGTTAAACCTGGTTTTCTGGAACACTGCTTGTTTGTGTGGATTTTACTTTGCTGCTCGACAGCTGAAAAGTACATCCCTTTACTGCTGCTGGCCGGGCTGCCGCAGGCTTTGAAGTGCCTCGAGCCCCTGGAACCGCAGGTTCGATTTACTGGCAAAGGAGACTCGGCTCTTTGTCCTTCCAAAGTGCTGGGGATCAGAGGGGATTAGGCACTGCGATTCCCGGCCCCGCCGAGCGCTGCCGTGGGTCCTGCCATGCCGTAGGCTCCAGGAGGGAGGAGAGGAGCCTGCGGCCTCCCCGTCCTGCACGGGAATCGTGTAGTTCAGCAAAGCAACGCCAGCGCGGCGGGGAGCGAGGATGAGGAGGGATGGCGGCTCATCGAGGTCCCACCTTGCTCACAGGGCACTGTGTTTGGATGGTGCCTGTCCCAGCAGCAGGCTGTACTTGCTCTCCCTCCTGTTTTAAACCTTTCTCTTGGTTGATTTCCCCCAGAAAGTGGGCGTTTAGCCTGGAAAAAAGCATTTCTGTGGGGTCTGAGCACTCGGAGAGGGGAGGTTGAGGAGAAGCGACCAAGCTGGTGAAGGGTCTGGAGGGTCTGACCTACGAGGAACGGCTGAGGGAGCTGGGGGTGTTTAGCCTGGAGAAGAGGAGGCTCAGAGGTGACCTTAGTGCAGTCTACAACTACCTGGAGGGAGCTTGTAGCGGAGTGGGAGTCGGCCTCTTCTCCCAGGCAACAAGCGCTAGGACAAGAGGACACAGCCTCAAGCTTTGCCAGGGGAGGTTCAGGTTGGACATTAGGAAGCATTTCTTCTCAGCAAGGGTCATTAGCCATTGGAAGGGGCTGCCCAGGGAGGTGGTGGAGTCACCATCTCTGGAGGGGTTTAAGAAAAGCCTGGACATGGCCCTTAGTGCCATGGTCTAGTTGACATGGTGGTGTTAGGGCAATGGTTGGACTCGATGATCCCAGAGGGCTCTTCCAAGCTCATTGATTCTGTGATTCTGTGAAGTTGTGCAATGCACCACCAGTGCTGAGGTCTGGGCTTCGGACGCTGGGAACTGTTGAATTCCTGTTTGGGTTTTTTTTTTTCCGTAAGAACAAAAACGTTTCGCATGAAAAGGCCTGTCTTGGCTGACGTCTTCCAGCGTTGCTGAACGCTGACTTGTAATGGCCTTTGCAGCTCCTGGGGCTGGAGCAGGGATTAAAGGTTCTCCAGCGTTGAAGCGCTGGAGCCTGTGGCTGTCCCGCTACCCCCTTCCCAGAGGTGCTTTTCTGTTGGTGAGAAGCTGAACATCACTTTGGTATGTCATCCTGGGCTTTGGTTATGGGAAAATACCAGCAGCATCAGAGGCTATAAATGCAATTAAAACCAAAGCCCCGTTTCTGCCCGAGCATCTCCTTCATCAGCCTTTTTTCAGCCGTTTCAGGGCAAGTGGCTCATGTTGTTCAACCACCCCTTGCTGGTGCGCAGGGCCCCGGGGTTGAGCCGTGCTCAACGGGGATGCAGACTCTGGCTGGGGACAGGCTGCGGTGCTTCTCTGTGCACTCAGCATCTTGCATTTCAGGTTATAAAAGCCCGTGTACAAAACTGCCAAAAAGTCAAATTCCCAGCAGTGCAAGAGAGAGGGATCAGTGGAGAATTTGCTTTTTTCTCCGCAGCAGTTTTCTGTTCCTGGGAGAACAGAAGGCCTTTCCTGATGGTACCAGGGCCCCTTGCAGCGGAGCCCGCGTGGTCCTGCCCCGCAGCATCCCCCAGCCCTCCCTGTCCCTCTCCAAGCACGGTTCCCAGAGCAAACCCTGGACAAAGCCCTCCTGCCCTCCCCAAATGGCAATTCATGGCAGTGCCCTCGTGTCACATTTGCTTTCCCAGCTGGACGCTGACGCTCAGCTGGACCCGCTGCAGCTCGGCTGTCTCCCTGCCTGGGCTTTGAAGAGCTGTGCTGGTTGCTGCCCTCCCCTTCCTTTGCATGTGGGTTTTATGGGTTTGGAGATGTTCCTCCTCAGTGCTCTGTAGTGGCTGAGGAGGATCAGGCTGCCCTTTCCTCCCCTTGGCTGTGCTTTGGAGGCTGGAGGAGGCGTTGGAGGCTTCATCCCGCTGCAGGGGCATCTCTTGATGCAAGGAGGCCCACGCCGGCGATACCTGGGCAGGACTTCTCACAGCAGCAGCAGCAGTGCGGAAGGGTTTGAGACACGACCGTGTCAGTTTTATCTACATATTCCATTAGCAGGAGCAAACTTGCCAGCAGAAAGGCTATTTTTCAGGTCTTTCCATTTATTAAGGTCTCATTTGCTAAGATTTTTCCGTTCGAGGAGCCAAAGCATGTTAAAGACTTTTTAAAAAAAAATGCTAGCTTCTTTATGCTTTCACACAGTGATGGAAACCACTGTTGTCTGTGCAATAAAGCAAAAAAGCACTGACTGAAGGGTTTGCAAAAAAGCCCCCTAGATGCCTGCATGGAGGTGTAGCACTTGTGTGTCTGTTTGGTGCGTGATGATAACGCTGTGTTGCCTTTAGATTTATTCCACCTGTCTCCAGAGGGATGGATGTGCTGTTCAGAGCACATCGCTTTTCTTTCCTTTACTTCCTATTTTTTTTCCCCCCTTCTGGCTGTTACAAAGCGTGGCCTATTCTGGGGGCGAGCGCCTGGCGCTGCGCTCAGACAACGCTCCGTTTGTGAGATCCCGCGCCGGCAAAATGCAAGTTTGTCCACTTGGAAGAATGAGGCAGTTGATTCGTCTCCCCCCACGGAAGGGCTGTGGGGTCTCGGAGCATCCCTGCCTGCCCCGTCCTGGGAAGGCAAACAGGGATTGCAGTGGCTGGGAACTCCCCTGGCTCTGCTTTCCCTCGCTTCTGAATAAAGTACGTTGTGTCGCTGGTCCCCAGCGATGCCTTTGGGAGCATCGTAGCATCTTCCGCCGAGCTCTGTAGCACACACAGTCACTGTGCCCTGAACTCTTCCTGTGCCTTTTACATTTGCTGCTCTTTGAGCCCTAAAGTGTATGTGAAAATGAGCTACATGTATTTCTTTTTTTTCCCCCGTTCTTAAGATCCAGAGAAGCCATGGCATAACCCCACCTTTTGCAAAAAGGGAGCTGTGGAATTGCACTGCGTAGCCCCTTGCCTTGTGCTCAGTGCTGCGGGCTTCTTTAGGGTCCAGCGCCTGGAAAGGGGAAACAAAAGTGTAGGGAAAGGCCTTGATGCTAATTAAGTCTAAGCAATAAGCAAAGCATATGGGAGGTGCTGTACTAAAGTGTTACAGACACTTTGAAACATCACATAGACATAAATGATGCTGCGGAGGCGACGCTGCGTGGGCTTGTAGCCGTAGCATCCTCCTCCTGGCCTTGACTGGGCTAATGGTGTTCTTGGCTCATGGCCCAGGGCCCCTCTCGGTGCTGAGTGCGTGTGTTGTGTTGTGCAGTCGCCGTGTTGGGGTTTTTGATGGAGTAAAGCTGTTGTGGCCCTTCTGGTGTTTGCAGGGTGTATCACTCCGGCTGTCCTTGCCCATCCGAAAAGAGGAGCTCTCGTCCATGCAGGCGTTGGGATCAGTGAGCAAAGCTGTGCCGAGTCTCGCAGCTAAGAGTCGCTGGTACTTACAGAAAGCTCAGGCTCCAAGGTTAGATCTGGTTGGTTTTGTCTAGTGGAACAACTTGGTGCATCCAGCTGTGGAGAGCAGATGTGAAAATGGGGAGTTTAATGTCTCGGACCCAAACCGTCCCTATAAACTGTGTGTCTGCAGCTGCCATTGGAGTCTGGAGCTGTTTCTGGGGCTGATAATGGTAAAACTGAATCCATGAGGTTTTGATTTTGGCCTATTCAAAACTATAGAACTCTTTCTGATAAGATTTTATGAAGCTCTGAAAACAAGAAGCCGTCGTTTTGAGGGGAACATAGGCGCCTGTGCCAGGGTGCCAGGAGCAGCCCTTCGTGGGGAGGCCAGGGCTTGTTTTTCCCCAAGTGTCTCAGGAATTGCTTTCTGAGATCTGCAAAAAACCCAACCGAACAAAAAAAAACCCAACAAAACTTTATGAATCAACCGGGAAGCCAGTAAAAATTAGTAGTAACAAGCTCATTTCAATAGAAATGGGTTTGCTGCTCTGCCGGCTGCCAACCATTTATGAGACTGGCTGGGTGCCGGCGAGCAGGGTCCAGCATGCTGCATCCTTCCACCCTCCTGCTGCTGGAAATAATTTGTGACTTAAAAAAAATAAATAACACTATTGTGGAGCTTGGTTTATGGTTGGGGCCTGAATTGGGCAAGGGTGACAGCTCTAGCTAGCTCCGGAGCTTGCAAAACTGGGTTGGGGGCTTTCTCCTCCATTTCAGGTGGGTTTCTGCAGGGTTTCCACGGTGCAGGTGAGGATGCTGGATGAGTGTTGCATCCATGGCACGTTCAGTTCACTCGCTGGATCCAACGCGAGGGGAAGAGCTGGGTCGGGGTGGCTGTGCCGGTGCAGGGGTGTTGCCGGGAGCGTTGGGTGCTGTTAGGTGCTGCGTGTTGAGTAGCTCAACAGCACTTGGCAAAAGCCTTAACCTGGGGCTTTGACGTTGGTGCCGCAGACACGTCTGCTCGTGTCGTGTTTTCTGCCCTTTTCGTTCAGTTTTCCTATGGGGAGCATGGGGAAATGTCACGTGCAAGGAAGCGAATGGGTCAGTCAGTCCAAATTGCAGCTATAACTAGTTAACTCGTTGACCTGCTGCAGTCTGTAACCATCAATAGCAACTGATTAATGTGGTATGAATGAGCCTATCAGATCCCTGTGGTGGGACGGCCATCGTGCATCAGTATCGGCCAGCACAGAGCTGTGGCCTCGGGGCACGTGGCTTTTCCTACAGGCCAACGTGAAGTGGTTTGGGCAGCCCCTGGGGACACCAGGCCACAGAGCTGCTCTGATTCTGGGTCCCCGTCACAGGATGGCACTGGTGTGGCTCTTACTCCATCACTCGGTCCCCATCCTCCTAGTTCAGCCAAAGCCGTCAATGTGGTGTCAGCTCTTGTCCTCATGGGATGGGGTGATCCTGGCACGAGGGGTGGGCAAGAGGAGACTATCGGGCCGTTTCATGTCCCTCAATGAGCTGGTGATACACCATGTGCTTTGCTTCCTGAGCCCGTGTCTCTGGTGGGGACATCCCAGCCCCACCAAAGCCCCAAGTTGTTTCCCAGTGAGGCAGGTGATGGCTTGGTCAGAGGACCAGACCCCAGAACAAGCCCTTTTCTCATTTGACCTGTCTTTAAGTATCGCGGGAGGTTCCCAGCGTGGGAATCCATCCGACTTTTCCATTTGCACTGAGCTTTATTTCAACGCTTGCACGGAGGGATGGTCTGTGCTGGAAGCTGGTGTCCGTGCCACCCGTTGGCAAAGCCTCTGTCCATCGCTGGAGGCGAGCAGGCATCTGTCAGAAGCCGTGCCGAGTGTTGGGATGGCCCTTGGTCTGCAGGCAGCCGTGTCGTACCACGGCCACCCCATCCCGTCGGGGCGAGCACTGAGGGGGGTGGCCGTTTGCACCCCGTTTGCAGCGCATCGCATCTGTCTTAGCCCAGCTGATTTATACCCGACCTCAAAGGATTTACAGCTGTTTCCTGGAAAAAGGGAGCGAACCAGTGTCTGGGGTGCCACAGGACACTCGCGTGTGACTGTGGAAACTTCTACTCCAGAGGAGAACAAGGAAATTCCTTTGCGAGTACAAAGTAAGGTAAAGATCCTATGCGCGTGGTGAGTTGCTCTTCCCCCCATTGTTGAGCTATTTTAATGAAAGGGAAATGTCAGCAAAAGTACGTTTAAAAAAAAATGTCACTCGCACATCACTGATTTTAGAATAGGAGCACTCTGAGCAGCTTCTTTACTGCTGAAACAAGAAAATTAGAGCAGTTTTTCTATTTCCAGGTAATTACGGCCACATATTTTGAAGTATCTATGGTCTTTTCCATGTTGAATCATCAACATGGACCTTTAGAGGTAGATTGAATTCAGCTGTGCTTGAAAGGGTCGGTCATTTGAGCCTTTTAACATTAAAGATCTTTGCAAATTAGTTTTGCTCTTGCCATGCTGAATTTGTTTGTGTAAAAAAACCTCAGTGGATTTGGTATGTGTCTGTCTTTGAAGGGCTTGGCTTCAAAGGCTGCTTGCACTCGGTGTTTTATAGGCTGAGCTCTGCTGTCCGTGAAGCTCCGCTGCTTCGCAGGGAAGCGTCTGCTAATGACTTTGTTAAAACCTGCAGGAAGGAAAAGCTGAGCAGAGCTCTGCGAAGCCATCAAGGAAACTGGATGCCCAGGGCTCGTTCCTGATAGGAAACTAGTGCCAGAGCTCCGTCAGGGACTGGCATGTGCTGGTGTACAATCCTGTAACACACACGTGAGGATGCACTTAAGCCTGCCCTTGCACGGGCTGCAAGCAGATATGTGTATATATGTAGATGCAGCAGAGGGTATAGCTGGCTTTTTAATTATCCTAAATGAGGTTTGCGTGCAGAGCTGGGGCAGGTTGGCCACCCGGCCAGCCAGGTGTTTGGGGCTGGGGAGATGGGCATTTTGGCACCGGGCAGTTTGGAGGGGTCTTGCTTTGCCATAGCAGCCAGACTCGCCTCCTCCCAGGGCCTTGGGTGGGTGCAGTCACCTTGGGTTTGGTCTCTGTGATGGGTACGGTCCTAAACGTGGTCCCCTCCCTGCCCCTTTCCTGCGTGATTTGGCTGCGGATGAAAGGAGCCCGCGGGTGACTGTGTGGCATTTGGAGATTTAGGGATAGCTGGTCCCAGAAAATTCAGCTGAGAGCAGTGAGAAGCCAGCCACAAGAGATGCAGTCAGACCATAGCTGTTTAAAAAAAAAGGTAGAGTAAAAATAATACTGCAAAGTTTCCCAGTTCTTGGCTCAAAATCTATTTTTTCCAAAACTAATTTTATCTCAAAAGCAGAAAATACAAGAACCTGTGTAACACTGTGGCTTTTTGCATGTTTGGATCAGATCTGCCACCAAACAGGTTTTGTTCACGTGGGGCAGGAAGCCCTTTCCTGTCCAGCCTGACGTATGCGTGCGCATCCCAGCGTGCTGCAAGTTTTAATTGTTCATTTTAAAATACATAAGCAGCAGCAAAAGGAAATGCTAATGGCAGGGCTGTCACCTCCCAAAGACTTGGTTGCTGAAGAGAGTTGCTTTCAGAGCCCGACACAAAACGGATGAAGGTTTATGTGAGCGGAGGGTGTTGTCCGCGTTAAATGCAGAGGCTTCATCCCTGGTGATGCTTTGGGGCTGCCTTATCCCACCGACGGGAAGGGGCTGCCCTGGCTAGCTGGATGTGATACGATCGATCAGGGTTTAAATGAGGCCAAACTAACCCAACGCCAGAACATTTCTGTGAGCCAGAAGATAATCCCAGATCAGCCACGGCTCGAATCGCCGCTGCTCCATCGCGGCGATTTTCCTTGCAGAAAATGTTTGTTTCTTTCCTCTTCCCCCCCTTTTCTCCCTCTCATTGAGATTTCTACACAATATTATTTTAATCCCGGTACTCTCACCCCCTCCTTCTTCCTCTCCCCTTCCCTGCAGGCTCTCTTCCCCCCGCGCAGGCTGTGAGAGGCACGCAACGAGAACCAGCTGGCTCGGAGGCAGGAGCAAGCTGTGCGGAGGGGCCGGGCGAGGGCGAAGCTGGCACAGTGCGGGGCCGGGGCGGGCTCAGCCCCGCTTCCCGCTGCTGCCTGGCTCTCCCGTGGCCTCCAAAATGCTTTTTCTCCTGGCTCTGTCCTATTCGAAGCACACGGTGTTTGTACGCCTGGGGTTTTGGGCTGGCTTCTGAGCCGTCCCACGCTGGAGCATCGCCTGGGTGCCGGTGCAGAGGGAGGATGGGGATGCGGGACGTGCCGCACGGCTTTCGGGCTCGCTGCCGGGGCTCAGCCGCCTCTGGCCATCCCAGCACAAGCTTGCTTTGATTAGAGGTTTGTTAAGACATGGAGCTTATTTGTTTCTCAAGCTCTCCTGCAGTTCGGGCTGCCTCAGTGCAGATCTCTGGGTTTGAGTGCTTGTGGCGTGCTGAGCACGGGAAGCATCCGCTGGGATTTCGAGCTGTGTTTTCAAACACCCAGGAAGGTCTTAGGCATTCAGAGGATGCTTCCAAGGCAGGCAAGCAAGATGAGGATTTAACTGCAAGCGAAATGGGTTAAAACATTAACAGCTCACCCCTCTCTGCTTCATTAAGTACCAAAATGCCTCCTCACGTCCATCCTCAGTGCCCCAGAATGGTGCAGGCAGCACAAACTGGAAAACTGGGGGTTGTAGCTAGAACATACGTCAGGTTTAACATCTTGGCGTGGGCTTGTCACCTGAGTGCAGTTACCTGTGGTGGCTTTTTGCCTTACCAGAGGGAAAGAGCCTTTCTTCAGCACCTGGGTGAGTGCATTGACCTGAAGGAAACAGCATGGGCTTATCTTGGAGTTTTATTACATTTCTCCTTTAAAGTTGCATTTAGTGCTCGTGTCTTATGAATAAGCTGAAATATTGCATAAGGCGTGTAACATGCAGGCAGCAGAAATGTTTTTCCAAAGTGCTTTATCCCATCTTAACTGGGGGCACAGGGATGGGACTGCGTCTCCTCAGCGTGATGCTCCAGTGCAGCTGCTGTGGGTAGTGTGGAGTCATACGTTACTGGAGACTCTTTCTTGGTCTCCAGACTGACTTGAGTAGGTGCTACAAAGGCAACAGCGAGCATTGCACACAAGACCCAGACTTGCACTATCGGGTCACTCTGATACCTTGAATTATCTTCCTCTGGTGCATTGAAGCAGACTGTGATGCAGGGAGAAATTCTCCACATTTCACAGCTTCAGAAACAATGACTTTTCTGGCCAGCCTGCCCTGGTGACTCCCTGCAAAGGGGGTGATGAGACAAATGCTTGCCTGTGTGTGCCGGGATGCCCGCATCCCCTTGGAGTGCTCTGGCCACCACTCCCTTCCCGAGGTACCATCCAGCCCGATGGCGTTCGTCCAGTGAGGGGGAAAAACCAGGGCTGGGTTTTTGGAAATCAGGCGACTCGAGTACTCCCAGAGTGGTGCCTCTCTGTTTTGAGTAAGGTTGTGGGTGTTTATTTGAGGGAAGAGCAGCTCAGCCAAACATCCTGCTTTTAAACTTGACTTCGCAGCAGTCGGAAAGATGCCTGCAGCTATATTTGTGTGCAGCCTCCGACTGCCGCCGCTGCGAGTGCTCCTCTCTGGGCATGGCTGGGATTTGCAGCGAGGGCTTAGAAACAGGCTCCCGTCCTTTCGGGGTTTCTGCTGCATTAAAAGCTGCAATTGCCTCCTCTTTGCACTTGAGAAGCGCTGGCTGTTGGAGCACCTGTCCATCGAGGTGCCCCAACGTCAGCCCGGGGTGCTGGGTGTCTCACAGGGCTCTGAAAATCCCACCCCTTCCCAAAGGAGGGTGTTTGAGCCCTGAGTTTTGAGACAAAATAAAAGGCAGTGGGAACTGCCAAGTGTAGGGGGGAGATCTTGGTTTTGGGTCAAAACCGCTGTGTTTTTTTTCCCCTTGTTTCAATCCCAAATGCAGCCCTGCCAGAAACTTGGCTCAGCTTCACCAGCAGAATTAGGAACGTATTTACGTTTCGAGGTTTGTAAGGAAACCTGAAACCAGGTGAGTTTGGCCGAGGCCGAGCTCTCGCCGGGGAAGCTCTCTCCTCCACCCCAGCTCCGCGGTGTGAACAGGAGCGGAACAAGGATGTGCCTAAGGGGTGTGCGAGCAGGACTTATTTTTATAGACATCTTTCTTAGCAACAGGGCTAAAAAAGAATCAGTGCTCTGCCTTCTGCATTGCACACGAGAGGAAACCCTTGTTCTGCTGATGCAGAGACCCTTCCGTGGCTGGGGTGCGTCTCCGTTCAGCAGCAGCCTGGGTTTGGCCGTCACAGGGTCCTTCAGGCTGCAAGAGAAGTTAGTGGCAGTTCTGATTTTTAAAAATCGATTCTGAGATCAGGGATGCGTGAATGTGAGTTGTAACTTCACCATCTCCTGCACACTTGCAGCATTGTGCTTTTCCAGCCCCTGGTTCCTCCAAATAGTCCGTTCAATCTTGTATCAACCACCTTGATTTTTGCAAAGCTGGAGCATGCAGGTCGTAGCTGCAAAAGACCGCCGGGATGTCTTACTTACCTTCTTCAAGGCATGAGGGTGTGCTTTGTTTTTAGCAGTACTGAAAAATACTGAATTCAGAGGATGTCCTTTAGTTACACAGGTGCAGCTGAATGCCACCAGTTACACAGCAGTTTTGTGTCTGCAGGTAGAAGGATCCGCTAATAATGTATTTACATTCACAGTCCCATTTCCAGCTTGATTTCACATCCAGAGTAACCTATGAGGATGACACATTACCCATAAGATTTAAGTTGCCTTAGTGAGATGTTGCTTTTACGTGTAATTAAAGAGTTGATAATTTTTTGGGGCCATTTTGATTCTGTCTGGGTAGCAGTTCTCACACTTAATCTTAGATAAGTGTCCATGTCTGAGCTGTTTTTCGAGATACTTGACTGCAGTCAACAGGGAGAAAAAGCCACTTGTAGGGCACAATTCATCTTCTCTGGAAGGGAGAAGTCTAAAAGTCAGATGAGTTGTGCTGGGGAGTGCAGCCGTGAAGGTCTGGGCTTGCTCGCGTGGACCTGGGATGCTGTGATTTATCTGAGCCAGTGGAGAGGATTTGGGTGTTTTGAGAGACATGTGAAAGAAAAAAAAAAATACCTGTTTTTAAAAGAGGGAAATATACCATGCTGGCCACCAAAACGAACAGCAAAGTTCTCCACGACTTCAACCAGTGCTGGACTATCTCCATTGTTTAATAGCGGTTGGGAGCATGATGTCATGGGCAGAAAATAGCGCCTGTTGTTATCAGAGTAAAAGTTTAATTTCTTGTAATCTTTTCCTGGGCTGCCGCCCCTTCCAGCCTTCCCCGCGGGAACCTGCGAGCAGATCTCCAGCCCCTTCCTGATTGTTTTTCCAGCTCCATTACACAACGCGCGTTTGTTTGGTTTTGCAAATTGGTCATGAGCAGTGTCAATAGCTGGAGATACACAGAACGGGGAATGGACTTTATTTGGGTTTTAGGGCCTTCTGAATGAATAGTGCCAAAATAAATACGGAGTTTTATACTGGGACGCGCTAACTAAACAGCCCTGTGAGCTCGTGGGGAGAGGTTCAGTGGAGTACAGCGGGGGTGGAGCCATCAGGGTACCCAGAGCGTTGAGCAGGGCTCGGGATTCATGAAGACTAATGTCCCCTTGGGTCTGGGTTGTTGTTTTTTTTAATGATGGATTTACAAGGAAGTAAGAACATAAGGGCTGGTAACAGCACGCTGAGTGACTTACCCCGGGTGCCTTCTGTCTTTAGAAACTGCATTATGTTATCAACCTCTGCTTGAAAAGAAGTTACTCCTCTGCTACTACTGCATTGTCCTGCAATAAAAATCGACTGAATTGACTCGTGGCAAGTTTATCCCCATTTATTCAGGATCTCTCTGTAGTTACTCATTCCTTTAAGCTTTGTAGCATATGCTGGGAGAGGGCAGCTTTGAGGCATCGCGGGGCTTGGACGCTGTGCTTTGTGGTTGCATGGGTTGTACCTCCTCAACAAACTTAACGGGCTTTAGACGGGCACCTCGGTGAATGAGACATCCCAGGTCTGCGTGGTCTGAGCATGGCTCTGTAGTCACGTTGGTGTTTTAAAGCTTTCCCAGCATCTCCCATCCCAGTGGCACCAAGGGCACTGGTTTCTTTGCCATCGCTGTTGTCTGCGAGCATTAAAATGAGCTTGGTGAGATGCTGTCGCTGGGAGCAGGGGATGGCCAAAGTATCTGTGGCTGGACCTTTCCATGGGTTGCAGTTGCATCATTAGAAGAATCACACGTGAATTTTCAGCTTATGGGAGCTGTTTCGTGGTGCTGATGGCAGATCCATGCTCCGTGTTCGGGTGAGTGAGGCTGACTTCATCACTGACAGCAGGCTGGAACGGCCTGAATGTTGCTAAAAAAGAGAATTTGAACAGCCAGGCCAATATCTGCTCTGAGCTACAGCTGTCTAAATACAACCACGGTGAAGTCAGTTGAGTTACTTTGAATTTCTGGTCAATATTTTGAGCAGAACCTGGCTGTCCCCATGTGCAGCGTGGAAGAATTTATTTGTAAGAAAAAGAGGAAAATGTGATGGGGGTTGGAGAATAAGTGAGGGTTGGAGAATAAGAGTCGGGCTGCCCTGCTTATGGTGCATTTTAACCATCATGCAAGAACTTTCCCTTTAGAAAACAGGTTGCCTCAAATAGCCGTGGTCGCTTGCTGAGGGCACTGGGTTATGATAATAAATAAAAGTGAACAGTGCTTCTCGAAATGCGAGGAATGTGAAAATGTTTAAATGATTTAGTACAAGAAAACTTTATTTAAACATTTAATCGAAGAGCACGCTTTCATCTTTAAAACGTCGGTGCTTGAACTCCCATCCAAGTTTTTTCTGGACTTTCTTTGCACTTCATCATATACAACAGAAAGCCGTGCTTTGCAAAGTGAATAAACTCCCAGTTCTCCATTTCCATTTGTTGTCGTTGCCTCAAACACGCCTAAATTATAGTAAAGAAACCGTTCTGGGGAAAAACTGCTGAACGTGTTATTTCCTACGTTAGGTAGGAAGATCTGCATTTATTTTGAAGAATTCGAGGTGGGAAACACCGTGTCCAAGCAAATCTCATAAAGCTGCACCGTTTCCATATGGAAACCACCCTGAATACAGATGTGTCAGTCAGCACAACATCTTTTTTTTTTGAATGCAAGTGAATATTCACCTCTGAGAAGTGCGTCTCTGCAGACAGCACCCACGAGAGCGGCTGTGGTGAGTGGTTGGCGCTGGTTTGGTTGCAGTCATCTGTACCGGTGAGGGGTGCAGAAGTCGGCTGTAACACATCAGGCTTTGTTTCAAACCTGCCACATGGCATTCGAAAAACAAAAATAATTTAATTCTTGAAGTGGGCGCGTGTTAGCAGATTATTCTGGACTTATATACTTTTTGCCTGTGTGACATTAAATCTGGTGCTGCATTTCAAAGAGAAACATCTCAGGACTTCTATCCACAACGCCGCCCGTTACGCAGCAGCTGTAAATAGATTTTTTTAAAACCAGTGACACTGGAGTTACACTTAGTGCAGTGACTCGTTGCACATAACCACGCTCCATTTTGGGGCGAATGCAGGGGATCAGCTTAGTAATGATTGTCGTAAGATTGTGACCTCAGGGCCCCTTGGGTCCAGCATTAGCATTGGAAATGTCCCTGTTTGTGTTCTTAAGACGGTCTAAGCGTGCGCTGCTGCGATGGCCTGCCGAGTTCTGATGGGGAGATTTATGCTTCCTAAGTACATTGTAAAAATTTTATAAAGTAGCTTAAATATTTACACAATAAGCATTTAAGGAAACAGCTATGTTTCTAAAGGAGCTGCTGATCCTTTAGCTCCATCAGACCATGGACGTGGAAGGTTTTTTTTTTTAACTGTCTGACCTCCAGGAATTTCTTTTTTTCACCTAACTGTTTTTCAGCAGACAAACAAATGGAAACTCGTACACAGGAACCTATAAATAATGTTAATGACCTGGCTTGTATTCTCAAAAGCCAGGAAATTTAGAAACATGACGGCGAGCTGGCCCGTAGCTCACCGAAGGGTGGAAAGCGTGGCTGGGAGGAGATGGCGGCCAGGACAGCGCGAGTCCTGGGGTGACACGCGTATGTCCCCAGCCAGGGAGGCACGGTGGCCGCGGCCACCCAGCCCTGGCAGGAGGCATCTTGCTGGAGGCACAGCAATGGCACATGCAAGGTCTCATCTCCGTGCAGGGTTTGATTAGCGAGTTACAGCCCTGGGGGCTCCTGTCGCGAGGTTCGGGGGTTCGGGTGGTGCTGGCATCGTGGTCTGTAGGCGGCTGGTTTGGCCCGGGTGCTCTCCCTGACACACGGGGTGTCTGCGACGCAGGCGGCTGGTGCGTGGTGGTTTTTGGGGAGGCATGAGCATCTCCAGCACTTCATTACTCTGACTACCCAGTCCTGCACCCCTACGCCATCCCGCTGGGCACTGAGGTGCCACGCGCTGGACGTGGCTTGGGGTGAGCTGTGGCGGCAGGCGGGGCCTACCCACTTGGCCTTGCACCTGCCCCATGACAGCCACCTTCCCTTTGCTCCCAAACTGGATTTTGCGAGGCTCTAACGGTGCTGTACGTGTTGCACGCCTACGAGGTGCCCGTGCAGCTTTTATTTTGTGCTTCATCTGGCGCCGGGCTGTGAGACTTGCCCGTTTTTCAGCCTCGGGAGCTGCTCTGTCCAGCTGTACGAGGGTGCAGTCGCTGACAGCGATGGGCCGGGCAGCTTTGCCTTCGTGGCCGCGTTAAGGAGGGTGCGAGGGTCCGGCTGGGTGTCCATCGCTTGGTCTGCTCGAGGAGAGCAGCCCAGAGCCCTCGAGGCGGCCGTTCCCTTTCATTTAGGGCCGGCACGGGACGGGTGCCCCCTCGGATGGCACGGGGTGAAAGCGGGGAGCTGCAGGGTGGGCGCCTGCCTGCTCTCCCCCCCGTTGGCACCGACCGCCCCTTTCTTGGCACTTCCTGAGGTGCATGGGCTGGGTTTTTTCTTTTTTTTCCTCCTCCTCGCACGGCAAACGGATGTTTAGATCAGAAGGGAAATAGGATCGCTGTTTTCTCAGCTCCTCGTGAAGCAAACAGCCCTTCAAAATAACTCCGGTGTCGTAAGTGCCAGGAAAAATAGCAAAGCTAAACCGTTGTAAGCAAATAATGGGTCTTTTTGTTAAAAGTCTCATTTTCAGCTCTGAGTTTGCATATTGGAACGGTTGTTTTTAGGTTTTGTTCTGAGGTTTTGCAATTATTTTCAAAGCAAACAGATTCAGTATGTGCCGGGCGAGAGATTTTACTGATCCCAGAGTGCTGCTTCCAGGTGATTTCCCTGGGCCAGCAGAGCTTTTGGGTGGGAAATTGTAAGTACTGTAATTCTGGAGCTAATATTTGGACCCTGAGCACCCAGCGCTGGTGCATTTCTTTCCTTTCGGGGAAGAAATGTTTCCTGATGTCCAATCTAAACCTCCCCTGGCACAACTTGGGGCTGTTTCCTTTTGTCCTGTTGCTGGTTACCTGGGAGAAGAGACTGACCCCACCTCGCTACACCCTCCTTTCAGGTAGTTATAGAGAGCGATAAGGTCTCCCCTAAGCCTCCTTTTCTCCAGGCTAAACAAACAACCCTCAGTTAGTGCACATGGTGCCACGACCGCCCTAAAGCGCCAGTCCCAAAGGAAACCCTGCGAGCATCTCCCTACAGGTGAGCACCGCCGTCCCGCTCGGTAGCAGGACACGACCCATCCCTTGAGGGACTTCTTTGGGATATCCAAGCCAGGAGCCCAACTGGTGCCGCCCCAGACCCGACGGGCACCCGTTCAGGACCACGCTGCCTGCGTGGGATGGGGTGGGTGCCACCAGCCCTTCCCCAGGAGCCGGCCCCTGCCTGGCTCCCGGTCTTGTGCAGGGGAGCAGGATGTGTTTAGAATGTAGAAAGTGATGAAGTGTCGCCCGGACTGAGCTGTTTCCCAGACCCGCAGACATCTCATCCCGGCTTTCAGCTGCTGGGGCTGCAGACCCACGGGGTTGTACCCAAGCACTCTTAGCTCCAAGGGCTGCGCAGACATTGTCACCCATCACCCTCCACCGCCCCGTGCGTGTCCGGGTGCTCCCGTGGTGGAAAATCCTGGGTTTGGTTTTGTGGGTTTGATGCAGAGCGTGCAGGGCCGGGAGAAGGTCCCGCTCCTTCTTCACCTCCCTGTGGAAGAGCTCGTTAGCGTAATGACTGCAGACACGGTGGTGTGCTGAGGTGAGGAACAGGGGGGAACAGGTACTTTTTTTTTAAAGATTTTATTTTTTCGTTTGGAAATGCAGCCTCTCGCAGTCATGCTGTCACAGTTAAAATAAGGTTTAAATTACAAGGCTGGCTGTGGCTTTTTCCCTTTCTTTCAGAATTTTTGCCAACTTGCAATTTACTTAATGAAATCCTGCTATTTCGTTTAACAGGGATATTTTTTGCAGATGTTGATTTAACCCAGCTTTATAAAATATGTGAACTGTGCAGTTTCTTTCCGATTTTTAACAATTTAAGGATTCTAGTGCAGGAGCTTGACAAAGTTTATACCATCGATCGCATTGATTTGTTTGTACCGTGCGAATACTGGGGTTGAACAACGAGGCTTCTGCATCATCCGCAGCCCCATCAGAAATAGTCAGAAATGTTGCAATAATGAGCAAAAGTTGTCCAAAGTGGGAACTGTGCTGCTCAATGGAGCTTTGTGAATGTATTTCTGCAAAATATCTGACCTTGGTTTTACACTCTGTTATTCTTCAGGTTTTTTGCAGGGGGTTTCTTTGCATCCATGTGGATATTTCATAATATATATATATATGACTTATAGGAGAACAGAGAAGAGAAATGAGTCTCTTTTAGCCTGCTGACAGGCTGCCTTTTTAATGTATAATACCAGGCCTATTTCCCCCCGACATGCCTTGCTTTATTTTTTAAAATCAATTTCCCTTGAGGGGAGGGGAAGAATTTAACGTTCCTCTTCTAGCACTCGGCTGCATTCAGGGTGTGCAGTCTTGAACTCATTAGCCATAACGAAGCGTTCACGTGCTCCGTTAATCTCCCCGTCCTTGATTTACAAAGAGCTCGACCTGCTCTCCTTCCAGTTTTCCTCTCGATGGGAAAGTCGTTTACTTTGGTACTTCATTTGCAGAGTTTATAACCGCAGCCCGTGCATTCCCCCCCGCTGAAACGTCTCATGGAGGAGTTGCAGCCACGAGCCCTGGTCCTGAAAAGGTTATTTTTAGCTTTAAATTTCGACTGCCCTGCAAGAAAGATGAGAGCTTGCCCGAGAAAGGTGGGAGGGTTTTTAATCTGAACGAAGACCCTTCTTGAGCTCCGCTCAGATTATTTTAGCTGGGTTATATCGATGGAGCATTACTGGAAATCAGGAGACCCGGAGCTGACGCTGGCAGCGTCTCTGCCATACGTCTCTGGCTGTGTCAGTGCTATAACTCATTAATCCTTTTCTCTTTGAAGATCCCAAGTGAAGCTGGAGTATCAGGGTGTCTGGGATTCGTATTAGCGCAGCAGGACAGGATGTATCCCACAGAGTTGTGTGTATATTTTGGTATTTTCCTATTTTTTTTTTCCCCCTTTTTTATAAGGAACTGTGGTTTTTAGAAATGAAAACAAGTCCTTCTTGGCCAGGGAGGGTAATTAGCATGAGTCACCTCCACTCTCCATGTGCAAATACAGGGTTAGGAATTTTGTCATCTGGGAGATTATTGTGAAGATGCTTTCGGGGACTTTTGGAGGCCACACGTCGCTGCCTCGCTGGGCTGCAGCAATGCTTGCGAATGTTGTGGATGTCATGCAAATACGCTGGTTTTCATCCCCCACCCCCTGCTTATCCCTTCTACAAATTTACTTTGTTTATCTGAACTTAAATAGATTTACAGTGCCGTTCCAAGGAGTATAAAAACAACACGAGGTATGTTTGGTCTTTGGGGGTGATCTTATCCCAGGCTAGCAGAAATGCGTGCCCTGTGCCATGTCTGCTCCTCTGGGTTTCTGATTTATGGATTTTACAGAAAAAGGGCCAGGAGACCTCTCCTTGTGCAGCCACCTTGGCACACAAATGGCACGAGGGTTATTGTCCACCACGTTCACGGTGGTGTAGGTCCTTCTGCAAAGCACAAACCGCCAGCGCGGCATCCTCATTGCTTAGACCCTGAATGCGAGGGACCAACTACGGGGCTTCAATCCTGAGATGCTTAAGTCATTGTTTAGTCTTTGCTTTAAGTGGGAGTAAGGGCCCATGGATGCTGGCCACAAGCAGTTGTCAGCGGAGCGAGCTGCTTGCTTGGAGTAAGGGCTGGAATAGACCCAGAAAATGTTTACACGTAAATACATGAACCAGCTATCGGAAAATCTGGCGTGTGTGGGTGCACATGCATGCACGCATCCCTCTGCACGTTCCTCCTGGCGGGGCTGCAGCCATCCCCACGTGTGTACGTGTGCGAGCCGGGGCGCAGGAGCCGTCCCCACAAGTGTACGTGTGCGAGCTGGGGCGCAGGAGCCGTCCCCATGCTCCCACCAGTGCCACAGGACCAGGGACCTGTCTCTGCCTTGCTGGCTGCCCGCCACTGGGCTCTCCCCATGGCTGCTCACACCGTATGCAGACTCCATCCCCATTGCTTTTAATTCCTCTCCCAACAGATACGAGCCCCAGGACCTGCCCATACAGGTTTATCCTTTTAGCGTGACCAAATTGGCTCGCACACCGAGGGGATTGTTTCCTTGCAAAGGCCACGCTGGCACCCAAAATCCTTTAATTCCCTGTAAAACTTGGGCAAATCCGCCACGAGGGAGGACTTGCAGCAGCCGCAGGCGGTGTGACGTGCGGCAGTGACCATGGAGCCGTGGCTCTCCCCGTCTTGCGGCGCTTGCTCAGACAGAGAGTCGTGGGGAGAGCTTTATCGGGAGAGGGATCTTGGGCTTCGGCCAGCGAGAACAAAGCTTGAATTCCCATTTCACTCTCAACCCCCGTCTGCTTCCCATATATGTGAGGACACTGATACCGTGCTGGAAAAAAGTGCCTTTTTTTTAAGGATGCTGAGGGAGAATTAGCAGGCGAGGGGAGGCATCAGTGAGAGCCGTTTTGGGGAGCAGAGGATGGGTTGGGATGGGGGACCCACAGCTGATCCAGGTACCGATGGGGGTTTGGGATGAAAGTCCAAGATTTTTGTTCTCTCAGAGGTCCCAGGTTGGGGGTCTGGTGTCTGACCAGGGCCAGAGTCTGCACCCAGCCGGCCAGTGAGAAGCAAAGCAGCTCATTCCCAGCCCATATGGAGAAAAACGTTAGATGGGTTCCTGCTCGTGGCCCCCGGGGAGCCTCCCCAGCCCGGCACTCCTCCGTCGCAGCTTGTTTTCCAGGTCGGTGATAGTGTCCTAAAGCTTTCACAGTCCTTGATATTTGCAGTGGTCTTGGCATCGAGCCGACAGACATCTGCCTCCAGCGCCTCGGTCTCCTCTCGAGGATGCTGCTTGTGGCTGCGCGGCATCCTCGCCTCAGAGAAATCAGGGTGGCCTTGGGTTTTTTCAGCCCGCTCGCTGCTTCTCACGTCGTCTGCCTGCGCTCCGAAGCCCCGCGGCTGGTTCTCAGGCGTGACTGGGATAGCGGGGCGATAGCGGGGTGAGGCTGCCTTCGCCCTCGCTCCGGAGGGAACGGGTCGGGCTGGAGCGCAATTGCAGGCTCTCAGAATACATCCGACGGTGACGTTTTATTTGGTTTTGCTTTGATTTTCCGCCCAGGGAAGCATCTCTGTTCATTTTCTGGTTAGTAAAAACAGAAAAGCGCAGCAAAGCTGCTAAAGCCGCAGCCTGCTTCGCTTCCCGTGTCCTGTGCAGGCTCTTCAGCCCAAAGTTTCCAGCTTTGCTGGTGTTTTTGGGGAGCGGGTTTTGCGTGACCAGCCTGGGATATCCAAAGGAGGCCTCGTGTAGGGGAACCGCTGGGCATTCGCCTTCTGGAAATGGCAAATTTTGGTTGTTACTGGGGGCAGCTGAGCTGTAATTCAGGGTTGGGGCTGTGCCGAGAGCGGTGCGAGTAGATGACAGTGTGCTGCCTGGCCGTGTGGCCTTCACAGGACAGCCCTCTGTTTGGAGGAGCTCAATGCCTTCATATTGTCTTAACAACTGGAGGGAAAAAAAGGCCTTTTCTTTTTTAATTAGCTGCTTTTCCCTGGAGGAGGTGTCTGCGTCAGGCATTGTGTGCTGGGTTAGTGGTCCTGCTGCCGCCGGGGAGCGGGAAGGCTCGAGCATCGTCAGGAGCATCTCTGCAGCCACCTCGGCGACGTTCTCACCAGCTCAGCATCTGGCTTCCCAAAACAGCTCCATCACCTCAGCGTCCCCTCCATCCGGGCAGAAACCCCTTCGTTTAATGCCACTGTGAACCAGGCAGGGCTTTGGTTCAGTTACAGCCCGAGCCTCGCGCCTCTGGACCGTCACCCTCCGGTACGGCGATGCCCAGGCTCAGCCGGGAGCCCAGTCCGGCACCCGACGTGCTCTGCCCAAGACGCGTGATGGAGGCGGAACGTGGTGTTATTCCTGTTTCTCTTCAGAGGGACCTACTAATTAGTTGCTGCTTTTAAAATGCTTTGAAGCGCTCAACCGAAACTCCTCTATGAGCAAAAACTATTATTATTTATTAATACCATTTCCCAGAGTCTCTCCTCCACCACGGGATGCTCCGATGTGCCGCAGCTCTCGTCACTGAGCAGATTATTTCCCTCTCCGAGGGCGTCAGTTGGGATTTCTAAGAGCACCCAAAATTGCGCTGCAAAGCCGAAACGGCTTTGAAAGGGAGAAGAGAGCTCAGGAGGTCCCGGGGGATTTGGCCAGCCCAACTTCTGCCCACCAGCCCAGCCCAAGTCGGATGCGGTTGGCGTAGCTGGGATTGCAGCGGGCGGCCCCGGGATTAATTAATAGCGAGGGGCTGGCGCGGCGCCAGGCGCGGGGACGGGAGCGTTGGACGGCGGCTGAAAGGGAAATGTGCCGGCGGGTGATTTATGGGGTGATTTCTCCTGGATTCTCAGTGTTTTTCAGCCTCTGGGGGGAAGGAAAAAAAAAGGGGGATTGCGTACACCGTTGTTTGGAAGAGCTGAAAACATGCGAGTTCTCAACCTAAAAATGAAAAAGGGGGATTTTTTTCCTCCCTTCTTTTTTATCCCGACATCCCCCACCACTCGGGGAATGAGGCTTCCCCCTTGCCTTGTCCCGCTGGCTGCAGGAGCCAGAGAAAAAAGCCAACCCCAACTCAACGATGCTCGGAGGATTTTGAGCAAACCTCCTGCTTATACAGAAAATCAGTTAGTGGAAACCTTCCCCCCACCCTATCCCCCGTGTCTTTCCCCAGCTCATTTCTCTCCCCGTTTTTCGGGTGGTTGGGGCACAGGGTGGGGATGCTGCGGGTGCTCACGGAGATGCCGAGCACGACCCCGGGACTTTGCTTGGACTTCCCCAGAGCTGGTTTCCAACAGTGGAGAAGTCTCAGCCAAGTTCTGGTTGATGACAGGTCTGGTGCTTTCATAATTGGCAGCCGACGGAGGTGATTACGTTTTGGGCTCCTTTTGAAGATGTATTTACACTGTTGTGTTAACTTTTACGTGCCAGGTATGAAGCGGTTACACGCACAGCCCAGGAACTTAAAAGCGATGAAGGTGCCTGTGAAAGCTGTGAGCAAGGGAAGCTGAGGTTATAGGGAGACTGACTCAAAAAAAAAATCACCTAAATCTCTGAAAACATTGGCCTTTAGAAGTAACGCATAAAAACGTCAGTGAAAAATTTCTGAGTTGGGCTTTTCCAGTTTTTTTTACTTTCTAGGACTTTTCACCCTTGACTGAAAAGACCTTTGTAAACTGTGCAGGGGATCCGGAAAAAAAAAAACCTGCTAAAATACCTTAAAGTCATGTCTGGACTACGTATTTAATGGCCAGAGAAGGTACATTAGAAACAAACTCCATGAATTTAGCTTGAAAATAAGCTAACTGATGATGGCTTACAAATCTCCAGGCAGAACTAAACATGGCGTGTGTTTTTTTCTTTGAAGGATATAAAAAATTAGCACGAGCTGATGATTTTGCAGAGTGTTTTTTTTTATGCAGAGAAAATTGTTTTCATCCTAACCCTTGGCATTGGCTCTTGTCCTGTGTTGCTTTTGTTTCTTGGGCTGCCATGGAAATGTCCCCCGTTCCCCCCAGGCCTCTCCACACGCCTCTTCCACCGGCTCTGTTGCCCATCAGACCCTTTTTTGAACTAATTTAATTAATTAAGCCAGCACAAGTGTTCTTCTGAGTTAATAATCTACTGGGTTAACGAATTAAATCGGCTCATGGAGGAGGCTGGGGAGCACCAGAGCTCTGCTCCAAGGTAAAGGCTGGAGGAGGAGGAAGAAGATGCCTCCTCCATGGTGGGTATGTTGGCAGCGAGGCCACAACAGCGGTGACACCAGAGTAATTGTAATATGAAATCAACACTTTTATTTTGTAATTGAGGTGTGAGCTGGGCTGAATCTTTACATCTCTTTCAGCAGAGCAAACCAGCAGCCTGGCAGAGAGTTTGATGCTCTGCACCGTGGGGAAGGTCCAGACTGCTGTCCCTATGGCTGACCTCGGTCATCAGCTGGGGAGCTGGTGACAGGCTTCTCAGGGCCTCTATGAATCAGGGAGCAAGTTTGTCTTGGTCAAAGCTGGGACATTAAAGGATCCTCAGTTCGTTATGAGCTTTAGGGAGAAGGTCCAGGGCCGTCCAACCTCCTGCTTGCACCCAACTGCCATCTCCTTGCATAGGCCTGTTTTCCTGCTGTAACACATGGCTGCTTGCTTCATTGGAGAAACCAAGAAGTAATTAGCAAAGGGCACTAAACTGTCCTTGTCAGGACTTTCCCTGACTTTTGCTGGAGTACAGCATGGAGAACCTCCTGCTGCCTAGGCTCCTCTGGTGTCCCCAGGACCACCGCAGGATGGCAGCCCAGGTCCTGCCCAGCTTCCTCCATTTGTTTGCTGGTGGACTTGGGATGTTGCCTTAAATATATATGGTGGAGCCAACGTTAGAGCACTCCCATGGGTTCACAAAGCGGCTGCTGGGCAAGATGTGGCTCACCAATAGCTGCAGCTCCTCCAAGGGTGGGAAGGTGCCTTCAAAGTCCCACCCCACCGCTCCCAGCGAGGACGAACAGACAGATGGTGGCCCATTTGTGGTCCTGCGTGCCCGGGGCATCTGCATGGGGGAGCCCCATACTGGGGGCAACGCTCAGCTTCTCCCCAGCTTCACGGGGAGGGTCTTGTGCCGGGGGTGGTGGCAGCGCAGGGGCTCTCGGGGGGCTGCAGTGATGCATTCCAGCTGAAACTTGTAAGGCTGAGGTATTTTAAGTGTATTGGCTTAATGAAAATGGCTGTGAGCTTTGCTGGGGCAGATCGACAATTAATTTTTTTTTTTTTTTGCAGGGCCATAAAAATTCCATTTCTGCTGTGGAAAGTTTTAACCCCTTCCTTACCCTGGAGCTTGTTTCTAAGGGTATTAATGGGGCATTATTTTAACCGATAGCTCCCCAGTGAACTCTTAAAAGGTTTTTGGGAAATGTGTTCTTTGTGCGGGGCTTTTTACCTGGACCTTGTTCACGGTGACCTGTGTATGGCTATAACCATCCTGCTTCCATGCTCCTGCGTGTTGAGTAGCGTAAGCATATGTCTGTGCTACGGCAGAGCGGGGAAAAAAGGCAGCGCATTTATCTAATAGTCTAAAGAATAAAATTGAAGACCTTGGCCATTGAGAAAGGATGTAACTGAGCTCCATGGCCAGAAGAGCATGAGGCTGCCCCGAGATCACAGAATCACAAAACCAATCAGGTTGGAAGAGCCCTCTGGGCTCATCGAGTCCAACCATTGCCCTGACACCACCATGGCAACTAGACCATGGCACTAAGTGCCATGTCCAGGCTTTTCTTAAACCCCTCCAGAGATGGTGACTCCACCACCTCCCTGGGCAGCCTGTTCCAATGGCTAATGACCCTGCAGGGGTACGGGAGGGTGGGATGTGAAAATGGGGTGTGGGCTGAGTCGTGGGGACACTTTTGAATATCCCACTCCATCTCTTCAGGTGCCCAGATGTGCATTCGAGCCCCCGGTCATTTCTTTTTTAACGTGCGTCGTCTTCCCTGTGGGCGCCTCTTAAATGTGTTTTGAAAACCCCTGAGCACGGTTTGTGGTTGGGTGGGGAAGGGGGGGCTGCCATCACCCACGGCTCTTCTTGGGCAAACAACACGGCGCCACTTCTGCCTGTTCCATCAGGAGTCCATGCAAAAATGGGAATATTCCTCAAAGTGCTGCAGCAAACCTCCCTTCTCACCCTGTTCACTTATACAGCGAGGTCTTACTCGCAGCCATATATTGGGGGGCCCCAGACCTGCTGAGAGGAGGTTTGGTGGCTTCGGAAGAGCGTGAATCAGAGATTTTTTTTAATGGTGTGTTTTGTGATCTGCCCATGTTTTCCATCCTGCTTTTAAGTGCAACATGGAGCAGTGGGACTCTGCAGTGTTTTGTTTTGGAAAAAAAGCATCTTTTCTCTTTTAATGCGCTGCTTTGAACTTTACTGGCATAAAGCACTGTCAAATCACAAATAAGCTAAAACCTCAAGTTATTTTCTTTACCTCCACGCTCTGCAGGGAGCGAAAGCAACAGCACTAACACCACGAGGATTTACAGTATTTGCTCTTTGCATTTGGTCCCATACCCGGATCCTTCTGCCTGAGCCACTCAAGACTCTTTTCCCACTAAGTTCTGGTTTTAATTCTGCGTCTTGCTTCCTATCTTGTTTTTTTTATCTTAAATCATTTGAATTTCCTTCTGGATGTGTCTGCTGCGAGGCATCGCTGCAGCGGAGGAAACGGTGACTCGGAGGAACGTGTAAACAAGAGCCGGAGTTTCAGCCCGTCCGTCTGATCGATAAAGGTGGCTTTGATGGAGGAGATAGCCCTGACGCCAGCCTAAATGTGGCTGTTAGAAGTTGGAGCTGCCTACGATGGTAGTTGTTAAAAATGCGGCGTATACCATCGAGGGAGGCACGGCAGGACTAAAATATTTTTCTTTCTTCAAAAAGAAAGATAACAAGCCTGCCTCTGTTCCAGCAGAAAGAGAAGGGGGAGAAGGGGGGAAAAAAGTGGATTTTTTTGTCTGTGCGTAAAGGGCAGCGTGGAAAAAGAGGAGGGAAAAATGGGATATTTATTTAAAAGGCAGAGGACATGCTTTTCTGCCCCTGCTGTCTGCTGAGTGGTAGTGGCTAATAGCTGGAGGCGAAACTGATACTTGGCAGGGGATAAGACACAGCGCAGGCCCCCGTGTCTTAGGGGCTCGCTGAAGTGCTTGCTTTATGTCAGGGCTGCGGGATGAGTTCATCTGCTCAGGGTCTGGTGGAGCGCGCTGGGAGATAAAAGGCGGCGAAGGAACCCGCCGCGGCACGGGGAGCAGGGCGGCGATGGATGGGGCTGGGGGAGAAGGGGGTCCCTGCCCAAAGCTTCCCGGAGGCAGAGGAACTTCAGATGAGCCTTTTAACGGCCTCCTGTCGGCATGTTTTATTTGCCTGCAGGCCACGGGCAGGTTGCTTTCGCGGCTGGTGCATGGCTTTTAAAGCCTCCCTTCACCCCTGGCCAGGAGGAGTGGGGTGGAAAGGAAACTTCCAGCTGCTTGATGTGCAGTTACCTAAAACTCACGTCCTCACCCGTTTGAAGGAGCACAGGACATCTCCAGGCTCAAGCTGGCAGAGCTGTCACTGCCGGGCAGGAGCTGTGACGGGGTGACAAGAGATAAGAAGCACGTTGGCAGGGGTGATTTCAGCCCTGAGGTGCATGCATGGATGGATGGACTGAAGCTCATGCCATAATTTGTGTGGAAGTGATTTTAGTAAGGCTATTTCATATGCACGAAAGCAGGAGGTATAAAAAAACTTGCCCTGTTTTCAGCACATATGTAGATTGATGGTTTTGACAAAATATTTACCAGTTCCTGGAAAGCAGAGATGGCACCAGGGGTGGTGGCACCTACAGCGAGATGTTCTTGTATCATAGACACTGGTTTCCTCCTCCTTTGCTTTCCCCCACTAGGTATTTTAATTTGCAATAAACCATGGGAAACACGTATTTAAATATTTATTGCTGACTGTTCCCCTAATTAATTCAGCTGATGGGGAAACTTGAGTTTTGAAGTTGTCCCATTCTTAGTCTGTAAGGGAAATTCGGGGGCTGAGTGGTAGTTTCTAAAAAATGTAATAACAAAACCAACTCACCTAATGGGCATGGAGGGCTTTGTGGAGGTTGGGAGGTTAAACGGACGCAGAGCTCGGTAATTGCTACCAGCCTCCGGGCCCGACAGATGAAAAGCTCTGAGCTTGTCTGTAGCCCCTCAGCATCACTCAAGTGGGACAACAGCAAAGTTTAGCATTTGAGAAGAGTTTTGGAAAGGCACTGTGGGGGCATCTCAGCTGTGTGATGTCCCAGGGGAAAGATGACTGTGGAAACTGGACGCTGTGGATGATGTACCTGCAGATGAAACTCAGTTGCTCAGTACCTCTTCTTCTTCTGTTGTGTTATTGATGAACTACATCTTGTTTCACCTCTTAAAAATGTGGAACTATTTGCCATAGTGCATTTTAAAGAGCAAAACGCACTGATCGTCTGCATGGTGGTAGACCAAGGGATGTTATCAGAGAAGGTCAAAAGATCCTTGTCTGTGCCAAGCTGTTGACTTCAGGGGTTTGCACAGACGTAGCTAAGGGTGGTCTTGCTTCAGTAACGTTCAGTTAGGTAAGACTATTGGAGTCAGATTTGTGTTAATGCCTAAACTTGGTTAACATCATTTTTGCAACTGCTGCAGAAATACTGTGAAGAGGTTCTGAAACTTTTTATCACCCATTTCATCAAAGTTTCTGTTCTTGGTGGAGATCTTAGCGCATCGTGTTGGCAGTAGGCAGCTAGGGGGGTTTCTAACCCAGAATTACATTTGAATCTTCTCTTCCTTCCCTAAAACTTCATGTTCACATGGCTGGTGCTTTGCAAGGCATCATGAGGTACTTCAGGAAGAGTCAAGTCCAGTTGTCAGTATTTAATGATGTGCTTGGGTACAACTTACCTATCATGCACTTGCCAATGAAGTCGTTACCCTTTTCAAGTAAGTTGGGTTGGTTGTTTGACTCCTGGCGATCTGGATGCAGGAGGGTCATTTGAGATGGCAAAGGAAATACAGTTATTGGCCAAAGAGAAGAATGGGGAAAAACCTTTGTTTTTGATGAGTTTTGTTGTTAGCGGAGTGCAGAGTGACTCGGAGTGGCTTCCACTGAGGATGGCTCAGAAGCACGGAGACACAAAGACCCATCGGTGTCACAGGGACGTGGTGGAGTGTCCCACCCTGCCATAAGGGCTGTGGCTGGGGGACAGGACCTGGTCCCTTGGGGTAAAGAAACCCAAGTTTGCCTCACCTGGCTCTGGGATGCTGCCGTTGCTCTGACCAAGGGTCTTCACCCATTTCCCTGCTGTGCAGAGCCACTAACTCTGAATTTAAGGGATGCATCTCACCCAGTTGTGTTCAGCAGGGCTTCTCCCATGCCTTTAGGAGGCCTAGGACATCACCTCCAGTATTAGAAGGCACGAAGCTGTTGGCTCGCTCCTCCATGAAGGATTGCCATAAATGCAGGGAAATGGTGTTTCTTTTTCTAGTGGGGTTGAAGTGTCTGATTGCTGCGGGATTTCCTTCCCAGTTCTGGATAACATGCATCAAACCGAAAAGGGGCTGTTGGTGGCCGTGCTGGGTCCTAAAAATTATTTAAACAGATGATGGGGGAGAAAGCGGCCAGTCTGGCATTTTTGAGTTGGGTTTAAACCTGTGATGGGTGAAGGGGTCAGTGCAAGACGATGAGCACTGCCCACAGCAAAGGGCATCCCACTGGCCCCGCTGCCTTCCAACTTGCCCAATTACTCCATTCCCCTCATCTCCCCTTAAATGTATGTAGTTACAACTCAAGTTAAACTCTAACAAAGCTGCTTAATTCAAAGATCGTTAATGGGGAGGACAGCCCATTCCCCTCCAGGGTAATTTGAGCCTGAAAAGAAATGGGGCTGTAGGGCTGCGCTTGAAGTCCCGTGTGTCAATAGAGTCTCTGAAGCAAAATAACGGCATCACCCCGCGTGCGAGTTAATCAGACATGATGGCACGAAGGCAGAGGGGTCAGCAGGCTGCGGGCGCGTGATATAGTGTCAGGGAGCTTAATGCCAGGCACAGAGCAGGGCTGGCTCGAAGCAGAGCTCCTTGCTTGAAATCCCAGGGTGGTTTTCTGTTAACCAGTGTGGTAGGAGCAGGAATGATGTTCAGCAAGAGGTTAATTTGCCTTCTGTGAAGCACTTTTAAGGCTGAGAGTTCTCATCTTCCTTTTGGAGGCATCATAAATTCTGGAGACATCATAAATTAAACAGATTCCTGGCAGTCTGCTTCCCTCCTGTCTTCCTTGAATGTAATTCCTAGAAAGAAGAGATGTTTTCTCATTATTCTGGAGAAAGCGATGGCTTTGTAGGAGAACATGTATAGTTCATAGCAACTACTCCCCCTTGGCATGAAACGCCTCCTCAGATTTCATGTTCCCTGTGGGAACATCAGCATCGCTGTCAGAGAGTATTACATAGCAGAGATAACTGTTGGGTTGGTCATCCAAGCACTTCTTGGACATCTCCTGTGTTTCAGCTCAAGTTGGCTTTTGAACAGGGGGGTACACCACCACAGCAATGCTGGAGGAGCTTGGGGACCCACCAAGCTCAGGGGTGGCTGAGTTCCAGTGGTACACAGTATCCATGCTGGCTCTTCGTGGTAGAAATGCACATATCTTGAGTACACAGGGTCCCCACTGCTGGACACAGGAACATTAAATTAGAGAGAGAAAGAGGCGTTGAGTTCCACGGGAGGTAGTGGGTGACCCATTGGGTCACCAGCCTTTGCTTTGAGCCTTCTTTCTTGGTGGTATTTGACATAATTGAAGATGAGCTTTGGGTTGGAGACGGCCTTTGGGTTGAGCACAGGTTTTGTGTTGAAGATGGGCTTTGCGTTGAACGCAAGTTTGGGTTGAACACGAGTTTTGGGTTGAACACAAGTTTTGTGTTGAACACAAGTTCAGTTCCCACATGAGCAAAGCTGATGGGTGGGAAGAGCCATTTTCTTACCCTCCATACCTGTCTTTTCCCAGGTGGTCACAGCAAACCCTGACTCTTCCTCTGCTTCCCTCCGCAGATGCCAGTACGTCGCCCGATGCCGTGAAGAGGAGCCATTGGTGCAACGTGGCCTATTGGGAGCACCGGACACGCGTCGGCCGCCTCTACACAGTGTACGAACAGTCTGTCAGTATATTTTATGACCTACCTCAAGGAAACGGCTTCTGCCTCGGACAGCTAAACCTGGAAAACAGGAGCGAGACTGTGAGAAGGACTCGAAGTAAAATCGGCTACGGGATTTTACTTAGCAAAGAACCGGACGGTGTGTGGGCTTACAACCGCAGCGAGCATCCCATCTTCGTCAACTCCCCGACACTGGACATCCCCAACTGTAGGACTTTGATAGTGCGCAAGGTGATGCCGGGCTATTCCATCAAGGTGTTCGACTACGAGAAGTCCTGCCTCTTGCAGCACACGGCCGATCTGGATTACGCAGACGGGCCCTACGACCCGAACAGCGTGCGGATCAGCTTCGCCAAAGGCTGGGGGCCGTGTTACTCGAGACAGTTTATCACGTCGTGTCCTTGTTGGCTGGAGATTTTACTCAGTAACAATCGATAACGGTCAGCCTCTGGCGAAAGGAAAAAGTAAAAAAAAAAAAAAAGACACAGACTATCCCAAATATCATCTACCTAGATTTAATATAAAGTTTTATATATTATATGAAAATATATATTATACTTGTAATTATGGAGTCATTTTTACAATGTAATTATTTATGTATGGTGCAATGTGTATATGGACAAAAACCAGAAGATGCACTTTGGCTTATATAATTCTTTCAATACAGATTTTTTTAAAAGAAAAATTATACAGCAAAAATAGGAGAAAGCCCTAATTTTGATGTATGGTTTTTTGAAATATTATTAATACCCAGACAAAAAGCTAATACCAGTCACTCATTGATAATAAAGTATTCGCATTATAGGGGGGGGGTTTAATTGTCTTTTTTTTTTTTCTCCCCCTGCAGTCAGGGGGGGTTCCAGAGGGGTGACTGCTGTCTCCCACCTCAGCCAGGACCCTTAGAAACATAAGTGAGCTGCTGGAAGGCTGCAGTTGTCTCCAAGAGGAGGGTAAATGAGGACAGTTTTGAGAGCCAGGGAGCAAACGGAGAAGGTGAGAGGAAAATCTCTCGTCGCTGTTCTTGCTCAGGGCTCTGTGATCTCTCTGATGACACAGAACGTGATGGGACGTGGTGAAGATGAGCATGCGTGTTCATGCAAATTAATGGTGATCAGTGGAAATCAACGGGTGTCAGTGCTGGTGGGAAGAGCAGAATAGACTGTGGCCCTAAAACCTGCCCAGTAGGACCAGTTTGCATTGTCAGCCTTGCACGGGGGTTACCTGTGAGTCTGGTATCTCCCGGACATGTTTGATGGTTGAGAAATAAATGGTGGTTTTGGACAACTCATGGTTGGGTGGATCCTCATCTGGAGACACAGCAGGGTGGCCTGAATTTCGAGAACCTCTCCAGTAACAAGGTGGAGGTGAGTTAGAATCACAGACTGGTTTGGGTTGGAAGGGACCTTAAAGATCATCTAGTTCCAACCCCCCTGCCACAGGCAGGGACACCTTTCCTCTAGACCAGGATGCTCCAAGCCCCATCCAACCTGGCCTTAAAGTTGGATGAGTTGTGTGCAGAATTGTCCTGTAGATTTCCCAATCTGTTGTCCAAGCAATAAACTGTTACAGAATTGTTTGGGAAGAATTTGTTCTGAGGAGCAGTTGCAGCCAGAAGAAGTGCTGGTCAAATGAGCTTGTCTCAGCTGATTTACTCTCTGGAAACCCTGGATAGAATCAGGCACTTTGCTGACTTCTGTGTGAGCTTCACTGCTGTCAGCGCCATAGCACCCATGTGCTTGCAGGGGCAGGTTGGACGTCGTCTGGCTTGGCTTGGTTGGGAAGGTTAGTTATTGCCAATGATGGTGTTGCCAAGTCTTAGAGTTCTCTTACAGATCCATGTACGTTTGATTTTCATGAAGTCCTGGCCTCTGGAGTCCGGTGACTGCAGAAGCACCTCAGCAGTCCGTGTTACAGAGGATATTTTTGTAGCCCTCTTAATTGCAGAGAAAAACATGCAATGAGACCTCCTCAACAGCTCAAAACTCAATAAAATAGGACTTAAACTCACTACTAAAAAGGTCTCATGAGGATGGGGAAGGTGGGGACTGCATCCCACTGCGGCAGAGAGCTGCATCCCAGCAGGGCACGGCGCAGACCTGGGGGGACGTCCCAGTGACATTTCCACAGTTGTTTTTCAATTTATAACCATACTTGATATTTAATTGGGACCACGTTGGTGGAGTTCATGCAGCATCGGTATTAATACTTGCCATCATTAATTTTTGGTTGTGTAACAGCCATTGTTGTCAGGGAACGGTGTCAAAACATGTCACTATCGTTTAAAGCCACTTTCAAGGGCTTTGCAGGGGTTTTTTTATCCCCTTTGGCTTAGATGTGGTGTGTCCTGCCATGGCACCTCCATCACTCGCTGTATCACTTCCACGCAGTCGGTCAAGAGGCTGGTTTTGTGTTTGGGGTTTTTAAAGAGATGTTTTTGGTAATACCATCCTTTAACTGGGAGGAACCAGCCGAAAGCTGAGTCGCTTCTCCCTATTCCCTTTTCTCTTTCCCAGCATTTCCCACCGCCCCCCAGAAGGGTTTGTATTCGCGTCCCAAGCTGGCTGCTGCCTTCCTCCCTCTCCTCCTCCTCGTGTGCACACACGGATGCAGCAGTGCCATAATTTTCCACTTTCTACCGGCTTCTTCCATATTTTGGATAAAATAGCACCAAGGTTGGGCATTGTTTGCTTTTATACCACCCACCACCACCGACCTTATCCCAGTGACCACAGAAGCTGTTGTTCACGTGCCGTTGATTTTCCCTACCTTAACTCTTCGCCCTTCGTTGGGGCCTTTCAGCTCCATTCCAGGTTTGCATCAGAAAAAGGATTTTTTTGTGGGTTGAAATTTGAGGGTTAACTTTTGGGGTTTCCCTTGTGCAATCCACTGATTGTGCTTAATTTTTTTATTACTCATGCACTTCCCCAGGAATAAATCTGGAGTTTTGGTTCAGTTGACAGCAAGGCTTTAAAGGGAATAAAAAGATTTTATGGTGAGGCAATGAAATGAGACATCAAGTATTCTTTTCTGTCCCCCTCCTCTCTCCTTTAATACCTTCATGTAATCATTCAAACTTTAGGACCCTTTAAAGAAGCTTTAGGACTTCCAAGCTGTTGAACTCCACGCTGGATCCTCGCAGAGCTCAGCTGAAGCCTTCCCCGTGCTCTCCTCCGCGCTGGGTTTGAACCCGGGGGCTGTTTGGTGACTGTGAGGTGGCACTTGGAGCAGCCCTTGGGGTGGCTGTGGATGGAGGGCACTTACATCAGGGACAGAGCAGTTACTGCCCTGCCAGGGGGTGTGGGAGCAGCTGGGCATCGTTGGGTTTTGCTAACGACCCGATGGGTCTCTGGTGTGCCCACAGCTGCTGGTGGTTGCTCATCTGCCCCAGCCCCTATAAAACCAGGATGGCCACAAGCCCCTCCCCTCTGGGCAGCCTCTTGGGATCCTATAATGGTGGTTTCTTCTCCTTTGTGGAACAGTCGTGGTTTTTCCAGCACCCAAAGTAAGTGGCATGTTCTCTGTCCTCCTTCCTTTAGGGTCCATGTGGGGTTGCACCATTTTAAGGGCAGAAATGAAAGCAGTTTCTTGGTGGGAGGGTGTTGGGGTGTTTCTACCTGGGCTGTGCTTGGACTGAGCTCCTGGTGCTGCTCTGGGTGCCTCAGTACTGGGGTGCTGCAGGGTTTTGTGTGATTGTTGTGGAGCTGGAGCTGGTTTAGCTTTGTCGTGGGAAGGTTGGTGGGTCACCCCTGTGGCTATGCTGTCACTGAGTGCTTTTTCGGAGGGATGTGTTTGGCAGTGCAGCAGGGACGTGCTTTGTAGTAGTGCTGTGACACCCATCGTGCTGCTGCAGGGGGTCAACCTCTGAGCTGAAGGAGCTGGATGTGCCACCACCACTCAGGAGCATGGCAGGGTCCCTGTAGTACCCCCCAGCCCTGCACGGTCAGAGGAGACACAGGGGCAGCAAATCCCTGAGCCAACACACCTTTCCACTGGCGCTGAAGGTGGAAGGGCCTGAGAAATGCACTGACCTTGGAGTTTGCTCCAACTCATCATTTATTTGTACAGAGAAGTTGTGGTTTTCTTGTAGGATGGGGGTGTTGCATGGGTTTGGTGCCTCAGCTGTTCTTAAACTGGTGAGTCTCACCCCTCCAAGGCAGTGACTCCTTCTCAGGTGGAGCTTCCCCAGACCACAGCCCTCAAATTTCCTTGTCAACGAGGAGTAAGATCTTGATCCTGCAGAAGAGCTGGAGATGAATAATCTGACTCACCCTGGGTGCTTTATGGATCATCTGCGGAGGTGGTGGGACATGGAGGTGTTCTAAGGTGTTACTTGGGCAGCGAAACTCGCTGGCCACCTTCATCTGGGAGTGCCAAAGCATTGACAGAGGCATCAGCTGGTTCCTCATG
Organism: Nyctibius grandis; assembly: GCF_013368605.1. Lineage (NCBI taxonomy): Eukaryota > Metazoa > Chordata > Aves > Nyctibiiformes > Nyctibiidae > Nyctibius > Nyctibius grandis. Next base: position 25,412,147 of record NC_090668.1, read on the forward strand.
GTGTTATGGGTGCAACCAGGAGGCTGAAGGCTGCACAGTCTCTTTCTGGCTTCCCTGTGCCAAATATACACAGTCTACTCAAGTGGAAGTCCTGAATTAGTAATTCTGGTATTGGATCTGAGTCCCTATGGGCTTTGGTTTGTGGAGTGTGTTTATTTGACAAGATCCTCTTAATTTGAGTAATACTGCGTTCTAAAACTGTCTGTGCAATAGGCTGATGAGAAGCAGCCATTTGCTGCTGGTAGGTCCCAGAGGCTGCTGCTCCTCCTGCAAGATGATGTTCATCATCCCTGTCCTTGACATTCATTGCTGCTATGACTGAGAAGTACCTTTTACTAGCCAGAACAGAAGAAATGAATGCTGAAAGGAACCACATTCAGCTCTTCTTAAAAAGAGAGGCTAAGATCTATTTGTGGCACAGGTTTAGCCGCAGTTCTGCAGGGTCTGTCAGTCTTTAGACCATGATCTTTCTTCTCAGGGTTTTATCTCTGCAGTAAAAGTGTTGGAGACTTGTTCAATGCATAATTAAAAGCTGAATATTCCCCCCCATGCGTGGGGTAGCAAGGAAAAAGAAAAAAATCACTGTTGGTGCAGAAGGAGGAGCTGGAGGTTTGTCTCGGGGTGTGATGCTGCTTGACTTCGTGGTCTTTGCAAGTAATGGATCATCTCCAGCTCTTTGGGGTGTGAATTAATGTTTTTAACAGAGAGTGGAGTTGCTGAAGTGCTCATAGATGTACCTACACCTCCCAAAACTTCAGTGGCTCCTGTAGGCTCAGGCTTTGTGCCTGCTCTGGTGGTGTAACTGTGTAGCTTAAAGCCAGTGGGTGGGATCGAAGTGGAGGAAGAGCTTTAACAGGACAGTGTGGTCCTGGGTCAGAGGGTGAAGCAGCTGCGTGGTCAGAGCTGCTGCTCTCCCCTTGCTGCTGAGGGGTGTGCAATGAGCCTCAGGAGCTGCAGTGGCTTTCTGACAAATGCCATGGCCAAAAATCAAATGTCACCTGCAGGTAAACTGCCCTGCAGAGGGAGGCTGCTACGGGGACGGGGCTGCTGGTGCCATGGGTTGCCTTGGACTTTGCGCTGTTGAGTGGGGCTGGTGGGGAGTTCCCTGCTCCAGGGCTGCCCTGGCTGGTTTTTAAGCTCCATGAGCTCTTCTGAGAAACTGGGTGTGGGGTGACTGCGGAGCTGTGCTGGGGGGCAAGAGGGACCCTGGTGCTGTCACCCCATCGTGTCCCTCCTGTCTCTTGCCCAAGCTGGTTGAGAGCAGGAGCTGAACAGGGATCTGGTCTCATGGATGGCCAATATGGACAACAACTGTCCTAGAAAGCAATAACAAAGCTTCATCTCCATTTCCCCTCGCTTGAGGTGGACAGGGTTGCTGAATCTGGCAAGCCCCCAGGAAGGGAGGTGTGCTGGAGGTGACAGGGCATTGCAACGGGGTTCGCAGCATCGCTCGGTGCTGGGTGGCATCCTGGGGCTGGTCGCACAGCCACCGTCCCAGTGCGGGTGCCCCAAGGCTGGGTCCAGGAGTGAGACACAGTGGTTTGCTGCAGAGCATCCAGAGTTATTTCCTGTAAATAACTTCTTTGCTTTCCTCCAAGGTCTTATTTTCCGTTCGGTGCGTGATGAAGCATTGCTTTGTGGATAATCCCTTCTATAGTCCTGATTTATGTATGTGCTGGTGCGATGCACAAAGTAGCATCTGTACTATATACGCTGTGGGAACAACCCAAAATTGCTCTGAAACTCGACTGGCTTACAATTATATTGGATTCTATTAAATTAAAACACATAGCACATATATTACACAATAAACCACAGCTATTTCATGGATCAAATTAAGTTTTATTTGGGCAAATTACAACCTTTCTTACAGTTGGGCCTTTGTGAAACCATTCCTTTTTAATAAAAGCAGGCATTTTTGGCAAATGCTCTTAAAGTGTGCATTCCCAATAATTGCATATACTGTTAGTATTCTTTCTGGGATGTATGTGGCTAATTATCTTCTCCTATTTAGGATAGGTTCAAATGAGTGGTATCTTCCCTTTCCTCCTCCCCCACACCTCCTTTTTGCTGGAATTTCTTATTGCTTTCCGTTTTTATGAGCTTGGCTATGGAAGTCAGCAGAGAGAAAAAAAAATCTTCTCCTCATTAAAAGCAGGAGTGCCTTTCCCGGAATTTCTTGGGGAAATGTGACTCTCGCAGCTGCCCTCCGGCCCCGGCTCGGGGGGACGTGGGGTTTGAGGGACAAAGCCAAGAACGAACCTCTGAGAAGCAAGATGAAACCTGGTGTGTGCACGAGGGAGCTCTGGGAACGGGGTGTAAAATGCATCCCCTTTGTGGAGGCTCCTTGTTTAATAAGTGTGGTGTTTATGCTACAGGGAAGGCAAGGGGCATGTGAGATGGCATGCCAGACCCTGTGAAGTGTCTTTTGTGGTTGCTCATCCTCACGCAGGTTTTGCTAAAATCAAATAAATGGTTCAAAAATTGTGGGGCTGGACAGATAGGTGGCTCGCTCCCATGTTTCCATAGGAAACTCGGTTAAAAACTAAACCCCATCAGCTACTCTCTACTTTTGAGAAGTTTGAGTCCAGAGGAGGGCGACCAAGCTGGTGAAGGGTCTGGAGGGTCTGACCTCTGAGGAACAGCTGAGGGAGCTGGGGGTGTTTAGCCTGGAGAAGAGGAGGCTCAGAGGTGACCTTAGTGCAGTCTACAACTACCTGAAGGGAGGTTGTAGCGGGGTGGGAGTCGGCCTCTTCTCCCAGGCAACCAGCGCTAGGACAAGAGGACACAGCCTCAAGCTTGGCCAGGGGAGGGTCAGGTTGGCCATTAGGAAGCATTTCTTCTCAGCAAGGGTCATTAGGCATTGGAAGGGGCTGCCCAGGGAGGTGGTGGAGTCACCATCTCTGGAGGGGTTTAAGAAAAGACTGGACATGGCCCTTAGTGCCCTGGTCTAGTTGCCATAGTGGTGTCAGGGCAATGGTTGGACTCGATGAGCCCAGAGGGCTCTTCCAACCTGATTGATTCTGTGATTCTGCTCTGCTGTTTTTCCTGCCTCTTGCATTCCATTTGCTGCTAGGCCAGGCTTATAGCTACCAATATTTTCTGGGAATAATGTTTCCCACAGTATTTTCAACCTGAGCCAGGAAACAGAGGAGATGTCCCAAGTGCAGCATTCCTTGGGTAGCATCAGTGTGACTTCTAGGCCAGCGAGATGGAGATAAACAGCAGAGCAGAGCCAAGCTTCCCGATTCCTGAATGTGTGGCACAAGATCTGCACGTTTTAGGCTTGTATTTCTTACACAGCAGCACCTCTGGGTGTGGGAAGAGTGGTCAGGCCCTCAGCTGGGTGGGACAGAGATGATGGAGCTGTTGCCGCAGAAGTCCCAGCACATTACATAAAACTTCAAAGCCTTCTGTCAGTTTTCCAGATCCTTCTGGGCACTATTGTCAGAAGATGAAGAACTGTTATTTAGCCTCCCAGATCACATCTGGATGCTGTTTATGGGATTGTGTTAGGCATGATCGTGTCTGCGGGAGGGGGTTAGCGCTGGCAGTGGGAATCGGCCTCAGATGCCACACTGCCTGCTGCCAGGGCCTGCGGACTGGTGGCATCTCCCCATCCCTCACTCAGCCTGCAGTCCTGATAAACGCTCCTTGGAGCTAATGGTTTCCCTGTTGCTTTACAACTGCTGCCAAGTGTTTGCTCAGAGGTTCCTCATCTGCGTCTTGGTGCTTCCCAGCTCCTTCCCACCACAGCTCCCTGGTGTGTGACACCCTCCAGCTGCCAATTTGAGTTGGGTGACAAGCCGATGGCCCTGTGGCACGTGTGATGGGACTCTGGGTCCTCCATGGTTCATGTAGGGTGCACATCAACCTGTGACACGGGGAAAGAGGAAATGGGATTATTCTATCCATGTGAAAGACTCCCAGAAATGTCTTTATTGATTTATTTTTTTCAAATAATAAATTGAGAGCACCTCTGACCTGTTGCCTGCTTCCCAGGATGGGGTTGCCCATTGCCACTGCTATGTAGTATGTGACTGTGGTGCAGGAGACACTGGCACTTGCTCAGTCCCCAGTGCTTCTGCACCAGGGAGCCATGCTGGGGCAGGAACCAAGTGAAATGGCCACAAAACATTTTCAATGTCCCACCTGTGTGACCACAGTGTTGGAGGATGGTGGGGGCTGTGTGTCACTCAGTTGCAGTGGCAGAAGGTCACAGCCTGGCTCTGTCCCCAGAGCAAGCCCTCCAGCCTGGCATTACAGGGAAGAGCATGTGTGATGGGAGAGAAGGGGAGGAGTCCCCAAAGCAGCCCTTGCAGCCTGGCTCTGGGTTTCAGTGGGAGAAAACTCTACACCTTGTCCCTGGTTGTCTCTTCCACCCAACACCCATGCCTTCTAGACTCTTCCAACTTGGGTTGTATGTTTTAAGCTGGATGATGCTCTCTGTCTTGTCACTGGTCTGAGTCAGGTCATGGTGCCGTGCAGTGGGATGGCATTTGGGATGTGAGGCTTTACAGGCAGGCGGTACAAACTGCTCTGGGGAGATAACTGAAACCATGACTGCGGTTAAATGCCACCATCTGAAGGGCTTTGTGTGGAGCGTGTGCCATGCCTCCTTCTGTGGCAGCAGGGATATCTGACACACTGCTGTGTTCACTTTTGGGATGCAGAATTGAAACCACAGCCCATTTCTGGGGACGGTACATGATGAGCGTGAAGTGCCTTCTCCCAAAGGACTCTGCGGGGGAAGGGTGAGAAGAAAGCCCCCACTAGTCTCTGGAAATTGCTTTCCTTCCTCTTCTCCTTCCAAAATAGCATAATTAACAGAAATAAACTTTGCAATGCTGTTAATTTTGAAGGTCTTGCGTGCCAAGCTTGAACACGCAGAGCTCAACTGAGCAGGCGCTTGAGCACTGGGAATGGTTAATTATTACCCAAATGGTGTCTGAGTTAGTCTGAAAGGATTGAAGAATTATGAAACTGTAACGAGGGAGGCCCATTCTTGGCAAATGCTTATGTGATTCAAATGCTGGGGAATTCAGCATGTTTTTCTCTTTCTTCTGAGGACTTTGTAAGCCAGACGATGGTCCAGATCACATGGTGGGGATTGAGTGGGACCATCAGTCCAGGGGAGCTGATGCTGTAACAGCTTCTGCAGATCTTCTCTGTCACAGCAGCTATTTAAAAATAGCTTTGGTGAGTCAATAATTAACCCATTGTTAGTTCTTAAAACTCCCAAGTGTGTGAATTTCTGGATACAATGGTTTGGTGCTGGATCTGTAGAAGTTCTCTCTACGTGATGTGTTTGGCACTGCTGCAGCTGGGACCTTGCTGTGGCCCTTCTCTCTGCTTACCTCTGCAGAGGTCTCTGTGTACTTTTTGGACTCACATATGTAGAGTTTTCACAGGGGAGGGGCCTGCTTTCCTATGGGGAGCTCTTCTTTGGCTTAGGAAGACCAAGAAAAAAGCTAAAACACATTAGAGGTTTTGGTGGAAGCACCTTAGTTTTTCTGCTGAAAATCTGAATTCTGCAGAATCCTCCTTTCTCTCATCTTCAGACCACATGTGGTCCATGTCCAGTCTCTTCTGGATCTTAACCTGTTTGTGCCTGCCTGGGAAAACAGAAGTCATGGTGTCTCAAGAGCTTCTACCTACTCTGCCCCTCCAGACACCATGGTCTATGCAGGAATGGTTGGGGTTCAGCCTCTTTCAAGCAAGTTTTCAGTTGCAAATCTCGTGGCAAATGTGGTGGAGGTGAACAGTCATAGCAATGGAAAGTAGTCTCTAAAGGTGATTTGTTTTGAAGAGTTTCAGTTGAACAGCCCATGTTTTGGACTGCTGTGATCTCTGTCTTGAGCTCAGTTCACTTTCTGACAGTTCAAATCTTTGAAATATCATAAATAGGTAAAGCTGGAAACTGAAGCGTATGAAGGTTTAGAAATCATTTGGTGATCTGTGTCCTGATGCTCCTCTTGAAGCTGACCCATGGAGCCCAGGGCCCCCCCAGTTGCTCACAGTGTTCCCCCAGTCCTGACTGTGCTGTGAAGTGGAGGAGGCTCCCTGCGAAGTGACACTCTTTGAGTTGAACCCTTAGCATGGGAAACTTTAAAAAGCCTTTTCCTCCTACAGATGTTTTTCCTCAGTTCTAGTGAAACAAGTTAAGCATGTGGGAATGCCTTCAGTGCTCTTATCTTGGGGGTTTGAGGCCTTTCTTGCTTAAATGTCCCTCGTGCTTCTCTCCCTGTGCTCATCTGGGTTTTAGCTGCTTTGCTTGCAGCTTTTCAAGGAACAGTTGCACATAGATGGTCAATAAAGCTGTTCTGCTTTGCTCAAAATGTCTCCCACCAGGAAAGTCCCTGCTGAGTTGTCTTTCTGCTGCATGCAGTGAACTGCACAGATTCCCCTCTGGTCATTGCTTCTGGTATCTCATAAGGGCTAATCCTCCCTCTCCTCCAGCTGGTTGTATGTTTGCAGAGCAATCCCCTCTAGGACCTATGCTCTGCTCCAGAAAGTGGCTGGAAGGAACCTTTGATGTTGCTGATCTAAAGTACTTCTGAAAACTCTGCTGCTTCCTAGTGGGTCCATGTAGTCCCAGTGAGAGACTGCTCAGGTGCCTGGTTGGAGCCTCTTGGACAAGCCAAGAAACTGGTTTCTTGGAAAAACACAACATTGACATTTGGAGTCTGCATCCATGGGTTATGATACTTGGCAAGAGGAATTAGAAAGGGGTTCAGCTGCCTGAGATGTTGCCTTAGTTCATTGGCAAGGCTTTTCTTCTCTTCAGGTTGGAGCCAAACACTATGAACAGGTGTAAGATGAAGGCACAGGTTACAGCAGGAGACAAATCCACCTGTGTGTTCTGGGATCAGTGGTGTTGGGAGCAGGATGTCTGGCTGGGGTGCAGCTTGATGTGTGACCTGTCCCTAGGCTGACATCTGCATGGTGATGAGCTAATGAGTTGGATCAGCAAGCTGGTAGCATGACCAAGCTCAGATTATCTGGAGGATTTTGTGTGTGAACTGGAGGATGAACTCTCAAAGCAGCATCCAAATTACTTCTCCAGGGTAAGGATGCACAGAGTGCTCTTATGAACCAAGAACTCCTTTGTCCTGTAGCACTGGTTTTCTTGTCTGTCCTTCCTGCTTTAAAAATCATGAAGAAACTAAGTCAGAACCTGAATAGTTTGAAGAATGCACTGCTTTGTGGTTTTCACTTCCAGCTTGGTCCAAAAGGCTGCAGTCATGCAAATGTTTCGGTTCCATCAGATCAGTATTTTCTGATCAAAAAGTATTCTCACAAATTTTTTGCCCATCTGTGAAGTTCAATTTTCTTAAGAAGTCCTGGGCTTTTTTTCTAGTTCAACTGATTGTTTGTGTTCTCTGCTTTTTGCTGTTTCTTCCCCTTGTGTCTCTTGGGAAAGATCTGTGGGTTCTGGGTATAGTTGCCACTCCTAGTTTCTCTTATTTTGTGTGTAACTGAGATAGCAAAATGAAGGTTCCACTTCCAGTGGACTCTGTTTAATAAAATGAGCAGAGTTATTTCTGTTATAGGCAGCCAGTGCCTACTAACCTTGCTTTGGAAATAATTGTGTAACTTTATGCTTGGTCTGCTGCTTGTGCCCAGGCTCTTCAGTGGTCCAAGCCACTGCTGGAGCTCTGCTCCGCTCCTCTGGGACCTGAGAACATGTTCCTCTGCACCTGGGGTTTGGGGATTGAGGTGCCATGTCCTTACATGGGTTCCCTCTCTCTGCACTCACCCACAGTACTTTTATGGGCACGAAGAGCAAAGGTGCCACTGGTGTCCTGCACATAAACCTCCAGCAGGTCCCGTAGGGAGAATTTCTCCGCAGAGGTGCAGCCCTCCATCCATGGGAAAATGGTGGGAGACCTTATTCTTCCTCTCTGCTTCCCAGTTTTATCAGTCTCTGAAATCTGACATGTTAAACCTGTGCTGGGTTCAGCAGACAGTCCTTAAATGAGCAGTATTTATGCTGCTGTTGGTATAAGTAACCTATTAAATTGCAGTGTATGTGTAGTCACTTGGGCAGGAAGCCTCTCAACGGCTGAGGTGACTTCAAGTGTGTGGTGCCCTGATGGGAACTGACCTCAATATTTCTTTTCTTAAAAAAAAAAAGCTTGATAGCAATGCCCTTGAGTTCTTGCATTAGTAAATATCTCATGAAAATGCGCATATGAGCTGGTATCAACCAAGATAAAAAGGGGCTGTGCAATGATTTTGGAGTTGGCCAAGATGGTTGTACCTTTTTACTCTGAAACTAGACAAGCTGAGATGAAATTTCCAGAAGGCTTTTGATATCAGCTTAACTTTCGTAAGCTTTGGCTTATTCAATGTAAAAGAAAGCTGTGAGAAAATTCTTTAATGTGATGTTGTGAAACATATTTCCTTCAAGATGGTGTGCGGAGGGGGAGGTGGGAGGTCAGAGCTGCTCCTTGAGTAAGACTTGGGCAATCCTCCCTCTCTCACCAACCTACGCTCCCCGATAAGAACCCCCACTCTGTGTGTTTGAGCTGATTCTGTATGATGCACCAGAGAAAGGGAAACAAAGTAAAAGCTCATAAAGCCTCCAGACATCACCTCTTGGAGCAATGGTCCTTGAGTCAACAGAAAACATCTGCAAAACAATCCTGCAATCCTCCATGTGGGCAGGAAAATGGTGTGGGGAAATGTAGAGATGAACTTCCAAAGCTCAGCCTCCTTTTTACAGGGTTGTGATTGAAAACTACCAGAGCAATGCTGAACAAGATGTTCCCTTGTTTTAAAAACACTTCTGGGATTATTGTTCTGAGATGGGAAATGTTCTGTTCCCTCCTTTTCCAGACCTGCTGTTGGTAACGTACCCCTCAGGTGGATTGAGGAGGGGGGATGAGTTGGAGGCTGGTATTTGTTTAAAGCTCTGTGTGATGCTGTGAGGCATCGTGTGTACGCAAGGTCACTGCACCGCAGGCTCCATGGTCAGGTGTGGGTTTGGGCTGCAGTTTGGGTGGACTTGGGTTGTTGCTGATCCACTGCCACTTTGCTGTGCAGCCTCGTGTTGCTCCATCCTGACTCATGCCCAGGCTGGGCTGACATCCCCAGGCATGGTGGGGTTGACACCACTAAACCAGGCAGCACCAGAGGTGAACCCTGAGCTCACCATGGAGTTGCACCAGTGTTGAGGGACTGGGTGAACCCAAGGGGCTGTGATCCCACCATCCCTTTGCGGCATTGCTCTCCCACCATGAAGGATGTTTTTGAGCACTGGGAAGCTCCTCTGTGAAGGCAGGTGGTGCTGAGCCCCTGCCCTGCATGGCCCCAACATCCATCCTGGTTGAGCAACGTGGGTCCAGGGTTGCCATCCCCCTTCAGGGCTCTGGCTGGGTGCTCCCACTCTTATCACTTGTGCTGAAGGAAGAAGAAAAACAGTGCAGCAAAGCAGAATTGCTGCTTGAGTTCCTTTTTTTCATTAAAAAGAGGGAGGGAGAAACATCAAAATCAACCCCCTGCCCCCACAAATCCTACCCTTGTCTCAGAGTATTAAAAACATCCTGGAGCTGAGGCCACGCTTGTGCTCCTCAGCGTCGAAGGAGGATTTCTGCCAAGACACTGACCCCTTGTGGATTTTGCAAATGTCTTCGCATCTCTTTTTCTCTTCGAAAGGCAAAAAAAAAAAATCCCCCTTCAGACCTTCTCTTGGTCCCTCGCAACCCAGCGCTATCGGAAGATTTATTATTAAACGGAGGCTCCAGGGTGATTTATGAAATTACAGCTGAGCCGTATTGTGCGCTGGTTACAAATTGCAAAGATATTCCATGGGACGTAAGCTCCTACGAGCACGGGATATATTACACTACGGGGAAAAGGGGAGCTTAAAACCATCTGGCCGACTGTAACAACTACAGCCACTTCTCTTTGATGAGAAGATGATATACATCTGGGTTTAATACGAAACATGATGGACTGACACCGGGTTTTGGAATATCTTATACAAGCTGGATAATTTTTGCTTGTTTTTTTCCAGAGCTGTTGCACCACTTTATTCAAAGCTATATTCCTTTTTCCTGTTGTTTCTTCACATGTTAGCAACTCCTTGGTCAACTTTATAAAGCGCTGGGGATCGTTTCTCACTGCTTTCCAGAAGAGTTTCTCTGAGTGCACACAGCAAATGCGAGGGCTTGGAAAACACGATGCTGCGGTACCATATGGGGAATCACTGAGCTAAATTGTCTACCTATAAATATACCCCAGATGTTAATAGGAAAAAGGAAACTGGAACACATTATCAGGAAGGATGTGTCTTCTTTGGAGTAAATCCCTCCTGTGGAGACCCCTCCTCTAGCTGTTAATGACTGCACTTCTCCAGGAGAAGTCATCTGTGAGCCCTGTTGTGGTGGGTGTGCTCTGGGGGGTGTGATAATATATCAAGGACACCTCTTAGAACCTTCTGGTCAGTAGGATCTCCCGGTGAGCCAGATGCTAGGGGTTGTAAAGCTGTATTCTTGTTCTGAAGATGAACCCAGTGGAGCTGTGCTGGTTGACAGCATCTGGTCTGAAATCTTCTGCTATCCACAAAGGCATGTACTGGCCAGGTCTTGGTAGCCCATGAGTGGGAGGAATTGGTGAATTGAGGAGATTCCTTTCAAGCACTTTGATCCAAGAGAACAGCAAGGTTTCTGCATGAGCAATCTCCTATTTTAGCTTGTTAGTAAGTCCGTGGCATTTTTATTTAATTCTCTTGATTGGGTAACAGATCGTTTAGAACTGGTTTTGTTCGCTGGCCTGGTTGAGTGTAGCTCTTTGTTCTGACTTCTGTTGTGAATATCTAAAGGCTAGTATAGAATTTCTTATGTTTTTGGTTTAAATTGGTTGTTATGAATAACTAATCCTGACATGCCCATTTCCAGTAAACAGTCCTCAAAGTCTGAATGCAACTAAACTTGTTTCAGCCTTCCCCAAACCTTCCAGACTGTGTCTGTGGTTCTGTGCCACAGCACTGCTGGGAAGCACCTATAAATATCCACTCTGAGTAGAAATCCTGCTTTCTGGTAGTTGATGGCAGAAGTACTTGGGTTCCCCCAAACCAACTGCAACTGTCCCAAACCAACAGTTTTGGGAGGGAGCAGGTTGAATCCTTCCTGCTCCACCTCAGCCTCTTGCATCTATAGGAGGTGTGCCTCAGGTAGGTGTAACCTCCCAAGCTGAGCTTCTCACCCTTGGGCTTAATTGGATAAAGTTTTGGAGAATTGTTGCCACTGGAAACTGCTAGCAATAGTTGTGCTTTATCTCATTTATGAGCCAGCCTTTGGATGGTGAAGTCCTCATCCCTCTGTGGTTGGCACAATCCAGCACGGTCCCAGAGCTGGCTTCAGGCCAGGGCGTTCCAGCTCCCAGATGATCCTGTTTCAAGTCACCTTTTTAGGACTCTTTGGGCCAAAGTGTGCTTTGATGTCTGGCAGTCTGGCCCCTGGCACACCCCGTGGTCTGGCCTGGGAGAAGTGCTGGGAGGGCAGAGCCTAAGTTATAAATTTCTGCAACACCAGGCAATCCTGGCTGAGCCTCCCTGTGCTAGCAGGGTTACGAAATACCGACAGGGCTTTCTCTGAGATACTAATTAGGGATGGACAAACCAGAGGGAAGAAAATAAGAAATCCCTTTGCACTCTTTCTGGGGTTAAAGAAAGTTCAGCTAACTTTCTTCCTCCCCCCCTGTTATTTTTCCCTTCAGCGCAGGCTCTTCTCATCCAGGTTCCAGCAGGGTTGGGACGTGGAGCTGCTGAAGCGCTGGGGGAGGCTGTAGCTGTCGCTGCAGGATTTCCAAACCAGGCTGAAACAAGCCAGTAACCTAAATGTGAGAGTGCCTGTGTGACTTAGAGCACTCCGGACATTGCAGTTCTCCTGGCTCTCCAAATGGAATAAATAGACGTGTCGTGCATGCAGGAAAGATCTGGATGTTGCTCAGGGTAGCAGATCACCTTTATTCCTCCTTTTACAGGTGGGGATGGTGCTTGGAAGGGCAGGGCTCTGCTTGGTTGGTGCTGCAGGGTTGCTGTGCTCACCCAGGGTGCAGTGACCACCTATCCCAGCTTTGCTGATTCCTTCTGCAGCCGGTCTTCTTGCTGAAGTGGTGAACTTGGTAGCGTTGGTGGTCTTGGTAGTGTTAGGTTAATGGTTGGACTCGATGATTTTAAGGGTCTTTCCCAACCTAAATGATTCTATGATTCTATAAATCCTTCACATGGTATAATGAACACTTACAAATCCTTTCCGTGCTTCTGGTGTTCCCTCTTTGCAGCTCCTCCAACGCAGACAGCGAGCTTTCTAAATAAATAATAATAAAGAGCAGCGCGAGTGAATTAACACGCATCAGCGCACGTGTCTTTGGCTGCGCTCTGCTCATCTCGTTTTCAACAGGAGCCTCTTTCCACAGACCTCCCTGCCACAATGTGCTCTTGCAGTGCCGGCTTAGACCCCGCATAGATGAAAACCACGCGATCACAATGGATTTCTCTCTGGCTAATGAAGCTCTGCGTCTAGTGCAGAATTCCTCTGATGCGTTAGGAAATAGTTATCATTTTTCTTTGGCACTGTGTTTGATAAGCAATTGCCTTTGGCCAAAAGCAATGCCAAGATTTTACTGCTTGTTACAGAGCTAAATATGTGACATTGCAACACGTGTAATTGGGATAATTTAACACCCCATTAACAGAGCGCAGGAATGGCCTCTTCTCTTACCGTTGTTTGGGTCCACTTTTTATAAATTTTGCAATCTTTTGGGAGAATTTTTTTTAGTGGAAAAATAGACATATTCCTCACTAAAGTCACTCATTTTGAAACATTGAGCAGAAGCTTTTTTGCAGCATGGATGGGGGCAGCTGCTCATTTGTGATAAGAAACCTGGAATCAGCCATGTCCCAGTTGGGTAAACTGGGAACTTATGGGTTATGGTCCATAATCCTACTTCTGGTTTCAGGCAAGTCACTTCTTTTCCAGGGACTGTAAAATGAAGATGATACTTAGAATTTTATGATCCCCATATGGTTCCTGTGACATCTTTGTCCTTGTCACAAGGCAGGAGATAGGTGGAGGTGACTCTTGCTTAGGGAAGGGGAAGTCAGTGATGGGGCTGTCACCACCTCCTGTCCTGTGACCTTCAGTGAAGACGTGTGTGCAGAGAGGTGAAGTCTAAAAACAGATCTTCTGAACTACCTTCAGAAAGGCTCTTTCAAGGCAATTCCAGATCTTATTAGAAGCAGGAAAGACTGGATGTCGCAAGGGATCCCAATCTGAAGAAGCTGTATTTCTGGTTGAGCCTTGCTTTTGAGCTCTGGGTAATGGGGCTGGATGTGTTTGCATCAGAATACTTGGTTTCCCGATCCCAAGCAGCATCTCCAAGCCTTTTGATGTTCATGAGCATATGTGTGCTTGGAGATGGACTTCTGTATGTGGTATTGTACTGAGGAGTTGGCAGCAACAGCCAAATCCAGGAGCTAGTAATTAAACCTGTTAATCTTGTTGTTGTGGGTTTGGGTGAAATCTCCATGAATTTTAGTGTGAGAGTGTCCTTTGGCTTAACATGGGCTGGTTGGTAGGTTCCTTTATGGGGTAAGGCAGAAGAGATTAGGTTTGGTCCATACTGGCCCTTCTCCCTCCTTTGTGCTTGGTGGAGCTTCAGGACACTGGGGAGCACCGGCATGGTCAGCAATCTTGTTTTACCTCTGTCTGCCTTCTTTCTCCATCTCTTAGATAAGGAGCAGCTCTGGCTTTAGGGCAGTGACTAGTCAGCCTGTCCCTGCTCATGTGTTTTCCAGAAAGTCACCTATTTAGTTGCTGAAACTCTGATTTAATTAAATCAGCATCCAACCACCAAGCGGGGTCTGAAGGCAGGGGAATGCCTGGTGCTCCTGGAGAGCCAAGCCAAAGGCACAGCAAACCAGCGGCCCAGAGGTCCCGCTTTCCTGCCAGCAATGTTTCACTAATTGAAGGGACAGTTTAATTTTAGCCTTTCTGGTGGTGCTGTTCCTTTCCTAATTAGATCCAGCCCGATAGAAAAGAAGAAAACTTCACTTGAAACGTGCTGATGGGTTTTGCTCATTCAGCAAAGCAGCGATGGGGACTGGTTTGAGTCTCCCAGTTGGATAGGGCTGTTTCTGATTAGCATGGGGAAGGCTGCTGGGACGGGCTGGTGGGTCGTCGCTGCTCTCCCCGAGCTGTCTTTAACTAGAGCAGCAAGACTCAGAGAGCTCTTTTATGGCTCTGTGGTGTGAAACAACTTGATTTGCCATGATCCTGCTCACGCTTTCAGTAACACGTAGATAAAAGGCAGCACAGATGACTTTAAAATTCAAGGGTATTGCTCTTTTGACTCGCATCTCCCCTGATAGGCTCCTTCCCCTATAAAACACGGGTGAGCCTGTCTTTGCAACTGGGAAAAGCCTGTTGAAATGAATTAGATTGACTTTGTTATGGCTCCAGTGAAAACTTTTAGACACTTATTCAGAAGTCATTGCATTTACAAAACTGGTCCGAAGTGCTAATCTGAGCAAGCACGGCTTTACTGGTTTGAGGCCATCGGGCTGCTCTTGTCACATGGCATCCCCTGGCTTTAGACCTTCCGTTCTGAGGCTTAGTGACTACACTGTAAGTGTGAGCTCTGAGCTGAAACCAGGTTTCCTTGGTCTGTGTCACAGAACAAACAGCGCAGGTTTAAAAAAAAAAATAAATCCGGTTTAAAAAAAAATAAATCCTGGCACAAATCATTCTAGTTATATTTGCATTTGGAAAAAAAATATCTTCTTCCCCTCCCCCTCAAGCAATAACTTATTTTTCCATAGTGTCAGATTCTGTGATTTAATCAATTGCCTTTATGAGTTGTAACAAGGTGTTTTCTTAAATTTAGCAACTCCTAAAAGTTTGATTTTTGAACGTTGAGCCAATTCTCTGCCTGGCACACGTGTTGCAGGTTAGTTCCCCCACCTCATCGAAATGTTTTTTTGAATAATCCCTCCCTGTTTTTTTCCCCTAAATGCTTTTTGATCCCCAGTGGAAAATTTGAAACTGCTTAGTGTTTGAAAGTCTTGGATTTTCAGGGCAAAATGCTTTTGGAAGCTGGAATTTCTATGAAACTTGAAAACCCTTGTTCGGAGCTGCTGGTATGTTTGGAGGGAGCTCCCGTCCCGCGATGCTGCACTTGTGACCAGTTCCTTGTTGAGGGTTTTATTTTCGTGTCTGCTTCTGGTGCATTGAAGTCCGGAGCATTCCGGTGTCCTGGGTTGTACTGGTGCCCAAGTGGCATTAGTGCACCTTCCCCTAATTAATCTAATTACTCTTTGGGGTTGATGGGAGAGGGAAATAGCTGGGGGTTGTGCTTTGTAGGGCTTCCTACAGTGCACACAGCACTGTCTTGCCCCTCGTATTGTGGGTCCCAGGACTTGGGCAGTGCCGCTGTGGGTGTTTGCACTGGCTCCCAAATCATTCCACCCTGGTGAGGAGCCCCAGCCTTCCTCCAGCAAAGCCCCGGTGGGTTTTCACAGAATCACAGAATCAATGAGGTTGGAAGAGCCCTCTGGGATCATAGAGTCCAACCATTGCACTGACACCACCATGGCAACTAGACCAGGGCACTAAGTGCCATGGCCAGTCTTTTCTTAAACCCCTCCAGAGATGGTGACTCCACCACCTCCCTGGGCGCAGCCCCTTCCAATGG
The DNA here is from genome assembly GCF_013368605.1 of Nyctibius grandis. Taxonomy (NCBI): domain Eukaryota; kingdom Metazoa; phylum Chordata; class Aves; order Nyctibiiformes; family Nyctibiidae; genus Nyctibius; species Nyctibius grandis. The sequence continues at coordinate 25,427,849 of NC_090668.1, forward strand.
CTAATGACCCTTGCTGAGAAGAAATGCTTCCTAATGTCCAACCTGAACCTCCCCTGGCCAAGCTTGAGGCTGTGTCCTCTTGTCCTAGCGCTGGTTGCCTGGGAGAAGAGGCCGACTCCCACTGCGCTACAACCTCCCTTCAGGCAGTTGTAGACTGCACTAAGGTCACCTCTGAGCCTCCTCTTCTCCAGGCTAAACACCCCCAGCTCCCTCAGCCGTTCCTCGGAGGTCAGTCTTTGTCGCAGTCTGGAGCACCTGTCAGATGGGTCCCGTCCCCTTGGGTAACTAATGACCATGTGCAACGTTGTGGTCTTGCCTTAAACAGGTTTAAAACGAGCTGAGCTAATTCAATCAAAGGTGGGAGCGCGATCCAAAGGCGCGGTGAGCATCGCCAGCTCCTCACTTTCTCCTCGGGGCACCATCCCGCTCATTAACGGGAGGCTGTTGAATCCAGAGTGCTGTGGCTTGTTTGAACTGCAGGGCTGCTCTGCTTACACACGTCTGCTCTGCTTTGAAGGCTCTGTCGCTTTTCAGTTTACATCAGAAACAGAGGCTCTCCTGATCTGCAAAGCCTACCGAGGTCTACTCTCCCTGCCATGAAAAAGACCTTTCAAACAGCTCCCGAGGTCTCCGAGGGCTTCTCTTCTCCTGAAAGCTGAATTGCCTGTTGGTTTTGGAGGCCCGCGCTCCCCCTGGCAGCCTTCCACGCGTATATTTAGAAAGGAAGATCATACCTTCCATCTCAGAAATAACCAACCTGATGACTTAATTTAGAGCATGAAAATTAAAAGCTCCCTCTTGAACTGCTGAGCAGTTCAGGCTCCTGCAGCCTCTCGCTTGTGGAGTTCCCCGCTTGACTGTAGGTTTCTCTTGGTCAGATTTGGGCATCTCATGATTTATTTGGGAGCAGGATTGTGAACCATGGACCCGTGTCTCCTCTCTGGCACTGGCTTCTGTTGGTGTCTGGCTGTGTAACTGGACATTGGTGTCAGACCCAAACACTAGTCTCATGGGAGGCTCTTTGCCATTACTAGCAGACAGATGGTTGTAACAAAAAATGAATTTTAAAGCCTCTTTTGATTAATAATATAACTTTACACTTTCTGTAGGTTTTTTTTGGGTCACATCAGAGAGTTATGTCTGTACAATACTAATAAACGGGCTGGAAACCTGTGTAACACACATCCTAGCAGAGAAAACCCATCTCTACGGGCAGCAATGGCATCCTTTACATGGGCTGGATGTTGGTCCTTCGCTCAGACAAATGGTTGTCTCCTTTGGCAGTTTCTGCTCGTGTGGAGTAAGACCCAAGCCAGCTCTGAGCCATGCCAGGGGTAGGATGCCTGGTTCCCTCCTTACCTCTCACCATGACTTGCTGGGCAAGCCTAGTCCGGCTGCTCAGTTCCTTTACACCTGGTTTTATTTGTATATCTGGGATAAGCTGCAACCTTAGCACTGAAATGGGGTTTCTCAGTTTCTTTCCTGATGTTTGGGGCTCACCTCTTGTACGTGTGAAGCGTAATATTTAATAACAGCGTGGGGGTGATTGAGCTTGGTTAGTTATCGATAAAGCCCTGGAGACCTGCGGAACAAAGATGCTGTGTGCTGATAAATGTTTTAATTTCCCTTGTTGAAGCTCAGCCTTTCCTATAGCTGCTGATCACACTACGCTTTTTTTTTCACTTACTCTATCAGCTGTGTTATCTGAAGTGTGCTCTGAGTGATTGCAATGTTGACAGGCCCCAGAGTTAATTGGCATTAAGAATGGTGTAGTATTATTAGGTGTGCCTTAATGTAACAATCTCCATTTTTGTGTATTTACTCAGTAGTACAGAGTAAACACGGAGATAAAAGAAGGTGGAATTAGCACTTCTCTTGCTTGCACTAAAGCCAAGCTGCATTATTTTCTTTTCTGTGGGTTTAGGCCTAAAAGTAGCTCAGGTATGTGCAAGTTTAAACAAGATGAACCAGGGCCCCATTAAAAATTACTCTCTCCTGGATAATATTCAACACAGGATTAATAGTAAAGAGGCTGATGTCATCTCAAAGCTCCCGTGACCCTTTGCACTTCTTTAGCACATTGCTGAAGTCAAATGTTTGTTACACAGAAGACTTTTCCTGCTGGAAAATCTGATGCCGCTGTCTTTCCAAAAAGCAGAGGGAGAGGCGTTCGGAGCGATGCATGAAAAAATTAATTGGGTCTTAAGAGGTTAACCTAAGAAACTACCTTCTAAGAAGCCGGGATCAGCATTGTACAGGTCTTCCAGGGGTGCCATCGCAGACACCGCGGTGGAATTGTTCCCAGGTTCCCGTTTCTTCAAGCCCCAGTTTGCAGCTCAGGGCCTGAGTACAAATCCACGGCCACGTTCAGGTTCAAAGCATGTGGCTTTCTGCAAGGTGCATTGTCTTACCCAAACTTTGCTTCACTTAATATGGCCCTATGTGGAGGTTAATTCTATTTAAATTATCCCAAAAAGAGCTGCTTTTGCACTTGCATTGATGTGCTGTTTTAAGTATTGTAAGCATCAGACAAGGCTTCCAGAGGAGCCAGTCTTGGTATGACCTTTTTTAGCTACTGTTCTGCAAGAAAAGCTGAGGAAACTACTGCTAATGATTAATCAGCACCAAAATCTCTGTCTTAACCTCATCAGGTGTGTGAGCAGCAAATATTTTAACCCTTGAACAACACAAGTGCCTAAAGATGTTTGCTTGCAGCCTGAGACAGAAAATAAATGGAACAGGGTAATGGGATGGCAGATCGATGTGGTTTAGTGTAATGCTGGTGAAAAGCACCGTCGCTAACACCAGTGAGCTCTGCTGTGTGACGGGGTGCTGGGGCACCTAGGGGTGCAAAGGGGAGGTGGGATCACAGCTCCTGAGTTGTGGCAGTGCTGGACTTGAAATCCTGGTGCTCTTTTTCTTTACAAACAGGGTAACGGTGGTTTAGCTCACTAGGTAAATACAGACAGCTTGGCAACTGGAAAGCCTTCTCGTTTCACAAGGGCTTTCAAAGCCATGCTTGAGAGATTGCTTATCTGGCCCGTGCTTAGCTCTGGGTTTGACCTTCTGAGCTCGTTATTGCAATTTCCTCTAACAGCTGACACAGAGGGAAAAGCTGAGCTGTTTCTACTGAAAAATCCTTCTCATTACAGAAAAAATATCCTTAATTTTTAATGCAGGCTTTGGCAGGTTAGCTGGGAAGGCAGAGGATGGGACAGAGCTCACCCACAGTGAGAAGCAGGGAGGGATGCTTGGGAAGTCATTGTGTGTAACCTGCTGCAGAGCTGTCACCTCCAGGGAACGAGAGGCTGTGATGGACCTAGTAGGGATGATCTGTGCTTGAAACCACTCTTCTCCAGCTGTATTTTGGAAAAGGATGCCTGAAAAGTTGCTCTTCCCCTGCTCAGGGTGGTGCTGGTGTCCTGTGTGTGGCAAGGATGCTACCCTGCCCTCGGGGGTACCTGCCTGGTTTTAAAGGATGCTGTATGTCACCTTGGCTTTAGAGCTCCTTGCTTGGAGGATGCTATGTGGTTAGCAAATACTTGGGACAAACATTAATGGGTTTTAATTCAGTGATATTTTTTCAGTTCTGGGTTTGACACAGATTACAGGACTTGCCTTTGCCACGGAGGTGACAAACGTGGACACTTACACTTGTTCCAAAGGTGACTCCTGTAGCTCAGGATTCATGTTGGGATCTGGGTAATAAAAATGAAGTGCTGTGTTTTGGCCCAATTTGAGCCATGAGCTGAACAGAATGTCTCCTCAGCAAATGTGAGTTAGGCTACAACTGCAGTGTCTTGGCTCTTGTGGCTTGGGTTGAAATCCCAATATGCTCACAGCAATTATTCACAACTTTGCCTGTCCCCATAGGTATTTTTAAAGCCTAACATGTCTTTATAAATTAGGCAGCTAACATGTTTTACAGGCTCCCTCATATGATTTTTTTTTTTGGTGAACTCATGCAAGATAAAAGTATTACTTGTAATGAGCCCCAGTGTTATCGGGGAGCATCTGGTGAGCATAACGCTCTGCTTCGTAAATGCAGATACGCTGCCGGGTTGCACAGCAAGGAGAGATGGCTGGGGAGGGGGGTGAAGTGAAAACCCAAACCCTGCTTCCCTGGGCAGCCTTTGCCTTTGGACAGTGTGAAAACCCCACTGTGGGGCTGGGCAGCAGCGATGCTTTAGGAGATTGGATTCCCTATGGGAAATGTGAATTAATCTCTGCTGTTTGCTGCAATAGAGAATTACTCGGCTCCATTTTCAACTGTATGTGTTAAAAAGACTGGGGACCGTTCAGGAGAGCTGCCATGGTAGCACCAGGGTGAGAAAGAGCTGATTTTGCTAATTTTTCCCCATCCTGGAAAGGTCCCTGACGTGCTGGATGTGCACCCTGGTAGGACAAGTGCTCCTTGCTTTGGCTGGTGAAGCTCAGCCTGTCAAGGTGTCCCCATCACTGTAGATAGGGATGGAGTTGCACTCCAAAAGCAAGCAAAGCATCAGGTTGGAGTCCCGTCCCTCTTGTCCTTGCTGTGAGAAAGGAAGGGCTCTTGGAGAAGTGGCCCAAGTTAAAAATAATCAGAAGTTTGGGCCAAAACTGTCCTTTCAGATGCTTTTGGTATGGCAGCAACTTTATTTAGCAGAGGCACAAATATTCTGGAGCCAGCCCATCAGCAGGATGGTGAAGTTTCCCTGTCGAAAAGATTTCCCTGACCACAAACTTAGAGTAACTGCTCACATTTTCCCCCTGTTTGTTTTCCTGCAAGCCTGCTGGCAGGTCCAGGCTTGTGCTGCATCTGGCACGGAGAATTTTGGTGGTAATGGGGTTTTATAAAGGCACAGAAAGGCAGCATGGCCAGGCAGCCTGGGCAGAGCTCGCTGCCGTGGGGTGCAGGCAGGGACCAGCAGCTGTGGCTGAGCGGGCTGGGGATACCAGTGCCTCGTGTTGTGTGAGGTGGTTTCTCATCCAAAGAGGTTTTGGAAGTTGTTGTGTAGGTGTTGCACTGGTGAACAGGCATGGCTCGCAGACTTTTGGGCAGCTGGGTCTGGCAGTAGCTGGGCTTGGGGCAAGGGGACTCTCCAGCTGCCAAACCACAGCCCGTGTATCTGCTGTAGTGCAGTTAAATGGTAAGAGTGCTACTGGTTTCCACTGTGGGGTGGGATTTAAAATATCTGCGTGCAAATGTAACTGGAGTCCAGCACAGTGCTGGGGTAAATGTTCTTTGTTTTCTGTCTGGGTTGAGAAGCTCTGTGTGAGGATGATTTTTGGAGAAATGAATCTGGCTTTACTTGCGTGGCTCTTTCCGTGTGCCCTGATGAAGGGTGTGAGGATGTTGTGCGTTGATATATCATATTGTGTAATCTGCACATCCAGATGTTGCCAGAAAGGTTTTGTGAAACCTTGAGGAAAATTGCAGCTGTGGAGAGGGGACAGCCGCTGTCCTGGGGACATGGGCCAGCCTGAGGTGAAGCTGGAGGTGTTTGAGACCCAGGCCGGAGGCTCAGCCGGAGCTGAACCACAAACCAGGCAGTGGCTGGTGGATTTTGCAAGGAAAAGGTAACGACGTCCCACTCATGGCTGGAGTGACAGGCAGCGGCATTAGGATTGGGGCATGTTCACAGCACTGCTGGGAAACCCCATGAGCTTAGACATAGCCAAGCGACCAGCACATCAGTGACGGTTTGTGCGTGGGGACAGCCCAAACCAACCTCTGCTGAAATGATACTGTCTGACTTCTCCTTTGGTGATCCTAATTTTGGTGGTGTCCCAAATGCCTTACCAATGGCTTTGAGCTTTGCCTCACTGTGAAACATTGTTTGTTCTTGGACCAAAGTCATCCCTGGACTAACTTCACTGAGGCTAGTGGGCTTGACAGGAAAAATCTGGGCTATTTAAGGCTGTAGCTCTCTGCAGTTCTTAGGAACTTGCTCGTGTGTACAAGCGGCTCAGACATAATCAACAGTGAAAACATGCTGTTTCTCTTGGAAGCTGTTTACATAACATTTCAGCAGTGCTTAAACCAAGATTTATTTGTACAGAAAGGCTGCAATACCACAAAGCAATGCTACCTTTTGACAGAGAGGATGGAAGAAGGCAGCTGCCTCTGCTTGCACCGGGTCTGGGACTGAAAGCCCAGCAGCATCCTCTCCCCATCCACCCTGCTATGAACCCTGCTTTTCGGGGTGGTTTATGATTCCTTATGGAAAGTAAAGATGCTGGGGTGAAGGTTGGTGTTTGTGGTCGTATGAATGTGAACATCCAAGCTGCAGCTTGATGTAAAAGCTATCTCCTCCTGGGTGCTAATCCAGAAAGGGTAACCAGGGATTTGGAGAAGGGAGCTCCAGAGTGGAATTATTTATTAGAAGTACAGATTTCTGGGAGTGTTCCCATTTTTAGCTTGAGTCTTAAGTGGCAGTGTGAACGCTTGAAACAGCTAGAAAAAGTCCAGGGAGTTATTGCCTTCTTGTTTCAGTTGTGGTCAGTGTTCAAAAATACCCTTTAGAGAAGGAAAACCTTCTCTCCATGAAGAAGCTTCCATAAAGACCTAAAGTGGCTAGAGATAAACCTCCCACATGAGCATGACTATTCCTGTGTTAAAAGCTGTGGCATCCTGCGCTGAAGGATTATGAGATGATGGAAGTGGCATTTGGGACGCCTGTGATGTGGGTTTCTCTGACAAAGCGGGTTAAGCTCCCCCAGGTTCTGGGTCCTGAACACATCCTCCTGCTGAGCAGCCTCAGCTGGCAGCTTCAAAGGCTGCACAGTCCAAAATGAAAACCTCAATAAAGGATTCAGCCATGAGAAAAACGTACGTACCCAAGAGGCCACGTGCCGTGCATATGCCTGATAAACCACTCCCAAATTTGTTCCTATCAAACATTTAAAAAATGCATCTCGTGGTTCTGCCTTCCCTCTTCCTGTCGTAAAGCCAGAAGTCCAATTTCTAAGCCACATCTCTGTGTGCAAGTTGTAATAACTTATTTCAAACAGTTTTGTAAATGATTTGAGCAGGTGCTGTCCCCTGGTGTGCGTGGTTTGATTGAAACCATGGATGGAGGCTCTGCTGCCTGGAGGGGAGGGATGGGATGGGTTGGGAAGGGGAATGGGAAGAGCCACTGATTTCATCAGTCGTCCTGTGGGCCCTGAAAGAGGCTTGGATGTTGGGTGGGGTGGGCTGGGTCTGCCTGAAAACTAGACTTTCAGTGGGATCAGAAGGCAAAGCACTGACTGCCCGATGCCTCCAAATGTTGGTCTGAACTTCCCGCGAAGGGCTAATGGTGAAGCTGAGGCTGTGTGGCTGGAGGGTGTGCAGAGGAGTCGCTGAGCAGGCTTTTTTTGGTGGAAAAAGCAAGCTTCTACCCTTGTGTGCACTGTCATAGCCAGCACGGGAAGCAAGCAAGAAGTAGGTCTCGAAAAAGATCAGTGTTCATAATAATATTTTGAGTATATGTCTAAAACTCTGCCTGCACATGCTCGTGCAAAGCTCCGCTGATGCTTTCGATGACTCGCGTTGAGACCAGAAGCTTTTGAGATAAAATGGGAACCTGTTTTGCAACTTGCCGTAGGCACACGGTTGTTAATGTTGCAGCAGTTTTAAATTCTTGTTTATAAAACGGGGCGGGATGGAAACCCTGGCTGTAGCTGTGCTGCAGACCCTGGGAGCCAGTGGGATTCCACAGGCTGTGACCACTGTCAGCACATCAGCCTTGGAAATGGAGACCAGTGTTTCAAACTGGTGATGTGCTGGGGAAAAATCTTCATGTCACAAAAGCTGGTGCTTTTTCCTTTGGGAGAGGGATGTTCCTGGGCTTTGGCTTTACCTACGGGATCAGTAGCTTTGCTTGGCTCTGCTGGTCATCGGGAGAAACTTCATTGATGGAGATAATGGCATCTTAAGGTTTGGGCTGGAAGATAATGCCTGTCAGATGCTTTTGGCTGCTCTTGCAAAAACCACTTACTGTGCACTTGTTTCTAGTAGCCTGGGGCCAGAGGTTGAACTGAGAGTTGAAAACGTACCTAGCGTGGCCAAAGCTGTGTCTTGTGGAGCAGGAAAGCCAGACCCTTCTGTCCAAGGTGCAGCCGTACCTGGAGAGCATCGGTCCTTGGTAGCTATGTGTCTTGATGCTCCATGCACCTCCTTAATGCCACCAAGAGTGACTTTCCTTCTCTTCAAGAAGCTGAGACCTTCAAATGCATCTCTTGACTTTTTGGGGGAGAAGGAGGGTTGTTCCAGACAAGGCTCGAAGCAGCCAGGAGCCCCCAGGGCTGTGCACAGCCACCAGCACTGCTCCAGCCCTGGGATTTAAATAAGTATGGGACCATGTTATCCATGGGCACTCTGTCTGGAGGTGGAAATGTGTGGGATCTGGGTGAGATTTCTCCTGCTTCAGGGAAGAACAAGACACTTCAAAAGGCTCATGGCAAGGAGGAAAGGTGTGTCAGCAGGGACTGGAAAGATGATGAACCCCAAAGCATAAAAAGGGGGGGAAAAAAATGAAAATACAGACTCGGGGAAGCAAAGGGAGAAGCCAAAGGCTAATACAAAGGTCTGGTAAATGAGAAGAAATCAAAGTATAGCAAAGACAAACTTAAATCCCAGCCAAAAAAGGGAGAAATAAAAGTTGTTGTGGATGCAAAACAGGAGAGGAGTTAGGACTTTGATTAACTTGTGCAGGAAGCTGCATTAATTGCTCTGCCAAGGTCCTGCCTTTCTCTGCTGATAATTATTTGTCCTCTGTGCCTAGTACCAAATGCTGGGTGACACCCAGGCATTAAACTGGCTGTAGGCAGAGGCAGGACAGCGGGTTTGGAGCTCTGCCTCCTCACCCTGCCAGCTTCCCCCACCCCTTCCCTTGGTGGGTACGTTGATGTGACCCACAACAGAGCTTGTCCCTTTGCTCGGGGGACAGGCGCTGCGCTTACACAGGGTTTGAGGTTTGGGTCTTTGTCACTGTCTAAAAAGAAACTGCTGGACCAGTGTGCTGTGGCTGGAGGGGTTGAATCCCAGCTCGGATCAAAGGGAGCCTGGGGAGAAAACGCCCACGAGAAACAAAAGGACATAGAAATGGAGCATCCCTGCTTGTCTTTGTTTGGAAGGGTCACTCAGGTTTTTGTAGCGTAACAGTGGAGGGAACAAAAAGTCACATCCAGCCGCTGCCAAACATCAAGGAGCTTGTGGAAAACACCCAGAGGAGTGAGGAGTGTGTGTGGGGTGGATGTGGCCACTAATCTGTTCCACATGTGAAGCTGAAGAAATGCGTTGAGGAAATAGTGTCACTGTGCTTACTCCAGAGCCCTGAATGCAAGCGTGGTGCGGGGGGCAAGGGCTTTCCTTCAGTGCTCAACACACAAGAAGTTTGCCCTGGTTTGACTGGGAAATGTTAGGAGAGAACCATACAAGAACAAGGCTGAGGGCTGGTGTGTCCCAAACATGCAGGATGGAGCAGCAACATTTGGCTTCTTTGAGAGGTGATGGGGAGATGGGGTTGGCTCGTAGGGTCCTACTTAAAATCTGTTCTCTGGATCTTCCTGGAAAATACTTCACTGCTTCCCCCTAGCATAATGGCAGGCAAAGCCACGAGATGTGTCCAAAATCTGTCATGTTTCCCCAGGGTGTCCCTGGAGGGACTGCCTTTGGGCTGGTCATACTGGTGGGGACATGGAGAACCTCATCCCTGTGGTTGGTGGGGTGGCTGTGCTGCGGATGGGTTGACAAGGTGGCATCAGGCTTAACCAACATCACAACATTCACAGCAGTTTCCCCCTTTGAAATACAACCCATTGGAAAAGCACTGGAGCTTCTCAAGCTCATTGGAGAAAGTAGTGGCTGTGTCTTCTGAGCCACCTCTACCCATCACTGTGTCCATCTTCACTGCTGTCCCCATGATGTGACCTCAATTCCTGCAACTCTTCTTCCAGAAGCTGGGAGCAAAGAGGAGTGGGGATGGATGGCAGCAGGAACAAGCTGCCCTGTGCTGCACACAGGGAGGGAGAACCCTGTGAACGGGGCAGCAGCTCGTAGCTGACCTCATGTGAACTCCTGTGGGGCAGCAATGACCAGATGTGAGAAGCTGTTTACAGCAGTATCATGTCCTGTTTGTTTTTAGATGTTTGTCAACCATTAATTGTTTCCATTGCAGTGTGTCATGCAGCTACTGCGCTTCAGCTGCGAGGCTAGTTTGAGTAAGATTTATTGGACAGGCTTGTGTTACATCTGTCAAAATAACGGGCGTAGTGCTTCAGAGGGAGCAGCAGGGAGCTTTCTCCAGTGGAAAGGTAGAAGATGTGGGTTAAGCACAGGGCAGGACTGTAGTTGAGATTTTTGGGGTTTGTTCTGTCACCCTGAGGCACAGGAGAGGGTTTGGAGGCAGCCAGAGAGCGTGGGGTGCTCTGAGCATCAGGGACGTTGGGTGGTTTAGGGGCAGTGCGCAGAGAAGCTTGTTCCAGAGATGGAGAAAAAGGAGGGGAAATTCTGGCACTCTCCTCCTACATGAAATACAGATGCCTGTGGGTGAACCCCTGGAGAAACTTTTCTGGCTTTGTAGAGTCCTGCTGCGGGTTGTGGTGGGAGGGCTGCATGTGTGACCAGTGCTCTGGGCACACCTGGGGGCGGGGAAAGGCATGTACTGGCCCACCTGGACCAGTTAGGACCTGGGCCACCCACTGCCATTGGGTTGTGAGATATTTCTTGTCCTAGTTGCATGTAGTGCTGAAGTGTCCCTGGTGTACCCACTGCACCCCTGGGGCTGTTTAATGGATTTTAATGTCAGAAGAACCATTAGGTCCAGCCTGTTCTGGTGTAGGTCATAGACCTCTCCAGTTATGTAAGGGCTGTACCTTCTGTCTGCAGACTGCAAATCCTTGATGCAGGCTCTAGATGGAAGAAGCTGACATGTTCCTAGGTCACCTCTTCCAAACGGGAATGAACCATCTCAGTGTCTTGTTCCTACTCTGAACTCATTCAGGTCTGGAAATGAGACGCGATGCACCTCTAGTCCTAGTTGTACTGACCTTCTCCATCTTTCCTCTTCTGTAATCCTCAGCCACAGAGAGATCTTGTGAATCATGGCAGGAGGACTTTGATAAGGAAGTGTTGTGCAACCTGGCTCTCATCCAGGGCACTCGCTTCCCAGTTATCCCACTCGTGTTTCCTGCAGGATTTGCCATATTGAGGCTTCACAGCCCAGTGGGATGGTGATGGTAAATGGGCAGGTGACTGGAGGACAAGTTTGCTTAAAAAATATAAACGAAAAGGGATGCTCTGTCTGACCCTTGCTGTGGGTCAAACACTGCCCTCACCATGGCTGGTGCACAGCTCGGGACAAGTGCTGCAGTCAGCCCATCAGGGGAAGGTGGCCTTCCTGCATGCCCAAATAGCTGGAGGTACACCAGGGTGGGCAAGGCTTGGAAGAAGCTGGTCAGGAAGAATAAATATCCCAGGTCCTTGCTGCTGTCTGGTAGGAAGGAACCTGCAGGTCTTCTGCTCCCAAAGGAGCAAAGAGGAGGGATCAACTCCAAGAGCCCACTCTTAAAAATATTACTGCCTGATCTTCAAGCAACTTCTTGTCTTGTACTTTGCCTTGATCTAGGAATAAAATCTTTTTTCTGTGTCATTGAGTAACAATAAGTTACCAGTCTTCCTGAACACCAGACACGCTCTTGTTTTGGCCTTTGGCCCTGAGACCTGATATTTGCTTGTATTTACAAGCCCAGTAATTACTGTCCTGAACCTGTTATCAGCATAAATACATACAAGGGAAATTGCAGGTTTTTAGACTAACAAATATTTTAGCCTGAAGATATATTCAACTTTACTTTCCTTTTAAGTGGCTCTGGGTAAGATGAGAAGTTGCCTGTCAAATTTGATGGGGTCAGTAAAATTCAACCATGTTCTACTGTAATTAACATTTGAAAAGAATTTGCTTAGGAATTAGCTGTTGGCAGTGAAAAGCACCTCCTTGTATGGAAACAGAGCGAGCCCATCAGGGTCGATACTGTCCTGTGCAGAGTGGCGTAGGAAGGGAAATCCATCTATTAACACTTGTCTTCATGACAGTTACTTGAAGATTCATCACGGGATGCTGAATAGATCAACCACAAGTGACATCTCTGAGTCATTTGGAAACGCAATAATCGTCCCAGCAGGCACTGAGTGGAAGAGACGTTTCTACAATGATGAGGGGGGGAAAAATGTTTATAATTAAAAATGTTTAAAGAATGCAATGGTCTGGAAGTTGAATTGTCACTTAATGCTACGTGTTCTGATGGACTAAACTGGTTGTCCTGCTGGGAACTCTCCTCTCTAGCGGTACCAAAGTGGTGTTTGGTCTCCAGCTTCTCTGCTGCTGGTAAAAGCAGGAGCAATCTGGATTGAAATGTCATCTAGAAATCCTCATTGTGGGCCAGTTCCTTGTTATGGCAGGTGGCAGGTCTGAGGGACTCATTCCTGATGTGAGTTTAGCCAGGTCTGGGCTTGTGGTGGCCAGCAGCGGGCTAGCACCTGTGCCAGGCTGTAGTGTGACTCTACGAGACATCAGGGAATCCATGGGACATGTGTGGTCCTGACTCGTGGCAGTTTCAGGAAAAGCTTTCCATGGGTTTGTGCCTTATTGGGAGGGTGAGGCTATGATGAAGGGCAGCTCTGCTCTCGTGTGCCATGAGAGTGTATCAGAATAAATGGCAATTAAGAAAGTTAGGGGCCAAAAAAAAGGCTTTTGGTTCTTTTCTCTGTGGTCCCCAACTCATAAAGCAGGGATGCTGTATTATGTTTTCTATAGTCCCCTGAGATGAAAGATAACTGACTGTACTGCCTACTGCAGGCACAAAATCAATCAATCAATGAGGTTGGAAGAGCCCTCTGGGATCATCGAGTCCAACCATTGCCCTGACACCACCACGTCAACTAGACCAGGGCACTAAGTGCCATGTCCAGTCTTTTCTTAAACCCCTCCAGAGATGGTGACTCCAGCACCTCCCTGGGCAGCCCCTTCCAATGGCTAATGACCCTTTCTGAGAAGAAATGCTTCCTAATGTCCAACCTGAACCTCCCCTGGCGAAGCTTGAGGCTGTGACCTCTTGTCCTATCGCTAGTTACCTACCTTGTTGCTTTGGCCAGATTATTTTTCACTGCAAAGACTAGCAAAATTTCAGTTTTTCTGAGTGGCAGGAAAATAGCCCTTTGTCATCATCACTTAGTGACAACTACTTAGACTTCAGATTTCAAAGCATTAAGGAAGAAAAATCTGTTTCACTGAGATCACAGGGAAAATGAGGTTTCAGTTTATCAAAGGTTTGGCAGTTTGGCTCAATCCGCCAAATCCTTTCCTAATAAATAACTCGACAGGCTTTTTCAGGGAACAATAGTGTTACTTAATAGCACTCTGCAATTAAGGCTGAAATTGTACTGATAGACACCCAAAGGCTTTTCCAGTCGGCATGGATTAGAGCTGCAGGAGGGGAGCTGCTTTCAGAAGGTGCTGGGCTTAGCCAGCCAAGATGACTTCTGATAACTTAAGTGACGTCTCTAAAATGTTAAAGTTGTGCCTCAAAGCTATTTTTCTTCTTTTTTGTGTAGTAGCTCTGAATAAGATAGCGTGTGCTTGCTGTTTGGGGGACTAGGAGATTTTTTTTTTTAAGTATGCCCTAAAAAGCAAACATCAATGAGGACTACGAAATGTAGAGTCGAGCACTGCGAGATGTAGTGGATCAGCAGCGCTTCTGGTAATTTGGCTTATTAATGTGACAGCACAGTTCTTAATGCTGGGGACAGATGATGATATTAAAGAGTGGAGAGTTGATTTTCACAGAATCACAAAATCAATCAGGTTGGAAGAGACCTCTGGGCTCATCGAGTCCAACCATTGCCCTGACACCACCATGTCAACTAGACCAGGGCACTAGGGGCCATGTCCTTCTAAATTTTATGTCCTTCTAAGCATCTCCACGAGTACCAGTGCAATAAAGAAACATGTTTGGCATCTTTTCCCTTTTAGTAGTGAGTTATGGACTTTTTTCCTCAATTTCCTTTTTTTTTTTTGTTTTTGAAAATAGCGACGTGTGTTCTGTGGACGCTTGAGCCCTGCAGGTTCCTGGGGCTCAACTCTCTGTAAGCCTCGATGCATTTATAGGTTCTGCAAGCAGAGCCCAACGGGTCTGCTGCTGAACCTCTTCACTTGTGTGGCTTTGAGCCCCAGCGTCACTGGGGAGCTGGTCCTCTTGTTTAGAGGAGTCAGAGGGCTGGGAGTCTGAATCCAGGAGGATTCAGTCCTGGAGTAGATTATGCTGATTTATAGTCCCTGCAATGAGCAACAGCAGCATCTACAGCTACTTGTGGTGCCTTTCTGATGCACACATGAATAGCTGAGGAAATAGGCTGATACATTCTTAAATGAGGCTGCTGGGCTGGGGTTGCTCATGAAGCTTGGCCAGGCAGCAGGAAGGGTGCACCACAACATACCAGCCCTGTTGCACCTCTTCGGGGCAGCTGGTGCAACCTCTGCTTCTGCAAAGCAGCATCTGGGCACTTCTCAGTGCTGCCAGACATCAGCCTGAGTAATGAAAGCGCTTGTGGATTTATTCCCTAACCAAGACTATATGGGGCCAGAAAAAAATCTAAAATAATTGCAGGGATTGTCTTGTTCCTGTGTCACCCCCCCTTCATTGGTGCTTTACAGATACAACATTGTTCATGGCTGGAGCTTGCAGTCAGGCTGGTGCCAGGCGGGCGCTGCGGCTCCTCTGCTGGCTTTGACTGTGGGCAGCAGCGATGCTCCCTCTATTTAACCCAAATGCCAGAATTCTCCTTCCCTTAGGGCATGGCTCGAGTGGGGTCACTGCTGGGGGTAAGTGGCTGCAGTTTCCCCTTTGCCAGGTCTCCAGCAGCACAGCTCCTCCTCTCTGGGGAAAAGCAGAAAGCAAAGCCTGATCCCAGCACCAATCCCACTGGAGAGCTAAACAGAGCAAAGAGCATCTGTGCGTTTGGTCTTAAAACCTCCTTCCTTTTCATACGTCAGCAACCATGTGAAATCTCAGCTTTAATGCCACAGAAATGCAAACACACGGAGGTTACGGAGCACAGCTGGCTTGCATGCCTGGCCACTGCCTTCCCAAGAGCTTCCCTACATTGATGGAGGTGGCTGCGTCCCTTGCTAGAGCTTGGGAATATGGTCCCACGTGGCAAAGGAGCTCTTGCTCCTGGGTGCTAATGACTCCAAACCCTCAGAAATGTGTCTGCTGCCGAGCTGGAGGAGTTGACTTGTTGACAGGTAGAGCTGGTGGACACTAGCTCGTGTCTTCACCAACACAGGCATCTGGGCGAGGCGTGCAGATCAAACAAAACACCTTCGTTGGTTGGTGTTTTGCTTTGTCACCTCCTGCCCTTCCCTTTCTGGTGGCACTCATGGTGCATGGATGCTAAACCTTTTGCAAAGGACTGTTCCAGGTCCTAAAGAACCGAATAAACCAAATTTATTCTGTTTTAGCTGATCAAGCCACCTTATCTCATAGGGTTTGTCTGCTTGGGCCACCTTGTGTGTTTCACCATGCACTGGGTATGAGCAGAGTGTGGTGGGGATCAACTGTCCCAAACCAGCCTCTGGGAAAAGGGGGATTAGGCTGTGCTGCTGTGCAAAGGCTGCTTGAACACTGCTCTGGCTCATCAGTGCCATGCGGCTGCTCTGCAGAGCTTATATTCCCTGTTGACACAGGCTTAACTCCACCTGGTCAGGACCATCTTTAAGTTATCTTTAGAGCATTTTCTTGGGCAAACATGCTTTCTCTTCTGCATCACTGGGTCAGAGCTATTTGGGCTTTCTGGTGACATCTCTTCCCAGTTAGTTTACCTTTGTTATTGCCTCAGGTATGTCGCTGGAAGTAGCAGAGCAGGTTTCTAAATCTAGTTGCTGTCCTGCAAGGCTGATGTCGTGAAAGCCCACCTTGGTTTTATAGCACTCCTCTGGATCTGCCACTTCCACAGTAAAATGGCAAGAAGCCTTCATCTTCAGCAAGGGGCTTTTGTTGGATTTGGCTTTGGGTTGTACTGACAAAGCGTGCAGATGGTCTAGATGAAAAGGAAATGAGAAAAGACCAGGGAGTCAGAGTGGCAGGTCAGGGACCAGCCAGGGCTGGGCATGCACGAGGTGTGCACAATGGACATCCATTTGGAAACTTAATCCTTTAATTTCTTCTCATCAAATGGGTTGAAATAATAATTTTTTAAAAAGGCTTTCTCATGGTGATGTGAGCTGTAATTCAGGGCAACATTTTTCATTTAGCATTCTCTCCTGCATAAAGCTACTGTCCTCATTCCAGAAGAAGCTGCATTTGAGAGCAGTAATGAGCTGCCCTGGCAGGACTACAAAGGGCTTCGGAGGAGCAGGTACGCGGAGGATGAGGTAAGTGTTGTCGTTTGGGTGAAATAGGTGTGGAAAGTGCACTCTGCACACGTTAGTCTTCAAAGCCAGCAATAATTACTGCGTTTGAGACTGTATCAGCAGTCAGGGCTGCGATTCAAGTCGGGCAGGAGTACTTTGTGTAGCGCTTTTGTTCTCCAGACATCCAAGCTCCCCATCGGTGCGCCCCGTTGCAACGCAACTGGAAGTGTTGTGGCTTTGAGTTGGCGATCGTTTTCTGTGTTGCCCTGTCTTTGATGCATTCATTCAGGGTGCCCTGTGAGTCCATGAATATGACTAGACTGTAATTGCTTTTAATCACCAAACCATGAAAAGAGAAAATGAGAAATGGGGTGGGTGGCAGCAAGACAGATCTTGCACGGCGCTGGCAGCCGAGAGGTCTGTCTGTGCGGTGGCTCCTGGCAGGTCTTGGCTCCCCAGGAGTGCTGCTCTTGTCTCATTTCCCTTCCTTCTGCCTCTGCAGTCGCTGCAGAGACTTGGAGTTGAACTGATGTTGTGGGACAGGTGTCTCTGAGATGTGTGCTTTTTCCTATGAGCATGTGCAAAATAGAGTGTAATTTGGTGCGTGGAGCCAAAAATTAGCTCTCAAATGGGGTTTCATGATAGATATCAATGAAGGAGATCAGCATGTGCTTGTTTTACAGAAGAGAAATGGGTGAAGCGACTTCTCCTGGGTTACCAACATAGTGACAAAGTTAAGGAAAATGTTTTGATACACTGAGTTGGAGCTACACAGCTCCATTGCCCCCATACACTGCTCTTCAATAACTAAATCACAGCTTTCTTACACAATCCCAACCAATGGTGCTTCCCCTTGGTGCCTTCCCTGAGTACGCTGGGGTGGGCGGTCATGGGAAACATCTACAGAGCAGAGCTTTGGAAGTGATGGGGTTGGAGGTGTTTGGTAAGGGAAGTTCATCTCTAGGCTTGGGGATGCTCAAGGCTGTCGGTGTGCTTTCAGGACAGGATAAAGTCATCTCCCCGGAGCACCTGTCCCCACTCCCAGGGAGGGATCCCCAAAACAGTTGCAATTGTCCGTGGGGTTCAGCCATTAGCGTTACTGCTCCCATCCTCATCCTTGGCTGAGCTGCGGAGGCTGACTGCTCAGAGACAGCCCCAGCTGGGCCGTCGCTGATCTGCAGAATGTCCCTTTTTGTAAATTTTGGGGTCGCTTTCCCTGCTAGGAACAACTTCAAACAGCGGGGGCCCTGGAGCACACACAGTGCCAGACGCTCCCTCAGCCACCGTCGCCAGTCTTATCTCGGAGCATAATAGCAACGAAGGGAAATGGTCTAATCTCTCCACGAAGGCACTTTATGAAGCTTTTCTCCCTAAAGAGCTCTTGTGCCCTGGAACAATAAATGCCATGGATGCGCTGCCAGCCTGGGGTTGCTAATTGTATTCAAACCCGTGGGCATTTCTTTCCCAGGGCTGGTGGGGTCCCGGCACCTCTTTGGCTGCTGCCCACGCGGGCTGGCGGCGGCCGGCCCGTCCTGGCGACGGCAGGTCTGCTGGCACGAGCGAGGGCTGTGGGTACCGCGGGGTCTGATGCTTCGGCCGCGCGATGACGTCCGGGCCGGCGCGTCCCGCCGGACAATGCGCCAGTATGGCGGAGCGCAGGAGGAATGCGGCCCCGGGGCGTGGTGTCACCAAAGGCCACCGGGGTCCTGCTGGAAAGGTCAGGCAAACGAAACACAGCAGAGCTTGTCTGGCGGACAATAAGGGATGTGTTGTCATGGGATGAATGAGCTGATCTAGTGGATATCAAATGTTTACTCTGGGTCTCCACAGAGCGGTCAGACAAGGACCGATGCCTCCGTTCCCGCTCCGAGCGGTGAAGACCGCCGTAGGAGCATCAGGACCAGTCTGGTGGGATGGGCTGTGGTGAACTTGGGTCTTTTTCTTCTGCCACCTTCATGGCCAAAACCAGGTCTTGCACAAAGGCAACAGCACTAGCAGGAATGAGGGATGTTGTTTTAGTCACACTGTGGGGCTCCAGGGATCACATTATCCCATTCAAACCCTCTCTCAGGCTTCATTTAACCAGTGCAAGCATCTACCATCAATCCTGTTGTGAATCCTAATGCCTTTCAACGCGTTGAAGGTCCCCCAGTCCTGGCTAGGGTGAAGGGCTGGGTGGTGGTGGTTGGAGAGGAATCCGTGCTGTCTGCACGGAGCAGTTTCCACATTGCTTATGGGTACGAGCTGCTCTTGTAACCCTGCAGCCAGGGTATGTGATGAAATCATTGCAGCAGCCCAGGTGGTGCTTTGAGGTGGATCTCTGAGTGGTACAGAGATGTCATTAACATGCTCTAAATATACGATCCAATGCACAGTGGAGTCAACAGGATTTTTTCTATTTAACTTCGTCAGAGTCTGGACCAAATGCAGAAAACTGTTTTACTTCAGGGTACAGTAAGAATAATCTCTTTAGTCCCAGCTGCAGAAGTGAGTAGATGAAGGACTTCATCAGCACCCCAATGTTGCCCATGGGAAATTGGGATCGGCTGTCCGCAGATGCCGTTAGGCGCCAGTGACGTTTGTTAGCAGCAGCTTGACTGCGTGTGCTGCTCGTAGAGAGATGCATCCAGGGCTATGGATGCTGCTTTTCACTGGCTTGGGAAGAGGGAATAAAAATTATCTCTGACAGCTGTATGAAATGAGAGTGCCAGTCCCACGTGGGCCACGAAATATGGAGGTTGTGGTGGTCACCATCCGCGGGGGCTGCAGTGATGGGGTGCAGGGGCATGGCCCTTTGGCAGGGCAACTCAGTAGGAAAGAGGAGTTGTGTGAAGCTATTAGGGCAAATGAGACAGTATCAGGTGAGAACAGAGCCCTGCATCAGTGCCAGGGAGGCCAATACCAGCAGCTCGGTGGCCCGTTGCGCTTGTGCAAGCTGCACAGACTGAGGTGGTTTGCAGCATGGAGAGCGTGACTCGTGCATTGCATCTGCTCCTCTTGCCAATGCTACAACCCCATTTATTAGAGAGAACTTCACAGGCTTTTAATATATGTTCTTGTGTTTAATTTACAACTTGGGGAAAGATAGACAAGGTGACAAAGTGAACTGAAATATGAAATTACTTTAATTGCAGAGGAGGACAGTTTATAGGTTTCAGAATCCAAGTAATTTATTTTAATGATCTCCTCTGCCCTCAATGCATAATTACCATTTGCATTTAGAGCTGGTTTCAGTAGAGGTATGCAGTGAAAGCTGGTTGGACCTGTTCGGACGGCAAAACTTCTGGCAACTAATAATGTAAGATGAAAAACGAATTAAAAGCAAAATATATTGTAATGTCAGAAACACTTCTCACTTAAGACACTGTTTTTTGCTTAGTTTCCTAGAGACAGCTGTGGTCCATCTAAAAGCAGCAATCCAAGGCACGCGGCATGCCTAGTTGAGCTTGTTTCCAACCCTACGTGGTAAAACACTTGGAAAATCTCTAGGAGTTAACACGGGGCCAATGGGTAATACGGCCCTTGGGGAGAGGAGACAGAAATGTTTTCTTTCTCTGCAGTTCATTACATTGGTGGGTTGGACATTTGGGGTCATAGTGGAAAAAAAAAGTGGACTTCAAGAGAAATAGGAGCTGATGCATGAATATCTGTTTTTGGCTGGTCATACTCCAAACCAACCGGAGACTTTCAGCCCTTGTGGAAGAGGGGTTGTCCATGAGCAGCTCCAAGCTGCTTTCACAGCATTTCAGGTCCCACAGTCCAAAAAAAAAAAGTGGATATTGTTGAAGTCTCGTTGGGTGATTGGGCACATGAATGTCTTGGTGCTTCCCAGCTCTTGTGATGCAGCTGCTGTGGCTGTTCATATGGGCATGGCCTGGCATGGGTGGTGCTGGAGGTGTGATGAGACTTGATCTAGCTTCACTTTCAAGGAGGTCGTCTTGTAATTACCTGGCTTGGCTTAGCTCTGCCTTCGCATCTCTGCTTCTCCAGCACCCGAGAGCTCTACGGCTGAGCTTGGCCTGGCTTATTCAGAAGAAAAAAGCTGGTGCTGTCAGAAACCTGAGCGCAATGTTGGGCTCTTCTTCTGTCAGGGTGGTAAAGCGGGAAGAAATTGGGTGTAACCTGAAGAAGCTGGAAAGCAATGATGAGCCTGGGCTGGTGGGACTCGTGCCAAGGAGCAAACTCTGCAGCCAGGCTGTTGTGCCTTCATGAGGGGAAAGGAGGTGAAAATACCTTTTTCTTATGAGGATCATTAAGTTCCTTGGATTGGACAGTTGTGGCACAGAGCTCTCCAAGTACAGCCTTCCCAGGGTGTTGATTATTTTCAGATTTTTTTTTGAAACCACAGGACGGGCTGTGGACCAAGTGACCACAGGAGTCCTTAAAGTGTCTTAGTGCTTTCTGTGTAAAGTGGTCACGGACATGTGGCAAAGTGGGACAAAATCCAAAGGCACCTGGACCCTTCATCTGCCTGCTGGAACAGGTTGACTGGGAGTCATGCAGCACAAGAGATCGGGGTTTCAGGAGAGCTGTGGGACTTGAGACCCCTAAATCCACCTGCCCCCTAACATCTCGGACCATGTTGGCATTGGGTCTGGGCTGGACTGATCCACTGCAGGTGAACTGCATGTGTCCAGAGGGATGGCAGCTTGTCCTGCCGCTGGCAGCAGCTTGCTGGTACAGAAAGCCAAGGATTTAAAAGCTAAAATTTCCCGAAGTTGGTGCTTTGCTGAGATCTTTGAGCTTGATTCGTTATCTAAATGATTAACTGTTAGACTTGAGCTGCAGCAGGTAGAGCCGGTGCTGAAGCTGGTGCAGCTCTGTGGGTTCACAGCCGCTGGTGATCTGGCATTTAAGACTTACCAGCAACAAGAAATAGTAAATTAATTATCCTGAGTAGCTGTCTCCTCCTTGGCCAGATCAGTCTCCAGAATGAAGTGCTCCTGGCCTGAAGGAGAAGTGTGACATTCCTCCCCAAAACGAAATATCGCAGGTCCATCGCGCACCCTCCCCAGCGCTTGGACACAGCCTTTCTGGCCTGGTTCCCATGCCACCTCCAACGTCTCTGCTTTAAAATCACACTCAAAGAAACTATGTCAAAAAGAATGTGAAGGATGCAAAGTTCAGGTCTTAAAATTGGGAAATACTAGAATAAAGCTGCTTTTGTAAACTGATTTCAGCCTCCTTGTGCAATATCCCGCCCTGATTTCCAGGCTGCTTTCTTCTCTCTGCTGCTGCTAGACACAAGTGGAAGAAGCAATGGAAGAAGAGGCCACGTGGCCTTTTTATGCTCTTTTTCATGCTTGGCAGCACAGTGCTGCCAGCAGCTGGGAGAGGCAATGAGGGAGCACTCATGTTGGACTCAAGAGGTTCAAGAGGGACAGAGATCTACTGGAGAGAGTCCAACAGAGGGCTACGAGGATGAGGAAGGGACTGGAACACCTGCCTTAGGAGGAAATGTTGAGAGACCTGGGGCTTTTGAGTCTGGAGAAGAGACTGAGAGGGGATCTGATTAATGTGTATAAATAGATGAGGGCTGGGTGTCAAGAGGAAAGGGGCAACCTCTTGTCACTTGTGCCCTGCGATAGGACAAGGGGCAATGGATGCAAGCTGGAGCACAGGAAGTTCAAGCTCAACATGAGGAAGAACTTATTTACTGTGAGGGTTACAGAGCCCTGGAACAGGTTCCCCAGAGAGGTTGTGGAGTCTCCTTCTCTGGAGACTTTCAAGACCCATCTGGATGTGTTCCTGTGTAACCTGCCCTATATTGGTCCTGCTCTGGCAGGGGGTTGGACTCGATCTCCAGAGGTCCCTTCCAACCGCTGACATTCTATGATTCTGTGACTCTGCGTCTTTGCTTTATGGTGTATGTGTATTATGTGCTGATGGGCTGTTGGATGGATGTGGAGGAAATGCTCAGAGGTGCAGATGGTGTCTCATGGCTGTTGGGCATCTGCCCTGAGATAGCTGGAGACTCGAGGTTGCAAAGCATGTGGGGGATTTATTTGGGAGCCAAAATGGAGTGGGACGGCTGGGCTGCGTGATGCCTAACATGAGCTCAGATACCTCTGCAAAGGGACAGGGCGTTTAGGGCCTGGCCTCCCCTTGGCTGTTCACCGTGGGCTGCCCTTGCTAATCCCCGTTCCCAGGAAGCCTCCTAAACCCTGCTTTGCACCGGGGCCCTCTGTGCCCACGGTTGGTTATGCTCAGTGTGCAGGTGCCCAGTTTTCAGCAGCAGCATCCCTTCCCCCTTGCTCTTTTCCCTGGTGTAGCCCATCCTTGGTGCAAACCAGCCCGGGTGAGGGGGTTCCAGGACAGGCTCTCCTGGATGTGTTTTTGACCAAAGCAGTTTTGCAACAGGCCCTTTGAGGGTCACGAGTGAGGAAAATACCACGGGGTGGCTCAGACTGGCTCCTCTCCTAGTTTCCAACGTCAGCTCCTACTTTTCAGGGAAAACATCTTTTTTTTTGTTGTTTGTTTTGACACTCAGAGGTTGTTTTTTTTTCTGCTTTTCTTTTGACCTGAAGTAACAGCAGTTTCCAGACAATTCAGACTTAGGAAATGGGGATCGAATTGCTTTCTTAATCCTTTGGTTTTTTTATAGGAGGGTGTGTGAACTACAAGAAGGATCTTGTTCAGACCCTCGCCCTCTGATTTAAGTCCAAGCCAACAGAACAAGGCTTGGAACTGCGATGCTGCTGGGGGGGAAAAAAAGTGGTAGTGGGAAGGTTGTGGGATTGGTGGTGCTGCTCAGCAAACAGAAAGAGGAAGAGGAGAGTGATTTCTCATTCTGTTTCCTAACTCCACACATGACCCAAAGTTTTTATAAACTTTCTGCTCAGGTTTCAGGAAACTGCAAATGAAACTGCATTCCTCTGTGTGGTGTTTTTTTTTTTCTCTTACTTTTTGAGATGTAATAAAACATCATCACCTACAAGTCTGCGGCCTTTAAAAGTATTCTCTGGAGGGCAGGCGAGGAGTGGAGGCAGATCGACTGACAGCTGGAATAAAGCCTCTTTATTATCTCTGGGATTATAATTTTACTCAATTCTGGGCGCTGGAGCAACAGGAGCTTGGTTGTCTCTGTTTGTTCTTGCTGGCTTCTCGTGTGCGCTCCGGATAGCGTGTCAGTGGTGTCCGTCCCCCTCCAGCGCTCCGTCTGCAGGGGAAAACTCAGCAGCTGAGGAAGCTGAACTTCTCATCACCTAGAAAATAGAGCGTTTTTTCCCAAAGTCGTGTCCTTGAAGGACTCAGGTGTAACTAGTGAGAAAAAGACAACATGTTAAATAAGAATACAAAAATAAGGCCAGGTGCAACTGGGGTTGGAGCAGCCATGGCAGGACGTGGTTGCAGCATCGTGTGGCTGCAGGCGGGGTCTGTCCTCCACCAGTTCCTTTAACTCTTTAAACTGGTTTTGTTGTCCAAAGCTTACAAATCCACAAGCCAGTAGCAGTTCTGGAGCTGAAGCTCCCAGGAGTGCCTGGAGAGAGCAAAAGACTGGGAAACGACCAGCGTGGAGGTAAAATCAACTGTGATAACACTTAAAGACAGAGTCATGCACCACGTCTGTGGCTTTTCTCAAGCAGTTTAAGCATGGAGAATTTATTAGTGTGAGTTAAGTGGATGTGTTATAGTATTTGCATCCAATGCCAAGATAAAGATGCAGAGCAGGGCTTAGTGCACAGCAGCGAACCAGCATGGACCTTTGACAAAGGACCAGCCTCCCCTCTGGGACCAGCTCACGGATAGCACTAACCTGATTTTTCTTTTCTTTTTAATGTGATGTGCATAGCTTGAAGAAGAAAAAGGCAGGTAAAACTAAAAGAACAAAAATTAGAGAAAATGTCCACTTGACAGTTCATCAATATTCTTGGGGGCTCATGTGGGTGCAGTGGGGCTCTGGCTGCGAGAGCAGGGCTGGGAACAGAGAGGGTAAAGACCAGATTTCATCTAATGCTGGTGTTATGCTTGACCCGGGCATAAAGTAGAGGTTGGACCCGTTCAGGCCGTCTTGTTCTTTCAAGTGGTGGTCCCCTTGGAGGAAAACTGCCTCCAGGATGTGAGGGTTCCCCTTTGCAGAGACGCAGATGGAGAAAGACTTGGAGCAAAGCTGAGGAAAAGAGTCAAAGTAAAAATTTAGTATGGGAGATTTCACTCCAGGGTTTCACTGACCATGTCAAATCTCGGGCAACTGGGCGAAAGTGGGCAATGAGGGCTGGGCAGTGGGGTGCTGTAGAGTAGCATCAGAAGCTGATGTGGTGGGATAATGTCTTTCCTGCAGCTCCTAGGCAAGAAAAGGGATGGGGGATGCAAGGCAGGGACGGGGCTGTATTGGTGCAGTGTAGTCCCTAGCCTTCTTGCTGGGAAGCCAGGGGGCCTGCCTGGTGTTTTTTGGGGGGCTATTCCTGGAGTTTTTCCCTGTGCTCCTATCAGGACTTCTCCAGGAGATGGGGGGAGAGGTGTGTGAGTTGGGTGTGATCCATCACAGCCACCTTTCCTCAGTGCACTCCTGCTCCTTAGCAAATCCATCCAGGCTAGTAAATGCCTGGTATGGAGAATTCTTGGAAGCCAAATTCCTCTTAATAATTAATCTTTAGGGTCCACTACAAGAATAATACAGTATATGTGATACCCTACAGCATATGCGTGTACAGAAAAGACCCTGAGATGTTGTGTATGCTCAGCATATTTTGCCATAGACCTCCTGGGATTTGTGGTACTGACCATGATTGAGTGCAGACCTCGATGGCGTGTCCTTTTTGCCTCATTGCCACCCCATTAACGCATTAATGGCAGCTCCTCGCCCTGCTGCCCCTCTTCTGTGGAAACGGGGGCAGTGCTCTCAGAGGAGCTGAGTTCGGGAGGGACCCAGCAGAGTTCATCCAGGCCCTATGCACCAGAGAGCAGTCCCTAAAGTCAGCCACTGCCCAGCACCAGAGACCCAAGATTGTTCAGTAAAGGCAGTCAGGATGCTTGGTTAATTAGAGAAGACCCGTTACTGGCAGACACGAGGCATATTTATTTTTAAAGTCTGTTACTGACAGTGAGAACATGCCTCTGGCAAGAGATCTGAGGCTCTGGCTATGTAATTCAGTCAAAAAAGGGATTTACTTTTTTCAAAACAAAGCCAAACCCCCATGTCCCACCTCCTCCTTGCCAAGGAACGGGCACGATCAATGAGGTAGGGAGCTGGAAGGGGCAAGGGCTGTTATTTATGCAAAATTTCCACCTCCTTCCTTCCTTCCTACCAACTCCCCATGACCCAGACCTGCCTGGTGAGGAAAACTGCTCCCTAGCCTTGCCAATTCTGGGATAAATAGGTCATCCAAAATATGCAAAAGCCAGTTCCAAGTCTTCCAGCAGTCAGGAAGACCTCAGAAGTCTTTGGATGCACAAAGCCTGTAATAATTGTGTTGCTTCCAACATGGTTTTTGAAGCTCTGGGTCCTCCAGAAGCAGGGTCCTCCACAGCGGTCCAGGGGAAGCAATGCAGCAGATGAGAAAGCAGAACACCATTTCTAGTTTTATTTCACCCATTTGCTTGTTCAGACCTTTTCAATGGTGATGGCAGCTGTAGTCTGCATCATTACAAAAACAGTATTTTATATCTCCCTGTGGATGTGGGCTGTAAACTTTCAATTAAAATAGAGATGAGTCCAGCCAAGGATGCCTTCGTTTAAACCTCAGTGATGCCTTTAACCTTGTGAAGTGGAGCTGCCAAATTTTGCTGGATGATTTGGGATGATATAGGAGGGTTTCCTTGAGGAAACTCTCCAGCATCCTACAGTCACTGCCAGAGATTTATCAAGTTTGCTGCGACCATGCAAGGCACCTCTAGAAATAAGGGGGGAGTAAACGCGCCATGGAGCTGTTGAAAACTCTCTTTTCTGTCCATGTCTACGCATCATCCCTACTTTCACCCTCCTCCCAGTTTGATTTTGCTAAAGATCCTGAAATCTAGTGAAATCCTTGGGTTTTGTTTTTTTTTAATTCCTTTTTTATTCTCAGAAATTTTCCTTTAAATGCTAAGAAACTGATTTTCGTGCTTCTGAACTGATGCTAGAGTCCGATGAACCGATAGTCGTCATAAGCCTTGGGCAGGATGAATCAGTGCTCTTCATTTGCTCCAATTTAATTTAAAATTGAACCATTGTTTTTCAGTGTTGAAAGCAGGTTTTGAGTTGCTTTGTTCACTGTCCTGATATCATAGCTGTATCTCATGTAGCATGTAAGTATGAGCTAAATCAAAAGAAAATGGTACTTAGGTTGTATTTCTTTGGATTCTCTTACTGTTTCCACCACTGTTTTGAGCAAACTTCTCCTCTCAGTGAACATTCAACCTGTTTGCGAGTTTGTCTGTACTCCTCAAAGTCCCCTGAGATGATAAATAGGATTTATCATGGGTCAGACCCAAATAGTGCTGTGATTTGAACCGTGGAAAAGGTTTAAAACCTTTGCAAGTGCCTCTGCAAGTCACTGACTCTGATCTCAGGGTCCCCACGGCATTCCCTGTGTTGCAGTAACGTTACCCGCGTTATAGGGCCTCTAATGGTGCCCTTTAGGGAGGCTTTAATCTACCCACCGCTGAAATAACAGATACTTATGCCACGAGCTAACAACTGCTATATCTTGGAGAGCTTATGCAGCGGTGTCTGTTGTTGAGATGTTGGAGCAAGTCCAGAGGAGGGCGACCAAGCTGGTGAAGGGTCTGGAGGGTCTGACCTATGAGGAACAGCTAAGGGAGCTGGGGGTGTTTAGCCTGGAGAAGAGGAGGCTCAGAGGTGACCTTAGTGCAGTCTACAACTACCTGAAGGGAGGTTGTAGCGGGGTGGGAGTCGGCCTCTTCTCCCAGGCAACTAGTGATAGGACAAGAGGACACAGCCTCAAGCTTGGCCAGGGGAGGTTCAGGTTGGACATTAGGAAGCATTTTTTCTCAGCAAGGGTCATTAGCCATTGGAAGGGGCTGCCCAGGGAGGTGGTGGAGTCACCATCTCTGGAGGGGTTTAAGAGAAGACTGGCCATGGCCCTTAGTGCCCTGGTCTAGTTGCCATGGTGGTGTCAGGGCAATGGTTGGACTCGATGATCCCAGAAGGCTCTTCCAACCTGGTTGATTCTGTGATTCTGTATCCCTTCACTGCAAAAACAGAATCAAGTCTATAAGCACTTTTGGCTGTTTTTTGGAATATATTCCTTTTTTAAAGAACCTGTTCTTTCCAGTGGAAGCTTTTTCATGCATTAGTGCAACGGCTCTTGCCTCCTGCTCTCGGAGGCTGTTTTCTAGCAGCGAGAGCCAAGCAGTTGCCCAGGTTTTGCCATTGTGCTGTTATTGCACACCACTGAGCATCGCACAGCAGAGGCACCGGGCCTGGGGTAGCGAAAGGTGGGAAATAAAGGAAGCGAATGTCATTAGCGAGCGTCAAATCAGTTATCAACAACTTCCTGACATTGTGTGTCCTCGCTCCATTTGCGGTCCTGCAGGCTGGCCCACGTCCAGGCAGCGTCAGCAGGTATTTCCCTCCTGCCCACAGCTTCATCCATCAGCATCCTCCACCAGGTCCATCCTGTTGCGCTCTGAGGAAGCATTAAAAATAATAATGTGAGCTATGGGGTGACCCGTGGGTGAGAGCATCTCTGCACCTGCAGAGCCAGGGGCTGGTTCTGTAAAAAAAATACCCTTGAGACAAGTGCTTGAACAAATGTTGCAGCATTTGGTGATAAACAAAGAAAAAGAAACCAAACTGCTGCTCGAGGATCCACAATTGAGATATAATGTTTAAAAATGTGATGCAAGACAGTCAACTTTCACATTTTTACATTTAAAAAAAGCCTTAAATTTGTAAAACAACAACAGTTTGCTGAGAACATGCACGTTTTAAGAAAAGACTGGACATGGCACTTAGTGCCATGGTCTAGTTGACGTGGTGGTGTCAGGGCAGTGGTTGGACCCAGAGGGCTCTTCCAACCTGATTGATTCTGTGATTCTGTAGATTTTTCTCCTTTTTATTTTCTGAGCTCTGCTGTTTTCCCAAACACTGTTTAGAAAAAGGGGCTTGTTGAGGAATAGGTTTTAAACCTCCCTTCGGTGCTATTTCTACAGTGAAGTCACCCGTGTAAGACAAATAGTAGCTGATCTCTTGTTGGTGAAGTACACGCTCTCCTTCACGCTCGGCTTGAATGGAAATGCAAAATACTCTGCCATCTGCTTCCAGCAAGCGGCCGGAGCGAAGGATGCAGCCTCGGGCTCCTGCGTCCCAGGCCAAGAGCAACGCCCGCTCCCTCGCTGGTGCTGCAGCAGTGCGGAGCCCTGTCTGTCCGCCATGGCCGAAGTGATGGGAATAGTTCTCAGTACAAAGGGGATTTTTTGGAAAATATTTGGCTGCTCGTCATAAATGCAAATTGCAACTTGATGCAGAGATGAGGTTTCACACCAAAAAGGCCTGAAGAGGGTTGTGTGCCACACAAGGGCTGTTCAGCCTTGCCTTGCCATGGCGTAAAAACCGCAGGGGCCGGGTTGCATCTGTACAGAGCAACCAAGCTGTGCTGCCTTCAGGAATGATAAAAAAAGGATACAAATTTCTTGGGGTACAGCACGTTGGCTGGGCTGTGTGGGATTTTAAGCTGTTCCACATCTGATGTGACAGACAAATACCCCAAAGTCTGTATTTGGTCGTTTTAAGTTTCCAGGCACAATGTAATTATTGCATGTTATGCTCTGTTTATTTAAAGAAGGAAAAATACTGTGGCAATCGGATTTTGTGCCAAGTTACAGGGGGAAAATGCTTTTTAAAGAAGTAAATATGCGTGCAGGCAGCTGGTGCACGTGAGATCCTGGAAACAAAAGTGAGTCGCCCTGCTGCCGGCTGAGGAGCCCGCGAGGATCCCGCACGGCTCTGCTCGCCCTTATCTCGGGGAAAACGATGTGAACAAAGATATTTAATTGCGTGAAAAGCAAGAGTGGCAGGCAGGCAGCTGCTCTCCCAGTATCTGGGTTCGTGGGAGGGACGTGATGCTCCTAACGGTGCCTGAGCCACGTGGGAGAGCTCAGCTCTGCTCCAGCTTCCCTGGGGTAACGCTGGGCGAACGGTGGCAGGGATGAATTAAGTCAGCCAGGGGCTCGTGGCCCTGGGCTTGTCCTCTGCCTGTTGTGCATCACCTTCTCTTTCAGGAGGTTTGCAGACCACATGAGGGTAGTTTTCCACTGAGTGACTCTTGGAAAAGATCCACATGAGCATTCAGCTCCCACTTAGAAAGTGAAAAATGTGTCGTTCTACCTGTTTTCAGGGAAAAGCATTAAAATGTTGACATTAATTAACATTAATGTTAAAACATTAAAATGTGGGTGCTGGACTGACTCTGAACCCAGAGGCCAACCCATTCTTCCCCAAAGCCCTTATTGTCTTTTCACCAGTTAATAAACTGGATGGAGGACCAGGAGCATCGCAGCCCCCCCAGCCAGGGATGGCCAGTCCCCGTGGTGGGGTGACGGACCCACACACCGCCACTGCTCTGGTGTGTGCCCGAGGAAAGCCAAGTTCAGAATGAAAAGCTGTTGAGGAAAAGGGATTAAAACTCCTTTCTAAAGGCTGGACGGAGGAGAAATAGGTGTGGGGCAGAGCTGCGTACCTGGGGGGACTGTTTCTGTCTCCCTCACTGCAGCGTTGGGCTGGCGGCAACTTGGCATGATCGGAGGGGGAGCGGTGCCGCGACACGACTGCCTGCAGAAGATGAATTTTTGGGGTTCTGTGGAAAAATTAAAGGTTTGGACATTTGCTTTCATGCTGCTGGGGACAGACTGGTGTCTTTTTAATGCTTTTTAACTTTGCAGAAGCAATGGACTGTGGCAAATAGCCACTCAGCCCAATGCAGAGTTTAAAGCTGTGGCTCCCACATGTCCCCAGCAAGCGTGTTACTGCTTGCCAGCCACACAGGACAGGCCAGGGTGCTCCCCAAAAAGTCCATCCCAAGCATTGAAGAAGTTGTCTATGTCAGGGTTTTAAAACTAGTACAAGAGATAAAAAAAAAAAAAGCCACCAACAAATATTCTTCCTTGCATGGAGCGAGGATGTGTGAAATCCACAGCATCTGGGGCAAACAGCTTCAGTGTTTAACCTGCACCCTGGAGAAGGGTGGAGGACGTTATAAAGCAATGTAATTCTGCATACAAAGCAGGGAAGATGAGATGAGCCAAGGGCCCTGACCTTAAATTTTATGAGCAACTTATTGTTGCAGGGAGAGGGGAGGTAGGATTTCTGCCGTCCTGTAGACTCAGGAAAAACGTGGAAACCTCCTGGGTTGGTGCTCGCTGATCTGAAGGGTTTTCCCTTTGGGCTTCAGCAGGTCTGTTGTGAGAAGAGCTAATAAAGGAGGTGTTTTTAAAATAATATTGAGTATAAAAAGGCAGAGGCTGCGGCGTCCCCAGTACCCGGACACACGCAGAGCCTGGGATAAAGCAGTCGCTCAGCTGACCCCGACCTCCCCGGATTATCTGATGTTCTCAGCATTTATAAGCAAGGAAGAGCCGTGGTCGTCAGACCGACTGGCTCCGCTCTGAGCTTGCAGCCCAGATGGGAGGCGAGACCTGCCCTCCGCGCACCCCAGTCCTGGGGTCAGCGAGAGGAGTCCCTCCTCCCCCCTCTTCCCCAAAAAGGCCCCGTACAAATTGGTGGCCAGGGCAGCGGGGCAGCATTTCTCAGCGGGTCACTAGGGCTGGGACTGTCCTGGACAGAGAAGTCACTGGGGAACATCTCGTCTTGCAGATGTCTCCAGGGTGGCTCTGAATTAGCCGCATCCTTTCAGCGGTGCAGCAGGACTCTGGGCTGTCACTAGACAGCCGCTGCCTTTTCATTTCTAGGAAAAAAAGGAAAAAAAAAAAAGAAAAAAGCCTTGAGCTGTCATGGAGCAGAGCCACAGCACCATTATTGGGTTCAGAATGGTGTCTGCACCCCATGAGTGCAGATGCTGCTGACCTCTCCTGTCTGGCGGTAGATGCCTCCTGCCTTGGTTTTCGGTGGCCCAGCAGCAGGGAGCTCCCACACCCCTGTCTGGAGCACTGAGCATGTTTGTTTAAGTTAAAATCAAGTGTTAAAATAATTCTGTGCAAGTGTTAAGTGAGGGTGATTGGAGTTTGCATGACTCCGCATTCAAACTATAATTTTTTTTTTTAGGGCAGAGGAGTTATTTTCGTTAACTCTTCAGTGCTTGTCCTCTGTGGCAGGAGGAAAGGTTGGATTAGCTAAATGTTGACGTACGGACTTTCAGCCCTCCTCAAGCTGTTTTAAATCAAAGCAGGGTAGGTAAACGTTTGGCTGCTTTTCCTGTGGTGGCCTCATTGTCCGCAGCCTGCGAAGTAGCACTATCCAAAGGGCAGCTGTTAAACAAAGTGAAAACAGACAACAGGCAGCACAGCCCCCCAGCATCTGCTACCCAGCACTCAGGGAATCCTCCCTCCTCCCCCAGCATCCGCAGGGAGGGTCCTTTGTTAAACCAGACAAAGGAACTCAGGGCTTTTGGGAGGGTGGTGCAGGCTGGGGGTTGCCGGCAGGGTGTGTGTTGGGGTGCGGTGGTACCCAGGGTGATGCGGTTGGGGTGTGGTGGTACCTAGGGTATGTGTTGGGATGCAGTGGTACCCAGAGTGGTGTGGCTGGGATGCTGTGGTACCCAGGCTGATGCGGTTGGGATGAGGTGGTACCCAGGGTGTTTGTGGGGATGCGGTGGTACCCAGGCTGATGCATTTGGGATGCGGTGATACCCAGACTGATAAGGTTGGGATGTGGTGGTACCCAGGGTGATGCGGTTGGGATGTGGTGGTACCTAGGGTGTTTGTGGGGATGCCGTGGTACCCAGGCTGATGCGGTTGGGATGCCGTGGTACCCAGGCTGATGCGGTTGGGATGCCGTGGTACCCAGGCTGATGCGGTTGGGATGCCGTGGTACCCAGGCTGATGCGGTTGGGATGCCGTGGTACCCAGGCTGATGCGGTTGGGATGCCGTGGTACCCAGGCTGATGCGGTTGGGATGCTGCCCTACTAATGCCCCATGCTCCTGTGAGCAAACCTCAGCAGGTTATACAAGTTTCTTCTTTTATTTTCTCTCTCCTTCTCACCCAGGGAATCACCTGCACAAACTGCAGGTAGAGATACAGGTCTGTATCTCTCCATCCAGACCATAACAAGAAAACTGGTCAGGTTTGGCTGCTGAGTACAGCTGTTCTGACAGGATTCATCGCAGGCTGTTACGGGGAAAGGTAACAGGGTTACGTTGCTGACTATTTATAGGAGCCGTAAAGCTCGGGAATTTATTACGTCCGTGATTTAAACGAGGCGTGGAGGAATTTGCTGTCTCCTGCCATCCCTGCCCTGCCAGAGCGGGTGGCAGAGCCTGGGTCAGTGGGGGAGCACAGGGTGCACCCTCACTCCTGCCTTAGGGGAAGGGGGTGATAAAATGCAACAGGATTCAGTGTGTGTTTCTCATTGGAGCTGCGTAACTGTCTTTCTCCAGGTTTTTGGCCAGGTAAAGCTTGTTTCCAGGGCTTGGTAAAGCAGCTGGTTTCTCCAGCTGGCACTCTTGCATTAACAAGTATAATTAATAAATAGCCATAGTGTGTCGTGGTATCTTAAAGCCAAAGATGTTGCTTGAGTTGTTGTGGGTTTTCCTCCGCTCCAGCCCCGTTTTGGTGTGGGCCAGCAGGGATTTGTGAGAGGTGAACCCTTTCTTGGGTTCAAGATGCCATTTGTGGGCAGGGTGACATGGGCTGTGCGTGCACGAGGGTTTTTTTTAATTGAGGAAAATTTGGCTTATTTTTCCAAATGGATTTTCTGCTTAAAGGCTTCACCTGCAGCATCGCCCTGTAGGGGCCTGGCAGGATTTTTACCATTTCTAATCACATCCCTAGGTTTGTTTGCTCAAACCACAAACTCGGTAAAATAAGAAACCGATTTTGCTCATCTCATTTCTGAAGCGATGTCACAGCCTGCGGCAGGATAAATCCCATTTCCATCCCCAGGCGAGGGATTACACGGGAGTCACACGCATTTTGTGCACATCTCTCATCCTTTTGCAGTTCCTGCGAAGCGAATCTGATGCAGTTTCAGTTTGGGCACAACAAAGTGGAGCTGCAGATCAGAAACACATGTTGTGAGCGCTGCAGGCACCGAGTGAAACCTGATCTGCCGAGGTTTCCCTTAAATCTGCACTTTCTCATTTGGCTCTCATATTAAAGCTGTATTTCAGAGCTGTCTAACCCTCTTGAAAGATGATGAATAACAATAAAAACATTCACTGGAGGACTGTCATCATTTCCAAAGGAAGTGTAATAAATACTTTACGACAGGACTTCTTTTTTTTTTTCCTGTGTACAGC
The DNA here is from genome assembly GCF_013368605.1 of Nyctibius grandis. Taxonomy (NCBI): domain Eukaryota; kingdom Metazoa; phylum Chordata; class Aves; order Nyctibiiformes; family Nyctibiidae; genus Nyctibius; species Nyctibius grandis. Next base: position 25,461,578 of record NC_090668.1, read on the forward strand.
CATAAACTAGTTTTAAGTTACAACTTATTAAGCCTCTAAACAATTAGAGCTTGGCTGCGGGGAGAGCACTGGGGCTGAGCCCTGGGCTGGGGTTTGTCTTGCTTTTGGGCTTGAGGGACCCAGAGGGAATCAGTTTGGGTTTGCGTGCCTCAGTTTCCCTCCCGTGCTGGTTGAGCCATGGGTGTTTATGATCACTGAGGTCTTAGAGAGTTTGGGTCAGGCTCTTCTGGTACAGATAATTGACGTATCGATATCTCCCGTGCTTGTTGCTTGTGCAAACAAGAGTTATCCTTTCCCTTAAGGGTCCCACTGTGTGCTTTCTGCTCCTTATTTTGGTTAAAAAATGTACAACTGTTTGGCAGGATTAATTAAAAAAAAAATAAATCTAAATGGTGTTTGTGTGTCCTACCCCAAGCTGCCATGTCTCCACAGCAATCCCCTCCATCCCCGCAGAAGGAGCCAGCCCCATCACTGGTCTGCGGAGCCGCCTTGTTGCACACCCCCATCCCCCAGCAATGCTTTAGCAGGGGAAAACCTGAGTGAAGTGGGCTGAGAATAATCCGGTCAGGAGAGGTTCAGATCTCCCTTTATTGTGCCTTTTATTTTGCTTCTGATTTTACTGACGGGTAATAAAAATAAAAGGAGTTTCATGGCCTGAGGACATGATCTTTTGCAGCACCGTCCCGCTCTGGGTGCAGCACTGCTGAAAACCCCTTTTTTCAGTTGAGCCTTCCCCTAAATGAGCCCTTCATTTGGGTGATGCTTAATACCTGTGGCTAAAGGAATGCTGCTTTGGGGCTGCACAGACCCGGGGTGGGCTGGAAGGCGCACTTCACGAAAGGTGTTGAGGTGTTGGAGCAAGTCCAGAGGAGGGCGACCAAGCTGGGGAAGGGTCTGGAGGGTCTGACCTCTGAGGAACGGCTGAGGGAGCTGGGGGTGTTTAGCCTGGAGAAGAGGAGGCTCAGAGGTGACCTTAGTGCAGTCTACAACTACCTGAAGGGAGGGTGTAGCGCAGTGGGAGTCGGCCTCTTCTCCCGGGCAACTAGCGCTAGGACAAGAGGACACAGCCTCAAGCTTTGCCAGAGGAGGTTCAGGTTGGACATTGGGAAGAATTTCTTCTCAGCAAGGGTCATTAGGCATTGGAAGGGGCTGCCCAGGGAGGTGGTGGAGTCACCATCTCTGGAGGGGTTTAAGAAAAGCCTGGCCATGGCCCTTAGTGCCCTGGTCTAGTTGCCATGGTGGTGTCAGGGCAATGGTTGGACTCGACCCCTCACATTCTATAATTCTATGATTTTCTTAATCTGCTTGGAAGGTGGAGCTCGTATGGGATATCCAGGCAAAAAGGGAAGATTTATTCTGGCTTCTGCAAAAAGGGGTATGAACAGGCACCCGCAGGGTGCTCTGCTCGCCCATGGCACGTGTGGTGGGAGGTACTGCGGGGACCCTCTCCTACTTGGTGGACGTGTCTAACGTTTTCCACACGCAAGCACAAAAGGGGACCAGTGCAGCTTGTGAACCATTTTATTTACTTTCTCCTTTAAAGCCTTTCCAGGCAGACTTTGGTTTGGACTGCTGGCTCACTTTTTTTCTTTTTTTTTTTTAATTGCAATTAATGCCACAAACATTTCTCATGGAGCACTAGATGTTATTGGCAGGAGGGTTATTAAAAAGCAAAACAAACCCCAAACCCGACCGTAACCTGAAACATATTTGATGCAAGATATTTTATATTAAAGAGGATTTGCACTTTGAACATAGAAGAATTTCTAGTTATGGGTCCAGAATATCTGAAAATGTTGTTCTTCAGGTGCCTGAAAAACAGTTTTTTGTTGCTTTCCAAAGCTTGCAGAGTCCTTGGCTGCATGGGCGGCCCTGGGCCAGGCAATGGAGGTGGGTTTCAGTTACCCAGCCCATCAGTCCCACAGTGTGATGCTTCATCACCTCAAAGTAGAAACTGGAGCATCACGATGAACCCTCCAGCCCTGTTTGCTCAGGTGTCCTTTGCTCTATGATCAAACAGCAAGAAGTGCAAAAATCATTCATAAAGGACATGGATTTGCAATGTGTATCAGGATTATGGTGTGAATTGACTTCTGAGAGCACCTCTGCAAATCCAGTCTGCGATGGGTGACTCTGGGCTTTAAATACAAGGTCACTTAGTGCCAGTGATTCACAGAAAGAGCCAACCCAGCGCTGGTTGGGGTGTGCATGTGAGAAATAGTGTTTCAGGGGGCTGCTGTGGTTTCACAGGTCAGTGCTGAGCTTCTGGGAGGGGTAACAGGGCACTGTGGGCTCTCCCGATGGCCAATGCTTCTGGTGGCTACCAGCCCTCATCCGAAGTGTGGTCTCCTGAGACTGGGTTGTCTGAGCAGGAGCTGGCTGTGGGTACCTGCACCATGTCAGGGTTCAGAGGATGCTCTTAATTCAGGCAGGGAAGATGCTCCACTAAGAGCGTTGCAGGCTGGGCTGCTGGATCCGAGAAGCAGACCATGTGGAAAGATCTCTGCAAGGTCCAGAGAGCTCCTTCAGTCCACAGGACTTTGGTCAAAGGCTAAACTGGAGCCTGAGGGAAGAGGAGATGAAAGGGTTGAGCTGGAAGGGACAGAGGAACGGTGTCAGGGTGTAACAGCCCTGACCTTGGGAAGGCAAATGCAGGTTGTGAAGGGAGGATGTGGGGAGTGGGAGAGGCACTGTGCCCTGGGACAAGGCTCTGCTGGTCAGAAACCGGCCCTTTCCTTGGCCCTGGGCCCATCTCCTCCTCTGAAAAGGCAACGCCATGGTGGGGCCAGAGCCCCGTGGCTGCCTCGGTGGTGGCTGGGGCTGTTTGCTCACTCCTGGCTCTTGGGCAGCCTCTCTGCTTGTCGGGGGTTTATAAATCTTCCTGCTCGGGGAAAGCTGCTGGTCCTTGGTTTTTGCACATATTTATATTTATCAAAGTGTTTCCCAGAAGCTTTCCCAGGTTTAATTTTCTCCTTTTCCATTTGCCAGCCCCAGGGCTGTAACAGCAACTCCTTTTTTTATTTTCTTTCTTTTTTTTTTTTTCCACATTGAGCAGAAAACTGTTTTTCCCATCGCAGTTTTTACAACGTTCAAACTTACAGCGTTGCTCAAATGTGTCATTCAGCAGTTCTTGTGTATTTGGAAGTAGCATCATCCCTGTGTCTGCGTGTCCCTACAGACTCTGAATTTGGTGGAAGCTCAGGGCTGCAGTCACACAGTGCACACACTGCTTGGCAATGAGCAGCTAGTTGACTTATTGAGTTAATTGAATCTTTTTTCACCCCCCCGGATGATTACTGTCCCCCAGGTGTAACCAGTGGTCAGGGTGACCTGAGTGTGTGTTGCATTTTTAAGCTGTCTGAAGCTCCGAGAAGTGTTTTGGGGAGCAGTTAGTGTTTGGCTGAGTGGGACTGATGGGTCGAGCTGTGTGGAAGCAGCCCCGGCCCCTGATCAGACGAATGTGAGCGCTCAGGCATGTTCTTTGAAATTAATTTTCCACGAATCCATGTGGCTTTGAAATTCGCTCTCCATAAACGTTCCTGCTGGTAAAACCTGATCCCGAGAAGGTCTCTGAGAGCTGGGGGCTATGAGTGGAGCGAGGGGGAATTCGCTTTGCAATCCAGACTGATAGCAAAGAAATCCTATTGCCTCGGCTCCCCTGTAACCACTTTATCTAGATACTGGTTCTATTTAGGGCCAAAGCCCTGCAGTTTTGCTCCCCTTTGCTATCAACAGGTATTGACTCAGGTGTGAGCTAGACGTGCAGGAGCCTAACGCCAAGTCCTGGGTCCAATTCATGCATGTGAGATCTGGAGTATGTAGAATTAATAGCAAAAAAAAAAAATGAACCAGCTTGTACTCACCTGTTAATTTGGGTTTTTACACCATGAAAAATAATTTTAGAAGGCCTGTGTAATATATGAGCCGGGGTTTATTGACTGGCAGCTTTACAGAGACCTTTCATTACCACAGCTGGCAAGAAATAAAGAAGTGTCATTACTGGAAGTAGGGTAGCAGGATGGGGAAGGTATTGAACCAGAGGTGCATTGGCACCAGGCAGCTTTCTGACCCGTCCATCCTCTGGCTGAACAAGGACTTTGTTCCCCCCTTCCCTGCTGCAAGCCTGTAGGTATCTGTGGCCACCACCGAAACAAGGGCTTGGGCTGCTGCTTGGATCTGGCTCTGGGATAAGGCTGAATATTGATAAAATAAAGCATTTCTCAATGACCTGTGCCATCTAGTGGCAAAGCAGAGCTGGAGCTGGAGGAGCAATGAGGTTTGTGCACCGAGAGCATCCTGGTGAGATGGGTGCCCACCACGCTGGTGGAGGCCCACTGCTGGGGATGGGGTTGTTGGTGGGTCCCCTCATAAAAAGCCTCGCGTCTGTTGTTGGATGCAGCTCTTTGGGCTTTGCACAATGAGGGTGTGCTCCCTGAATCTCGTTTTCCATCTCTGCTGAGTCTCAGTGCCATGCCTTGGACAACTCAAAGAGAAGAGGTGGGAGCTTGTCCCGAGACATGGCAGCAGCTTCCTTGCTCCATATCTCGCTGGTGGCATCGACCACAACCCTGCTTCCAACAGCAGCAAAGAGCTGCCCTGCTCCAAATGCCGGTGTCCCCTGGGGACACCCGTGGGACACACCACGCTCACCCTTGGACATGTGCTGAGATAGGAGAGGCATCACTTGAGAAAGATTTTAAATAATCACTCTGTATTACAACCCTGAATCTCTATGTAGCTGCCCTCGCCACCACAGCGGTTTCCCCAGCTGGCTCTCCTGGGCTGCAGCTCAGCATGGAGGGAAGGTTGTGTTGATGTGCAGTTTGCAGCTGGTGGCAAAGGAGTCCCTGGCACCAGGCAGGTCTCTGAAGCTGTCGGCTGCAGGTGGATATGCTCAAGGTGGACACCACCAACGGTGCGAGCACATCCCGCATGGGCACAGAAGGCTGAAGAGTTCTAATGACTTTTCAACTCAACTTTGCTTGGAAGTACTGCACATCGTCCAGCTTCTGTTGGAAGACCGTTTGGTTTTGAGATAAAATTTAAACTTTAAAACAAAAGCCTAGATGTGCCCTTTCTGGCAACAGAGCACTGAGTGCTGCATGACAGAAGAGATGACCCCACACTCCCCTTGTCTATTTTTCCACCCTGCTTTTCTCGAGGGAGCTTCCCCGACCCATCCGATCACAAGCGTAGGAGCAGGGCTGCTGAGCTGGACCAGCCTCCTGCAAACCCAGCTCCCAGGCAGAGAGGTGTGGGCAGTGCCCTGGTGCTGACAGCAGTGAAGGTGATGTTCAAAGATTCCCAGTTTAACCCTTTTCCCGGTATCTGATATGACATGATGTATTATATCTTTTTGATATGGTGCAGTCGAGCTTGTTTCTGGGCGGTAGATGAGCAGCGAAGGTACATGGCCAGCCATGGGCTGCCCTTAAAACTGAAACACCAGCTGCACGTAAACTAAAACAGGTTGATGAGTCTATAACCCAAAAAAGAACCTGAAACAAACCATCCCATTAAGCTGTGTATTTACGCTGCTATTTCTAAACTAATGCTCTCTGCTATTTACCGAGCCTAAACCACAATATTTTACCAAGTGCTCCAGAATCCAAGATGCATTTTTGCAACTCCAAGTCAGTGGAAACTTAGCAGTTTATTTTTCCCTTTGGAAAGTAACCAGTTCCTATTTTTATCCTGGTTAAAGCCCACGGCGTCACCCATCAGACTCCTGCAAGCAAACATTTCTTCCACCTTTTGCACCAAAACTGCCAGGCTTCCCCAAAAATCAAACAGTGAATCGTTACTTTGTGACCCCGATTCATTACTCTGAAATAGAAATGGAAAACGCCGAGGCAGGAATAGAGGGATCTGTCAGTAAAGAAAGCCAGGCAAACTATTAAAGTACATTTAATCTCGGGTTACTGGATATAAACTAATCTTTCTTAGAGGGCTGGATTATCCCATGTCTGACTGCTCCATTGTTTTTAGACCTTCCTCTGAAGCATCCAGCACTGCCTGCTCTCGGAGACAGGATGCTGGACCCGCTAGACAGTGGCTTTCATCCCACTTTCATCATATAAACGGGCTCAGTCTTTAAAATATATTGAAAAACATTTTTATAGGAACTGCTTTCTCTCCTCAAAGGGTTCCTTCAAGCCCATCAGCAGTTCTTCTTCAAAGACTTTCTCCTGCTTTTAACCCCTCAGCTCCCCAACAGCTCGTGCCCTTTGCCAGTCACACCAGCCCTCTGTGGTTTAAAAGCCAAGGCAAGGTTTGCCCTTCAAAAGAATGCTCCTAAGGCTGGATTGCCCCAAAATAGGACCTTGGGTGTAATGAAATGTGACTTGGTGCCTGATGCTAGCAAGCTCCTGGCAGACCTGCATCCCAAGCTCCGTGGGAGGTGTATCCAGCGATGTACCTGGTTTCTGGCCAAAAAGACATCGCTACCAAGTGGGCACGGCAGGTGCTGAGCTTGGTCCTGCTGGTGCTATTGGAGAGCCTGGGCTGGTGGTGTTGAGCCCAGGATCCCATCGATAGGGTTTTTTGTTGTCCAAAAGTCACATTTCTTCATTTAATCCTCCACGTAATGCTTCTCAGCTTGCTATAATTTTCTCCTGCACTTTGTGGGACTCCTCTGATAAGGCAAGGATGGAGAGTCAACAAACACTGGATCATTATCAAGCTGCTACAAGTTAAATTCCTTGCGTTTTCGGTTTTAAAGCTTGGTGTATCATTCAGTCACTGTGTTCCATGGCTTACTCAGCTTGGTTACACAAACTGAGTCCATCTGGGCTCCAGCCCTGGTGCCTACAAGGACCTCTCCAGCATTTTCCATCACCAAAAGTCCTACGGTGTCTCTTTTTGCTGTTTCATCTCATGAAATGGAAGGTGCTGCCGGCCTTGTTTGCAGCACGTTGATGAAAAGACCGATGTCATGGGGTGCTTGGCTGAAGAAATGCATTTTCTCCTGATGCTTTGCGAACCAGCGTCACCTCCAGCACGTTTGAAAGCTCCCCCACCACCTTTTTACTGTTTTTAAAAAAGGAAGAGTGAGGAACATGGTGTTAAAGTTAACTAAAGTTATTGGAAAGAAAGATTTCCACCCAAAGAGTCATGCTCTAATCACAGTCCCAGCTGATTAAGCTGATAGGAGCCCCACACTTGGCCCTGTAAGCACTAATTAGCAATAATGTGAGTGGATCCAGGTTATTATTTCCTTATCTGTCAGGAAACAGTCCTGCCCTAACTGCATTGGTGGGCTCTCCGTGCTGGACACGACGGCGTGCTCGCCCCAGGTGCCTCTGTGGGTGACAGGAAAGCTTTGAGCTCAACCTCCCTGCTCTTGCCTTCTGATTACAGGCAGTAATGATGTTTTGCTTTAAAGGATGAAGGTTCAGCAACACACAAACTCTAGCAATTGCTTTTCCCAAAGTATATACATGGCTCAGGAGAACCCGTCCCTTCGATTTTGGCACCGAACATCCCAATCCAGCACCAACCACCGTGGCCGCTCAGCTGAGGTTCGTATTTACTCCTTGCCATTGCTTACCCCAAAGGACACGGAGGAATGAGGTGAAAGCAGCTCAGCCAGCGGAAGATCCTCACAGCCCCTCTTGGGCACCAGTACATCCACTACGAGCGCCGCCATCCCACAGCCCAAAGCAGCTCACAAGCAGGTGGAAAAAAATATTGAAGTTTTCCTCTAAGCCCTTTATCCCGAGGAAATGGACAATTTGCAACCACACATGTCTGTAGAGCCTTCCCTGGTGACTTCTGAACCTACGGCTGATTTAAAACAAATTTGCCAGAGAAGCTGGGTCTGGAGGCTTGTGGGGTTTGTAGATGCAGAGGGAAAGTAGATGTTGGGGCCACCTCTGAGCCCTCCAGAAGGAAATCCCACCCTGCACCGAGGAGTCCCTTGGGGCGGCAGGAAGGCATAGGAAGCCATGGTCCATCAGTGCCACCAATTATGGAAATATATGTCCTAAGTTGCCCCTAGATTTCTGTGCCTTAATTATTATGGATACAGGAACTTCAAAGAGATAGCACAATGAAGTGACCAACACGTTGGCTTTGAGCTGCGATCATGCAGCACGTGCATTAAATCACCGGTACATGGGTGGGAAGGAGATGGGATGCAGCCTGCTGCTGGGAGCTGCCTTCTGGGTGTTTTGGTGTCTTGTATTTGAATCTCCAGTTGTGGACAAGCTGATATCATTTCATGATCCCTTGTGAAACAGAGAGTGTAACACATTGGGAAAAGGCACCGTTGGTTTTTAGAGGGTGATGGGGAGCGAATCCTGTATTTGTTCCCGCGGAGCTGTAGATCAGGTCGCAGCACGAGCCGTGCCAGCCTTGTGGAAATACAAGAAGCTGTCGAACTCGAAAGCCAAACCGAGTAACAGCGAGAAGGCCCCAGCCAACATGCAAATTCTCATTTTTCGCTGCCTCGACAGCCTCTCTACATGGCAGGTGAGCAGTGAAAGCCGCTCCGTCCCCTGCGGCTCTCGGCGCGGGGCACGTGGCTCCACGTGAGCTGGAGGAGCCGATCCTCGGCCGCACGGGTCCATCAGCCGGGCTGTCGGGGATGTTGATAAAGGGGTGATGGCAGCAGCTGTGACTGCTCCCAGTTTGCAGCCAAGGGGAAAAACAAGCATGAAGTGTATTTCAGCCCCAGTGCTGCCAGGGAGCCTCCAGGTACGGGTTACAAGGGGCAATATTGAGGGAATGCAGCTGGAAGGTGTGAGCCAGGGACATGTCCGAAGCACTCCCGGGCACTCTCAGAGCTCAGTTCGGGGGTTCAAAGCTTCACAGAGCCCCGTAAGCCAAGATCTACCCAAAGGCTTTTTTGCTTAATGGACCCTTCTGGCTCAAACAAAAAAAAGCGTGAAGCCAGTGGCCAAAGCCCACCTGCGCTGGGGCTGTCTGCAGAGCCTGCAGCCACCCTGGATGCTCCCTGGGCTTAGCTCTGAGCAGGGATGGTTGCCAAACATGTACCTTTTTAATTGCATGTGTTTAATGAAAAGCAGCACTGAGCCTGTTGACTTGCCTTCAGGAGGTGCCTTGGTACTACCTGAAATCTCGATGCAGCCTGTGGTTTCTCCTTGGTGGAGCTCTGGGCTGCACTGGGCCCACGGGGATTTTACTGGGCAGTTCTTGATCTTGCGCTATAAACCATGTGGGGGGAGAGAGAGAGGGCTGTGTGCGAGCCACAGACTTGGGAGTGCTTGTGTCCTCTTTGTCCTGTGGCAGGAGGAGACTTCTGTAAACAGCAGCAAAGTCCTTGGTGGTCCTCGGACTCATCTTGGCTGTAGCACCTTTGGGGAGCTCTGCAGTGGCTGGGACGAGGCACCCAGCCCTTGGGCTGTGCTCTGCATCCGCTCCTGCTCTACACTTGTAAAATGGACAGCTATGTGTTCATACCTCTGGAGTTAAACCACACGCAGCTTTGCTTCACTCTCCTCTTATGCAGAATTTGTCCACGTGCCCTCCTGACAGGTCCACGCTAAACAGTAGGGAAGTTCATGGTTGGAGAGGGGATTTAGGCTGAGAGGAAAAAGCCTCAAGTTGTGCTGGGGAGGTTTAGATTGGATATCAGGAAACATTTCTTCCCCGAAAGGGCTGTCAAGCACTGGAACAGGCTGCCCAGGGCAGTGGTGGAGTCACCATCCCTGGAGGGATTTAAAAGCCGTGTAGATGTGGTGCTCAGGGACACGGCTTAGTGGTGGGCTTGTCAGTGTTAGGTTAACTGTTGGACTTGATGATCTTAAAGGTTTTTTCCTACCTAAATGATTCTATGATTTACGCGGGCAGTGCAGTTACCTGTGGGTGACATCTCTCCAAAACCTACAGGAGGTCACACAATGACAAAGGAGGGTTTCTCTGAGGATGCCTTTTCCACGTACATCAGTGTAGGTGGATGTAAGACTGTTCTGCGGTATGAATTCAATCCCTTTCTATTCCCTTTTGCTTACAGCAGATTTAACTTGCTCTGTGCCTCTGAGTTTGCCTCTCCTTGACACTGCTGGAAGAGAAATAAATATCTTTGCTTTTTAACAGTAGGAGCAGTATTAAGCAGATCTCTATCGACATAGAAATATTAAGTAGCAGTGGTGGCTGGGAGGACTTGTTGACAAATCTGGTGGGACATGCCCAGGCTTTTGCCATGGTGGCTGATGGCACCGCAGCCTCGGAACAGCCGCAGAGCACCCGCGCCCTTGGGCTGAGAGGAAAACTTGACAGCGGCGAGAGATCCTGTGCGAGGGGAAGCTAATATCTAAATGTGATTGTTATCTTTGCTTCCTGGGTTGCAGATAAGGTCTCTCCAGGGCATATAGAATTTGAGACTGTGGTTTCTGGAGCTATAAATGTAACACCACTGTGTTTTCATTAGGTCTGAGGACAAATACGTTGACTGAAACCTTATCTCTTACATTACCCTAAAGGCTTTAATGATACGAAGTCAGTAGGCTGAAAGAAGAGTACGAAGGGTGACCTAGCAATGACCACGGGTTTTCTGCAGCTCGTTGTGCCAGATTGTGCAACAACACACAGTGAAGTGACAAACGTCCGAGTGCCACGTTAACACAGAACACAAACTGCATGCTTGGTTTGTAGATCAGACGCTTTCCAACCCAGCACAATTATGTCAGACGTTAATTACTCGAAGCACGTATTACATGGAGACTATCTGTTTCAATGAACTGGTGTTGAACCACAAGTTCCCAAGGGGCCTGGTTCTTGTCATGCCTCAGAGATAAATATTTTGGGGTTTCTAAGGGGAAACCTGTAGCTGATCCTCTCCTGGGGCTCTGCATGGAGCAGGGCTCAGGGTCACAAGTATGAAGACTGAGGGTTTGCTGGAGATGATATATGACAGCCTGGGATAAATTTTGAGGGCTGGTAGTGATCTATTAGCCCCCTAAAACTGGGATTGCTATTGTAGGGTACTTCTGAACCAGCAGGAATTGTTTCACAGTAAGTTTGCTCATGAGGTGGATTGAGATGTCAGATGTAACAACAATATGGTCCAGTATGGTACCAGGGAGTGTTACGGACCTGTCAGAGGAGCTGAGAGACAAATCCAGCCAAAGTGAGGAGCAATAAAGCATAGGTGCATCAGGAAAACACGTACTGTGATGGCTCGGGGTTGCTCTTGGTTCTGAGCAGGACTCTTGTTATTTTTTGCAAATGCTCATGGTTTGATAAGCATTCTGGAAAAAAAGAGGTTTTTAAAACATTTAAAGACCTTCCTCTTTCCATTTTGATAATTTTTTTCAATTCCTCCTGGTGGTATCTCAGATACTAAGAACAGCTGAGCAAAGAAGATACCTGAGGTAAGTATGCACAGAGAAACATCACTGGGTTTAGTTAGGAAAAAGCCCCACTAATTACTCCATCACATTTAGAAAAAAAAAACACCTGAGAAGTGATAAATTAATCATTAGCTTGAAAAGAAAGAGCTGTGTATATCCCACACATTTCCATCCAGGTGGGAAACACTTCTTTCCTTCTGGCTGGATAAACTCTTAATAGAGTAGCCCAGCAATTTAAACATGTCCTGAGCTGCCCAAACAAAGCCTATTTCTCATAGATATAAAATACACATAAGAGCAAGGGGATACCAGGGGATTACACTGCAAGTCCGCCGTGTCGGAGGGAGGCGGCTGCAACAACAAAGAGCAAATTCACGGCCGGGGTCCTGCCCCGTATGAGGTCATTTTCTGTTGAAGTTGGGCTCATTAGTCGGGACGGCTTGTTGATACAGCTCGAAGTGCGGGTGACAAGAGTGACTGGGTTTGCTGAATTAGGCCTGCCCGGCACGCAGAGATTCCGCTTTGTCTCTCTCTGGGAACGGGACCGTTAATTGCACAAACCGCCCGAGCCGAATGTTCCAGCCGCGTGTCTCCACGAGGTCATTTCTGTCCCAGAACCATCAGGTTTTGACAGCGCAGTGTTTAAACAACACGAGAGTGGTTTATTTGGGACAATAAGGGAGAGGGCCGGGTCACGGGACTTCATTAGGTAACTTCCTCCGCGTGGGAGGGGGTGGGTTTGGCCCCCAACCAAACCCCTGACCACGGCCACCTCTGCGGTCCTGCTCATCATCCTCCTTCTGCCGGAGCGATCCCGGGCTGTGTTTGGCCGTGGGGCTTCGGGATGGGGGAGATCCAGATGAGTTGATCTGGATCTTTTCTCCCAGTATAAAATATCCCAACCACAATATCCCGGTTGGAAGCCCTTCCTTTTGATTTATTTTGTTAAGCAGCGTGGGGGAAAGCGTTACATCTTTGCTTGCCACCACGGGAACGTTGCTCTGATGAGGAAAGCTGGCTGCTCCTCCCAGCACTGCCTTCTCCAGCCCACACACTCGGGGTGGTTTTGGGTGACCACAGACAGTGTTTAATTCAGATAATCCATCCCAGAGGCCACTGAAAGCACCGTTAGTTATTCTCAGTTGAGCTGGAGGTTTGAGCAGTGAGGTACCTGGGTCATGTTTTCAGAAGTCGCTTGAGATATTCAAGCTGGTAAATCATTATATGCTCATTGCTACAACGCTTCACCGTGTGGTCACAGCAAGGAGTCGCTGGAAATACTTTTTTGCAGTTTTTTTAAAGAAAATTATTACTTGAATCTAGCTTTTTTATTAGGAATTAGGGGCTAAACCCCTTGGACCATAAGTGCTCGTGTTTTTTTCTTTTTTTTTTAACTAATGTTGCTTAATAAGCTAATTACATAATTAGTAGTAAATTCTTTAAAGAAGTGATTCTTTATACTTAGGACAAGAAGTGGATCTTTCACTTCTCTAAGTGGGAACGTATGATGAAGCGTCTGATCCAGGAGATTTCTATCCCAGCCAGGAGGGTGGGTCAGTGCTGAGGAAGGACCAGACATGGGGAAAGTCTGGTCCAAAGCAGGTGACAACGTGGTACGGTTGAGCAGATGCAGGGATGCTGCTGGGGATGCGGCACCCCATGAGGATGCTCTGACCCCTCCAGCTCAGCAGCTCCCGGCCAATGAATGCACCAGGAGGTTTTTCACCTTCTGTTTTGGTTCACACAGATTTAAAAGTCTCTGTGACCAGCGGTGGATTTAGAGGTGGGCTTTAGCCAAAATCCTAGTCTGGAGCTCTGAGGACAGGCGGAGCACAGCGTCTCTGCTCGGATCGGTCTGCGTATCCCTTTGGTTTACTCTACCCTGGCAGTGATGGACTACAGCACCCGGCCATTAACGCAGCATTTTGGAGATGAAATATTAGTTGTGTTTTCCACTTGTTGGTCTGGATGTTGTTTCTGCCTCGAGAGCAGGCAGAGCTTCCCATAGCGCCCATCCCGCCCTTCGAAACCCCTGCTACGGCGGCTCTGCCAAAGCCTGGGGAAGAGTATTTCAAGTCCAGATTTTCCTGCTGCTGTGATGGGGTAGCGTTAGGAAACGACAGGCTGCGGCGTGTGGGTAGCATTGGGAAAAAGCTGCACTTCATTTTACTCTAACCAGGAAGTTTGTTCACCCAGAAGCCCTTTTGGGGGAGCTACTTATTTTCTAATCTTGTGGTAATAATGAAATGATACAGGAGTCGGGGGATAATGAAGACAAACTGATTTCCTAATGCGCTGAGCACAAAAGGAAGCAGAGAAGGGTTTCAGCAACGAGACAAAAAAAGAGTTTATTTTAAATAAGGATTACAAAAATAACCTACTGTCAAAGATGATGTGAAAACCATTAAATAGCGATTTAACGTAATTATAATCACGGGTGAGCTAAGGGCTATCTTACACAATTACAATCCATCTTTCTGTCTGGGTGTGTTATCCCGAGCCCTCACTCCTGACTCCAGCCCTGCGTTCCCCCTGCAGAAATGCTCCATTTAGAAAGCGGCTCCACAACCACCAAACCATCGAGACCGAGTGATATCCTCTGAGGGCTGACAGAGAAACCTGCTTGTGCTCTGCCTTCTCCAACCACGACAGCCCTTTTAACAGCCGCCGCTGGATTTAACGACCGAGCGTGGTACCTTACTGCTGCCAATTGCTCTAAAGCATTGTCTTGCCAAACGAGTAGCAGATGGCACCATCATGCTTGGCTGTGTTGAAATTTTATGAGCATGGTGGATCCTTATTTACTAAACTAGCAGAACTGTGCACGCACCCGACACTAAAAAAGAAGGGCATCAAGCAGCTGGACTGCGCCATGCTCATCCACACAACGTGCTTCTGCTCCTGAGAAATACGAAATAACGTTTAAGAGAGCGAGTTCCAAAGCGTTTGCAACGCCAGCTGTTGACCTCCAAAAGTACCACCTAAAAGGGCACTGGGAGAACCTTCAAGCTGGGAATTGAAGGACTAGCTTTGCCAGGGGAGGTTCAGGTTGGACATTAGGAAGCATTTCTTCTCAGCAAGGGTCATTAGCCATTGGAAGGGGCTGCCCAGGGAGGTGGTGGAGTCACGATCTCTGGAGGTGTTTAAGACAAGACTGGACATGGCCCTTAGTGCCATGGTCTAGTTGCCATGGTGGTGTCAGGGCAATGGTTGGACTCGATGATCCCAGAGGGCTCTTCCAACCTCATCGATTCTGTGATTCTGTGACTGTGAGAGTGCCCGTAGGTGTTGGTGGGATCCTGCCCACCGAGACTCGCTGTGGCCTTGGCTGGGACCTGATGTGCGAGGCACTGGTGTGTGATACCCCGTGTCTTGCTGCAGCATTTCCAGTCTGAAACAAAGGCTCCTCTGTCAGCTCTGAATGAAGAACCCAAGAAAAAAATAATAAAACTAATCTCAGTAATCTAATTTAGCGCTGGTTCGAAGGTTTCTGTAAGCACGGGAAGTTAATCAGAGAGACTAATTAATAGGGCATGGAGCTGCCCTCCATCTCTCGGCAGCAGTTTTGGCGATGCTGGACCAAAATGCCCATCCTGGGGAGCTCGTGGAACCATCTCCCCCACCTGGCACGATTTGTGGCTCAACGAGGGCATGCGGTTTAGCTCCGGCTGCTGCCAACAGCTTCGGACATGCCGGGAAGAGGTTGTGTGCCTCTTTAGGTCAATATGAGTGATGCAAATGCCCTGCCTCAGTTTCCCACCCCTGAGTGGGGCCTGGGTGATCTGAGTCGCTGTGAGTAAATGACAAGGAGTAAAATGCTTTAACAAGACCCGACGATGGGTCTGAGGGAAGCTCAAAGGCTTGTGCTCAAGTAGCTCTGAGCAGCTTCTCCTGCCTCCTCCTGAGCTGAGGAACCCTTCCCAACCCTCCATGCTGGTACTTTCCAGGTCGAGCTTAGCCACAATGAGGTCTGGATTGCAGGAAAAGCCCCTTAAAAAGGGAGAGTGAGCAAATGGCAGCCAGGACCAAGGGGGAGATGCCCAGGACCACTGTCAGCAGCGTCAGGGAGCTCATTTCATCTCCAAGCAAAGGGGAGCTGGGGATTAGCTTTGCATAAAAGATTGTTCTGAGGAGGGGGTGGAATTTACTAATTAATTTGATTTTCGTTTGGAAAAGAGGCGGTGATGTGAGAGCTGAAATTGCCTGATTATTACCAGCACATAAATTTCTCCTAGAAATGTGGCCGCAGTTTATCCTAATCATATTCAACTTGAGGCAATGAAAATACTTCTTGCTATTTGTTTTGGCTTCTCTTGCTGTTACAGCGTCTGCAAAAATATGTCATGCATGAAATGCTCCCCTATAGTTTGACAAGTTATTCCTTATGCTCGCTAATTTTTCATTAAGAAAAATGACAGGAACACCAGATACCCAGTAAGGTCTCCATAATAGCTGTGCATCAAGATTAAAGACTGAGAAATGTGGGTCTGCTGGAATTGCTTCGTCTCCATTATTTTAATGTATTTGTTAAAAAGAAAGTCTCCTGACCCGTTCCTGCACTTCTCGGCTACGACAGCTGGAATTTTGCCTCTGTAAAACATGCACGATAGGTTGTAATGTATAGTTTGTACAAGGCAAATCTGCTGGCCAGCCTGAGCTGTTACACGCATGTTTGGCCAACAACTGCCTCTAAGCTGGCTCTGGGTGCTGCTGGTGGTTGAAGGGGGACAATTAGTGTTATTATAGCAGAAAGTAGAGGTTCCAACCCAAACAAAGGGGTTGGGGAATTAGGCAGTCTAGGAAAAGTGAGTACAGACGGTCTCTGCCCCAGCTCCAAATAACTTTTGGAGAAGAGGAGGCTCAGAGGTGACCTTAGTGCAGTCTACAACTACCCGAAGGGAGGTTGTAGCGCAGTGGGAGTTGGCCTCTTCTCCCAGGCAACTAGCGCTAGGACAAGAGGAGACAGCCTCAGGCTTCGCCAGGGGAGGTTCAGGTTGGACATTAGGAAGCATTTCTTCTCAGCAAGGGTCATTAGGCATTGGAAGGGGCTGCCCAGGGAGGTGGTGAAGTCACCATCTCTGGAGGGGTTTAAGAAAAGCCTGGACATGGCACTTAGTGCCCTGGTCTAGTTGCCATGGTGGTGTCAGGGCAATGGTTGGACTCGATGATCCCAGAGGGCTCTTCCAACCTGGTTGATTCTGTGATTCTGTGAACTTCTCGATGGGGTTGTGCACTGGGTGCAAGGGACCACGGGGTACCCAGGCAGGTTGCTTGTGGATGTGGAGCAGAGCATTAGTCGTGGTCCACATCGATGCCTTAAGGAAGAGCAGGAGCGATGCTTTGGAGGTTAGATTCAAGGCTGAAGCCTCCACAGATACGTTCTGTAAATTCCTAGGGAGGTCTGAGACGGGCAGAGGCCCCGGTGCATTGGTGAGATAATGGGGGTGAGAGGGAGGATTTAGGGATGTGAGGACCCCAGGAGCTGAGGCTGGAGAAATGGCTGTGAGAAAGGAGGTCAGATGTTTTGAGTGCAATAAATGGTGCTTTTCACAATGACCAGTGTTATAACCTGATGGAAAAATGGCATTGAGTGGTGGCCCTCTGGGGTTTGGTGCAGCGGTGGCGGAGAGCGAGGCAGGTCCATCCCGGCCCCAGGGGTGCCTCTGCAGAAAGGGAACGTGCAGGAAAGAGGGAACTTATATTTTAGGGTATTTTTAGGTTGTATTGTACATCTGCCTCCATACCCCTACCACCCTCTGCCTTGTGCTGTCAGCGTCCTAAAGCACAGGGAAATCTTTTATAAACCCCATTAAATGGGATTTTAGAACCGAAGCACACAGCTTAACTGAGCAGTGTCTGATAGACGGTTTGAGGCTCCTGCAACAAAGCAGCAGTAGGTGAGAAAATTGGTATTGAGGTACCCAAAGCCACAATTTCCCCGCACAGCCCAGCCTGTGCCTTAAAGCACGGAGCAAAGTTGGAGATGCAGCTGCGGAGAGCCCGTGTACCAGCTTCCCGGGCCGCTTGTGCGAAAGGGGGTGAGGCTTTGCACAGAGTCATTTACATGGTAATTAATAGCGTCTGTGCATGCGGAGGAGCGAAGGGCGGGTGTTTCCCCAGGGAGCTGCATCGTCCCAGCGTGCTCACGAGGAGCCCTGGCCCCTGAGAGCGGGGAAGGAAGCGGAGCCCCCAAATAGCTTCATTTCCTCAAGGACTTTCCCAAACAGATGGGATAAAATTGCTATAAAAAAAAGGAATCCCAAGACAGGAAAATATAATGAGCTATGGGCAAGGGGAAAAATAAATGCTGAGGGATATTTATGCAGCATGGGGAGTAGATAGATCAAATCAGAAATTCCAATTAAGTCCATAATTTATTTCAACGGAAATAATAAAATTAGAGATGGGCCCGAGAGGTGAAATTCATATTGGGATCCCAATCCAAACGGTGGGTTTGGGCTAGGTCCACGTCTCGCAGTCTCCGTCTGACAATAACAGACAGCACAGACCTGCACCCAGTGGCAGGCCCTCCAAAAGGTACGGTGGGACCTGCTTAGATGAAGTAGCAGGTGTTCAAAGGGCATCGTGAGGTGTTGGAGCGAGTCCAGAGGAGGGCAACCAAGCTGGGGAAGGGTCTGGAGGGTCTGACCTCCGAGGAACGGCTGAGGGAGCTGGGGGTGTTTAGCCTGGAGAAGAGGAGGCTCAGAGGTGACCTTAGTGCAGTCTACAACTACCTGAAGGGAGGTTGTAGCGCAGTGGGAATCAGCCTCTTCTCCCAGGCAACCAGCGCTAGGACAAGAGGACAAAGCCTCAAGCTTCACCAGGGGAGGGTCAGGTTGGACATTAGGAAGCATTTCTTCTCAGCAAGGGTCATTAGGCATTGGAAGGGGCTGCCCAGGGAGGTGGTGGAGTCACCGTCTCTGGATGTGTTTAAGAGAAGAGTGGACATGGCCCTTAGTGCCCTGGTCTAGTTGCCGTGGTGGTGTCAGGGCAATGGTTGGACTCGACGATCCCAGAGGGCTCTTCCAACCTGATTGATTCTGTGATTTTCTCCTGTAAAAGAGTGACTTGAATGCGCATCATCTTGGTGGCTGACTGTGCAGCTTGCATTAAAAATAATAATAATAGGTAGCAAGGAGTGGGTCTGTGTGGTTTCTTTCTGCCTGGATCACTCACGGAGCATCTCTGCTTGGGTGTGTGTTATGATGCTGTCTGGGATCCTCATCACAGGACCGTGATCTCTGAGCGCTGAGCGGATGAGGTAGAGGGATCCCACAGCTGCGGATGCAACCAAGTCACCAAAGCATCAACAGTAGCAACCCAAGCTCTTCTGTAGGCCAGCAGGTCAACCTCGCACGGCCGCCCCTGCCCGCGTTGCCGCACCAGCTGCTGGGCTTTTGTTTCAAAGCCTCACACCTCCTCAGGAGACTGGTGCTAGTATTTCATTTTAGCCTTCCAAGTGCTATACGTCCACAGCACTTGTGAGTCATGTTTTCCACCCCCTATTATTTAACACAGCACTTTGAGCCAACATATTTTATGGACCGAGGTTGTCGTGATTAGAAATGTATGTTTTCAATAATGACAATGTACTTTCCCTCCCTCCACCTCATTCAAACCCTCAATTTACCAAACGGAGAAAAGTATTTTAAACATGTAGATCAAAATTACACACCAGCTTAAATGTGTCACTTTTTGGCACAGACATCTTATTTCTCAGCCAAGATTTGCAACTAAGATTTCTGCTCCTCTGTTTTATTGATTTCTTTTTTTCTTTCCAAGAGCACAAATAGCCACTTAACAAAAAAAGAAAGTTAACCCCTAAGCAGCT
Source organism: Nyctibius grandis (assembly GCF_013368605.1). Taxonomy (NCBI): domain Eukaryota; kingdom Metazoa; phylum Chordata; class Aves; order Nyctibiiformes; family Nyctibiidae; genus Nyctibius; species Nyctibius grandis. The sequence continues at coordinate 25,480,724 of NC_090668.1, forward strand.
GCTCCTTCTGCTTCCTTGGGGCTTTGTTTTTGTGCTAATCTGAAATGTTTCCCAATACCATGGTGGCTGCTCGTTGACCCTATGAAGTTTTTCAGCTGCTCCAGATTGTCTCAGGTCCTTCACCTTTGGCTAAGACCAGCTGATGGCTCCACCTGAGGTCTTCTTCAGCAGCCATGGGTTTTTCCAGGTGCATATATGGGGTTTTTTAAATAGCAAGGTCTGAATCCTTTGTAAATAGAGGCTAATTTATATCCTAGCATCTCATTTCAAAGGACTTTGACTTTCTCAGATGTTGTAGCCTTTAATGCACTGTGTAATTAAAAGGGGGATCGTAGCTGCAAACACAAATGGCTGCATTTGCAGCCAAAAAAAAAAAAGAGAGAGACTATGAAGCTGTATTTTGCACTGTATTTGTGCAAGGATCTTGTAATGGGAAGATCCCATCAGGCAAAGAGGGTTGAGATCTTGAGGCTGGAAATGGAGTATGTTGGAAGACATGCTGCACAGAGAACGTTTTGTCTCCTGGCACATGCAGTATAAAACACAACCCTATTGTGCAGTTTAGGGTTTTTCCAGGATTCTCTGCTGTATTTTGAACTCTGTGGCCTCAGGTAATAAATACATGTATACACACACCCACGTTCACCGTTATCCCAGATGAGGAATTAACCAAAACAGAGAAAGTGCATCCTTGGTTGAGTTCAGCCACCAAAGCTGCGCTGGAGCAGCCAGGTTAAACCTGAGCAAGGGCTTTGAGCAGCAGGAACAAAGGGGACAGTGTGTGACCTCCTGGGTTTGTGTCTTTGGGTGGCTGCAGGGTACAATTTGGGGCTGTATGGGAGAATGGGATTTGTCCCCTGCGCCTGCCTGATGCCAACAGCAGCAGAGCTTGGCTGCCCTTCTGCAATGCACGTGGCAATGAGCATCGCAGTGGTCCTCACCCTGCAAACCAGCGAGCACGTCTCCTCTTCCCCGTCCCCGCGCCGACAGCTGCACACACGTCCCAGGCTGATGGTATATGACAGGTCTGATGTGAGCAAGGATTTTCATTTACACTATGTAGCAGTTAGCAACAGATGGAACCGTAAGATCAATATATAGTCCCAATAATTAAGAATCGTGTTTTTCACTGTGCCTTTTCAACAAGCATTTCAAATGCTGCTTAAATCAGCCGTGTGGTTGTTGATATAGGGAACAGTTGCAATGTATTTCTTTTTGAGAGACGAATCCAAACAAGACGAGCAAGTGGCTTGTGTTTGTGAAAGGTTCTTGGCAGCTCCTGGGGGCGTCACTGCAAACCCTTACTCTGTGGATGGGTTGTAATACCCAAGAGATTAACCTGGCGGGTCAAGTAAAGCACAACTGATTTTATCCTTCTGAAGGCTTTGGGCTTTATCCTTCCAAATGCTCTGCTTTCACAGAATCAGTCAGGTTGGAAGAGCCCTCTGGGATCATCGAGTCCAGCCATTGCCCTGACACCACCATGTCAACTAGACCAGGGCACTAAGTGCCATGTCCAGTCTTTTCTTAAACACCTCCAGAGATGATGACTCCACCACCTCCCTGGGCAGCCCCTTCCAATGGCTAATGACTCTTTCTGGGAAGAAATGCTTCCTAAAATCCAGGCAGCCTGTTTTTAAACTCAGGTGAACTAGATGTTCCCTAACACCAGAGTTCTCACTCGAAAGCAGAGCCCTGGGTGGTGCGGGATGTGCCGCGGCTCTGGGCTGCCTTTGCAAACGCAGGGGGAGATGGAGTCGTGCCCCCCGACGTCGTGTGTTTTTGGTTGTCTCTTAAAAGGCCATTTGGTATCAGCTCTTGTTCTAAGAGGTTTTGGCACCCTAGCAAGGTGCTTTGGGGTTGTTTCCATCCTCTGTTGTCGTTTTGGGAGGTCATTTGTTTGTCCTCTGGTCGGAACAGATGATAAAGCCACATCCAGACACGGCCAAGAGCCAGGAGGAGCCTGTGCAGGTGAAGTGCCTGGATTTGCCCCTGTCCCCGTGGTCCTGGTCTCCTGGGAGCCTCGACCAGCCCATCTGAGCAGGCTCAGCCCCGGGTCCAGCCCTGCCCCACAGAGTGGGTGCTCGCAGCCTCGGGGGGTTTTACCGTGGTGTCAGCGGGGGGTGAAGGGGGATCAAGGGGAGCATCCAAGCTCCACCACCCCTGACATCCACCAGCACGAGTCGGACCACGAACGCTGCCTGCGCGTGGTCGCTCCCCGGCTTAATTTATATTAAATGTGGCCACAACATTCAAACAATCTCCACGCTCTTCTGTTTGTGCAGGTAATGATGATATAGACTCATTTATGCAAGATTATCCTTTTATCACATTTCCAGACTCATTTATGAGGCTCATGTTTTCCCCCCAAGGGCATCATCAAGTGAGTTAAGTTGTACTATTTGCCTCCTGCGGTGAACTGGCAGGAGCCTACTTCATTGACTGATGAGGGCTGCTGCCTTCGCCAAATAGGGTCTGTGTGATGGATATTTTACTTGTGAATATTATAGCTGGAAATTAGCATGTTTATTGAGGTAGAATGCGTTTGTTTACATTCTGCTACCCATGGTATTACCTTTTATGACCTGAGTTATTTAGCTGCAGATAAGCATAAGTGCTCCCCATCTGGGGGAGGGGAGAGAAGAAATGAAAAAAAAAATTAATGAACTACTAAATATCAAATTATGCCATAAGTAAGAGACAGTGACACCTCTCTGGGAGCTGCCCCGGTCCCCTCACCTGGGCTGGACCGGCTTGAGCACAGAGGGGTGGGAGGGAGGGACTCGGCTCAGTTTTACCTACAGTTCTACCTATTTTTGCCTATCTGGAAAGAGGCTTTTCGGGGAGGAAACCATCCCATCTCACTTGAAGCATCCAACAGCAGCTGGATACCCCATAGTGGGGTTGGTGGGTGGAAGAGCTTGGGGTCTCAGCCCACCCCACAGAGCAGCCCCTCCAGTCCTCCCATTTCCAGCTTCGTTCACCGTCCCATTGCCTTGGCTACACGGGGAGAGCCAGGGCGCAGCCAGGCTGCAGGATTAGGAGGAGAATGATTAACTGTATATACCTAAGGCAGCAGCAGCTAAATGAACCATTCCTGATCGTTAAAAGGTGACAATAAATTTAAACCTCAGGTTGCAAAGCCACCCGGCGCGGTTTGCAGCATTACAGGAGCGTGCACAGCGCAGTGCCGTGGGTTCGTGCCATGCCTTGAGCTACGGGCGGGTAGATGCCATATTTCCCCATTTGTTTCTATTTTTCATTTTTCTCGTGGATGCCATCCATCCCCTCTGGCATCGCCTACCTCTGCGAGGTCCGGCCGGCACACGGGCTCCAGCTCTCATTCCCTCCCTGATGCGCAGTTGCTCCTCCGCGGTGACGATGCCAATTCATTGATGAGTGACAAGCTCCCATGGGACTCCCAAAGGGCTAATAATGTATAGATAATACATAAAGTGACACGATTGTGTCAAATTTTCCGAAGAACAGTCATTCCTTGCCTACTTAAAATGACAACGGTACATTCGTTATGTGAATTACGTGGCTACAGAGCTGACTGCCATCTGATGCAACCCAGCCCTGCAGTTAGTAGGGTCTGGAAAACAACACATTCCCAAACCCTACAAAATGATTGTTGTGAAACGTACTTAAACCCCTACCCAGGCATGTTCTCTCCATATGCAGAAATGCCTGCCTGGAGTAGGGAATTTGCCTGGGCAAACAGGGGACTGGGTGCGGGACTGGGCACCCTGCTCCTGGGCAGGAGGTGTTTGTGGGATTACAGCTGAAGCCTGTCCTGTAGCCTGCATTAAGATTTAGTTTCATTTTAGAAGGTGCCTGCCAAGCTCTCTTTTACTTGGTGCGTGTCTGCAGACAAAAACGTGGTTTATATCAAGTCAAAGAAATGCTCTTTTTCTCTTTCAGCAAAACTTGGCTCTAATTTTTATGGCCTTTAAATATGTGTTATCACATGTGAGCAAAAGAGAAGGGAGTTAAGTGTCGTGTCAGCTAGAGAGCAAAGAGGAGGCTTCAGTGACGGGCAGTGTCGGTGCCAAAGCTCCTGCTGTGCTGGCTCATGAGCTGCGTTGGAGAAAGGGTGCCCAAGAAATCCTCCTGCTGCCCCAAAGTCCCATGAGCCTTTCCCTGGTCTGTGGATTGAGATTGAACTCGTTCAGAAAGGGTCATTAGACACTGGCACGGGCTGCCCAGGGAGGTGGTGGAGTCACCATCTCTGGAGGTGTTTAAGAAAAGACTGGACATGGCACTTAGTGCCCTGGTCTAGTTGACATGGTGGTGTCAGGGCAATGGTTGGACTCGATGATCCCAGAGGGCTCTTCCAACCTGATTGGTTGATTGATTCTGATTCCTACGGCCCCATCTCCATTCACCAACGTGCATGTCGGTGACGCAGTGGCCTCAGAGGACTTGCAGCTGGCACCAGCAATGCCGCCACTTCGTCTGCAAGAGGTGACACCTTTGGAGTTACCCCATCAGCATCTGCCCATCTTGCTTTGCTTACCATGCTAATTCGTTGCTGTGTGACTCTCCAGGGTGAAATGGAGACAAATATGACTTCACTGTTACAATAACTAGTAATAAAAATTATGATTGCCAATATCTGGGAGGCACGCACTTGTGAATCGTAAGATGAAGCGAATTAACAGCTTGAAAAATTGTAGGCCCTGGTGGAAAGCAAAGCTGTAAATGTTGGGATTATTTCCCCTGCGACTCTGCTGTCAGCAGGGGATGGTGCGAGTGGGGATGTTCTCCAGCCCCCACAAGAAATCATTTCCCCTTTCCCTCGGCTGTGCAAAGCCCTTCGTCGCAGGCGTCTGTGGGGCTTGGTTGGGGTGTTTAATATATGGCACAGTGGGCACGTTATGCCCAGATGTATGTGAGTGTGTAAATCTGCTTTCACAGGTCAGGTCCGGGAGCATCCTCGGGCCACGTGCTTGTGACAGCAGCCGTGATGGTTTTGTACCCATGAAGTCATTTCTTCCCAACCTCTTCCCCAACCATTTGCCAAAACCTGACGGTTTATCCTGGTTCTGTGCCTCTTCCTGCTCTCCGAAAGAGCTCTCGATGCTCTCGTTATCCACATTGGCTTCCTCTCCTCATCCTGCTTTTTGGCCTTAAAGATATCATGATGTAATAAATTCTTGGGGCTAATTGTGCGTTATGTAGCAAATATTCAAAGCAAACAGTTTGCCCAATGGGCTAAAATACATTTGCATGAAGCGTTCATTGAGCAATTATGAATAACCTACAAGTTTTAAAAACAGTCTCTTTGTGGATAATTTGAATGTTTGCTGCAAAGTGCAGCATTTGCTGAATTAATGAGTCATTACAGATATTTCACTGAGCTCTGGTGGCACTGCCTGCTGCCGCATGAAGGGCTTTTTTTTTCTTCCATTGCACCTGTACCATTTCAGCGACATGCAATGCTTAATTTCTGCAAATTACTCCTACTAGAGCAATATGAAATACAACTAACTTGGGGGAAGGAGAGGTATACTTTAATTAAATCATCTTGCAATTAGTCCTTGAGTGATGAGGTAAGGTGTTTTATCTCTGTGCAAGCGATACCAAACCACCGAGGAGATGCACAGGGAGGGAATTCTAGAATTGGACATCATAATCAGAGGAGTTGTGCAATAATTTGAGCTTTCTTAAAAGCAGCCAGCCAGCTATCTGAGGGTAACTTTGCTGATTGCTTGGGACCATCCATATTTATGGCGTTAGAAGAACTGGTTCAATTAAAATCGGTATTTTCTGGAAGTGCATTTGGGCCCTAAGGACTATGGCAAAATACACAGCCAAAATATGCCATTGAGCAGGTATTGTGTGATGAGGAGGATGCACAACACTGCATCCCTTGTGTATGGATGCTGGGTTTGGTCCTTTGAGATCTCCTTCTCAGCTGTGGGACCCTGGCTCTGCTCTCCACAGCACTTTTGGGGCGCCTTACTCGGGGAGCACAGAGTGAGAGACTATTACCCGTTCGCACAAATGTGGGTGAGATGGTCCCATTTGTCCCGTCCATGGTTCCACCCTCAGAAGTCAGAGACACGGGCACCATCTGAAACATCTCCAAGGTGGGACAGAGATTTCATCATTCATTTCCCTTTGGATTCTTTGCTGGAGAAGGAGATGAATGGCTGAATGCTTCCGAATATATAACTCCCCAGGCAGCATTTAGCACGGTGTAAAGTTTTCTTAATGATTTATTGTCCCTCGTGTTTTAGACAGACAAAATATGTTTGCAGTCTGTCCTGCCTGACACTGAAAACCTGGGCTGGCGTATTGAGCCCTCCAAAAGAGAAGAACATCTTGTTTGAAGACATCTAAGAGCCTCTCGGGAAGCAAACGTGAATTCCCCTGTGTCTCTGGTCTAAGCGTACATCGCAGTTTGTGCAGCCCAGGACCAAGCCCCACATGCTCCTGTAGCACAGCAGAGGTATTATTTGGGCTGCCCAGGGAGGTGGTGGAGTCACCATCTCTGGATGTATTTAAGAAAAGCCTGGACATGGCCCTTAGTGCCATGGTCTAGTTGACATGGTGGTGTCAGGGCAACGGTTGGACTTGATGATCCCAGAGGGCTCTTCCAACCTGGGTGATTCAGTGATTCTGTGATTTATTTATTATTATTTATATTTAAGCCCAAGACAGGTCTTGTATGCAAGCGCTGCAGCAAACTCCGTTATCTGAGCATTGGACTGAGTTCAGTCGTGGTCCAAGTCCATGTCATTGACTCTGGCAATTGCTCGGCCAAACTTTTAATGCAGACAGAGTCATTCTGCTGTCAGGTCGTGCTCAGGGAAATTTGATTTCAAGGAGGGCAGCAGGCAGAGGCACTGGGGAGATGCTGTCCCGAATTGAAGAGCAAGTGTTAAACAAGGGCAGGTGCAGGATAAACCCATCCTTCAGACAGCTGTTGTCCAGCTTAAAAAAAATAAATTTAGTTAAAAGAAAAAAATCCCTAAGTGCAGTTTAGTAGCAGAATTTGGAATAAAATCATCAAAAGCAAGGAAATTCAAAGTGGCAGCAGCAATTTCTCCCTCTCCTCTCAACAGGCTTGAGTATTACAAGGACCAGTGGGACGGGATCCAGGGGTAGTTTCATGCAAAATGTCATTTCTTTGAAGTTTAGAAAACTGTGTATATAGTAATATAATATCAGGTTCATCTCCCCTGTGAAGCTGGTGAGTAGCATGTTCATGAGTACGTATATAACAGAGAAAGCAGTAAGCAAAGAGCCCGGCTTGAATTTAGGGCTTTGGCTTGTCTTAGGTTGCGTAACAACCTTAATGTTACTTAAATGTAGGTGTTTTGCGTGTGGGTGCGCACGCGTACGTGTGTGTGTGCATTAATAGCAATTTGTGATAGATGCCTTTGGGGCCCGCACATTCAATAAGAAAACAGGAGTTTTTATGGGAGATAACATAACTGCTTGCAATTTGGCTATTCATTGTGTCTTTGGCACTTTATGTACTGCATTAGCTGAGGCAATTTCATGCATATGGATATAATGCATTAAGTAGAAGCATTTAAATATAGTGAAACTAATTTTATGATGATTAGTTGAAGGAAAACATTGCATTCGTATCATCTATATAGGAGCCAATTTGCATGAAAATGCCCAAAGTTGCTATGCCAACATTTTCTGTGCTGTCGGTCGGGGTCGTCTCTGTGTCAAGACTTTGTATTAAAAATCGGTCTCCAGTGCCCGTGTCTTTTAATTCATTGCAAGCTGTAGGCCATTTGCTCACAAAGCGCTTGCAGTAAAACAAATGAATAGCTAAAATACTCATTTGCATGATTCCCATTTGAAAACGATTCCCCTGAAATTAAGGAAGCGTGTTACTCGGTTGTGAAGATGGATGGGCAGATGAGCCATGCAATTAATATTTTTCGGCATTCTTTTTTAAAGCCCTCCTAAGACTAAAAGCAACACATGCTGCCTTCCAGACAAATTGGGTCCCGCAACAGTTCCAGGGCTGCCATGGCAGCAGCTTGTTCCCACTCTCTCCCCTTTATTGTCTCACTTACATTATGCAGTAATTAAAACTATTTACCATTCCTACTTATCTGCCATCTGCTGCCATTGAAGTTTCCTCTTCTTTATAAAGCCATCTTAAGCAGCAACAAGAAAAGTAACAGATTCAAGGACAAGTAGAGGCGTGGGGGAGAAAATTCTCCTACTTTTTATTAATAGGTAGTGGACCAGGACGAGGGCTGAGTATTATAAATGACTGGGTACTTTTGTGTAGTATGTCATTTACATCCTGGCCAACGTGTTAAGAGGAGCTTTTTCTGGAGCAAATGTGGGCACGTGGTAGAGGGAAATCGATACAACAGATGTATGTGGTGCTATAGGCGCAGCGGTGGGATACGCCTCTACTTACACCAGCGTAAGTGGGAGGAAGGATTGTGCTGATGGTTTCATTCACTCCTCAGGCAAGTCAGGGGGAGTGAATGAAAGATTTTGATTTGAATGGATGCTGGCTTCAAAGCACAGGTGATTTTTAGCAGATCCTTGAATGGGACCTCGGTTCATGCTGGATGAAATCCTGTAGGATGCACTAATTGCAGTCAGGCATGGGTGTTAGGCAGAAACAGCCCTTATAGGATCATAGAATGGTTTCGGTTGAAAGGGACCTTAAAGATCATCTAGTTCCAGCCCCCCTTGGTTGGTGATAGAACAAGAGGACACAGCCTCAAGCTTGGCCAGGGGAGGTTCAGGTTGGACATTAGGAAGCATTTCTTCTCAGCAAGGGTCATTAGCCATTGGAAGGGGCTGCCCAGGGAGGTGGTAGAGTCACCATCTCTGGAGGGGTTTAAGAAAAGCCTGGACATGGCACTTAGTGCCCTGGTCTAGTTGACATGGTGGTGTCAGGGCAATGGTTGGACTCGATGATCTTCCAACCTGATTGATTCGTTGTGATTCTGTGTTTTAATGTTCCTGTGCTAGCTTGATCACTCACAAGAACTTGATTTTGATACACCAGAGAAATGGGGATGAAAATACCCAGAGATCTCCAGGAGAACAATGGTGCTTGCAGGTCTTACTATAGAAAACACAGTTCATGCTCGTGGCCTGAAGAGTGCTTAAATCATCCCTGGTGCTGGCGGGACGGGAAGTGATGACAGCCAGGTAAACCGAGCCTGCGGGAGGCTCCGGAGAGCCCGGCCCCGAAGGCAGATTTAGGGAGGGCAGGACGTACCCCAGCAGGGCTGTTATACCATCAAATGGGCCAATAAAACAGCTCCCAGGGTGCTGTCGGTAATAAAAAGTGAAGAAGCCAGCAATTACCGTCGCCCTCGTCGCATAACTCATGCTCCGTATTATTTACAGTGACTCTAAAATTTAAAAAAATCCCTTTGGTTTAATTGCCTTTCCTCCTGCACGGATGGCAGCAAGTGAGGGTGGCACGAGCAGACCCCTCCGGCTGCAAAACCCCCGGCCGGCTCCTGGGGACCAGCTAGCCCGGGGTCATCGGTAGCAATCCCCAGAAACATCAGACTTTGCTGGTTAGCTGCTAAAAAGCAGTTTCAGTGGTATATTCTCCTTTATTAAAGCTCTGGCAGAGTTACTGCTGCATAAACCCAGCCATGGCACAGAGGACTCTGCCTGAGTTGGTTTTTCTTAGAAAGCCGTGGCAGTTTCATTAGTTTTCCATCATTCAACTACAATTGATTTTCTCAGTATTAATTTATTTTTTTTTTAAACACTCAGTTCTGTATTTCAACTATGTTTCATGAGAGTCTCTGTTTTCACCACCATCTCCTGGCCTGAGGAAAAACTCAAGGAAAACAAAGGCAAGAAAATGTTTAGTTCTGGGTTTGGGTGGGTTTTTTTTTAAACCCCAAGTCTTAAACACCGGTGATGTCGGTGTAAAGCACCATCCAAAAAGCTCTGGCAGAAATATTCCCAAACCTATAAAATTATGCAACACGGAGAAAATGATATGTTCATATTGCAAACAATGCTGGCGAGGAGCTGGCCGTTCGCTGGGGTGGCTTATTCGGTCTTATGGATATTGCATTCCCTCACATCTGGAAGGATTTTACGGTTAGGTGAGAACAGCATCCAGTTTTTCAGCACTTTGTGTGATTTCTCAAGTACAGTGGAAAGCCTCATGTTCGAAATGACAGTCATTTTCCAATCCATTCAATTCCTTTGTTAACGTGCAAATACTTCTCATTCCTTCCCAAGTACAGTAGGGCAGGCATTGTTGCACCAAATTATTTACAGACACACAACAGAAACCTAAAAACACAGGGCTCTTTCTAGTCTTTTTTGGTAACCTGAGTGGGCTTCTCCCCAGATCAAACACCCTTCAAACACAGGGAGCCTGGAGCATCCCACACGCATCCCAGTCCATCCCGGCAGGAGAGGACCAGGTGTTGGAGCGAGTCCAGAGGAGGGCGACCAAGCTGGGGAAGGGTCTGGAGGGTCTGACCTCCGAGGAACGGCTGAGGGAGCTGGGGGTGTTTAGCCTGGAGAAGAGGAGGCTCAGAGGTGACGTTAGTGCAGTCTACAACTACCTGAAGGGAGGTTGTAGTGGAGTGGGAGTCGGCCTCTTCTCCCAGGCAACTAGTGCTAGGACAAGAGGACACAGCCTCAAGCTTTGCCAGGGGAGGTTCAGGTTGGCCATTAGGAAGCATTTCTTCTCAGCAAGGGTCATTAGGCATTGGAAGGGGCTGCCCAGGGAGGTGGTGGAGTCACCATCTCTGGAGGTCTTTAAGAAAAGCCTGGACATGCCCTTAGTGCCCTGGTCTAGTTGCCGTGGTGGTGTCAGGGCAATGGTTGGACTCGATGATCCCAGAGGGCTCTTCCAACCTCATTCATTCTGTGATTCTGTGACCACCCTGCTCTCCCCATCACGTTGTTGCTGCATAGTGCAGAAACCTCATCCAGATGTGGCTGATATCAGTCAGAGGATGCAAATTGGCCTCGGAGCAGCATAATTAGCTTTTTGCTTGGTCCTGGGCTCTTCCCTGCAGCCTCGGAGCAGCCATGGGGCGGTTGGGTTCCTAGAAGTGCCCGGCCGTTGCCACCCCTTGAGTGAAGCATCTCCTTCAGCATCAGAAAACTATCAAATATTCCCTTCATCCACACTGGAAAAACTGGCTGAGTTTTCTTTACGCCATCCAGCATTCCCAGCCCTTTTAGTAAGCGATTTTGCATCACAACCGAGCAAAAAAATTACCATACAGATCCCATTTAAAGCAAGAAGAGAAAAAAAAAAAATCTGTAAAAGGAAATATTTTAGGTAGGAGTTGAACAGCAAATGCTTTTTGGTCTCTGTGGGGAGTAATGATCCACAACAAGGACACAATTCTATATGCATGTAATATTATCACATGCTTCAAAAAGCTTTTAAATCACATAAATGCAGTTATGGACCATTGTACAAAATAAACATTCCACTTGTGTTTAGGCTGTTTTTAGTTCTTTGATCTAAAGCGATGCTTGCAGATTTTATTGCTTTGTAAATTAAAGTGGCTTTGATTTGATTGAACTAAATTAATAAGACTTCTGCCTTGTTGCACGATAACGGCTACAGTATATTTTGGCTGCGCTGCGCAAAAGAAAACTGCAGTCTGTAACAATTCCACTGAAGCTTCATGGAGGATTTCAATACCTATTTTAATTAAAACAAAAGCCTATGTAACACTAATGTGTTCCTTAAAGAGTAAAAACTTAAAGTGTGCTTTTAAATCTATTTTAATATGTCTTAAGGACTGGAAGATAAATGGCAGGAGAACTGGGCTCTGACAAGGTACTTTTTCTCTGCCTTTTGAATTTTCTTCTTGCACATCCGAGGCACAGAATCACACAGAATCACAGAATCAATGAGGTTGGAAGAGCCCTCTGGGATCATCGAGTCCAACCATTGCCCTGACACCACCATGGCAACTAGACCAGGGCACTAAGTGCCATGTCCAGGCTTTTCTTAAACCCCTCCAGAGATGGTGACTCCACCACCTCCCTGGGCAGCCCCTTCCAATGGCTAATGACCCTTGCTGAGAAGAAATGCTTCCTAATGTCCAACCTGAACCTCCCCTGGCCAAGCTTGAGGCTGTGTCCTCTTGTCCTAGCACTAGTTGCCTGGGAGAAGAGGCCGACTCCCACTGCTCTACAACCTCCCTTCAGGTAGTTGTAGACTGCACTAAGGTCACCTCTGAGCCTCCTCTTCTCCAGGCTAAACACCCCCAGCTCCCTCAGCCGTTCCTCGCAGGTCAGACCCTCCAGCCCCTTCCCCAGCTTGGTCTCCCTCCTCTGGACACGCTCCAACACCTCAACATCTTTCGTGAAGTGCGGGGCATGTCTCCTTTTAAATAAGAACTCTCACGTGGAAAAGCGAGCAGTTCACAGGTGTCCTCTCAGGCGCTGAATGGTGGTAGAACATTCAATCCAGCCTCAAGGACCGCAAAAATCAGCCGTGTCCGTGGGCAGCGCTGGTGACGTGCTCATCCCTGCGCAGTGCCGGGGCAGCCCACGGCCACCCTGGCTGGGATCCGTCGTCAGGTCGGCTCTGACCACCCCGGCTGGGATCCATCGTTTGGTTGGCTCTGACCGTGCCAGCAAGGTCCTCAGCCCATGTTGGCCACCGTGCAGTTACACTTTGCTAGCCAATTCCTCGTCTGTGCATCTCTTCAGCTGCGAGGCCTCTTGGGGTGTCTGTGCATCGCTGGAAGGAGGGGAAGCCCCAACCCAACTCACAGCAGAGTAACCATCTTTAGATACCCAAAAGAACCTCCCAATAGCTCACAGCAAGGCCTGTGACATGGACAATCATGGGATGGGGCTGTTTGAAACCCGCTGATGATTTTAAGCAAGCTGTTTGCTGCCTGTGGGTCTCATTGGCTTTTTTTTCCCCTCGTGCAGACTTGGGAAGTTTGAAGCCAGCGATGTTTTTTGCTGAATTCCATTTACCAAAAATCCTTAAATAAAAGCGGCTCTTTGAGATCTGTAACAATAAAAAAAAAAGTAAGTGCCAAATAAATTGAGCTGCCCCATCCCGACTGCAGGGAGCAGAGGAGCAGGGAACAGGTTCCAACAGGGAAACACGGGGGGCACGGGGGCTGTGCCCCCACCAGCACCTCGACGGTGGTGTCCAGGGTGTCCCCATGGCCGGTGGGTCCCTGGGCACAGCCACAGCTGGGGGAGCTCAAGCTACAGCCTTGCCAGCGCGGTGCCAAAGCTACGCTGGTGTTTCCCCCGAAGCTGAGTGGGGATCTGGGCGATGCAGGACAGCGGCGCTTGTTTGCATCCGCTCTTTGTCTTGCAGTTTGTCTCCTTTAAATAGAAAAGAAAAAAAAATGTAATTGCAGGTGATGCAAACTTTGCCTGGAGTCGGGAAATACACAGAAGGGACCGTGTTTGCTCATTGACCACCACGTGCTTGTGGGCTTCATCGCTTTTGTCCTAGAAGCTCAGGTCCATCCGATTCTCCCTCCACCACGGCAGCGGATCTGCCCTGTGCAATAGTTCCAGGAGGTTTTGGGATGCTTCCCGGTGCCTTGCTAACCAGGTCAGAGGGACAGAGCTTCTGTCCATATGGCTGGGGACACCCGACCCCAGGTGACCCATGCTCCTGTTGCTGAGACCCAGCTCAGCATCCCGGCCCCCAGCACGCCGCCCCGCTCCGCTGTGAGCTCGGTAGTGGGATGAAAAAATCCCCCCCCAGCTCGTCTCCCCCAGCAGCAGCCCCACCTCCCCATCCCTCCCCTCCTTCTTACCCTTTTCATAAATAATTTTAATATAGTACAGAGTGGCTCAAAACAGGAAACTCTGCTGTTTTAGTTTGGTCTGGAGTCAATTTTCCTAATCCCTGCGGTGGAGTTGCTAAGTTACCCTATCCCGGGGCCCAGCGCTGCTGTTTTCATGTGGAAAAAAAAATAATAAAAAGAAAAAAAAAAAATCTGTTCTTCACTCAAGTACTGGAGTTTGAAAAAGCCGTGGCTCATTACTGCAAGAATGGTCCGGCACACCGGGCATTTACAGCGTTGTCATTTACAAATCGCATTTACCGCAGCTGAAATCCGGCCAGCGAAAAGCAAAGTCTTCGCCGAGGTCAGGCGGGTCAGACATGAGATGAAATGAAAGACAAACAGTGGCCGTGGAAAGCTTTCACTGCCATCTCCTCGGGCGTAATGAGCCCTGGCTGCGCGCTTGGACAGAGGCCAAACATTCATTTACCACAAATCTTCTGTAAATGATTACATTACCTTACATTAGTTTCTGTAGTACCCCCAACCGTTCCTTCCAAAGCAAGTTAAGCAGAAGGAAAGCTGCCACTTCCCTGTAATTATTCTCCCTCGGCCAACGGGGCACGTTCCCCTCATCCCTCCTGCCCGGAGGTGCGGGATGGAGGAGGGACAAACCTGCCTTCCCACGGTGGCTCGTTGGATGCTGTCGTCTCAGATGAAGGACCAATGGTACCCACCATGGATCAGGGATGGTGAAGAGCATGGATGCAGCTGGAGGCGCAGAAGCTCCTTGAAATTGGAGCTGGGGACTCAACATTGCTTCATGCCCATGGGTGATGGTTTGCACTTTGCTCCTGGGTATCTCCTTTGCTGCTGGAGGTCCGTTGCGTTGAAGTTTGGACCTCAGCAAGTGTGACCTTGGCTCATACCAAGGGACATCATGGAGTTTCTGACCCGCCACGGTCCAAGCAGAGTGTAAAGCTGGTGCTTTGAATCAGATAACTCTCAGGCTTGCAATCTCCAAGTCTAGTGTCATCCCAAGGTCCAAGATCTGGATGTTTTGGAGAAACCCGATATGTCCCTAAGCAATTCCTCTTTTCTCCAGCTCTGCCTCCTGCTTTCCCTCACCTAGATGGAGGCTAAAGCAAAAATACTCAACATAATCCCTCACCTTCATCCACACTTACATCCCCAGCACACTCCTCTGCCTCACCCATTTTTTCAAGCTGCGTTTGACTTCTGGGGGCTACTTTATAAAGTTCAGCCATACGTACGTGAGCGATGAAAGAACAACTGGGATGTCACAGCCTGGTGTAAACTCAGACTCTGCTGGTGTGAACTAGTTTTCCTAGACAGGAGTGACAACCACGCGGTGATTTCTCCCCTCTCCAGTGCTCCTCAGATGATAAATTCCTGTGGCTTGCAATAAGGGGGCCAGTTTATTTATTTTTTCCAGCCCGACATGTGCAGCCCATGTTGCAGAGCCGTCCCTATCCCCATGGCTTTCCATCTCTCCCAGGCGCAGGAAATAGCATCGCTTCCCCAGCCAGGACTTACAGTTATGCTAGAGGCTGGTGTCGGGGGAGCTGCTCAAAAAGCCCTTGCGAAGATGCTGTGAGATGAGCAGCAAACAAAAAACAGCCCCTGGGAGTTAAACCCTGCTTAAGTTAATCCGGGGAGCGCTGGTGCTTTCTCTCATTCCCAGGTGTGCTCCCCTGCACGTCCCTCCCCCTGTCCTCCCTTTTTTCTTAGCCTTGTTATTGATTTTATTTAAGCCACAGCAGTTTGTTGTTATTATTATTAATTCCAGGCACATTTTTAATAGCACTAATAGGTCGAAAGAGAGAAAGGGTCTCATTGCACACCCCTTCTTTAGGCTGGGTTGGAGCTGTTTTCATCTCACAAACGGGGAAGGAAGATACAGGCTGTGATACAGGCTGTGAACTGTGCTTTTAAAGTGCTGAAGTACGAGTGTGAGGGAGTGAGAGGCAATACCAGGAGGGGTTTAATTGTTATCCCGTACGAGCACGGGGTGTTAAAAAGAAACCAGCCTGTGCTGCCTTATGGGAACACGGGAAAACATCACTAATCCTGCAACTGCTCCCCGTTAGATGGACAGGCTTTTGCAATATTACCCTAAAGGAACGTGGGGTAATTAGAAACTTGCTCTGGAGTTTGCACTTGTGCTGAAATCCCTCGGCTTTGTCCAGCGGCGGGGTGATGGAGGAGGGTGTTCCCGTTCCTCATCGCTGCATCCCTTATCTCGCTGCTAAGGTTTTGTTGCTGCTACAACGCAGAGGATTTTCCTGGGAAGGGAGAAGGCATTTATTGGTGTAAATTTTGGAGTACAGAACTCCTGAAGTTATTTATGCTTGGCAAGCGCTGGCTTGTGTGGGGACAAGGTGCACCCGCACAGCACGAGGGTGCCCTTGGGGCTCCTGCCCTTACGCCACGGCAGTGAAAACCAGCGGGATTTTCTCCATCAGCATCACCCCCGTCACCTCCTGGAGCGCTGGGGACAGGGGAAGGTCACTGTGAAAAGTTAAATACCTCGCGTGGCGCGGGAGCCCCCATAGGCGACACGGAGCCATCGGTGCCATCGTCACCATCGCTTCTGGGCGCGCGGCTCCGCTGTCCCGCGGGCTGGCGAGAGGACCCCTCTGTGCCTGCTGCAAATTAAAGCAATCAGCTGAACAGTGGGATGTAAGATGTGCGTAGGAAAAACCCCATTTTAAGGCATCACAAAGGGGCCCCCATTCGAACCGAAGCTTCTGCTACCAGGAAGTTTGCCTTTTGTTTGATCTATTTTGCACATCCCTATTAAATAACTAATTATTTAACATCTTTTAAAGCTTTGCTATATATTACAGCAGGCAGGACACAAATGGCTGCTTTTAATAATATAAAAGCCCATTAGCTTCATTTACTGTTAATGTTAAAATAAACATGAGGCAATTTAGATATACTATTCCAATTTCACGGAACCTTTGATGTTTTTCTTCTCCACTCACATAATTAAGGGAAAAAACTACTAATGATATTAAGTTTGTACAGTGTTAATGACAGAAACAAGCTACAGTAGAAATTGCAGCCATTAATATGGAAAAATAAAATATTTAACACGGGAGATAAATGAAAGCAATTTTAATAAAGTAAAATGAAGAAAATTAATTCTAGAAACTTTCAGCATTCTTAAAATGTTATCGGTTTATGACACGTCTTGAGGTTTTTTCTGGTTGGGATTATTTATGGGTGGTATGGAAAGCTATCCTTGGTATTATTTTTAACACCTACCTCTTTTCTCTTTCTATTGCCCATTGTTTTCTCTGAATCACAGAAT
The DNA here is from genome assembly GCF_013368605.1 of Nyctibius grandis. Lineage (NCBI taxonomy): Eukaryota > Metazoa > Chordata > Aves > Nyctibiiformes > Nyctibiidae > Nyctibius > Nyctibius grandis. Next base: position 25,497,782 of record NC_090668.1, read on the forward strand.
CACAGAATCAATGAGGTTGGAAGAGCCCTCTGGGATCATCGAGTCCAACCATTGCCCTGACACCACCCTGTCAACTAGACCAGGGCACTAAGGGCCATGTCCAGGCTTTTCTTAAACCCCTCCAGAGACGGTGACTCCACCACCTCCCTGGGCAGCCCCTTCCAATGGCTAATGACCCTTGCTGAGAAGAAATGCTTCCTAATGTCCAACCTGACCCTCCCCTGGCGAAGCTTGAGGCTGTGTCCTCTTGTCCTGTCGCTGGTTGCCTGGGAGAAGAGGCTGACTCCCACTGCGCTACAACCTCCCTTCGGGTAGTTGTAGACTGCACTAAGGTCACCTCTGAGCCTCCTCTTCTCCAGGCTAAACACCCCCAGCTCCCTCAGCCGTTCCTCGGAGGTCAGACCCTCCAGACCCTTCCCCAGCTTGGTCGCCCTCCTCTGGATTCGCTCCAACACCTCAACGTCTTTCTTGAAGTGTGGGGCCCACAACTGGACGCAGGATTCAAGGCAAACTTCTGCCCTGATTTACACCCCATACTCTGCCAGCAGCTAAAGGTAGGCTCACCCCTATGAGATGCTTTATCGCAAGCCTCTTCCACACCATCAACTCCATCACGCTAACATGTGGCAGCCTTGTACAGCAAACCATTTTTAGAAGCAACGCAGCGATTTATTTTATTCTGATGCATTTATTTACAGGAAATGATTAATTAAATGAACTCTTTTCCTTGCCATTAATTGTTTTGCAGACAACCCGAAGAGATAATCATCACATGCTGACAATCACTCGCCATCAATTATCCACATGCCGCTGCTGTCAATGAATCACAGCCCCTACCTGGTGGGAGAGTCACTGCTGGTGCCACTGAGGCATTTCACCAGTAATGTATAACGGGGGAGGATATTAGACGCTATTTTCAGACAGGCTGAGAGATTGATATGCAAGCCAAAGGGAAATGCATTAAACTATTTAACTGCCTGGAAATCCAGCATAATGAACATCCAAAGGTATCTTATTACTAGTTCACTGTAGCTTGCCTTTATTTATTTGTTAGCATTTAAATTGTGTTCAAATTAGTTCTTGTGTTGGAAACACTCTTGCTGCCAGGGTAGGTCGTGCTCTTGCTCTGCTGAAGGCCACGACTGAAGACCCTCAAGTCTGTATTTGCTCAAGTCACTGCAACAAGGGAGGAAAGGGAGAGGGGTGTGGGGTGGCAGACCCTGGGCACAGGTGGGTCGAGGGTCGTGACAGCACTTGCATGGACCTGGGGTGGGCATGGGTGGGCATGTCCCTGCTTCTGAGTGTGGTTGCCCCTTGAAGTCACGCTGCCCAAGATGCTGCACTGTGCTGTTGGGGCAGCATCTGCAGCGCTGAGGGTTAGAGCAGAGGCTCCCTGGGCACCACCATCCTAGTGCTCAGGTGATATTTCTTATTGCTGCTCGGGGATGGGGAGAGGAGAGCAAGTGCCCTGTTTCCCCAGGCCATCATATCCCCATCAACAGCCCTGTGAGCTGGGCTAGGGCTTGTCACCACCTTCTCTCCCCTTTCCCAATATCCTGGTTTTGCAGGGATGAAATTTATAGAATCACTTTCCTGTTCCATGTTGTTTCAGTGTGTGGCCAGCTGTGGGATGGTGATCAGGGCCATCAGCAGTTAGATCCAGGGCAGCTGCCCCAGGCTGGCCCTCAGGTGTGCTCTATAACATTGTCAGGGTCACTATAAATGGGGAAGCTGTTAGGAAAGCTCTCCTCTTCTCTCCATATTTCTCCTCGTTTCTCCATGGTTATTACCTCTGGAGCGACTTGCCACCACTCTATGAGCTAAGTATAATTTTGTGTCTTTTTGTATTAGTGTTGATATTGGTTTTCTTATTTTATTAAATCTATTTAAACTTTAACCCCTGAGTCTCCCTCCTTTTCTCAACTCGCTTCCTCAGTTGGAGAGGGGACGTTGGGTGATAGAACAACTGGTTGTTGTTTAGCCCTGGGTGTGGGCTAAGTGGAGATACCAAGTCAGTGCAGGGTTTGTTTTGCTGGTGCTGCCAACTTTCCCCTCTGGTATTGTGTCTGTTGTTAGATATTTTAGAAAGAAAACCAAAAATGTCTTTCCATGGCCAGCCAGAGCTGTGTGCCACCCTGGTTGGGCAAGGGGACACTGGGGACGTGCGGTGGCCTCCTGCTCACCCTGAGTGTCCCACAGTGGGGCAGAGGGAGGCACCCAGCAAGCAAAGTTTTTGTGAAACTGGACCAGTGTGCTCAGCGATGTCTGAGCTTTTTAAACATGCCAGAAGGACACTAAATTGAATGTATTCAGTGCTAAGAATTATGGTATCTTTAGAACCTAAAGTGTATAATTAAATTATAACATCTGAGATTGGAATTGCTTTTTCACTTGTAGGGGGAAAAAAATAAGACATTTTAATAACATGTCATAAGTTTTACAGTTATTGGATTTTCGATTTGTTTACAAAAGTAATATTGTTAAATTGGTTTTTTTTTTAAGTCTTTTGATAAAAAGAATAAACTAACAATAATGTTCCCAGGAGGTAAAACAAAATTGCATTTCACTTTTGGTATTTGTTTAATTATCCATTCAACCAATCAGTATATAAAACTCAATTTCAGCTGATTCTTGCTGAAAGTCTCTGGCTCCAGCTGTAACTGCAAAGAGCATTCAACTTTTATTTAACATTAATAAGCCAAGGCAAAGCCTGGTGGTTAAGGTACTACCAGCACCTTGGCTGTGACTCCAGCAGCCTTTATAGGGACATGGCTAGGAGGGGACAGCAGGATGATAATTCCCAATTTTTAGGTCTAAGGGGGAATATGGATCATGGTGTCCTGTTTATTTTAAATAGGGAACCACTGGGGACTCCTTCCTAAAAATCAACAGTCCCCAATGGCCTGATATCAGCATGGATTTACAAACCGTAATGTCACGTAAAGCTGGGTGAATCCTTAGCAGTTTGAGGGGGTTTGTGAACTCTTTGGCTGTTGTTGGTTGTTGTAGGTCTGGTGGATTTTTTCCAGGCTGTTTCTCACCATTGTTGGTAGGAGAAGGGAGCCTGTGCTGCAGGAGGTGGATTCCTTGTGCCATAACCCAGGCAAGGTTCGTATTTGTAAGGCTCAGTACAGAGACAGGAGCTGTTCCCATGACTGGTTGGGTTGGTTGTGTCTTGGTTTTGTCAATGGACTTAATGGATAGATTTCTGCCTCCTTCAAAACTGGTGTTTTTATGCAGCCATCTCTAGCTAAGTGTGTATTTTTAGCAAAGGTCGTTTCAATACTGTTTAAAACCATTTTTTGCTTGATGAGGTGAAGTTTTGCGTAGCTGGAAGCTCGGTAATCATTCTCTGAGAAGGTGCTACAGGATTAGTACACATTGCATGATACTTCTGGAGATGTTTTCTCTCTTCTTTCAGCATCTTATTCCAGATGCTGATTTCTGCTGTGCTTGAAGCACTGATGTTGATGTGTAATATTCTCTTCCAGCCTCATACAATATCAGAGGGCTGTTCTCAGGCAGCAGCAGGAGCCTACCTGTTCCTGGAAGCTTTGCAGGACACCCCATTGAAATGAGCTTGTTCTTTTGGACTTACCACCACGTAAACTCTACAGAGCAGCACCTGAGCTGGAGCCGTGGGGGGAAACAACCAGAAACAGGTTTTAAAGAGGCATAAAACCAAGCCACCTTCTTTCACTGCCCACAGCCAGTGGGATGAAAGGAATGGAGAAAGTATTTCATCCTTCTGGGTGACCAGCCTGCTCCTCCTGACAAAGCCCATCGGCTGTTAAATACTTACCCAACAGTGGGTAAGGAGGTTATTAAAAACAGTGAATTCCTTTGATAAGTTCTCAAGTCATAAAGATGTTTGACTCCTTATTTGCACGTTTCTCTTGGAATCGATCAAAGCCGAAAAGCTTGAGGATAAAAATCGATAAGGGAAAACAAGACATAGAGATACAGATGTGTAGGTGCAGGGCAGTCATTTAGTGTGCTAGCAGATGGGAAGGTGATAATTCAGAATTGATCAGGTGCTGCCTAAGCCGATGCAATTGAGCAGCTCCAGAAGTCCTGGTCTGCAAGATCTTGCAAAGGGATGCTTGGATTAGCTGCACAGTTCCCAACCCACGTAGCTGCAGGTATATTTATAGCACAGAGGAAAAGCAAAATGAGACTTGCTCTGGGCTAAATTCCTAATAAAGCAGGACTTTGCTAATAAGTGCTCTCACTACTCCAGTAGATATTCATTGCCCTCTCTGTCCTGCACAGTATGGATTCAGAGGCTGTCACTGCACCCACGCGTGACCTGCAACCTGCTCCTCCTCTGAAAACTGCTCTATCAGCTTACAGCAAGCTTTGTCTTCCACCAAAGCATCGTGGGGCATCAGGGGATTAATTAATCCTCCCAACACTCTTATGGGCTGGAATTGGCTCTGTCCAACAGTCCCAGTGGAGAAACTGAGGCACGGGGAAAGTGAAGCATTTCAGTCTCATTCAGAGGATGGAGAAGACCTGTTTGCTCTTGAGACCCACCATGGGAGATCAGAAATGTGCACCGTAGCTGCTCCCTGTACGTTACAGACTTTTTGCAGGGTGGTCCCAGGCACTGCTGTTGTAGGACGGGACAGGAGTCTTCCTGCCCAAGGCTGCCCTCGAGGGCACAGATTTGACATTCCCAATATGTATTTCTGGATGAAACTTAGCTTGAACACAGGAGGAAAGCCTATGGACCTGTTTTTTTGGAAGCTATGCAATAAGATAAATCAGATACATACCATCTGCGTGTACCCTCTGGGGAGGAATTTCATAGAATCACAGAATCGTTTTGTTTGGAAAGGTCCTTTGAGATCATTGAGTCCAACTGTTAACCCAGCACTGCCAAGGCCACCACTAACCCATGTCCCTCAGCACCACATCTACTCGTCTTTTAAATACCTCCAGGGATGGTGACTCCACCACTTCCCTGGGCAGTCAGTTCCAGTGCTGTTCCTCCCAATTTTGTGGCAGGGCTGTGGGCCAAACTGTGCTCTGATTCACCTCCGGGTAACTTTGCTGTTGGATGGCACCATCCCTGCAGTTCCTTGGAGTAAATTATGCTTTGGGGATAATTTCTGGAAGATCTGCCCTTAACCTGAATTGGGGGGAAGTTTTTAGCACCCCAAAGCCCATGGAAAACCCACCTCTGCTGCATGGCTCCAGCAGTGACCCTGTGGCTGGAGCATCGCTGCCAGATGGCTTCCACTGCTGGAAGTTTTGAAGCCTGGGTCAGGCAAACATGTCCAGGAGAATTTAGATGGAGCTGAGCCCTGGGGCAAGGAGGTGGTAGGTGACTGGGCAAGGTCCTCCTGTGCCCATGCCCCTTCCTCAGCTGCAGGGTGCTGCCCAGAAAGGGGCTTTGCAGGTGCCCAGGTACCTTGGACTTTTTCTCTGCCCTGCAGCCAAAAAATAAAAAGGAAAGGAAAAACAAATTTCTTGGTAACAGCTGTGTTTCCTTAATAAACAACTGTTCCCTTAAAACATCCAGGATGATGAGTCGACAGTAATGAAGTAACATCTGTCCAATCAGTGCACTTTTTGGCAGTTCCGGAGCCTCTGAGTGAACGTTCCCTAATGTTCACCAGACACTCGCAGCACCTGCTCTTCACCCCCAGCCTCGTACCGCTGCCTCCGAATGCAGAACAGATGTGAGGGCTGAGATAAAAAGCTTCCCCAAACAATCTATCCCTTTAATAGTATTGATCAAACAAAACAATCTCGGAACATCACTTGTTTGGCTCCTGGCACCTTCCCTCTTGCTGGGGCATGAACCCTGTGGTTAACCCTTGCAGGGATGCTGGGAGGGAGCTCTGGGGCTCTCAGGACCTGGCAGGGTGCTTGAATGGTGCCTATTATGGACTATCACTAGTGCTGGGACTGCAGCACTTGGGGATGTGTACGAGTTGCTGCAAGGGTCTGCTGGGAGTAATAGTGGGGCAGAAGGAGCATCCATGGAGGCATCAGCTCCAGGGTGGCTCTGAGCCTGATTGTGGCTGAGAAAACACAAAGCAAGGGCACATCAAGAGAGGTGTTTTCATGGAGGCAGGGGAATGTTGGTGGCATTGGAGATGACGCTGGGGAGAGCTGGCGTATGCAGTGCCATTCTGGTTGCACTTCAGGACTGTTTATTTTCTGTTTAATTAGCTCAGCTCCAGGAGTGAGCAGGTCCCAGCCCTGAAAGGTGCTGCTATTGCTGGTTTGTTGCTATTCATTTCTCAACAGCCTCTTTCATCCCCTTGGCTCTGCACACTAAACCCCCCTGAGAGGGGTCCCTCCGGGCTGTCCCCCTCTCTAATGGGTCATGTTTATAGGCCTGCAGAGTGACAAAAAGAGCAACTAGTCTCCTTGCTTCTGGTTCTGGTCTTGTCTTGAAAGGAAAGAGCAAACCTCTGCACTTCTTCTGAAGAGGGGATGTGTGAGAGAGCCTTGAGCGTGCTGCTGAGAGGGCCCCAGGACACCCCATGGGATGTCCCATCCCTGGGATGGAGCTGCTCCCAGGTGCTCAACCCCGAGGGCATGGCACAGCACCGCCAACATGGAGCATCAGGGAGGAGGACTGAGCAGGACATGGCCAGTGCTGGTACAAAAACGTGTCCCATGCTGATTGCAGCGCAGGTTAAATAAATGGAAGCCTTATTAGTCATAAAAGATGTGATATGGAAACACTTAAGGCGACCACTCAGATAGAAAGAGCCAATTTAGAAATCTATTAGGTGCAAAAAGCACAGCATACGTGGTGCAATAAGGGAGAGCAATGCCATCGCCAAAGCATATGGACACCTTCCCCTGTCTAAACATATCAATTAGCTCGGCGTATCGGTTCCTGCGAGCACTGTCACTCAGGATTATTAACGTGCTGTCTGAGCACCTGCAGGGAGCAGCCACTGGCTCTTCCCTGGGTCACAGCCACAGCCTGCATCTGTAACCAGCCTGGCCCCAGAACCCCGAGGAGTGGCTGAGGTCAGAGAGCGCTTGGGTGCTGCTGGCTGGCACAGGGTGATTCCCCCGCCACGTGTGCAGAGAGTGACCCAGCCACAAGTATGTACCAAAAGGTGCCTGGTTGCTTCAGGAGCTGTGCCTTAGGCAGCTGCAGGTGGGGAAGGCTGAGTTGCTCTGTGTGATTTTTCCATAATTTGCCTGCAAAATGGTAACGGCAGCTGTAGACAGTGGGTCGTTGTACCCACCAGCCACTCACACTGTGTTATTGAGCCTCTTTTATTTGCTGGGCTGTGAGAAGCAGAGATTGACACAGATACCTGGAGATACCCGCTCTGTTCAGCAATTAGATGGAATCCTTTCCTGCAGTCCTGGTGCTGGGAGGCAGCAGGATGGTGCTGCCTTTGGTGGGGCTGTGTGCTCCAAAGTCTTTCCAATACCATAATCTGCCCGTGGTCAGACTTGGTGTGCAGCAGAAGGCAAAACCGCCCAAGAACATGAAAACAGCAGAGACGACAGCCACAGCACGTCGCTCCACGACATCATTTTGTGCAGTTAATGGCCCTGGCTGCCTAGAAGGGTGCTAATCTGGGAAGAAACTGCTGCAGCAGGTGCTGGGAAGCGCTATAAGTGAAATTTAGTCTGTAGTAGGACCAGAAGCCCCAACCTCTGCCCTGCCCGAGGGCAGCGGTGTCTCAGCCCCTCTGCTTTCAGGTGCAGCCCAGGAGGTACCAGCTGTAGGGGGACCCCCTCTGCCCTCCCCAGGCCACCAAGCCATGCCCTGCAGGGCTGTGTGGGGCCAGCGAGCAGCATCAGCTGTGGGTGCTGGAGCATCAGCTGTGGGTGCTGGAGCATCAGCTGTGGGTGCTGGAGAGGCACCAGAGCTGACCCAGGGATGGGAGAACCAGGGAGCAGGAGAAGCTGCCTTTTGTCTTACGGGGTCTCACACCCGGGCATCTGCGTGGGGAAAACGGCAAATCCCAAGGTGTTGAAGCAGGCACGGACTGACCAGACCCCCCCATCATGGTCTTGGGGCCAGGGACAGGCCAGGAGGGCTGGGATGATGCGGGATGCGCTGCGGGCCCGCAGCCGCAAGAGAGAGCCCGTGCGCCGGGAACCGGCTCCGGCTGCATCGACTGTCCTGGCTTTGGGGGGTTTTAAGCAATAGGGGTTTTTTTTGTTTGTTTGTTTGGTTTTTTTTGTTTGGTGGTTTTGGGTTTTTTTTTGCTGTTAGCATAAGGGTGAGCTGAGTATAGGGAGTGATGCGGTGGCTTGAAGGCGTTTGGGTGTGAGTTTGTGTTGTCACTTCGCAAAGTTCACAGAGTTTCTGACTCCCCGTTCTCTGTTTTTAAAGCAGAAGTTGTCCTGGTTTGTTGGCTCCTCTCTAACCATCACCTTCCTGCTCACGGCTCCTTGTAACATAAGTTACCTAAACCTGGGCCACTCATAAAAGTGAAATATATGAATTAGTGAGAATTAATGAATACAACTGTCCTTTAAAAGTCATTGGAGCTGCACTGATTTATTCCAGCTCAAGGTCTGGCTCAGAGCATGTGTGTGGACATACTCTGGTATCTTCTGAGCTGGAAGGAAATTTAATATCAAAGTAAAATATCCTGCCAAAACCTTCTGAGCTTTTGGGATAGAGCTTGCCATCCCAGGCTGACTGCAGGGCATGGCGAGGCACCGTGCCTCTCCCACACCTGCCATGATTAGATCTATTCTGGGGAGAGAAAATGGAATTTGTTGTCCCATTAGCACAAAGTGAAGATGAATTAGCAAAGGTGGAAGGTGCAAGGTCTGTCTGCAGGCTCGCCTGGAGTCAAATAGAGGGGTCTCAGCTCATTTTGCATGAAGCGCAGTGAACTAAAGCCTCAGCCATGGGGCTTATGGCCATTGAGTTTATGTACATTGATTTCACACCTTCACTCATTTGCTTCAGCTTTCCACAGCGCTTTCACGCAGACAAATTTAGGGCCCAGCAGAGAAGGAACCTCCTTAGCTGGAAAAATCAACTGTGGCAAATTCGCGATAAAAGTCAATCTTCCGTGCACCTTTGTTTTACTATGTGTTGTAAGAGAGGAGGCATTTATTTTATCCAGCTGGATTTTCACCCTGAGCACGCTGAGCTTTCCTTGGTATGGCTCAAACGGGAGGGAGGTTGCTGTGCTTCGCTCTCCCGAGAGCCCAGCCCCGCCAGCAGCCACCCCAGAGCACTCCAGTTACCCAAAAATACAGACCCTTCTAGGAGGATGCTGGGGTTGGGGGTGGTATTTCTTTTCAGGCAAATTCCAACCAGCTGTAATTTCCAATTGACTTTAATTTAGGAAAATCTAATTAGCCATGTAGGCAAATTTTGCTGAAGTGGGTGATACTGGTCTGATGTTGCAGCAATAAGGGGGTCACCTTCCCCCCCCCCCCCCCCCCCCCCCCCCCCCCCCCCCCCATTTCTGGTGCTGTTTCCAGAGCTGTGGCCCCTTTTCTTTCTGGTTCGGTTTAATCTGAGCATCCCTGGGGCTCTCCACTGCAAACACTGGCTTACAAGTAGTTTACTCTTTCTTCCTGCCTTATGCTGCAACCTGAAACAAGTTGCTCTTAATGCAAGACAAAATAAAGTCTCTATTGTTTCCTGCATCCTCTCCAGTCCCCATCCTCTTTCTCCACTCCAAAGAAGCTAAATCCAACTTATAAATTTGGCAAATGCAGCTTCAGGGCACATCTAACTTCAAAACCAAGATGGTTTTATTGGCACCAGTGCGATCCTGGGCATGTTGTGCAAGAAGCATCTCTAGCACTGAAATCTGAGGGTCCAAAGGCAGGTGCTGCTGGTGTGAGCAGGGTCCTGTCCTTGGGTAAAAGCCTCACCTGTCCTTGCAGGGGGACCTGCAAAAGCAGGAGAGCTACAAGCCACCCTTGGCTTTGCTGAGTATTTATCCCACTGCCTGAGTGCAGCCCCAGCTTACAAGTAGCAAAGCTGGAGCTGGCTGAGGCATCTCCATCCAGCGCTGCTTTGTTTGGATTAAGCTGTGCCGCTCCCAGCTGCAGCGTGTTTGAAATTTTCCCAGGACTGGAGGAGATAAGAGCAAGATCATCACCGAGTTAGGAAATCCTCCGTGCTCCATGGAGCTGGAGAGAGGCGAGCGCTGTGTGCAGGGCTGTGAGCCCCTGAAGGGTGGGTTGGTTTTCTCACAGTCCCGTAAATCAGGGCTACGGGCTGCTCTGTCACGGGTGCAAAGCAGGGGAAGGTCAGTGGAGCAGGTTTTAATCCTGGGTCTCCTCCAAGAGCTGTGAGTGTGCACTGGAGAGGCAGAGTTCGGTCCAGGTCTGGGGCTGTGTGTGCCAGCGTGGGAGCTGGGCCGCTCTGCTGCGTGCTTTCGTTTATAATTGGCAATTAAGAACAGAGAGGGTCAAGGGAAAGGGCCTACAAAGTCATCATGCCTTCATCCAGAAGAAATACAGCTGGGCAGAAAGAGGAGGAAGAGGTGACTAAGGGAGGAAGGAGGTTGGTTGATCTGGAGTAAGGAATGACCAGGTTGGCACCGCTGTGAGCCCCGCAGGGGATGCCGTGGAGCATCCTCCTCATTCCCAGGCATCAACGTTGGGGGCAGCTATAGGAAAAGAGGGACCAAAATCCCATCTCTGGACACTATACAGCCTTCGTTATATGTATCCTGCAAAAATGTGCTTTAATCCTGGAGTAATGGGAGAGAAAGTCTGTGGTTTCATCCCCAGCATCTGAGCAAGGGATAAAAAACAAAAACTATCTCCACATACCCATAAATGACTAATTTTATGAGGCAGGGCTGCGGGAGCGGGGTGACCTGGTCGGGGTGATTCACGCACGCCGGGGCAGCAGGCGTTCATGTTAAAGGTGTCTCTCCCTCAATCTGCTTTGTCGCCGTGAGTAACAGGGAACCTCGGCTCTCTGCTATTACCGTGCCATCGGACCATATGTCCTCAGCCTCAGCCCGTATGTATTTCTGAAAAGAACCACCTGTGAGTAATTCTGCTTCCTCAGAGCAGTGAGTAAAATCTGCTTTGGGGTGTGTGCGGGGAAGGGGGGCTTTTATTTTCCTCTACTTCATTTTTAAAGGATCTTGGATGGACCAAGGCCCTTTTCAGAGCTCTCGGAGCCTCTTATCTGCTGCAGCCCCAGGATGTGACTTTCCCATTTTCTGAGGGCATCAGGACAGAGGGTTAAACCTCAGCCCCTCCAGGCTGGGGAGGATGGCCACACTCCCAGCTGGGAAGCATGAGAAAGGCAGAGATATTCAGAGGGGTGGTTGTCACTCAAAAAGAAACGTCACCTTTTTGGTTTCGGGGAGGCTAACGTGTTCAGCAGCAGCGCTCACGGGCCAGTGAAAGTCTGGAAGTAGCTATTGTTTGCAGATGCAGGAGAAAATGTTTGCTAAACACATTATGAATCAGTGTTTTAACGGATTGAAACCACATGCTTGTGTGGCTGGTGTGTATATTTTGTCACGGTAAAATGTTAATGAAAAACTTTTGGGCGAGCCAGTTCCAGTAAGCCACAGGGCCCGTGTCTGTGCAGTGCTGGGAACGCACGAGAAAGAGGGGCAGATTTACTGCTCCACCAGGGAAAAAAAATCTGTGTGTGTAGGAAGGGGTGAATACAGCAGAAGAGTTGTTTCTCATCCCCTCGCGCCCTGCCCATGCTATCCTCATTCTCCCAGCACACACGTGGCGAAGGGCAGCTCCAACACCTGGGATAATCGATGTCACTTCCAGGGCTTTGTGGAGGGAAGGCTGCATGTGTGGAAACCCTTGGATCCCTCCCCTCCATCTGAGCAGGCTGGCTGGAACTCACAGACTTTTTTTTGCCCTTGCAGATGGAAAATATTCCTCAGTGGAGCCCCAGTATTTGACTGAGAAAACAATAATATTCCCTTTAAGCCCGTCAGGCAGCCAGGTAAACAGAGGCTTTGCTGGCATCGCCGGGGATGCGCTGGGGCTGACTCCTGGCCCTGACCAAAGGCTTTGAAGCACAGCACAGCGCTTTCCTACATGAGCCCTTAGCGAGTGGGGATGCACGTGGAGATTTCTGTACTCGGCACTGGTGAGGCTGCACCTTGAATCCTGTGTCCAGTTCTGGGCCCCGCACTTCAAGAGAGATGTTGAGGTGTTGGAGCGAGTGCAGAGGAGGGCGACCAAGCTGGTGAAGGGTCTGGAGGGTCTGACCTACGAGGAATGGCTGAGGGAGCTGGGGGTGTTTAGCCTGGAGAAGAGGAGGCTCAGAGGTGACCTTAGTGCAGTCTACAACTACCTGAGGGGAGGTTGTAGTGGAGTGGGAGTCAGCCTCTTCTCCCAGGCAAGTAGCGCTCGGACAAGAGGACACAGCCTCAAGCTTGGCCAGGGGAGGTTCAGGTTGGACATTAGGAAGAATTTCTTCTCAGCAAGGGTCATTAGCCATTGGAAGGGGCTGCCCAGGGAGGTGGTGGAGTCACCATCTCTGGAGGTCTTTAAGAAAAGACTGGACGTGGCACTTAGTGCCATGGTCTAGTTGCCGTGGTGGTGTCAGGGCAATGGTTGGACTCGATGATCCCAGAGGGCTCTTCCAACCTGATTGATTCTGTGAAATGAAGCTTCAAACTCACTGAGGTCTTGTCCTCACTAGCAGTGGCTTCCAGTGTGTAGTGCCAGCAAACAGTCCTGTGAGGGAGAGAGTTTGTACTGGTGAAGGAAATGTTTCCATATCTGAGAATACCCCAAGGTACGGCAGCAGAAGACTTTCTTAGCCTGGTGGCAAGAGTATGTGTGGGGCTTGGACTGGTCCATAAGCGTGGTGAAAACCACGCTCCTCAGCAGGGAAGCTGCGCAAGGGAAAGTTTCCAGAGCAGACCTGGCCTTTGTTTATGAATCATTTGAATCATCCCTTTAATGTAATGCAGAAGGATTAACCCACTGCAGATTTTTGAGAGGAAGCTTTAGAAAGATCACTCTCATACATTGTAGGGGGTTTTTTAGAGCAATGACTCAATTTAATCTTTCTGGAAGCTACTGTTTAAGCCTGTTAAATTGCATGGGATTTCTCATGGGATTGAGGATGAGCGAGAGGTAGACAGACAGCTGGTGACCAACGCTGACTATTCCAGCTGCTGTTTTCTGTTCAAGGACTCTCTTTAGTGGGGGCAATCTTAAATGTCATGACTCGAACAAGAAACGGAGATATTTCAAGGTCCCCCTTCCCAGTGATCTCATGTCTTCACCAGGGAAACCCTAATTATAAATCATCGTAACACCAACGGGGATGTATCATCCCCATCCCTGCAGCCCCTCCTTGCAGCAGGAGCTCCATTCCCAGCTCGTCCTCCCTATCTGCTCCCTCCTCAGACACTGTTTACAGCAGCCTCCCAGCACTGGCGGTCGGAGCAAAGGGAGGAGCGGGGTTTTGGCTTTAGGGATTAGGACCAAAAATAAAACCCTCTGCTGAAAGCCACGCAGAGCTGGGAATCTTGAGAAACGCTCCCGCCCAAACACACAGACAGGCTTCCTTGGGTGGAAAATTAGAGATGAGTATTGGAGCAGGCGTGGGAGGCAGGTCGCTTACATAGAATTTGCAGAAACCGATGCTGCCTTGACGTAGACATCTCCAGGGCTCAAATAACCAGTGACTTACACTGGTGTAAGCAAGAACAGATCCTGATGGACTGTCCAAGCCCAGGTAGTTCAGGAGGAAGCCCTGAAGTCACCAGGGATAACCATGTGGGGGAGGAAGCTGGGCCAGTGCTGCTCAGTTTTACATTTCCATTGGCATTTGGTTTTCAATCTAAGTTAGCTCAGATGTCTTCAAAGCAAAAGGTTTGATTCTGCTCTTTCTTGAACTGGTCTAAGGAAAGAAAGAGTCCCCTGAAGTTCATGATTAGCTGGCGCAGATCATGCCTTCTTGGTGGTCCTACTTGGTATACTCCCCTCTTCCAAGATAAGCCCTGAGCCACAGCCCCCACCTCAGCAAAGGGCCAGTTGTGTGAAAAGGCTTAAAATGCCACATTGCTGGCGAGCCCAGATGTCACTAACCAACCTGGGTAGCGACAACTTCGTCCTGGCACCATCACGACAGAGCGTCTGACACGATGGCCCTTCAGCAGCGCCACTTCTTGCTGCCCAGAGCACATGTGTTCAACAGGGCTGGTCTAAGCTGGAGGAGGTTCAGCTGACCGTAACTGGGGTTTGGTAAAAGCAAGCAAGGAACCATTTCTGGGCAGTTAGCTGTTTATTTCCTCTCACAGCATGACTTAAAACATTCTGTTTGGATATTTTTTCATAAAATAAATCCAATTTCGTTCCATACTGCTGAAAACATCCGATTAATTCTTTAATCTTAATTATTAATCCTAGATCATTGACCTGTTCCTATACAAAAGGCAGCTGGAGTTTGAGAGGATTGAGTGGGAGATCAAGGAGTAAACTAGAGGTGTGTTTGTATAGATTAAGATTGAAACTGTGCATGAAAGGCTTCTCAGCTAGGGCAGGCAGGCAGCCGTCTGCTGGTGCTGGAACCCTTTGGTCAGAAACTCTGAGCCCCACAGATCTAAAAATCTTCTGATCTTGGAAAACTACTTTTCTAAAACCAGTGAATCACTTCCATTAACCATGCACGAGCAGCACGGCCATTCCCGTGGTCGGGGCAGCTCCAGCACAGCCAGGAGGTGGTTTTTCCAGCTGTGATTTGGTTACACACCCGCAACAAGGATGGGTGTACTCCGTGCTGGAAAACTTCTGTGTCTCCAGGCAGGTACGGATCCCAGGGCCACCACCACTGTGTTGGCTGATCTGCTTTTTAATATTTTGAGGGTTTTTTTCCTAGAGACAATCTTCTGGCAACTGCAAGGCCCTGTTCTGCCTGTGGGGCCAAACATCTCCCATAGCCTCAGGTAAGCACATGCAGTGTGTAGCCCAGCTGGGGCCAACCTCTTCTCTTCAAAGATATTTTCCACATTATTGATATTGATACGTATTGTTTTGGCTTAGGCTTCTGGCATTTGTCACCTATGCTTGACAATGTCTGGTGTCACAGGGCCATTTTGTGTCACCAGCTTAATAGGTAACAGCAGGCTCTGGTGCATCTCTGTGTTCAGACCTGTCCCCAAGACTTTGCCCCTCCATCTGCCTCTTCTGATGCACTGCGAAATACCTACAGCTTTTGAAAGCCCATAGAGTCCATCTCCAAATTCATATTTGCAGAAAACATTAATGTTTGCATGCGGTGTCAGAACAAGATAAGTGTTTGTGCAATTAAGAAACAGCTGTTGCTGGCAGGCTGCCCCGACCAGTCTCAACAAGGAGCAAGACAGGTAGCCTGCTTTCATCAGACCCTGCAATCCCTTTCAAACCACCCCAGCGTATTCACACCAAGAAAATAAAACAAGCGTTTTTATTAGCCTGTAGGAACAGCACGTTGGTTTGGGTCCAAAACATGAGATGAAGTTGTTCTAAGACATAATGCGCTGTGGCGAGGAAGGCATGTTTCCGCAAACAACACCTGGCAGAAGGAATTAAAAACAATGCTGAAATCGTGCCAATCTAAAGATTTTCTGAAGTTGATAGCGATGTGAAACTAGGACAGGCGTGGCCATATTTTCCCAATCGCCCAGGGCCAGTGTTTGAGGAACTTGGCAGCAACTGGCAGGGCCAGGTTTTCTAAGGAGGTCAGCATCCAAGATGTGGAGCTTGCTCAAAAACCTGTCCCATAATATCTACCAGAGAAATACTTACCTTGAGGGTGTCACAAATGTTTCTGCACTGCACCAAATGCATGGAGACCTAAACCCCTTCTCCAGCTCCCTGGACACAGCCTGGCAGTGCTAACTACTTCTCCTACTGCCGTTCAGAGGGGAACGAGGAATCCCTTTGGGTTGTCTGGTGCTTGTGGCTTGAAAGCAACTACTGTCATGTCTCCAATGAAATCTGTGCAATTCCCTTCCTTTCGCTTTCTCTCCTTACCTCTTCCCTTTTGCTCTTGATTTTTTTTCTGTAGTTGGCTTGAATCTCCAAAGCGTTATGATTTGCAGTTGTGGTTCATTAATGGTATTATAGCGGGAGCATTCCCAGTGTGATGCTGGGAGCTGTACAGACACCTCTGTCTGTCCTGCTTTCCCCACCCTGGGCTCGGGCAGGGTGGAAGCGAGCCAGCCCCTCTGAGCCAGAGCGGGATGCTCCCCCCGCCTGCCAGGGCTGGTGCTCGGTATGAAGAGGTGCCTCCAAACCATCTCTGTCTGGCCTTGGGAGAGGTGGGAGGTGGATCTCGGCTCCTGGCATGCTTCATACTGGCCTGAACCAAATCCGGACAGGGACACCCATAAATTCTGGGAAAGTCTGGTTCTGAACGCTGTGGCTTGGACTCCTCTTTAATTATGGGTCACTGGTAAAGCTGGTTGGAAAATGTTATATATATTCTCTGCAAAAATTGTTGTTTAGTTAAAATTTTTTCACAGATTTCATTCCTTGATTATTGTATCTTTTTACTGAGGCCTCACATATAGTTAGTTGTCCATTTTTTTCACTTACCTTCTGTTTTCCCAATAGAGGAGCAGATTATGTGACAGAAAAATCAAAACCCTCATGTGCATTTTTCTCCAAAAACTTGGAAAATTCCAACCAAAACAAGAAAATTATTTTAGCCAAAAGCCGTTTTCATCAATGAAGTGCTTTGTGAAAAACAAAATTGAAACCAGCCCTTGTCACAAAGCTAAACTGGCTGCCACCACATCCACAAAGTGCTGTGGGAAGGAGTTACCCCAGCACTTGCCCACTTGCTGCTCCCCAGCCCTATACCCAGGGCTGTTGTCCTCTACCAAGAAGCCCCACGGCACAGCTGGAGGTGGTGCAGGTTCTGCCAACCTCCTGCCAGCTTGTCCTCCTCGCTGGTGTCTCCACTTCTTTCCTGTCTTCAGGGCTGGAGAAAGTTGTAGCTGCTGCAAATGCAGTGGCTGTGCACAGTGTGGAGTGGTGCTGTGCTCAGGAGGATGATCCGAGTGGGCAGATGTTCCTGGGAAGTCAAGGGTGTGGAAAGAGAACTTCTGCAGCACGTCAGTGAAAAAAAAAAAAAAAAAGAAAGAAAATGAAGGCCAAGTGTCTTAAGCAATGGTGCTTCCTGCAGAGCCAAACAACAGTGAGGACAGGCGCCTTTGGGAATTGGTGATGTAGAAGTGCTCTCCTACCGGAGGAGGAAGCGGGAGGAAGCAAGTCAGCAAGAAAGGCCAACGCTTCTGAGCAGCTTGACCCACATCCCATTGAAGTCTGCGTTTTATTATTAGAATCATTATTATTTGTATTGTGGTAGCATCAAGTGGCCCCAACTGGGAGAGAGCCTCATTGTACTAGGCACTAAACAAACACAGAATAAGAGACACTCCCTTCCCCATGGGATCTGCTGGCAGAGAAGACACACAGAGGGCTGCAGAGGACAGGAAATTATCATTTACTGGCATTTGTTGTAAGTATAACGGCACTTCTGTGCTAATGAGACTGTCTCCCACCACCCTCATTCCCATGGAGGGCCTGATTCAAAGTCTGGTGGAGTCAGTGGAAACGTGGACTTGAGCACAGCACAAGTCAACGCATTTATTTTGCTCCCTTCCTGCATGTCTGTCCACACAGCTCCTAAATATGCAAGAATTCTGGTTTCCAACCACCACTGGCTGAATAAAGATGCAGCCTTGAGACAGAGGAGAGATGGGGAGATACGTTCACACTCCTCCCAGAGCTGGTAAGTCTAATTTTAGGTTTATCAGCCTTGATGAAGTGCTTTTAAAGACTGACCCAGGAGGGAAAAGCTAAGTATGCAGCTGCGCGGTCACGCACAAGGATCGCAAAAGTCTCTCTGATTCCCCCGGCCTTCAGCTTTGTAAGCTGGAGATTACTACAGCAGCCTCAGAAGGGAAACTTGAGACAGATCCAAGGTTTACAGGTCTCCCTGGATTAAGGTCACTTTTTTTAAAAATTGTTTAGTTCCACATTCAAGGTTTTATATCTAAGTGGCTGGGAGTCCCTGTGTACATCTCCAGGGAAAGTGGGGCAGGAAAGGATATTCTCCAGGGACTCAAATCCTAAAAGACAGCCCTTGTGCTGCCAGATATGTGACAAATAATAGTTCAAATTTACGCCATTTTTCATCCTTCTACATTATTCAACTGACTACTACCAGAAGTCCAAGTGTGGCAGGTGATGAGCACTTTGAAATCCATGCAAAATGATGGGAGCTGCAGAAGGAACTTAGCACCACAGCATTGCAGTCAACAGTGCTCTAAGGGAGGCAACACTCCCTGCTTCAAAGGCAAGTCCAAAACCTTACAGTGGGTCGTAGTAGGAGGTTCCTTGCACACCCTAAGCAGTCTGCTCGTGGACTCACATGTAAGACTGTATATTCCCAATGATCTTGCTGAGCCTGACAAAAAGTCTTTGCACAACCCAGCTGAAAAAAACCCCTAGTGCTCCACCGCCGCTCCCTCTGCAATGCGTGGGAGTTTTGCCATTTGCCACGGGCATGACCAAGGCTATTGTTGATGGAGGTGGAACAGAGCTACTCAAATCTCAAGCAGAAAAAAAATCAAATGTGCTGCTAGTGAACTCCAACCTGTGTCGCTGCATTGCTGATCAAGAAGCCCTGAGTCTTTTCTTTCATTCCTACATCTGGCACAAGTCCAGTGGGCAGTGTTGTGCTACTTGGTGCTGGCTGGCGTGGTAGAGCAAGCACTCCAGCCTTAGCCTGTGACCAAAGGCCATCCTAGGGTTATGCTGAGTGTGGATGAGTTTCCACTGTCCGTGCAGGGCTGCTATTTGTCTCCAGCTTGTGAGCCATGTTTCAGACACAACCAACCCACCACCTGCTCTCCCCAGCATACAGGACCGTGGTACAGAAGAAAAACCCTACCACCACACCGCAAAGCCTGAGCCACGGCTATGGGGTCTGTGATGGAAGAGATCAGTGAACGGTGTTTAGCAGGTTGCTGGGAGAGCTGCATCATCTGGCAGATGCTCCTCTAAGACTTGAGGGATGTTCTAGCAAGGGGTGAGACCGGGCAGCTCCCCGCAGCCTTCCCTGAAGTGCCGTGGGCAGCTACCTGCTGGTGTCCCAGGGAAGGTGACATGAGTGCAGGCAAACACAGCAGCTTCTGCCCAGGTTTGTGGCAGCTCTGAGAACAGGAAACTCTCTAGACAATTTTTCAGAGAGGTGTGGGCAGAGAGCCATTTGTAGGCAGAGACCAAAAAGCAAAAAATCTTTTCCAGCGCAAAGTGACCCTTAACCCTTTTCATTGCATACAAAGCATCTACCATCTCTCTGACTTGAATGGTGCTTCTTTTTCACAGGAAGGCTTATTTTGGTACTCAAGCGTCAAAATCAAGTACTCAAATGGTGACGAAGTCAAGTACTCAAAAGGTAGGAAGCACCAGTAAGAAACAAGGATGCTCACTGAGTGTATTTAAACATATATGTGCCCTTGTGTTACGATGTCATCTTCTACTCTATGACTATGCCCATTCTTTCTCGTAGGGCTCCTGTCTCTTTCCATGTACAAACTTGCCTAGTGAACCACTATTCAACCTCTAGCTCTTCCTCGTTGTGCAATGTGTGGCCCCATGCCTTGTTTCTGCACACTACTCAAATCCTGCTATGAAGACAGAATTATTCATTTCCTTATGAGCTCTCTTAGGGCACCGATGACAAGCATGAGCGAATTTATTTTTCACCGTTCCCCTGTGAGATGTGGGGGTGGTATGATGCTTGGTTTATAGATGACATTTGAGGCAGAGAGAAATCAAGTTCAAAAGTATTCACCAATTCTGGGTTTGGACACGACGCGTCTGCGATCGTAGTCCCATGCAGTGCTGCAGCCTTGCGAAGCCCGGCTGTCTTCAGATCCAGTCGGGAGTCAGGAACTCAGCGAATGAAGAATATATATTTAGTGACCATCTGGGAATATTTTATTTAAGTGACTTGCCTAATTCTGCTCAACAATTCTGTGGCAGAGGCAAGAATTTTACAGACATTTCTTCCAGGTCAGTTTTCAGCTGCGTTAACTGGTTCTCTTCCTAATTTCCCCCTTAGTTCACTACATGCTTCACACCTCCTGCAGCAAATGGAGTAGGGGCCCATCAGGTTATGGCCTCCATCACCTTGCAGTCCTAATTCACCACTTAGTAGGGTCTTGCCTGCACGCTGATAGAAAATGTGGGGAAAACAAGGACATGGTTTTATAATTTGTAATAGATGGTTTTGTGGGGGCCACAGGAGGATGACACAGGCAGATCATCAGGTCTGTGTCTTCTCTGGTTCCTTCCACAACTCCTACTCCTTTCCAGTTCCATCTTTCTCCCCACTCCTCTTCTGCGTGTATCTCATGTTCCGTCCTCTAACCCATAGCCAAGATTTCTGCCCTCTCTTCTCTCCTGCGCTGGCGTCCATTCCCAGTTTCATTGCCCAAACTTTGTTCTACAATATTGCCACAGCTTCCAGCTCCTCTCCATGTGTAGCACGTCGGATCCCATGAGCTGCGGTGGCAAAGCCAGGTCTGCTGAGTCTCCCTGAGCACTGGGCTAACGCCTGCTCTGCCAGACCTGGCCATCCACGGAGGACAAGTGAGCATCTAGCAGGTCCCACTTCCAAACTGCAGTTCTTCATTAGTTTGTAACTTGGGCAAACGGGAGTGTTTTTTTTTTTTCCAAAAATACTCCCCTTCCCTTGCCAAATTTCAAGTTTCTCTTCTGGAGAATAAGGATGTTTCTCAGAGGAAAAGTCAACAGAGTTATTGTAAAAAAGGCAAAATAACCTATTTTACTCTGTCCTCATTTCAGAAGTGGCTGAATGGTTTCACTTGATTTAATTTAAATCAAAAGAGCAAATCAATCTCAAGGCAAAGTAGACCATGGCAGGCCTTTGACATGAAGTTTTCAACTCAAGTGATGAAAGTTTGGCAAAGATTTCAGCAAGCCTTAACATCAAGGCAGAGCTATAGCATCACCCGTAATAGCTGTGTTTTACTCAAGGAGACTGTAGTGACCTCATACCATTTTGCAACTAAAGAAAGTGAGACGAGACAGTGATATTAAAGGTATTAAATCATTAAAGATTGCAGAGGTGGTAATCTTTGGTTCAAAGAGTTTGCACGCTCTTGTGCTGCCAGGTCGAGATGGCTGAAGATAGGGCTGAGGGCTGCATCCATCAGCAGGGACACCACCACGCCTGGAGCTCTGTCCCGTACAGGGGCTGTGCTGAGGTTCCCAGAGAGAAAGCTAGACCAAGTCTTTGTAGATCCTTTTCCTTTCATTTCTTATGGATTTCTGGGTGTGGAAGTAGTTTATAACAAAAACTGAATCACTCCCATGTATCTTTTAAAAATAAACAGGCTTTAAAGGGGAAAGCTCTTCTTTGGCGAACGCAGGGCTGACTTGAGTCAGGGACCCATGTGATCACCGAAGCGAGGGGTTGGTAAAGGAAGTGTAGAACAAGTTCTGTCTTGAAAAAGGCAGTGGAAGTCAGGGAAGGGGGAACATTTTATCTGAAGTTTTGACCTGGTGGATGGAGCCATGGCAAGGGGAGCATTCCCATAAAGCAGGATCTATCTGGCTTATCCATGAGACCTTTTCTGAAACCAGTCTCAGAGGTCAGGAGGGGAGGGGTGCTTGCCTTCCTTAAAACTCTCATAGTGACCTACTTACTGTTTAACAGACTGCTGGTGATGCGCTTTGGCTGTGTGGACCTACAAAAACCAGACATCAATTGGGGGACACAATTCAGATGTGGTAAGCGGGCAAATGGTCTCCAGCTTCAGGATTTATCAGCACGGGTCTAAATCCATCCCCAAGGCCTGAAGCAATGGTGCTCTTTCTAGTGGCAGACACTAATCCCAGAAGTCCTTGGTCCTGCAGGTTCAAAAAAAAAAAGGAATCAACCCTTCAAGGCTCTTCTGTACTTTCCTCTTGATGTTAATACTTGCTGCTTAGTTCAGCTTTGCATCAGCACAACTC
Source organism: Nyctibius grandis (assembly GCF_013368605.1). Classification (NCBI taxonomy): domain Eukaryota; kingdom Metazoa; phylum Chordata; class Aves; order Nyctibiiformes; family Nyctibiidae; genus Nyctibius; species Nyctibius grandis. The sequence continues at coordinate 25,519,742 of NC_090668.1, forward strand.
TTCCCCCATGCACGTGCTTTGGGACAGGTAGCGTTAGTGCCCAGCAGTCCTTTTTAATTGCTGGGCACTTAAGGAAATTTTCACAAGTGGATATATATTGCTCATAAACTTGTCCTCTGAAAAGTCTTCTGTTCAGAGAACAGAGTAACAACCATCCCTTAATATAATATATTTAAACATCATGATAAAAATCCTCTCTGGAGAATCTGACAACATACTATTCCACCGACATTATAATGGATGGTTTTCTTCTTTTAAATGCCTTGCCATTAAAGTTTAATGAGCAATACTTACTTTCATTCTAAACTTATTTTTCTCCTTGACAGATTGGATACTTAGTTTGGATTTGTTAACATAGCTAGTCATAAAAATGTCTGCTTCAAAGAAACTGATAGATACTGTCTTTAGGAAATTGGGCTTTGAAGCCTTATTTGATTTCCATGGCAAAATAAGTTCATATTTTCTTATTTGGAATAAATGAACATGAAGTGCTATACAGAGCAAGCTAATAAGCTCATGCCCCTTTTTATTTGCCTGGAATTTAAGTTTATATCCAGCATAACAGATTGTGTAGCTCAGAAATGTCCTAGCTCAAGACTGTAATTTTTAACGACAGGGGGGTTCATTTGTGAAATTTCTGATCTAGTTTTAGATGTTTGCAGGACTTTCCACCTTCTAATCCTTCACTTTAAAAATATGTAGTGGTACAACGAGTAACCAGAAATGAAATTGTGATTAAGGCTCACATCTTTAAGTACAGGTTATTTATGGCATCACACATCTTAACCAAGCGTCTGGTAAATGTCCTCTGTAGTGTTTCCAGTTCTCATGGTTTTATTTTGAATCTCACAATATTAATATTTCTCTTAACCTTTCCATTTCCTTCCAAAAATTATTTCTATCCTTAAATTTGGAAAGGGAAGGCTCAACTTGTGAATTCTCATGCTTCAAGACAAGTATACATTTTTTTTGAACGATAAAACAAAACAAGCTGTGAGGGAGGGATGAGCCTGACTCATGATTTTTCGTACATTCAATTTGCCCTTCCTATGATATCCTCAGACTCTGTCTCTGTGATCTCGCCAAGCTTTGTGCTTCAAGAACAACCATTTGAGGAAAACCTTGACCCCCCCTTAGTGCTGCGGTGCCTAATGGGTTAGTGTGTTGTTAAGAGTTACAGTAGAGAAACAAAGTGAGCGATTCAAAGACTTGAAATGTTCACAGGGGGAAAAAAACGCTGAGCAAGGACATTCAGAATTTCTTTAGCATCATTTCCTTCCAACAGCTGCCGTCGTTACCCTCCTCTCCAAAGCTGAGCTGCAGCACCTACCGCTGAGCCTTTTCCTAGCTCAGACAAGGGCAACAGGCAACCGCTTGGTATTTGAAGGCACTAAGAGCCACTGGAAAAGGAAAAAGCAGACCACAAAGAGACGGTAGAAACCCATACGACATCGCAGCAAACATTTCCTAATTCACTGCAATGCCAGAAGATGATTCACCCCAGTGTTCCTGTTGCATAATCTTCCCCACAGCTCAGGAGAGTGAAACTAGAAAACTGAAGGTCTCGCTGGGCTTTCAGTGACATTTATGCTTAGACTGAACTTTCAGCTCGGAAATTGTGAGTTTTTTTTCTCTGATGACAAAGGAGGGGGAACTGATATAGTAAGGTGTTGTTTCAGAACTGATAAACTAGTGAGTGTACCAGATTGTCATCTCCCTTGGCCCAGGGTAAACCCCGAGCCAGACCCCAGGCTTCATTTACCCTTCCTGACTTTCACACAGGTCTTGTTTCAATGACATTCTGGCCCATTCAGCCTGGTCCCGGGGAGGTCACAGCTGGACCCTGAGAGCTGTGAAGCCCCTCCAGGATCCCCCAAGGCTTGGTTATCGGGGTGGAAGGGACCGTGGGGGGCTCCCCCACCCCAGACCTTTCAGCGGCAGCAGGAGGTCTGGAGGCTCCAGGCACGTGTTTGCTCTGCCTGAGCATCGTGCACATGGTAGGTCCAACGCTTTCCGAAAGCACCAGCCTTGCTGCATGCCTGCAGGATCTCCCGGCCGTGCAGGGAGCCCCGGGCGTAAGCACAGCTGCCAAACTGCCTGTGTAGTCACCGGGGAAATTCCACCCAGGCAGCTGCTTGCCAGAGAGAGCGGGGAGAAGGGAGTGAGAAAGCAGCAGGCAGTAAGGGTCACTACTTCAGAGCCTCTGAGAGGTGTCAGATATATACATCTATGTGTTTTTGCTATTTTATTCCTGAAAATCAAGTGAATTAGTGAAGGCCGCACAGCTTCCAAGGAGTGTCAGGCCGAACACTCTACATTCTTGTTAGACTAAGTTATCTCGGGTTAGTGACTGGGTGCCAGGCATTTTTCTGTGCTGATTTCGAGAATGCTGGTTCAGAAGAGGCAGTGTGAGCAGTACACGAGTCCTCCACACCTCAACAACTTTCTGCTCTCTGTTACACCAGAGTGAACAAGGTCAGTTCCTCCTTCAGGGCAGCATTACTACAGGCAATGTAATTTCTTCCCCTCTCTGTTGACAGTAGAAAAATTTCCTTTATTCAGAGAAGAAGAAAAAAATAAAGCTAAGTATTCTGAGGGTGGCTTTGCTTTTTCTCAGCATCTCCGTTTCTGTGGGATTTCCAGTGCTGCTGTATTTCACGTCCCCTCCTTCCAACCGGTATGCAGCATGGTCTAAATGAGCTGCCACTTGCCAGTTTGCGGGGCAGATAAGACATTTGCTGAGCTCTTGTCTCAAACAAATGCCCTTTTTGGTAGGGACGGGTGCTCCTCAGCACAGCCTTGGCTCTGCAGATGCGTGGCCCCGACCGACGAGGCAGAGCTGTCTCTTTCCTGCAGCAGGGAAATTCTCCTGCTGGCTCTTTGCCTTGTGCTCTGCCCTCTCGCCAGGTCTGGACGTGCCGTTGGTGTCTGAGGCTGTATCTAAACCATCCATGGGCCCAGCCTCGAGGAGGAAAGTGAGTGATCCCCAGGTGATCAGCAACAGCTGCTGTCAAAAGCTATGGGGAATCCCAAAACTAGAGAGGCGTTAGGGTTTGAAAACAAAAGGACAGGCTGAGGGCAACCTCAGCCAAAGGGAGAACACTGTAAGCCTTGTGTTAAGGTTAGTGAAATGAAGGTTCCTCGCATTTTGCTGGTGGAGACCACAAACCCAACAGGCAGCTGCCTGTGGGTGAGAAAGGGCTGCCTGACTCACCGCCTCTGAACGCTTCTTCGTGCCACCATGGGACGAGAGCGGAGAGCTGAAGCAGAGCTTTATTCCTATGAGCTAGGGTGAAGCTAAAGTAAGAGCATATGCCAAAAAGGGAACAAAAACTCATCAACTCAACCACAGCTGTGGCTAGAGAAGGGAAGATGGGGTTTCACAGCCTTTCTCTTCTCTCATGTCAGGACTGCGTACCACAGGGAAGGAGGGGTAACCCACATTGCTACCATCCAGGCACCACCTCTCCATGGCTGGGAGAGAGAGCCTTGCAGCATGATTTCCCTGTCCTGCTACAATCACTGCCCTCAGCAGCAATGTAGCCAGAGAGTTGTGTCATTTGGATGAGGATGAGGATGCAGAGCCCTGCCTGCAGGCAGACATCAAGGTGTAGGTGCCTCCTACATCCCTAAAACTGTTATATTAAATGGAAAGTCATACATGAGCGGTAAGCAGAAAAAGAACAAACTGGGTGCGTTGGTGGAAAGGTCTCAGTTGAGAGCCTGAACAGAGAGATAAAAAGCTGGGCCTGTGTTGGTAAAGATGATGCTAAGAGAGCACGCAAGGCTTAGAGATCATTCTGAGGTCCTCAGCTGCATGATACAGCAAAAGAGAAAATACAAAAATGTGTGTATTTAGAAGCTACCTGAAAGGCCATAAATCATGCCATAAACGATTTGTATGTCACGTTCTGTACACTGAAGATTTCAACTAAAGAGTGCAGCTTTCCCTTGCACTGATGAACACGATGGTGTCACAGTTCACTTAAAGAGATGAAGTTGTTTTGAAATGATGGGAATACCTACCCAAAAGGAAACTTTACAAATCATAGATATTCTGCACTAAAATACTTGTGGAATATTCAAGACTTGGGAGGAGGGAAATGTCTTCAGAACTGCTGAAGGACTGATGCTTTTCAATGCCAAGTCTCAGCTTGGAGCAAGCCTTTATGGCCCAGTTATTAAATGGTGTCTACAAGGTTTTAAATGGAAAGGCTGGCACCACCTTAACTGCAGCAACTCTGGCAGGGGCTGCTGTGACTCTGATACTAACATCAGCCGTGGCTGCAGAAACGGGAAACAGCCTCTTGCTTGTTCCTCATTCTGAAGCACGGAGGGCATATGTGCCGCCCGTGGAGAACCCCTTCTTCCTCTTGTATCCTCTAATTTGTAATCTTTAATATCCTGTTTTAACTGGAAGTTAAGATTTTTAGCTTCATAATGCTGCCCACATACTAGTAGTATGAAACTAAAGCACAGCATTGACTGCACGTTCAGTTCAAAGTCCTGCAAAACAAATACCTGTTTAAGTATTCACTCAAATCCATTCTAAATCAGGAAAAAAATATAAAGATATTTCAGTGTTTTGATGAACAAAGGCAGATTTAAGCATACACTTAATTTATTTGCAGAATGCGGGCCCAGGGCCTGCTCCAGAAGTGTTACGAGATGTTCCCTTTTAAAGAAGATCTTTTAGAGAATTCTCTTTCCAAAGTCTAATGTTATTATTCTATCTTAATTCATTACAAGCTAGACTTTGCCATTTCCATTAATGCAAAACCATCCCTTTGCATTGAGCTGAAAATAGCTAAAAGTAAATATCTAATTTAACTCTTAAAACGAAAAGAACGTTTGGAAGGATATGTTACCAGCCAGTGTAGGTTCTGCAGCGCTCGGTTTCTATTTTATCTGTGTTAACTGCTGTAGCACTCAGGCCTTTGACACGCATTGTTCACTGGAAATGAAACTGCACACTGTCATAACAGTCTATTAACAGCACTGAATTTCTGCAGAACTCTACCTCTTTTTGAGAAGATAACATCTCTCTTTCCTTCCAAGGATAAAATAGCTTCCTTTCTTGCAGCGGTACATATAATGGTGCTATTGCTTGATGGGGATGTCAAGTTCCCTTGACTATTAAGGAGAGGGGAAATGTCTTTGTTACACATTTCTGTTCTCCTTTTATCCTCTTCAAAGAGGCCCCCAGCTCAATCTAAACAAAATAAAGCCAGGGTATCATTTAAAAACAAAACCATTTTGAAAACTCTTTGATCTCCCTGACTTCCTGTTAAATATACAATCGACTGTTTCTCTACACCCTTGACCACTACAGATCTGATTTTCTCTATGGTTTATATTGTCTTTGGCACTACACAAAATTAACATAGCATTGGCTATAAAATCTCTTAAGGACAAAGAAATCCAACCTCTCCTCAGCATCACCTTTGATTTCTGTGCCCGCTTTTTTTCAGCCCTGCAACTTTTCTTTTTCTGTAAGAGGACCCTGAGGTTGGTCTGTCTGGTTTGTTTAACTCAGATTTTCCAACCCTTCTGTCAGCCCATCCTCCCTTTTCCCCAGTCCAGTGAAGATCCCTTACACATGTTAGCCCTGGAAAAACCTCAAGGCCTCTTCACCCACCAACTCTTTTCCTTTTGTATCTACACACTCTTCTGTTTTGTTTTGTTTTGGTTTTTTCTCCTGAGAAGCTTCTCCTGCCCTGCTCCACCAGCACTGCTGCCAGGTGACTCTGTTGACTTTGGTCTTCTCCACCATGGTGACTTTCTCCTCCACTTCTGCCCGAGACTCGCACCATCCTCAGTCTATTCATAATGCCTTTTCTTCTCTCTCAAATGGCTTTATGCCTTCATCCTCATTCCATTGTAATTTGAACAATTGCCTTTTTTCATTTTTTATTTTCTTTTTTTCTTTTTTTTTTTTTGAGTGAGTGAGAACGGGTGGATGGGAACTACACAGTTCGCTGCCAACTTTCTACTCCTTAAGCTTATCTTGCAGCTGTCCAGTGTTCGTCAGTTCTAGTGTGTTAATGACTCAGGCAACATATATTAATTATTTAGGGTGAGAAGGGAGTTATATCTGATGCAGATGAATAGATGGTGAGGTATTTAGGTCTTACTGTACTTGTGCAAAGCACTGCCCATAATCTATCGAGCTATACAAGTAACAACAGGAAGTCTAATCCTCTATACTGGCAAACTGTTGACTTGGTCTCCTCCAGATTTAATTACATTGAAGCAAAACAAAACATTGTAGCTTTAAGGACTAACTGCTCCATTAAGTGTAACAGTTTAAGCAACAGAAATGTTTGCACACAATGGAAACCCACATAATGTTGCTCCATGCACAAATCAGGGAAATTGTTCTCCAGCTTCAGTAACAGCAGACAAAAAGCTCTGTCTCCCACATGGCAGCAGCAACATCTGGGTGGCTGCCTTCAAATTTCTCCCCCTACTTGAGGCCTCTCTGTGTTCAAAGAGCAGGAGAAAGAACGTTGTTTCTCATACCTCAGGTAGCACCAAAAGTGGCAAAGGAGCGTGGTGGGTGCAAGTTTTGACACGACAGTGGGAACTGAGTTTGCACACATCATGGGGAGATTCACTGGCAGAATAATAGATCTCATGGGGCTTTGAATGGCTGATCAGGGAATTTTTATTTTGCAACGTGCTTGGTTTCCTTTCTTGCCTCAGAGGTATTTTATAAAATGAAGCCAATATTTGATAAAATAAAGGCCCCAGAATATCAAAACAAATTTCTGCGTAGCACAGTCACTCAGCTCACCGAGTACCAACCAAACGCAGAGCAAAGGCCAAATTCTCAGCTTACCTAAATCCTTTCAAATCCTGCCTTGCACTGCGCCAGCTTTGCATTCATCCTGCCTTGCAGAGCTCTCATAACCCCAGTAGCAATGGCCCTTTTCAGGATTCTCCTCCCATGAAAGCACAATAAATGACATTGATCATTTCTCAATGACATTGATCCCTGCTCACAGCACCCTTATAGCCTCCTCCCCTTGCTCCCCAGCCCCCGTTTTGTCAGCCAGTGGGAGCTATGGAGAACTGGGCAGTGTGTAAAAGCCACCCTCCATACGATGCCAGGCTCCAGAACCAAGAGATCCTCAGGTTACATCTCAATAATCTTTGAGGAAAACTCATAACTCTCAGAATTATCAGAAGAAATCAAAAATGAGCTGACTAATTTCAAGCGTGCCTCAACCTCCACCCCAGCAATCTTGCTTAAGTTTTTAAAAAACAAGCCAGAAAACAGAAGCAAAACCCAGAAATCAGAGTTGAAAAAGACCATCTTTGTACCACATCATTGCAAATTTAGTTTCTAGCCTGGCTTCCTTTCTTTCAGGAATAGTGCGTGTCTTTGGAAATGGTCAGTTCTGTGAACCTTTGTACCTCCCGTTTATCATTACCACATCTGGTCAGAAAGAGTGATGGCACAGGAGACGAGTTAACCATTTCTCATTTACTGAGTCAGCTTCACTAAAAGAAAGGTCAGCCAGGAGGTCATCCCCTATAGACCAGAGCAGAGATATGGGCCCATTTATTAAACATATGCGTTATCTAGCAGCACATTCAATATCCTGTAAGTATATAGCATAGTGAATTTCTGCCTGAAGTGATTGTTACTAATATTTTCTGTACCCTCTTGTTATAAAAATATTCTTACTTTCAGCAGTTTGTGTACATGACTAAAAGTCAAGTGTTCTGGGCTTAGGCCGTAACAATTTATGCAGTATTACAAGTGATATTGAAATGTATATACATTTTTAATGTGCATTTATATGAGAAAGCAAGGAATCAATGGACATTTAATAACCAAGTTATAGCATTCTGTCTTTTTTAACCCAGGGGTCTTCAGACTCTTTATAAACCCTGATTTCTTGCCTACAATGGGTTTTGGATCAGGCCCCCCAAAATAAAGAAGCCAGTTCTCTGTCACCCAGCTCCTTCTTTGCACTGTAGGCGACAATTACATTATACTTTCTCTAAGTGGGGAGCTGCAAACAACTCTGGTGCCTTTGGGGTAGGCGGTGAAAAGAAGTATGGCTGATTCTAAATAAAAGTTACTTGTCAGATCAACCTTGATAGCGGAGATAATGAGGGCGATCACATGGGAATATATATTCAGGGTTTAGTTTAATCATCGTACCGTATCAGCTGCACTGATCCAGTTCTGCGTGACTAAGTCAAATAAATGTTAGGTAACTGAAATCATCTCTAGCCTCCTTACTTTTCACTGCCCCCTCCAGCACCCACAGCATTTGCTTCAGTGACTTTAAAATGGGTAAATCTATAAAGGAGATCTATATGTGCTGATAAGTAAATAGAGGACAGACTTTTCATGAAGAGGTATCTGAAGTTAAGCTATGAAAGAGATTTCTAAAGGTAAAAAATAGTAGTAAGGTCATAAAAATCACATGTGCCTTTGACAATCTCTATCAAGGCTGTACCCAGGTGCCTAAATTGGCTTTCATCAACTTCACAAGGACTCTCTGAGTGCTGAAGCATGTGATTTTCAGTTCTACTCCCAACTCCATGGGGGAGAAAGCCTGTCAATATTGAAAAAATTGCTCTTTGATACATTACAAAAAGCCCTGTAACAAGTGATGTGGCATTATCATTAAAAAAAAATCCCAAAACCTCATATCAAAACCAACAAGAAGCCTTAGGTAGGCAGCCTTGAGCTTTGGTTTGAAATCTTGATACAGATCCAAATTATGCTGGTTAGCTTATCCTAAAAGAAAGAATAAACAGTGTAGGATCCCAACGTGTTCCAATGAAACAGTGTTTGAGGTTTCCTTAATTTGTTCAGGATCTCATGTAAATATATAATTGATTGCATTTTTCTCCACAGCTCTGGTTTCTTTTGCACTGTTCCTACCTCTCACAAGTTTACTGCAAGCCTCACACAGGTGATGTTTCTTAAAGCCCTTAGCTCCCAGAAACATATAATTGCATCAGAACCTCAGCCTTCATTTTATTTCTCCTCCTACGTGGGCCAAGACAAGGTAAGAAAGATGAATCTTTTGAGATACAAAAAGAGCAGAAAAAAGGGAACAGCATTATTATTTTAATTTAATTGCTACCATTTTAAGTCCATTTGATGATATGCTGGGGTCTTTACTCAGGAGTTTTGAATGCTTGACTTGGTAATTCTGCCTTTAGCCTCCATATCAAGTATTATGCTGTGTGCTTAAACTGAATTTGGTTTGGGTTTAATTTTAATTTAGGGCAGTCTGCCCAGATCGCTTTCCCCTTTCCTGGCAGACTTGGCATTGCTTTAGCAGGGCCCTGAGAGTGTTTCAGCCTCACTAGTAAAGAGCCCTCACACAAAGCACTTTATTTCCCCCCAGAACAAATAAACAAGGAGTAAACATCCCTCCTCTCACACACACATGGAGCAGGAGAGTTTCTTTGTGATTCTCTGCCCCTTCTGTGAAGTTCCTATAGCCTAAGTAGGACCTGAGCTTTATGAAAAAGCAAAGCTGCATTTTTGCAATAGTAAGCACCTAGAAGACTAAAGAAAAAAGTAAACCCAAGGTTTTTGTATATGTACATGCACAGCTTGTGGACTCTCTCCAGTTCAGCTGTGTTTGAGGATCCCCATGTTAATGTGACTGTGTTCTCTTCAAAATGTAGTGAAATCCTCAGCAGAAGAGCAGGCAGACTGCAGTGGTTTGGTTTTCCTTTTTTACACTCTTTTTTTCGATCATGAAGAATGCACTTTCTTGGGTTACACATTAAACAGTCAGGAGGCAAAATCAACACTTGTGATTCTACACGGAGCTTGAAAAGTTGCTCTGCAAAGCATGGCCGTACAGAGCTTCTCCCATAAATCTTCAAGTTATTTTTCTTATCTAAGCAAGCTATGTATAAATATTAACATATTATTCATGGGCAAATAATTCCATGCCACTCCTTACTGCTGCTGCCTTAAAGAGGATTCTTGGTTCAGATGAGAATGACAGTCCCTTTGTGGGGCCTCAACTGCATTTCAGGTTAAAAGAATTAAAACAAAAAAGGTAATGGCACTTCTTAATTAAGGAGACCTCAAAAATGAAAATGTAAGCAGCCTTTAACTGTTGGTTTTAATGTAGAGGAGCCACCACATAAAAACTACTGGGTAAACTCTGTAGTAACTGAAATTAGTAAACTCCCACTTGACTTTGGTGAGGCAGGGCTGAGATCCAAAGCGTTTGTTCTCTGGTGTGTGTGTGGGGACATACGTTACAAGCAGCCTCAAGCTCTGCCCAGGTTCAGCACAAAAGCTCTAGCAAGCGGACAGTGTCTGAGCCACGCGGTTTGAATCTGGGTCAGGATCTCCCTGTAGTGCTGGGGGGGTCGGTTCCAGCACGTTGGGCAGGGTGGTTCCTGCTGCCCAAGGCTGCTGCACAACAGTGGGATTTCCCCCTGCAGCACGGGTGAATTTTTTCATTAAAATGTTGTTTGAGAATCTCCCTTGTGCACAACAAGGAAAAGTGTATTCGTCCAGAAGTGTATTCTTCCCGTCGAGGGTTTGCCATGCCAGCAGTTGTGGACAAGAGGCCATTGGGAGTGGAACATGTGAAAACAGGGGCCTATTCATAAAAATAATATATTTATATTTACTTGTTAAAAGGCCTTTGCTCAGGATCTTTTTTTAAAGCTCAGCTAGATATAAAATGCCCACTTCAAAAGCCAAAATGAAGACTTTAACAGATGTGCCCTGGCAAAAAAAAAAAAAAAATAAGGGTGTAGCACAGCAAGGAATTCAGAAGGGACAAGCAGTTGTATATGGACACAGGAAAAGAATCTCAAACAGAACGCTTGTGGCTGGGAGCTGGAGTTTTTGTTACCTGTAACGAGCCTCTGTGTTTGGGGCTTTGGGGCCTGGCCTACTCCATTGTTTTTTCTGGCTGCAGCTTTTTTACTGGTGCTTTTTGTACCACAGGAGACCGTGTAATTGTACATGGACCCTGGTCACTCTAGCAACCAGAGGAGGGAAATGTCTTGTAAGGAAAAACTTCCCTATAACTGAGAATTTACATCTTATTTGAACTACATGGCATACTTTAAAAAAACGTAAGATTTCAGGTTGCAAGATTTGGAACAGGCAAGTGTTTGTATGTGTGTGTGTCGCACCAAGGAGCAGCCTGACAGCAGCTACTTGTATGCAAAGTCTGGGCAGTGCTGAGCGTTTGCAGGTGCAGAGCTGGGTGTTGAAAATGCTCCACTCCATGCCATCAGGGTATCTGCACGGCCTATACTAGTAGACAGTTTTATCTCCAGGTTAATTGAAAGCATATTAATTTCAGGCTGTTAACACATTTGTAAAGATTAGATCAGGCCTTATCCAAGTAATTGTGGTTCAACCGAGGGCTCAGCCTCAGGAGGCTTTTGTGTCCCTGCGTGTACCTCTCCTGTCCTCCGAGAGCTGTGCAGGGGAAGATGCCGTGGTGTCCCCAGCAACATGCTTTGTTGTCTCATGAAACAAAAAAAAAAAACCAAACCAAAGAACTATCCTCCATACTATTGACTGCTATCTCCTGTTACTTACTGGGCACATGTAAACCATGTTAAAAGTTATCATATAAGGTATATTAAGATTTCAAAGCCAAGCCTTCAATGACCAGGGAAAACCAAAATTAGGATTGCCATTTTCAAAACTCTGCTAGATGTGTGTTTTTAAGGAGGTCCTTCAGGGTCCTGACCACCAGGCCGTCCCGCTTTACTGAAGCAGAGCTCTCAGCAGCTGTGTGTGCCCTGCTGCAGAGCCGACCCCAGGGGAGCAGCCAGACCTCCCCAAAGTGAGCTGCACACAATAAACACGCAGCGTTTTGGCTGAAGTTGCCTCATGCCCCACGAGAGCAGCAACAGAGAGGGGAAAATTCCAGTTTCCCAGGAGAGCATTCACCTGCCCTAACCACAACGCTGCCCTTTCTATTCCTGTATTTCAGTTAATCTTTAGAGGAGCTCTATTCTGTCTCCCAGATGGGATACGGGAGTCTAATGGAGGCCACTTGCACATGTAAGTCAGAAACAGAGAAGTCTTGGTAGGAATGGCCTATCCGTGGCACTCTGGGGAGATCAACTCCAGTTCAGGAGTGTCTACACAAATAATTACCAAAAAATTGGGAGAGGGTATTAGAAGAAGGATCACTCTGGACATGCTGCTGCCTTGTATTTTTTCCTTTGGCAAGAGGTACTGCCATGGTCACAGACAGGATTCTGGCTTAACTAGACCTTTGGTCAGAGGTGGTTGTGTGGTTTTTACACTGCTGAGCCTCCTGGAACATGCAGGTGAATTAGCTTGTGTGTATTAACTATTATGAATTTTCAACAAAGCAAATTTTTATTGTATATGTATGTTTTCTCATATGTAGAGAAGAATAATTACTGTACCCCGAAAGGATTTGTCTGAGCTGTGTGTCTCACAGTGTTGAAGTTAACTCTGAAGACATTAACTTAGACTGACCTTGCTTTTTTCGTGACTCACTCCAAAAGTTATTTTCCTGTAGGTTTGTTCTGAGTGATTAAGATAGGTTTGCTTGCATATAAATGCTGTTCTACATATATATATATATATATTACCTTAACCAAGGAAAGCTCCCACACTTTCCCTTGTTTATGCATATTATATGTGACATAGCTTCAAAGTTAAATGTCATAACCCTTATTTACAAGTTAACATATGAAAATAACCCAATTTAAATCTATTGCCTCATGTTCACTGCTGCCTATCTCACCCTTCAGTGTGGCTGCTACTTACATAACATGGAGCAAAGGGAGTTGAGGAGGTCACAGCTCTCTTAGCTGCCCTGGTAAATCCCTAGCTGCTGTGAACTTTGCAGGTTGTCCACCTGCTTCTCAGCTGTCTTGGTCAGTGCCATTGTAAAATTGTCTTCCACACACAGGTAATGCCCACGTAGGAAATTATACTTAATATTTCAGTCAGTGAGTGAAAGAGATGGGGGCAATACATTAGAAGATGGTTCTCAACCACTCCCTGATTTTCAAACTAGCCACAATTGCATGTTAAGACAGCCCGGGAGCTGTTTCAGCAGGCACCAGGCTCCCCTAAGAACTGTCTGTCGGCTGAGCGTAGCCAGAGAACAGCGTGCTCTGGCCACGCTTCCTCCAGCCTGCCTGTTCCAGCACGCCCCTGCACAAGGGGTGCTGGGGAGGGTGGCGGGAGCTGATGGAACCAGCTTAGTGTCTGCCCGAAAAATCCCTCCCTCCCTCCCTTCTCACTACTTGAAGGGTATAAAGGGAACATAGAGCGAAGCACAGAAGCTGTTCTTCAATCTCTGAAGCTGTAAAAAATATTTCTAATAAAGGTACATGTGAGCTTCAGAGGACACCTTCTCTGTCATGCTGATTTTATATTGTTCTTGAATCAAAGCCCAATTTTTCTTTTTGTGAAAGTAAAAATTAAATTCTGTTCCTATTCATTGATTGATCCTATTAATAAGGTATGTAAAGATTATTTTTTAGTAATTGTTAAGGTGCTAGTGTATTAGTAAAAGGTTAAGAAATACAAGATATCCATAAAGGGTATGGGTTTTTTCTTCGAGTATATGGTTTTGTCACATTATTGCAGACTATATATATCTCTATTTTTTAGTAAGAGCAAACAGCAGTAAGTGGAGTCCCTGAACCTGTATTATGCCACAAATATACAAAACCAATGATTTTTAAAAAGCAAAGAAAAAATTACATCACAAATAAATGCATAAACTTATCCTGCCTAGTGGTGGCTTCCAAGACGTCAGACGCTTTGTAAACCAGCGAACGGATCCAGACCATGCAAAACTGGGACGGTCCTGTCTTTTCCTGTCTGTTAACTTTTCCACTATGAGAGTGTCCAAAACTCTCTGAAATAAAGAATTACTGTCTAGGGGTTCAGAAAGTCATATTTTCATAAACAGTTCGTTCTGACAGGTAACCCCAGCAGGCACACAAGCTGTTCCATAAAATATAATATCCCTAATCTTAAAAATTTATTCTACATCCCAAAACCAAATATTTATTTGTTTTTTAGTAGTGTTCATTGTGCTGCTGGGGCCCAGAGTTTAGATCAGTGATTTAGCTGCCTACACCTCATTTATGAGATTGTAATCAAGCGAGATCCAGTTCGGTTTAGTGTTTAGCAAATTCTATTCACCCTTTTGCCACTAAATCACTGTTGAAGTGTGAGCAAACCAGTCAGCTCTTCCTCTCCTTCCCCTTATTCAAATTTACCCAGTCGATCATTTGTGATATGACAGTAACAAAGTGAAGATTAGCCCATGAATACATACAAAATTCTGGAAGCCCTGCTGAACTGAGGTCAAAGCATGAATTCTGAGTGTAGAGATGAGATTTGAGTATTATTGCAAACTTTCTGGATGAAAAAAGGATGGCATGGTCCCCACGATTTTCTAGCCAGAACAGCTAGAAAGAAACAGAGTCCCCAGCAGAAATCTGCACCAAGATAGCCTTGACGTAGCACTGACTTGCCAGGTCTGAGACAGGTCCTTCACACTCAGTCTTCTTCTGGGCTTCTTTTAGTTGCAAAATGTGCTGGGCCAAGAATTAGGAAAAGATTACTTTAAACTTCACCACGTTTAAAATTGTAGAAAGTACTTATGTCTACATTAAAAAAATCTATCTAACTTTACCATCTGTGTTTCACTTGGTTCACTTATTCAGGTTATTCTCTAAAGTTGGGGAAAAAAAAATTTAAAATGAAAGTTCAGATTCTTAACCAACTACCAGCTATCAGGAGCTAGGCCTTTTCAGAAGAACACAAATATGCAGCAAGTCAATGGCACTAGCAACAGTCAGCAATTCAGGCATCCTGCTTTTAGTGTAATTAGTGTCAAAATTTTTTTGCATTGTTTTAGAGGTATTGAGGAACTGTTTCCTCAAATGATGTTGGGATCATCTACAAGGGTTCCACATCTCTGTACTTCAGGCATCTCAACCAAGGCAGCCAAAAACTGGGTCAGGGCAATGTTCCAAAATTTTAGTGGTGAGCCTTCAAAATTCAAGACACTCAGGGAATGCATGTTGGGGAATAATATGAGAATGCTGGAGGAAAAAAAATGAAGAGAAGAGAGTATTTAGTTTGCATCCAATATTGATATTTCAAAATTTGGTGCTGTCACTTTGGAATAAAACACACGGTTTGTTTTAAATCCCTGTGAAAGTCAAGCTGGTTGCCTCTGAGCCTCAGACACTGTCTGAACCCCTAGGTTCCTAACTTGCCACAGGGCAATCTGTACGGCTGGCTGCTTTGAATCCGCAGGCATGGGAAGTTTTTGGATGCCGGCTTTCGAGGAGTCTCCCCACTGGGTTGCACTGGAACCTGGAATATGAGAATGTGGGTTGGCAAGAACCTGCGTGTCTGGGAGCTGCTGAGCAGCCCCGGAGGCTTCCCAAATTCGGGCTCATCATCATCCCTTCTCTTAGGATGGAGAAAACTGGGGAGCATATCTCAGCTCAAAACCTCAGAATTTGGGAGCTGGGTCCCTTGAAACTTTTACCCCTTTGTTGCTGGGAGGTTGTTGTGAGGAGCTGTGAAGCAGCTGATGTTCAGAAACATGAACTAGCCTCTGTGGAGGCACCTGGTGACTCTGCAGGTGGCCCCCAGCCTCCTTGCTGCTTGCCAGGCTGCTGTGTGTGCCTCTCAGCACCATTTTGGGGTGGTTTATCAGAGGACTGGAGCCCTGAGGAGCTATGATTTGTATTTATGTGTTTTTTAGGGCCTGGGCTCCCTTTTGGCATGGAGGGGGCAACGCTAGAGACTGGAGAGTGTGACAGCCCAGTCTGCCCAGCGATGGAAAGTGAGAAACTGGAAATTTACCTGGATGCCACCCTGAGTCAGCCAAAACCGAAGCATCTCTACAAAACACCTAGATCTGAACAGTTGTCCTCTGACAAAAATATTCCGTCTGAGAATTTCTGACCAGGTCTGGCAGTAAACATCTCCAGGGTGTCATTTGTGCCTGATACAGGGTAAAAATTATTCGGGTACCGGGTGGAAAGATGAGGGAATGGAATAGTAAATTAAAGAGGTTGAAACAAAAACTGCTGATTGCCTGAGCCGGCTGACCAAGATGTGCTCAGCTATCTGTGTGTGGAAACACACCTTTCCACAGAGGAAACAGCCATGGTGAGGGCTGCATCCATCCCACCCTGCCTGAGGTCCCTCTGTCCCTTCCCCTCACCGAGGGGGGCTTTGTCGCTGATGTTTATTTTTGCTGTGTCCCCCTCGATGGGATTTGTTCCAGGCACCGCTCCTGAACTCACTTCTGGGCTTTTATGGCCGCGCTGACCCCCTCTGAGAGCCCACAGCGGCCTTGAGGAGGACGAACCCGCACCGCGGGCCTCCCCCCGGGGAGTCGCCTTCTCGGCGGGTCTCCGCTCTGTGGGGAGGCCGAGGGGCCGCGGCTCGGGCGGGCAGAGCCCCCGCGGGTCTCCCGGTGCGGGGTGAGGGCTCTCCTCCCCGCAGCGGCGGCCATGAGGGGAGCTTCCCGCCCTGCGCTCCCCGGGGGCTCGCGGCGGGAAGGCCGCTGAGGGGGCGCCGCGCGGCAGCGGGGCCGAGGGAGGGAGAGCCCCGTCCCGCCCGGGGGCCGCTGCGGGGGCTGCCGGCGGCGGGGAGGGGGGGAGCGGAGTTCCCGGCGGGCCGGCCGCCTCCCCGCCCTCCCTCGGCGGCGTGAGTGAGCGTGTTTGGGAGGGAAGGAGGGGGTGGAAGCCGGGCCGGGGCGGCCAGCAGGCAATTTGCATGAGAGACAGACTGGGAATGAGCTGGAGTGGGCGCCTCTCCGCGCACACAGAGCGGGGCAGGAGGGGGAGGAGGGAGCTGCCGCCGCCGGGGAGAGGCGGCGAACTCCGGGCAAAGTTTGGTGCCGCGGGCCCGAGGCGCTGAGGCACCGGTGGGCCGGGCGAGCGGAGCGGCGCGGCGCCGGGCCAGGCGAGGCCACCGCCGCCCGGGGCCGGGCTTTGTGCTGCCCGCGGCGCGGCGGGGCCTGCGCGGGGGGCGGCGGGGCGAGCGCGGAGCCAGCGGCGGGGCGCTGCCGGCCCTGCCGGGCGAGCCAGCATGTCCTCCATCCTGCCTTTCACTCCTCCCATCGTCAAGCGGCTCCTGGGCTGGAAGAAAGGGGAGCAGAACGGACAGGAGGAGAAATGGTGCGAGAAAGCGGTGAAGAGCCTGGTGAAGAAGCTGAAGAAGACGGGGCAGCTGGACGAGCTGGAGAAGGCGATCACCACGCAGAACATCAACACCAAGTGCATCACCATCCCCAGGTAGGGGGGGAGCACACCAACCGAGGGGCACAGCCGCCCGGGCACGGCAGCCCCCCCGCACGGCCGCCCCTGCGGGTCCCCCCGGGGCGGGCACGGCGGTGCTCGGAGGCCCTTCGGTAGCAGCTTTCTCCCGAGGGGCTCGGCATGCTCTGGCACAGCCTGGTAGAGGGCTTGTTTTGCTTTCCAGCCCCGCTGCACTCCGGTGCGGTGTTAGTTCTCTCCTGCATGCTCTATCCTGGCTCTATATATAGTGTTTTTTTTAAAAAAAATAACTGGCTACAGAATTGGATTACTGTCTAGTAACAAGAGAGGAAGAAAGGAAGAGGGGAATGTAGGGGAGAAAATATGTCTCCAGCCGAGATTAAAAAAAAAAAGTTGGAAGGGCCCTGGATTACAGTTATACTTACTGTGGATACTCACATTGTCAAAAGTTTCAGCGTGTTTCTCTAGTGCTGTTACATTAAGATTTTCTTTTGATTAATGTATCAGGAAAAAGGTTTTGTTTGGGTTGCTTGGTTTCTTCCATATTAGCTAGACAGATATTACTCTGAAGAGGTCATTTAGAGCCCTGCTGTGCATATGTTTTAAAATTACTTTTTAAATCGGGAATGCAAATGGCATGGCTGAAGGGGATTGTTTGGAGTGCAAAAAAGCATGTGAGGGTGAATATAACTGATTTTTTTTTTCATTTTTTGAATTAACGAAGATTTTATTTTTAGCTTCTGTTCCGAGATCAATCCGTAAGACCATTATAAATCATAAAGGACGTGTATATAAGTATCCCATCTAAAAAATTTCCCGAGTAACTTTCAGATAGCTGGCCACAGGCGGTGTTTTATTGCTGAAGATTTGTTGATTTCTGTGAGCTCAGCCAGATGACTGCTGAGTCTGTTACTGATTGTTGTTTGAGGGTACTTTTTTTTTTTTCCAAACAAAGGCCAAAGTTCATCCCAAATATTTGAATGCTGCATAATTGTATGCTTCTGCGTGAGAAGATATCTGTGTGTGTGTGTATTCATGCTTCTCTCTCGCGCAAACAAATGTATGCTTTCTTGGTTGTCAGAATGATTTAATATGCAGTAGCTAATACAAAGCAGCATCTGTTGCGTGAAAAAGTGAAGCAAGTAGCTTAGAAATGCGGATATTTGGAACTCCTAAAATTTTCTTCCAACAACTATAGTGGTTTTTTTAAAGGAAAAATAAAGTCTCCTTATCTCTTTGGTGCTGAATGACTGTGGTTAAGATTTTGGCCAGTAATGCAAACAGAGCTCCCAGCCTTTGTTAGAGTTACTCTGGCTTCGCCTAGTTGAAGCAGAAATCAAAACCTGTAGAGTTACCACCTGATACAAGTGCCTTAAACCCTATATTTTTAAATTCTTGGTAAGCAGTGTGCTTTCCACATAGATAACACCCTATTTAAACCACTTCCCTGAAATACTTACTATTTCAAAAGAAGAAAATGACTTGAGCAGCCCTGCTGATGTGACCTGGGTATTGGGTCTAGCTGATGCTGTCCTTAGGGAGCAGAGCATGAAGCCTCTTGGTACTTCTTTTTACTAGTAACAAGGTGGTTTAGATAAGGGAGGAAGGTTTTGATATTTTATGATTCAAAGCAAGCAGAGATGCGTGGAGTACAATGCTTTAATTTAGAAAAATAATTTGGGAGGTTGAAAATAAATAACCACACAAGCAGATACCACAAGTCATAAACATTATCACCTCCAGACATTGTCCTGGCTGTTCCTACTGTGCACCAGTGAAATGTCTGTTTCTCCTAGACCTTGCTCTGTTAAAGGAAATCTGTACAGAAAATAAAAGAATTTCATGTTCACTTATGACACAGAGCCTGGATCCTGCAGATCTTAAACCTTGGTGTAGCTCCTTATGCCTTGGTTCTAGTTCTTAAACATGACACTTCATATGTACTTTTATTTTTGTTTAGCATGTATATTACAGAGATCCAAATGAGTGTGGTTAGGTTAGGCTGTGCTGGACCCTTGTTAGCAGCATACTGAGAGGTTAATATCTATATATCAGAGATTGGGTAATGGTGTGGAAATGTGAAACAGCTTGTCTAGAAGTCAATGGCAGAGCTGGAACTATAGCCAGGCCTTGTGACTTTGAGCTGTGTCTTCTCCTCTGGACTCTGCTCTTTGTCCTAATGTATCTGTGAATCTGGTTATTGTATCACTTGAAATTAGCATTTGCAAGACAATTTTAGTATGGTTTTAGGTTGTTTTTTTTTTAAATAATTCTACATATGTCATTTCACTATTGAGTCAAATAAATATGTTGGGGGGAAAAAAGGGGGGAAAACCATCATTGCGAATTAGATCATGTTGTGCATTGTCTGTAATGCATCAGTAGACTGAATTACAGTGGAGCTATGCCAGTGATGACTCTGGCCCAGCAGGAGTAGGGTAAGTCCAAAATTAGCTATTGTATCCATGAGACGAAGCAAGTTTCAGATGTAAAAGTGCTTGAGCTTTGGAGAAACATTGCTCACAAGAATAAGGGCTACGCAGCAAATTCCTGTGGGATCAGGTAGGATTGTTTTAAGAAAGAAAATTAATTTTTGTTGTAGGGCTAAGGAAGTAGAATACCAAATTTATTCCTGCTGTCATTTTTATCTACTTGGAACTGGAAATATACATACTACATTCTATCTCCTGATGGATTATTAAACAATGAATAATTTATTTGCTTGTGTATTTGTTCAGCATGTATTACTTTTCCAAGTGCTCCATTTGTAAGATGATGTGACAGACACCTCAGGCCCCAGGTTTTCTGTTGGAAGGACCTGTGGCAGACAGCAAAAGGCTGCAGAGCCCTTCAAGGATTTCAGTGTAACACTCTGATGTTGGCAGGAATTTTCCTTCTTGTTTTTTTCTACTGCAGCAGGAAGTAATTTCCACCTGACAAACCTACCAGTCTCAGACCGTCTGATTGTTTCTTGTGCCACAGTTACTGGTGCTCGACAGAATGGCTTGTTTAAAGGACCTTCCTCCCTCCCTCGTCTGTCACGCTGCTGCTGAAGCCCGTCCTTCTCCAGAAGGGAGCCGCCTTTAAACCTCTGTGCACTAAGCTGGTGGGCTTTGATGTCAGGAGCTGACCTAGTGAGTTGTAGCAAGCTGGGTCTGCGTGACAGTCTGACATTTTTTCATACTGTGATGGGTGATAAAGTTGAAAACTGACATTCTTTAGCACGTTGAAATATATCCTTTGTAGTAGTTGTGTTGACCTTGAAAGCCCAGCTTTGAGGATGCGTGTTTTCATCACTTTTCAGACAAGCTTGAGGATGGTGTGCCATTAGCACACACCCCAGCACAGCCGGGTGTTTGAATGTGCAGCCTCTCTAATTGACTCTGTGAGCAAGCTCAGGTCTACTCCAGCTGCTGTCAGATTTTTTTCAATTTTTGGTGACTCTATTTGCTTCTGAGACCAAAGAGTACAGTAAGCTTGGTATCTGATGGCAGCAAAGTCTACAGCTGACATTACTACATACCTGCAGAACCCTATGGACTTCACCCTTGGGAGAAGAGCAATGAGTTTCTAATACTATTCCTGATCTGAAGAGAGGCCATGCTGTGCACTGGACAAATTATCAGCATTTTGCTCTGGAAATAAAGTGTGTTAGGCTGAACTGTGATGAGTGTTTAACTCAGCCTATATAGGGATCTGAACTGCAGAAGCCAGGAACATGTGATGAGCATTTAGTAATTTCTAAAAGCTGTACAGTATATATAGTCTTGCTGATATGAGGTGAGATAGTAAATGCTTTGTTTTACCATTATTAGTGGTAATACACATACTAAGACATAAATCTCATGACATTTTGTAATATATTTTCATATGCATATTTTTCTTTTGAACCTATTACTATATTTATTTTTTTTTGTATCACCAGTGGTTTTAGGGGAGCCAGGATTCCTGCATGTAAGGAACACCTTCTTTTAAGTGGTGGGTTTTTTTAATTTAGAAAATAGTTTTGAAGAGAAGTGGATATTATTTCTCGTAGAACTCATCTGATAAGGATAGAATGTATCAACTGAAATGGAAACATGGCACATTTGCTTTATAAAAGCAGCTGAACAAGGTGTTCCTTAAATGATTTACATTTTAGCAGGGAAAACCGGGATAATATATAAGTGATTTTAGGAACATCTTGGGTGTGAGCATACCTTCTGTTGTGTTGGTAGTTGACTGGACAATATTTACAAGAATTGACCATGTTCTTAGGGTTGTCTTGATGCCAGGAAAATACAAAAACTGTAAATATAGTAAGTTGCAGAGGCCTGTCTGCAAGACTGTGAAGTGTGTTCTTCTTTTGAGACTGGTGCCCACCTGGTTTCAGTAACAAGCAAAGGACCAGTCATAGTTTTGTGTGTCCACACACAAATCTGTATATTTTTTAATGCCAATTTTAAACTACCTTGGTTTCAGTTTGGCCCGTCCCTGTATGTGAGGAGCTTTAATATTGCGTAGACTTGTTTAAGAGTGTCAGCACTTAAGATTAGGTTGGTGGAACGGTGGTGCACTGGAGGTGATTACAGTGCAGTCCCTGTGTGCAAACACACTCTAGCTGCCATTACACTTGTTAGCTCCCTCTTGCCGGTAATTTTACTGCTACAAAACTGTGTGCACTAACCTGTGTACTGACCTAGCTTTATGGGCAGGTTTTTACAGCCCTATCCTAACCTTTGTGCTGCCATGACTGTGCTGCTAGCAGTACCCACATGAGCTAGCTTAGCTGTGGCAGTGATAGCTGCAGGGTAGACCCCGCTTTGCAACTGTTTGTAACAAGCTTTTGTGGCATTAATGTGACTGCAGATCAGGTCTAAGAGTGAAAATACAGTAGGTAAGTGGACAGAGGCCTTTAGTCAGGTGTACTTTCTGCCTGCAGTCCCACTTGTCCATCAGTACCTCTCTGCTCTTCCTCCTTGTCATCTCCCCAAAGGTCCCACCCTGCTCTCCAGACACAGAGGTTTCTGCTCCCCGCAGCCACTCCACAGAATCACAGAATCAATCAGGTTGGAAGAGCCCTCTGGGCTCTTCGAGTCCAACCATTGCCCTGACACCACCATGGCAACTAGACCAGGGCACTAAGTGCCGTGTCCAGGCTTTTCTTAAACCCCTCCAGAGATGGTGACTCCACCACCTCCCTGGGCAGCCCCTTCCAACGGCTAATGACCCTTGCTGAGAAGAAATGCTTCCTAATGTCCAACCTGACCCTCCCCTGGCGAAGCTTGAGGCTGTGTCCTCTTGTCCTGTCGCTGGTTGCCTGGGAGAAGAGGCCAACTCCCACTCCACTACAACCTCCCTTCAGGTAGTTGTAGACTGCATCAGAGTTACTGCCTCTTGTATGAGCCTGGATAATAGCATGTGTAGTTGACTTCTAGTCCACTCTACACCATTTAAGAAAACAAAATGCTACTGTTAAGCTAAAGCAGCGATGTCGATACAACCAGTTAGGGAGCCACTACGCATTCCGTTATGTTGGCAGAGACAAGGGACTGGGGAAAGGAGGGAGGTCGGGAGAAGGGGTTGTCCAGCATCGCAGCCCCTTCCCTCAGAGCGGTTGCTGCTGGAATAGCACATCAGACCCAGCCCTTAGTAAGACGTCCTCTGAAATTTGTAATCTCTGTCAGCAGCCAATACAATTCAAAACCTTTTGTCAATATAGATGTTATCTTTTTCCTGAGATGGGCAGGCTAGCTAACATCTTGATTAAAAACTGGTGGTAAAACTCCTCTTGACTTGAAAGACAACAGAGCAGTGTTTATATATAAACATTGATAGGCGAAGGGGAAAAAAGATATTTTACTATTTGTTGAGATGTTTTCAAATATTAATATCTTTGCCTCTTTTTCTTCCCCCTTTTCTCAAGAGACTAAAATATTTAAAATAGCTTCGGAAAGGGCTCATAAGATTCTCATTATATTGTGTAGTAAGTGTTGAATCTTTGTGAAATAAAATGTTTAAAATGGTTGCTTAACTTTTATAGTATTAGGAAAAGACCCTGAACATTGCAGTCATTTAAATATAATGAGAAATAAATGCAAAAAATTGATGAAATCAAGAAATACACACTGTACGGGATTATCACATCAGGGATCCAATTAAAATGAGCTCTTCTAATAAATATTGGTTTAATAATGTAAACTTGCGATAGCTATATTATTGCAACAAAAATAAAATTAACAAGATTTAATGGACTGAGCAGCCATTAATTTTCACTTGTTAATTTATTAGGAGCTTCTAATGCTGTTAGATGCACAATAATGCCATTATCCAGCATGAACTACTTTATGAAATAAATAGGGCTAAACCGTGCTTGAATTAAATTGAAATCAGATTTTATTCCCAAATTATCGTTTTCTGTTTTTTATTTTTTTTTTCTGGCTTTCCTCTATTGAGTGCAATTAAATTTTCAGGGATGGGATGCAGCAGTCTCTTCCAGTAAGGCTTATGAATAGTCCTAATTAACTTTTGTCCTTGTCTGCCTTGATGTGCTGTGTAAAAAGCTTTTTCCAGTCCAAAGCTGATTGTGCTGATTGGCAGTGAAGAGAGCAGACAGGAGCGAGGGGAATAAAGACAGGGCAGAGGTTCTTGTCCAGACACTCCAGTTCTAGTAGGCTGACTCCACCAAGCTTAGCAAATGTTTGCTAATTACATTTTGTTACATGCAGCTTGAGTCCAAACATAAAGACAAGGAAGTTGTTAATAATTGGGCTCTTGTACTTGTCACTGGGAGCACAACTTTCTGTGTAACTGAAGAGACAATAATGTGTCAATTATTGCAGTTCGTACTGCTTTTAAAGATGGTTTGAAGCCTTTTAGACCAGAACCTCATTTGCTCACACATCTCTTTGCCATCACTGTCAGAACGGTGGGACTTGCCCTTAGGCAAGCAGGGAAGTTTGATTACTAGTGGTACTGGGGCTCTGTAGAAACAGAATAAAAAGCCAGAGCTCGCTTTTCTTTCTATATTAAAGGCTTGATCCTTCAGAAGCGTAGGTCACAAATGTGAGCAGGGATAAACTACTCGTGTGTGGTAACAGGAGCCCTATTAAACAAATAAACAAAAAAAGGGTAACCCTTATCTTCAGAAGAGCCCAGGCAGGTAAG
Organism: Nyctibius grandis; assembly: GCF_013368605.1. NCBI lineage: Eukaryota > Metazoa > Chordata > Aves > Nyctibiiformes > Nyctibiidae > Nyctibius > Nyctibius grandis. Next base: position 25,544,165 of record NC_090668.1, read on the forward strand.
AAAAAGTAACTCCCTGCTTTTTAGAGGATCACCCAGGAATTGTGTGAGCTCCAGAATATGAAATCTTCATAGTCAACTGAGCAGCCCCCTTAAACCTAAGCTGCTGTAGCTGCTCTGTTTCAGGTGTCCAAATTTGCTCATTTAGTGACAAGGTAGGTTTGCTTATCCTACATGGCTGTGCGTGGTGCAGACAGACTTTAGGCTATTCAAAATTAGTAGGTCAGGAAATCTGTGGGATTGTGTGCCCCAGCAATTGCTCCAAGTGTTGAACCATCATTCCTTTCTCTACAGGGGAGAATTTCCACGTGATTGCTGATACTGGCCTTGCTCACATCAAGGGCGCACTTCTGGAGTAGCAGGTGACAGTGGATAGGAGAGCAATGGGGAAAGGACATGGGGAAATACAGGGAGAAAATGGTAATTGTTGCTTGTGAGTCTGGTTCTTCAACCTGCTTGTGTTCAGAATCATGCTGTTCCACGAGGAGTTAATTTTTAAAGTCTTAGGAGCTGCTGTTGATGTGGAAGACATGACGGAATTATAAATCTCATTGGTGAGGCTCGTGAAAGAACATACTTCCAGTAAAATCTGCCTGTTGGAAATGTAACCTGTGTAAGTCTGGGAAAGGTGAATAGGTCATCCTGATAACTGTTATTTGCGGCTAGAAATACCTTTACAGCTCACTTGCTGTTCAGCACTGAGGTTATGAGGGCAAAGAAGTTTCATGTTTCAGGTAGTCGTGTGACTGGGGTCTGTGTGTGCCTACCTTGTCCTAGGGCACCTGCATGCTCACCACAGATGGGCCGTGTGTCTGACCCTGTGAATGAGAGCATCTACTTTTTGATCTCCAGAGGAATATGCATCAGTTTATGAAAAGTGAGGTCTGTGAATCCTGGAGAGAAGATTTCAGGGGACAAGGTGTCAGGAGAGTCGGTCTATCTGCCTGGGGCCCTTGCTTCTTCCAGCCTTCGGGGTCCTCAGGAAGGAAAGTCTCAGGGTCAAGGTATTAGGTGGACCATCCTTAGCTGACTTCATAATTTGTAGTTATCTAATCTGAAAATTTCATTTACTTTTGCTTACAAATTGTGTCACAGGGAAGGCCAGAGATTATCTTTGAATTGGTGATGTTCGTTAACCGTAACACAATCTTTTTAAAAAAAAGAGCTCAAAAGAGAAATTTCCTCCTTTGCGGCGAAGTTGCAGCCAGCAATGGTTGAATGATGGATGCTGATACTGACTCTCCTTTTTCACAATAAAAGAGGAAAAACTTTGTCCTTCCTGTTCTAGTTGCTTGAACATGAAAAGAGAAATTCACTTACTCTTCACAGATGTAGAACAGTTAAAGTTCACAAAAAATATTGGGCTTAGTAGAAGACATCTGTGGAACATGAAAATGCCTCTTTGTTTTTGTGTTGAATGTGCAACTGTTGTTGCTTTATCTACTTAACAGCTAGAGAACACCTTTTTCCCCAACATTTCCTTTCCCTCCACGACTGGATTTTGTGTTGCTGTGTGGGAAGACCCAACTACAAGCACCTTTGATTTTGTTATACTCGGAAAAAACAGATGTGGTTTTTTTCATAGAGATACAAAGTCTGTGGTTTCCATACATGTGGAACCTGTACAGAAAGGTCCTTTTCTGCTTATTATTTGCTGAACAAATTGTTGTTCCCCTTGAGTCAGATGCATAGCCAATTTGTAGCGCATGTGTAACTATCTGAAAAATTGTATCAGTGTTTAAAAAGACTCTTTGCCTAAATGAAAGGCTAATAAGCAGCTGGAGTCTGAGTCTTTTCCCACTCTTTTTGCATTTGTTTAATTACATGGATTTCAGTAAACTTACTTCTGGTTTACATGCAAGTGAAAGGAGAGTCAGGCCAGCAGAAGCAAGCAGTGAACTGAAAACAGAGGATAGAGGTGTTTGTAGGTTGAATATTATCCAGTTTTCTCTTTTAAATTTAGGGCTTTTGGGGCTTCTCTGGATTCTTCTTTGCAGGACTTGAAGCCTGCCTAGCAGAGCCTATGAGACCTCAGGGCTCCAGTCCCAGAAAGACTGGACTTGTTGGCCCTGGGCTGGAAATCTGGCAGGAAGCCAGGCAGGATTTAGCTGGAAGTTTGTTGAAAATTATATTCTCTGCAAAGCATTTCATTTTTGGAGGAGTTCTTGCTCATGTTTCATGGGGGTTTTCTGATGGGCACTAGTGTGGCTTGGCAGAGGCCCTGCACATTTTGTAGCAGAGATACCATTGGCAGCGGGTTTGGCATTGGCAGTGGCTCCTGATCTGGTGCCTGTGCAGAAGGTGGCATTTGGCAGTTCTCACTATGGGTTTTTTTGCTTGTTTGTTCTTTTTTAACCATTTTTAACCACCTTGCATATCAACAGTGAAGCCCTTATAATGTGCTGCCTCCCTGAGCCCCCTTCCCACCTCCCCTGCTACACAGCAATACAAATACAGGAAGGAGTAGGGGTTTCCTCTTGCATGCCCTTCATAAAGCCCACCCACAATTACAGGCCTTGAGCTCAGAAGAGTACAAGGTCTGTTAATAACATCTATCCTTTCTTTCTTCTCCCACAGTCAGCAGCCTGTTGGAGGAAAGGTCTAGAATAATTATCGGAGTTGGCCTGGAACCTTCAAGCGAAACTCCAGTGAACTCTGGAGACCCCAGGTTAATTACCTTGTTAGAGTTTCATGGGCTTGCAATGGTGAAACTTGCATAGATTTGGCTAATCTTTCTCCATATCTGCTTCATGGGCCTAAATTTACCTGACTCATTGAACATAAGCTTCACCACAAGTCAAAGCTGTCTTATTGTCTGTTAATGTTCTTGTTTTCTGTTCAAAATTTTCTGGCTTTTTTTTTTTTTTTAATGGCCAGTGGAGTCTTTGCAGAAGATGACAGAATGGTGGAAAGTGGAAACCAGCTGATTTGAAACCACTGCATTAGAAACAAGCTTTACAAAACAACTTAATGTAATTTTTTTTTTAAATGTAGGTAATTGCTGTCTGATTATCAAAGCTAATACTACTTTATAGCTGATTTCTGTCGCCAGTAAAAGCCTGCTGGCAGTCTGCAAACTGTTTTGAGCTTTGCTCTGAATTAGATGCTGTAAATACGTGTGTGTAGGTAGGCACAGCTGATCAATGAAGCTTTTTCCCAAATCTGGTTTTGCTTGTTTGGTAGAACTATAGGCTGAAAGTTCATGTGGAGAGTTGCAACTGCATATTTGTTTTTCCCAGTCATAACTGAATTAAGATAGGTTTTCAGTTGTGGATTACTGCCTAATGACTGTACGTTGTGGTTAGGGAAGACTGAAAACATAAGGTTTTGTTCCATACCACTGTGTAACATTAAGCAAAAAGTTTAACCTGCTTGTACCTCACTCTTAACTGCCCAGCAAATGCAGTAGTTGCCTCACAAGGATGTCAGAGAATTTAATAAGTTGTGAAAAGCTCTTAAAACCTCGAGAGGTGAACTGTTGCAAAACGCAATACTTTGCCACTCTCGAAAGCTTTCCGTGGCTGTTCAGCACCTCAGTCGTACTAAGAAAGCAGTTTTAATTTCTGTTGGAAACTTTCTTTGAAAATATGTATGTGCTACGTCAGTGAGAATATTAGAATTCCATAGATGCTTAGCGGTAAACCTTAACTGGGTTTGCATAATATTTATCTATTCATCTCTGTGCTGGTGCCTCCTGTACACAGGGAATATTTTGACTGGTTGATACACATCATACCACAGTGGTCTGCTACTGAGCTTAAGTTGGAAGTCTGTTAGCACAAGTCCAGAGGAAACACTATACATGTTGCCTCATGTTTTCATTTAAGTAATGTTAAATAACCATATGTGAATTTAATGCCATCCAAATACAAATGTTAGATGAAATAAATGTGTGTCTGTCAAGCGATTGTGCTGCTGTTAGTGGACTTTCACACAGCAACACGAGTTGGAAAAACGAAGCATTTCTATACCTATAGCTGTGTCTTTTACTGACCATTTTGGCAGCCACATCTATTTGCTTTTTAACTCCTTTGCATCTGAAGACTTCTGGTGAATTGTTCTGAAAGAGTTGACTGAAAACTAATAGCTGGCCATCTGGCTGGAAACAACATTATTAATTAAGCTTTCTCTTTTAAATCATTTACAAGTTTGAAATAAATGCTCTTTTCAAAGGTATTGAAGCAAGTTGAATTTGAATTCTTGCTGTGGGAAATAGTGTATTTAATGTATCCCATCAGTAAAATTAAGGATCAAGAAGTAATGCTTGGGATGATGATTACTTAGATTTCCTAAGAGTAAAACAACCTCCGGATTAGTCCTTGTGTGTTTTAGATTGTTACTTTCTATGGAGGACAACAATTAAGCTCAGATGCTCTCAGCTACTCCCATTTAAAAATTAATATAAATCTTTACTATGCAAAATTCATTGAGTCCTTTTAAAGACCTTTTCATTATGGTCATTCCCCAACCCGTTGAAGGGCCCATGCCCTGTTGAAGGGAAAATGTTTGTGACTTCTCATTTTATACCATAGATCTTCGAGTCCTTTATAGCAGAAGGATTTTTGTCCCCTTTTGATGATGGGAAGAGTGAAGTTCTGAGAACTTGGTTCACTTACCTGAGGTCCATGGGGGGCAGAGACAAAGCAACATTTAGGGTGCAGACATCCTAAGGCCTGCTACAGTGTTCCATATACAAGGTCAAAGTGGCGTTACTCTTGAGAGTGCATCTTCCCAAGCTCTGGATCGGAAACAGGAGCCAGTTTGAAAGCTGCTCTTTCTGACTCATACCAATAATTCATAATGTAGCATTGATAATTATATTAATAGAACTAATTTTCAATTAAATACAGGAAGAGGCCTGTAGCATTTTAGAATCATAAAATGGTTTGGATTGGAAGGGACCTTCAAGGATCATCTAGTCCAGCCCCCTGCCATAGCCAGGGACATCTTTTACTAGACCAGTGTTCTATAGCATTGACATCAAGTTCACTACAAAAGGGAGGGCTTGCTGGGGAGGAGCTGGGGTTTTGTTTGCTCTCCTCTCTTCCTCATTGCCAACGATTGCTACTCCTGGAGCAACTTGCCAGCGCTCTGTAGATAAGTACAATTTTGTGTGTTTTGTGTTGTCATTGATATTGGTTTCTTTGTTTTATTAAATCTGTTTAACTTCAAACCCATGACTCTCCTTCCTTTTCCCAATTCCCTTCCTTGGTCAGGGAAGGGACATTGGGTGAGAGAAAAACTGTTTATTGTTTAGCCCTGGGTGCGAGCTAAAGGAAGACAGGCATTCACAACTGCTCTGGGGAACCTCCACACAAAGAAAGTATGAAAGTGCTGAGGGTACACCTCCTTGGATACTCGAGAGATGGTATTTCATTATGCTTGCATGTTTTCTAGACTTTCTGCATAACTGATATAACAGTATAACTGATGAGTACAGCTCCTCATTGGCTTGATTTTTCGGTACCTTAAAGGGTACCTGGCAATTCCTACTGCTATGTCTGAGGGCCAGAAGAACAGTCGCAAAGGGAAAACCCTTAAATAATGTTCTGGGTTAAAAGAATAGTTTCATGTAAACATCCCTTCAGTTTCCTCTCTTTAGTTCTCGCTGTAAAATATTTTTCGCTGTAAAATATTGGTGTGTGTCAGACACAAATGAACCCGCAGAAGCAAGTGAAGGCCTTGGAAATTATGGCCTGAAATTGAGTTTTGTAAGTCAGTGCTTTGCATGCCAGGCTCTACTGGTTTGAAAGCCCTGTTGAGATAGCTGCTTCTAAACAGGAATAAAAATAGACATTTGAGTGTTCTGATTTTAGAGAGAGAAAAAAAAAAAAGCATTTATTGGATTATGATTGGCTGGTGACTTTGAACCTGGAGACAGTTTTATATTACAGAGCTTCTCACTCTGCTTATTCTCTCAGTTCCTGTTCTCCCCCCTCTTTTTTTTTTTTGTCCCCTCTTGCTTTCTATTTTTAGGATGGCATTTCAGAGTTTCTGCTGTACTGGCAGGCCAGCTATTCCAGAAGAAAAAGAAAGAGCAAAGGTGGGAGGTAGAGCTAATGAGCACTAATAGTCTGTTATTAATTTGGCTTTTGAGTGCTTATCTTCAAAGTTTAAATGTTTCCAATTTCTCTGATAGTCGATGAAAGCTCTGCTTGCCCTTGAACCATTGATTACATGCATTTTGACAGTCTTTGTGCACTTCAGTAGAAGAGAGGAAAAGTAGGAAGTTTAGGACTGGAGAGAGGCCATTGGAAGTTTTAGGACCATTCTTTGTGCATTTTCTATTTTTTTTGTATATGTGTGTATATATATTATTTTTTTAATATAAATGCAAATAAATAAATAAAAACTTGTGTCCAGTAGAATTAGCTTCAAATAGAAACTGATATTTTAATTAGCCATTCTATGGAGGGAAAAAAAAAAAGAAAGTATTGTAACTTCATTAAAAAAAAAATGTTAATAGTCTATTAACATTTGAATAAGGTAAGAATAGCCCTTGTTTAGTATGTACATGTGCCTGCATAAATGAAATGATGGGATAATGGTTTTCCAGTCAGCTCTAATGCTGATCAGAGATTTGACTTGCTTCAAGGGTGTAAAAGCAAGGAGAGGGAATTGGGCAGGGAGGGAGCAGCTGGTGCATATGGATGCGAAATTCCTCCATCCCTCCTGGTGAAGGGGCTGTGATGGTGTGTGGCCCTGCTAAAGCTGTTTGCTGAGATGCAGCTGACCCTGGGCTTTTTGCTAATTTGTGCCTTTGTGACTTGCATTCTCCTGTGTGTGTGTGTTTTTCTTTGTTTGTTTAGGGGTTGGGGTGGTTTTTTTGTTTAAATATTATTTTTCTTCCTCGTGCTGTGTCTAAGAACCTTAAACAACAGGGAAAGATGGTTACTTGGAGGGCAAGGAAATGAACAAAAATGTTCTTTGTTATGAAAGCAAAAGGTATTACTTAGTGTGACAACGTGTAAAATAGTCTGGGCATAGGTGTTCTTGTTTTTGAAGCCTGAGTGGGACTTGATTTTTGTTATTTGTTCAATAAGTCATATTTTTTCATCTTTGTGACTTCAGGGCTGTCGTTTTTGCACGTGCAGAGCAGCTCTGAATTTATATCACTATGAGAGAATAACTAGGGAAGCGTAAAAGCCTTTGTCGCACTTTTGCTTTAGAATCAGGTCTTGATTTTACAAATCGTATCGTATTTCATCGTTAATTTTGGTTTGCAGTCACTGTGCTACTTGGAGCTATGAAGAATATTTTTCTAGGTTCACTGGAGGGTTGAGTGTTGTCGAAAGTTGGTCCAGTGTAACAGCGTATGTAATCTATTGCTATAAATTAAATCACTGAAGAATTATTTTTAGAAGACAAGGATTATTTCAAAACACAGACCATAACTTTTCTAACAGTGATTCAGTAACTTATTCCTGTTGGTTAAAAATTGCACCTCATGTTGAGTTGGATCCAATGCTAGCTTGCAGGATTTAAAAAAAAATTTATTTTTACAGCAAGTGAGGTGGTCCCTCAAAGGTACTTCAGAGAGAAACACGTCCCTTGGTTCGCAAACCGATACGTGTAGTTTGTTTTGTAGCTGTCGTGGGGACTGAGGTCTGCTGCCTGGTCTGAAGCTGGCAATCCTTTGGGAATGCAGGGTACGGGCTTGCTCATAGGATAACCTTTCTCCAGTTTTGTTTTCTGGTGGTGTCTTCTGGCACAAAAGACTGGAGGAGGAGTAAGAAAGCGAAGTGTTTAAAATTTGCATATGTTTACATCTACTGCAGTAGTTTTCACAGACCAAAGGTGACTAAGGAAACTATGTTTGTGTGTGTTGTGGAGCAGTCTACACGGATGAAACTGCTCATACAGTCTTTTCTTTTGGGAACTTTTAAATAAGTTTTTCACAGGCTGAAGAAGTTGAAAGCCGCTGTGAATGCATGCAGTTGGCTGGTGGATGCATCCAAGCCAGCTTGTTATGTTGGTGGAAGTTGTGATAGCGATAAACCCTGCTTTTATTTGTCAATAATTTTTTGTCTTGTACTTTAGCTCCCAATATTTTCTTAATATGCCAATAAATGGCAGAGTGGATTTGGACAGAGTAGACATCTCAGGCTGCACTTCTGTGTCTCATTAATATTGTTTGGAAGCCAAGTTCATTTTAACAGAAATGACAACTCCAAATTATCTCGTTTCCATGTACTTTTATGCTGTCATATCTCTACATATTATGATAATGATACATCAGTAACATAATTTTATTTATGGTTTCCACTTCTATAAGTGTAGTTCTTGTTACCTACAAACCACTGCAGGAATATTACTCACTGGGTGAACCGCTTGACTTTGAAGAATGATGAAGTGTTTTGTTTTCTCACATCCTACGCCAGTGAGTGGTAGTTTCTTGTCACGGTTGCTAACAGGGGACTGTTCAATACAAGTTTGTGGCTTTACTAGCAAATAGGTATGTTGTGATTCCTGGGTGAACAGGCATCTAACCACATGCAAAGCCATTACAGTTGGCCATTTGGTAACTGCCCTTACAAGGTGCCTCTGAAGTGACTAGCACTGAAGATGCAGACTCCCTTGTGCCTTTTGATGTCCCCTTCAAAGAAAAGACTAAATGATGTCTCATTGTGTAAGGTAAGTAGCCTGTTAGTGGTCATGTCCTCTAATGAAGAACTTGAGCTCTTGAGATATCCTTAGTCTAGCACTTTCCATGAGGGTTGAAAGCATTTTGCGTGCTGGAGCAAGGTGTTACAACAAAGGCGAAATGTGGGTGCAAAACTGTCTGGGCGTTGCTGGACTCTGCAGGGGTTTGGTGTTCTTCGTGTGGAACGTGACTAGTGTGTGACCCTTGTGCAACAAGTAAATGAGCAGCCGTGGAAATACTCCTCCATCTTAACGAGTCTGGCTCTCTGCAATTGGAACATTTGTTAGCACACAGATAAGCTAATTGTACAAGAGGCAACATTACCTGGCGATTGCCTAATCTTCCCACGTGCAATGATCTGCTACCCAGATATCTTGGATAATGCAGATGTGAAGCGTTATAACTTTATGGGACTCTTCATTGAACATTAGCTGGCTCACCAGTGTGCCTTTTGTCAGAGATGAGAATCAGAACGTGGATGTGTAACTGTCACTGACAGGAATTGTGCCTGGAGTATATTGAATGAAAATATGCTGCTTAGAATCTCTTTTCTTTAAGTTACATCAAAAGAATATTGTATAATTTTAAAGTATTGTTACCATCAGGTGATGGTGTTCATATGCATCCCTAATCAACGTGGCATTACTTCCCTTGTCGTTTTGCCGTAGTTGAAGCCCTTCATGAGATTATTTCAGCTAAAACATCTCATCCTCTGGCATTTGGTCTCCTCCTCTGCATTGCAGTAGCAAGACTTAAAGTGATAGATCAGCACCTAATAAAAGTGGGATTATCTCTAAGTAGAATAAATAAGTAGAAAGAGCCTACTGTGGAAATTGTAGCGTTTGCTTGTCGTTGCTGATTCATTTTGTAATACTTGTAGTAACTTTCAGTGCAATAATCAGCAAGGTGAGGGTATTCAGAGGACTTCGTCACTAACTGTTTTTTTCTACTTGCAAACTGTTTAGACTTTGGCTGTTCAAACTGTTCAGATGATCTCTCCCCAGTCATGCAAATATCACAAGCTGTTCAACTTGTTCGTTTATTCTGTCGGAAAGGCAGAGGGGAAAAACAGCCTTGACTTGCACCCTGGAGGGACGCTGTGCAAAACCAGTCTAAGGTTTCTGGGGTGGGAGCTGTGGAGTTTTCTGTTCTTTTGTTTATTATACTTTGCTTTCTGTCATCTCTTAGCAAATAATGAATAACAGTAATAGTATGCTGGGAGACATGAAATCTGGAAGTGTTTATTACAGTATGTGTGTGAACCATAGTCATCACCAGAACTTATTTTCTCACGGACTGGTCTAGTAACTGCCTGGGGGAAGAAGCTTGCAGCTATCTTTGTAATAAGGTCTCAGGGACTCTGGTATTTCTGCTTCCCAGGTTGCCTGTGCAGAGCAATTACTGTCCATTCTGCAATCAACACCTGTCTCTAATTTCCATTAGTAACAAAGGACTCTGCCTGCTCCATAAAACCCTTTGCTGTTTGTGTACAGAGTACTTTGCTTTTACAGTCGGGGGCTAGGAAACACCACAACAGCAGATAAAAGCTAAGTAAAGCAATTGCTGCAGCAGGCCTAAAACAAACATAAAAACTGGTGAGGTTTTTCCTTCCTTCCCTTCGTGGTTTATTTTTGTCTTTATTTTTTATACGGGGGAGAGGTGTGAGTGGGGGATTTATCTCTAAGTGTGAACACTGAAATTTTGTTGGGGTTTGTACACGCTGTTTGTTGGGATTTTTTTTATCACCTTCCCCTCCTCTAAGAACCGCTTTCTTTAAATTAAGATTTCAATGATCTCAGTCCTGCAGTGAGCTTCCCATGGCCAGCCCTGTGTCCACGTAGAGCTGTAGGAAGCCCTTTTGCCCTGTGAACGCTCAGGATGAGTAATAGCAGTCCCACCAAATTCACACGTGCTTGAAGACAGATACGTTCTCAAGAGTCTTGCCAGATTGAGTCTCATATAAGTCAGTGGAACTAATCACACGTCTAAGCCTAACCATATGATTCCCTTCCTAAAATCTGCAGCTGCTCGTGCATGGCGATGGTATTGCCTGAGGTGTTGTCAGATGCATGTGTTTCTGAGGGAGCTGTTTTGCCTGCAGCAATATTTCTTTAATTTTATTTTTTACTTTTCATAGCAGATCTGTTTAACAATGTGGTTGCTGCTACTTTGGACTTTAAAAGCCTTGTGGAGAGGATTGCTTGTAAAGTGAGTTTTTCAGCTTGCAGTGACTGCAGTCTGCTTACTAAATATGTATTTAATATTATTCTTTGGGTTTTTAAAGAAAATTGAACATCGGGTAATTAGTTTAGCTCCTTGTTTCTCAAATCACATCTCTACTGGCAAGCAAATGTAAAACAAGAGGAAGCATTCTGGGAATGAGTAAGGATGCAGCTTCGTATTACATCTCTGATTTAGTCTAATAGTAGATTGCCATTAAAAGGCATAATCCCATCTCTGTCTCTGTGTTTGTCTGCTGCTTGCTTGTGTGGAGTTTACTATAGTTCTCAGAATGTCTTTTTATCTTTATAGCAACAAGATCACCCAGTCTAATATCTTGTAAATCGTGCACTTTTAAATCAGGCTTGTGGGTAGAGTTTTGACTTCTGTGTTGAAATTGGTAGCCTGTACAAGTGTGTCTTCTAGAAAGGCATCCTGTCTTCATTTAAAGATAACAAGACAGAGATTTCGTTATGTTCCTCACTTTTTTCCAACAGCTAATAGTCTCCTCACATTAAAAAATTACCATATTTCATCTGCAATTGGCCTGGTGTCAGCTTACAGCATTGCTTCATTATACCTCTCTCGGCTAGACTGAAGAGTCCTTCAGTATTCACTTTTTCCCCTTCAATAAACATACTCTTACACTGCCGTGAGTCAGTTGTCACTCGGTCATTGTCTTAATGAAAACAGTGGATTGACATTCTCGTATCTTTTGTTTTAAGACATTTTCTTTCACCCTAAGCTGTTTTTGTGGGTATATTTTTACCAAGCTGTACACAGCCAATTGCCTTACAGAAGTCTGAACATACTATGCTTAGAAAATTACCTTTTACCAACCAAATTTCTCTTCTAATAATGGAATGAAACTAAATTCGAGAAGACCTTAAAACTAGATTGCCCAGAGTTATGGTGGTCTTTAATTCTGCTGTTGTCTTCTAATTTTTTTTTTACTGGAGATAAAATTTACCCTGTACCTGCCTCTAGAAGTCCCCCACCCCTCAGATGATGTTAAATTTTGTCCCGTGATGGGGGTTTTTTATGTTTTGTTTTGTGTGCCCTTGTAGCGTGTGCAGTCCTTCAAAGGAGCTTTCTGAAGAGCAGTTGTCCCCAGAAGCAGCACAGCTTTTGGGTCTGCTGGCTTCAAGAGGGTAAAGGCGCCTGAGTAGCATTCTATATTGCTGACTTAGTCTGAATTAAAGTCTGCGGTTTGCCTCGGGATTTGAGAGGGATGGGAGAGAGCATGCTGGAACACGGGTGTCCCCATGGCCTGACACTCTGACTCTGTGGAAACAAAACTTCACAAATTCCTCTGTAGAGGCAGTGGGAGGTGAGGCAGCTTGCCACAGACCTGACATCTGACTCAAGAGGCTTGATCCTTTCCACCTGGAGAAGTCCTGTGATTATTTTTAGTACTTCTGATTCTGCTTAGAAATAGTTTTGAATAGTATGGACTGTTGTGGGAAAGTGGGCAAATTGTCTGGGAAGGTGTCTGAAAAGGTTTTATTAAAAAAAAATGCATCACCTGTGTTGGAGAACAGCACCAGGTCGGGAACAAACTCACATGTGCTCTGCTTACAAGCACCAAGTCAGAGTTTAGATTTGAGTGTGACTTCCTTAAATTTCCCTCTTTCATAAAATTACGGATCTCCTATATTTTCTTTCCAATTTATATTTTTCTCTAAGATGCTAGTACAATTTTTACAGTTTCAAGAGGGGTGTGGGAATATATTAACAATACTTCAAGTTATTTCTTTTGTGGGTAAACTCAGGACAAAAGAGTATCTTGTTGTTTCAAGCTACGCTTAGCATTTCTGCCCTGAGGAGAAGAATATGATTACACAGCATATAAGGCTTGCTTGGACAAGTTGTAATGAATGTTAAATAACTGTTTGGTAGGAGTGCACGTGCTTTTAACTTAATAAATATACATTGTGGTAATGTTAGAGAAGACCTCAAGATTATAATTATTTGAAATATGCTTTACAAGTGCTTAGCAAAGCAAACTAGCTTGTACTCTCAGTCAGGAGCACACGCTCTAAGGAGATGCAAGGAATTTTCATTCACTCCATGTGGTTTAAACCATCAGAAGACATCTGCCTCTCTTTTGGCAGTCAGCTACTTTGCAAGGGCTGTGTAGTGCTCATTGCAGTAAGACTGAAAGATGTACTTAAATACTTGCCTGAACTGGGACTCGTGATGGCAGACTGATCTGCAGGTGGTTTAGGAATCCAAAGTCGCTGAAGACCAGTTGAGCGTTAAGTCACCAGAATGGTGCTGGACTGAGATGGGTGCCCTGAGCCTCCTGCACCTGCAAAACTGCAGTTCCAGGGAATAATCAGGAAGAGGCATTTTGACTGACTGATAGGCTGGTGCTCTTGCAAAGCTTAGAGACCTGGTGGGGTAATGGGGGGGCTATTTGGCTGTGAGCAAGAGGAAGAGTAATTCTGCATTCACCTGAGCGGTTCTGAGGTCCAAAAGCAGCTTCCTGTGCCTGTTATTTCTTTAGCTTTTGTAAAAGCTAAAGTGTTATCAGTATCTTGAGTGTTATCAGTTTGCTTGGAGAAAAAGGGCTCTTGCTGCTGAGCTGGGTGAGGAAGGATGATTGCCATTTTGTGGAATTTTTTCTTTGCTTCATTCTTCTTCTATACTCCAGTGCAGAATGAACTTGGACACTTCTGGGGGATTAAAGTAGGTGGGATTATAAACTGAAAATTGTCAAAAGGTGATTAATACTAGAAGCTCTTTTCTTTTTAATTGCATTGACAGTCTCCAACATAGAGCTTTGGTGTTAATTGTTGTGATGCAAACTCTGTAGGCAAAGCTTAAGGCTGTTGTATTTCTATTCAGGATTTCTCAGACAGAAATGCATGTGCATCTGTAGTATTACACACCCAGTAAGTTTGCAGTTTTGGCAAGGTGTTAGACCTATTGTACTGGGCTGCCCAGATGGTCTCACAGTGTGGGAATTGACTCTACAAAACGTTGTAGTAGCCAAGATGTGTCTTCAAAGCGTCAGACTCGCTGCACGCATTTGCAGTTTGTTTGTACACATGAAATGAACTTATCTGGACTTTCTGGAGCTACCACAACCTGTAGCTTTGACCAGGCTTCGGTAGGTCTGGAAAGCATGAAGAAATGTAGAAAATCTTCAAGCTCTCCCTGAACACCTTTTTTTTTTTGATGAAAAAGACCTGATGGGCCTGGGGAAACCTGTAAAGGCATTAGCTGAAAGCAAGCTGTTTAAAATGGCAATGTGATTCATTTCCACTTAATTTCTTCAGCTAGAGTCAATACTTGGACAAGAACCCTGGGAACCAAGTATTCTCAAATGAGAAGAAAGGAGATGGCTTGCATGCTTTTTGGCTTGTTTCTGCTCAGAATAGCACATACAAATGGAAATTGGTACCCAGCTTCTGCTAACTGGGCCCTAAGTGGGCCCTGTTCTTTCTCTCAGCAGTGGGGGGACTGTTAAGGCCCGTTCCTAGGTACACCTGTAGCATGGTGTGCATTTAGTCATCTTTCACTTCTCTGGGGAAATTTTAGGGTTGTCTTTTTTTCTGTTGAGGGTCCATCAGACAGAAATGAGAGCACATCCAAAGTATAATACATGGGCAACGAGGAAGCGCTAAAGCGTTTTCTGAAGCTCTGGATTTCCTGGGTGTATGCATGCAGTAGCTTGTGGTATCTCCAGTGCTTTGTGGGAGCATATTCCTTACTATTAATTCTCTGTACAGCACATGAGCCTGTTTCCTGTCGGCAGCCTGTTCCCCGCAGGGAAAAGATGTGGTTTAAAAGCAGCCTGCCATTGCATTCCAGGGCAACAATCAGCCAGCTCCCAGCTGCCCTCTTTCCCAGACACTCTTCAGATCTAAGCAGGGGATAGGATGCAAACTGGATGAATTGCCTTTGTGGTAGCAATAGGCCATCTCCAGCCACCATCTTTCCTGGAGAAAGTTTGCCCTCCGCCACGTGAAAGGGAAGGAGAGTGGTGAGGATCCGGCCAGTTGGCTCTTGGTTGAGCAGCCCAGGGTGGGCAGCACAATGTGTGTGTGTGAACTTCCTCCTCGAGAAAATGTCCAGACTCATCATATGCTACAGCAAAATTTATGGGATACTCAGATGTACGGGCTTTTTGGTTTTTGAAAGAAGGACCAGCTTGCAAAACATCAGATGTTGCTGCCAGATGTATTTGGATGTGGTTTGCTTTGTTCTTAAACAATAGACAGTTTTAAAGGAAGAGGAATATTACTTGTGCCCATATGTCCCATTGTTTCCATCACGGGTATAATCCTGGCTACAGAGTTCAGCGTTATACTGCTGATTCTGCTCGTAGCGACTCACACAGTGGAACATTTGTCATCCAGTTTGTTAAATCTTTGATCTCTTTCCTGCTTTTCTGATCAAATCTGGAATTTGCATCCTGTGCTGTAGCAACTGCATGGTTTTGTGAAGCAGTTCTGAAGGAGTAAATTCCATCACTGCACACCTACTAGGTGCTTGGACTGTTAGGTGTAAGCATTTAGTTAGTTCTGCATATTTCTGTCATAGTTTTTCATGCCCCTGTGTTTTACCAGCAGTGATTTCAAAGGAAAATAATATGCAGATTTAAAAAAATATATATTTCTAATGGCAGACCAACAGCATGCATTTAAAAATAATCTTCTGAGTACTCTGTTAAAAAAGAATCAATAAATCCTCCTGAGTGACACTTGCTTTTAATGTAAGCTAGGCATCTTTTTCTTCCATGAGGCTAGATAAAATATACTTTGAAAATGATAGGAAGCATTCAGGAGATGGTGCAGATGAGGGTCATTGGATCATTTAGCTTTTTTTAAATTTGTAATTCTCAGGTCTTAATTAATTTACCTAAGATATCAATGAGTATCTTTCATTTCTCTCTGAAATGCAGGGCTGATCGCTGAATTAAAATAAACAGATACTGTAACACAATTTCCTGGCTGTGTGAACAAAACTTGAAAAACTGAGAGTGATGAAACCATAGTTGGATTAAACGTATTCCTTTACCCATTGGGAATAGGGATAAAATTTCTGTCTTTCAATAGTTTTGTTTTGCCCGTGCTAGTTAAAGATCCTGGGCTGATGGCTTGTGTTACAATGGGTTGAATAGCAGATGGCAAGTATGGAAGTGTAAATTAGCTAGCAGCTGACATGACTTGGAGAGCTATTGATTGTGTTGATACCATTATATGAGGATAAGTGCTAGATACTCAGTCAATCAATAAGGGGAGAATAGAACTTACTTGGAATCATTTCATTAAGTTAACCCATCAAGAGTTCTTCTATACAGTTGCACAATGAACTTTGAATGTTGTTTTTTTTTCCCCAAAATAACGTGTTGCTTTGAAACCTGGACTCTAATTCTTTATGGACAAAAATTCCTAGGCTTTACAATAGCAAAGATTTTATTTTGAAATGTTTTGTCCTTATTTCCTGGACTGTTCACATGCAGGCACACAAAGGTGAGGGGAGGAAGGAGAGTGGGCCAACCATTCCCATCGGAAGAGCCTGGGGGAATCTTTGTTTCTCTCGAGCAATTTCTCGCCGACTTGGGAGTGGTGGTGACAGGTTTTGCAGAAAGTAACATCCCGTTTCCTTGGCCGACGGAGTACTGAATGTCATTCAAGGGTTTTCAGGGAAACAATGGATTTAGCAATGCAGGATTATCATATTGGCTCACCAGCTTGGGTACCTGCCTTGGATCATAGCTGGCATGTGATGCATCATAGGAGTTTCCAGTCCTTCCCGTAAAGATCTTGGCAAAGCTCGCAGCAAAAGAAAATAAAGTCTCTGTGCCTTGATAGAGCACACGGCATAGGATGATTGACTACCTTCCATAGCAAAAAAATTACTCATTTTTTACTCACTCAAAATGGCAATCCCCTTTTTAAATCTGTCTTTAGTATTTGATTTGTTGGCTTTTTTTTTTTTCCTCAAAGAATTATAAAAATTCAATCACGGTAAGGCATAACATGAGTGAAGTGAGTAGAGCAGCAAACCCAAAGCATTGGACTTTTTCCCCAGCCTAGTAAATAAATAGACATGCAGCTTGTGGTACAACGGTGATGATGCTTCCATGACTGTTCCATAGTGTGAAAATGTTACGTTAACACTGGACAAAAGGAAAATACAGGACTTAAGTTCAAGAGAGAGATCTGGCTTCGTGTTCAGTTCTGGGCCCCGCACTTCAAGAAAGATGTTGAGGTGTTGGAGCGAGTCCAGAGGAGGGCGACCAAGCTGGTGAAGGGTCTGGAGGGTCTGACCTGCGAGGAACGGCTGAGGGAGCTGGGGGTGTTTAGCCTGGAGAAGAGGAGGCTCAGAGGTGACCTTAGTGCAGTCTACAACTACCTGAAGGGAGGTTGTGGTGAAGTGGGAGTCGGCCTCTTCTCCCAGGCAACTAGCGCTAGGACAAGAGGACACAGCCTCAAGCTTGGTCAGGGGAGGTTCAGGTTGGACATGAGGAAGAATTTCTTTTCAGAAAGGGTTATTAGACATTGGAATGGGCTGCCCAGGGAGGTGGTGGAGTCACCATCTCTGGAGGGGTTTAAGAAAAGCTTGGACATGGCACTTAGTGCCCTGGTCTAGTTGACAGGGCGGTGTAAGGGCAATGGTTGGACTCGATGATCCCAGAGGTCTCTTCCAACCTGATTGATTCTGTGTTAAAGACCTTCAAATCCAGCTGCTGCTGGATGGGTGACCAATCTGGGAATTACTGTTGTGTGGTGCAAAACTTCTCAAGCAGGTGCTGCCTCTTCGACCCTGGGCAGCGTGGAGGGTAAGCTTTGTGCAGAATATCAACATTTACAGGACGCTGAGGTGAGGCTTTTGTTCCCATCCCTGTCCCGTGTCCCAGGTTCAGCTGTCACTTGGCTGGCTTGCAGCCGAATGGAGCAAATGGAAGTTGAGCTCTGACTCTGAACTCGATGTTAGGTAAAGGAGTGATTTGAAACATAAGCAATTTATCTGTATATTGCTGAGGATTTATTTGTGGCCTGATTTCATTGTTTGGAAATATTTCTGGTTTTATTCCGTGGGGACTGGTTCCTGGGGGGGGCTTTGCTTTCTGTGATTCCACGTCCAAAATTGCTTCTGCAGCTGCTGGAGGCTGTGTGAGCCTTCCACACTCTCCAGCCAGAGAAGGCTATTCCTTTCTCAGGATCTCTCTCCAGTTTTAGCCCAGAGCAGCTGTGTGTGCTGCCCCCAGTCCCTGGAGCCGTATTATATCCAGCAGTGCAAGGAGGCCCCGCTGGGGTAGATGGGCAAAGCCGAGAGAAATGGGATCAGTGCTGCAAGGAAACTGCTGTGGACATGGAGGGCAGGTCCCGTTCCCTCCTGAGTGAAGAAATGAGTTCTGGGTTGGTCTCTTGCTCTTTGACCAGACTGGTTTCATGTTTGCCTTTCATGCCTGAATCGGTGAGGATGCATGTGGCATTATCATTTTGGAACAGAATCACCCAGGAGTTCCATCTCAGATGACTTCTTACTTTCAGTGATTCCGAGACAGAGCTGGGACACAGCTGAGGGACTTGTTCTTTTATACTTTATTTCTTCTTTCCTTTTTTTTTTTGTAATCTGACACTTTTTCTTCTTTTTTTTTAAGTATGCAAAAGAAGTCGGGGCATCTTGTTTTTTAAGCTACCCGTAGAAAGGAGTTAAATTAAATACGTGAAGTGTGACACAAGCTGCCATTCCAGCATTGATTCTGCAATAGAGGAAGGTCTCTCCTAAGGCTTTGAGGAGCAGTAAGAAAGCGCAGGGTGGACTCAAAGAGCCTCCTGTTATTCAGCGCTCAGGAATGCAGAGGCATGCTCCAGCCGGGGTGTGGGCGGCTGTTTGGTTTGCGGTTCTTGCTAGGGGGTGGGTGATTTTTAAAAGCACTTGCTGAATCCGCATTTGGTTGAATAATGGCTACTTTATATACAAATGATAAATGTTAGTCAGAGCGGAGCAAAAGAAGCTTCTTGTGTTGGTCATGGATTTGGCATATCAAAAAAGGGAGAAGGGGGGAAAGAAAAAAAGAGAGCAAGCCTAGGGTTTCGCTGCTTCAGAAACTGCGAAGTTAAACAGAGCTGCATTTATGTTATGTGACATCTTTAAGCCTTTGGCTCTCTCAACTTAATGCCAGATATCTAATTTGGAAATATTTATTGTAACTGGCATATCTTTTAGAAGCCTGTCATCACGGAAAAACTGTCATCAAACTGCCCTTGCTAACTTGTTTCTCTTAAGTGACTTTTTTTTCAGTGCTTCAGAGTTAGATGAATCATTTCTGCTTTCCTATGGCGAGTAGTGGCTGCTACAGAAAAGCTTATAGGATCTGAACTGGATTTATGTGGTGGTTAGTTTATTTTTTTTTTTTTTTTTCATTCTAGAATCAACGATTCTGCAAAATGAGATGCCTGAAGCTGTATTTCTAGATTTTTAAAAGTATCTTTGACTGAGCACCTTGATATTTATTTATTTTCCCCAAGTGCTGGAGGCTCACCAGCCCCTCTTGGAGTCACGCTTTGCTGACCTGATTTTTCAGGTTGCTTTAGTGCATTAATATGGAATGAGGATGGAGTTCTACCTGAAAAAAAGAACAGGTTAGGCATAAAACTCATTTGGGAATGGAATTTTATTTTCCAGCTGACTTTGGTTTTTCAACACTTTATTCACTTATGGCTTATTTGCTATTATTGCTTATTTTGAAAAAGCAAAGCTCGGTGCTCCATGTTTAGCTGAGGTTAATCTCAGTGCCTGAGCGACTGTGATACTGCCTGGGAGATGGCCTCCTGGATCCCATGTTTTTGCACTCCTCCATATCGGCCCTGTTCTCCACCAGGCGCCCAGATTTTGGTGCCATATCCCCAAAAGAGATAATCCACGGCAGATCCTAGGATGTAGAATCCAATAACGGACCCTGCCTTTAGGAAAAAAGTAGGCTCGAAACAAACTACACCGTTATTAGAACATTATTAGAAGGGTCTGGAGGGTCTGACCTCCGAGGAACGGCTGAGGGAGCTGGGGGTGTTTAGCCTGGAGAAGAGGAGGCTCAGAGGTGACCTTAGTGCAGTCTACAACTACCTGAAGGGAGGTTGTAGCGCAGTGGGAGTCGGCCTCTTCTCCCAGGCAACTAGCGCTGGGACAAGAGGACACAGCCACAAGCTTGGCCAGGGGAGGGTCAGGTTGGACATTAGGAAGCATTTCTTCCCAGCAAGGGTCATTAGCCATTGGAAGGGGCTGCCCAGGGAGGTGGTGGAGTCACCATCTCTGGAGAGGTTTAAGAAAAGACTGGCCATGGCACTTAGTGCCCTGGTCTAGTTGCCATGGTGGTGTCAGGGCAATGGTTGGACTCGATGATCACAGAGGGCTCTTCCAACCTGATTGATTCCGTGATTCTAGCAACTCCCAGAAGGTCTGTGGAGTGGTTTAGGTGGGCACAGATGAGGTTGATTTAAAGCAAAATGTTGCCAAGCTTTGCTAGTCTGGTTTGTCACTGCTCTGCTCCTGGGGTGAACATGAGACTTGTTTCAAACTCTTCTTCACTTTGCTTATTTTAAATCACTGTGTGTGAAGCACCGAGACTCAGACCCAAAAGGAACCAACTCAAAACACTCTCGATGACACTGGATTCTGGCTTCTTGCTCTGCTAAACTGCAGAGCCCTTCCTGGGAAGAGTGGATGATAGAAATCCTGGTTCCACTGCAGGAAAAAGGATTTCTCCTATGGACTTCTGTGCAGCTGAAGAGGATTGCTGAGGCAAGTTTTTAATTAATGGCGGGGGGAGGAATCTGCAAATATTTCCTTTTCTGAAAGATGAAAAGGGGGCTGCATATCACTCTTAACGTCAATAATGTTAATAATGCAAAACCACAAAAAGGAAATTAAACTTTAAAAACCATGTTAAAATAACACTGAGGATTTGACTATAGCCCACAGAGGCAAGAAAGTTCAAAGGGAAGACTGAACTTTGTCTGACCCTGATGTGCCTAGGCATTGCAACACAGTTTCTCTGTAATATTATCCAATTTTTAGAGTCTGTACCAGAGCAGGAAGAGGAAGGTCAGTGGCACCGTATTTAAACTTGAAGTCGTTCCCTGTGTAGTTTATAAAACATTAAGAAGACTTTAAAATTGCAACTTAATACATCCAAGCTATCAAATGATTATATATATGTGACTATTTTTATGATACCTATCAGAAAAGTAGAAATCTTACATACAAGTTTTCTGTTTTGTTCTTTTCCCAGAGAAGGTATATGAGCAAAATATCTTCCCCTTGGGATTAATACTCTGTTGTTCCTCTAAACTTTTAGACTTTTAAGTTGTAAATCACTTCACTTGATACAGCTTCTTATTAAAAACCACTAAACTTCTCTGCTCTATCTCCCTGGCTGGTGGTTTGTTTTTTTTTTCTCGTTGTGCTACAGATACCTCCTGTTTGGTATGCATATGAGTGTGGGGAGCTTTTTTTAGTGGCTTTTTGCTACTTTGTAGTTTTGTTACAGGTGTTGGTATTTTTTGGCCCTGCACTTGAAATACTGTTAAGAAATGTAACACTTAACAAGCTGGGAAATTCTTGTGTTAATTAGTGCTGCCTGTCTCACAGGTGTTACAACTGTTTCGCTTTTGGCTTCAAGAGGAGTTTTTAATCAGAGGTTTGAGTGTTCACTTGTGCCTTGGCAACCTCCTGAGGAGATGTATGCCAGCTGCGTTCTTCACAACATACTGGTATAAACTGTTATTGCAAGGAGAGATTAACTTTATGCCTTAACCTCAGTTTTATACTAGTCTAATGAGATGAGGCTGTTTGAACTACTGCTCGGTGCTTGCTCTCTGTTCTTGTTGTATTCACCCTTGAGCCCTGAGCTGAGGTAGTGCGTCCCCACCAGAGCCCGTTCTCTGTGCCAGCAGCTCGAAACTGGGGGGTTCAATATATCCTTTGCTCTGCCCATCAGGCCAAAAGCCTTGTCTCACCTTCCTTACTGTAATGGTTTCCACTTGGTAAAGTGGTGACAGAATTGCAGAGAGCTCCAGTTTCCCCTGGATGCTCACGTCCCTCATTTTTTCTCTCTGGGCTAGTTTTGTCCCTCACCAGTGAGCCCACCTCCGATCTCAGTTTCTTACTGCAATGTGCCAGACACTCAGTGTGACATTCCCCCTTACCCATGACAGTCTCTATGTTTCCATTTCCCTCATTATGTTACACTTTTTCCTTTCCACTTCACTTTGAGGGTACCATGTTCTGGACCCACAGACAGAGTCAACGTGTGTAGATGTTTCTCCGTAACGTGGTGCCATGCTGTTAGCTTGTGCTGTGATCTGCAGGTTTAAGCTGTTGGCAAGATGCCTTCTGCTTTTGGCATCTCCTGTCACTTACAGTGGGTATTTTGGTTTTCACCAGAATTGATAGGGGGATTTCTCACTAATACTCTTAAAAGTTACTGTATTACAGCAAACGCTTGTTTGGAGAAAGGCCAGCAAGTTGTGCATACAGCCTTGTGTGCTTGGCTGACCAAAAAAAGCCAAAAACCAGAGTAGCCCAAAAGATGTAGAGGTGTTTGTGGCCTAGGTTGGAATTTGCAAATGAGTAATATGGTGTACAGAAGTAGCGTGAAGCTGCTCTTAAGGACCCCTGACGTCGTGGTTGGGTAGTTTAGAGTAACTGAATCTGAGAGGAGGGAAGTCCCCACAAGATCCCCGCTTTCACTGGGGAAGCCATGGTGAGCGAAAGCGCAGCGCAGAGCCTCGCCGTCGGCCAGCTGGGTGCCTGCCGTGGGTGCATTCGAAGACTGAGGTCTGCAGTGAGTAGCTGCTCCTGCTTGGCACATCATCATGCGTGTGGCCTTTGTGTAAGGGACTCTGCTCAAGTCGGGTGAAAGGTTGGTGAGTGGAGGTTTTTCCCTAGTCTGTCTGCTTTGATGTTGGCTGTGCAGATCTGTGAGCTCCTCGGTTTCAGTAATGCCGTTTGGAGTGGGTTGTCAAACCCCTGTGGTTTTACTGCGTGTGTACTTCACGTGTGTATTTTATTGATTCCTTAGAGGGTAAATTTTGCTCTTTGTCAGTGTGAGGGGGAGGGTTTTTTGGTGAAGTGCGAAGTCTGCAACGTGGGTACTTGAATTTGGTTTTGTATTTACTTTTTTGGAGAAGCTCCAGTGAAGCTGCTCTCCTCTGAGTAACTCCCAAGGCCTCCTGCACAGGCTGAGCAAATGGAATTCCCACAAGAGACACTCCAAAAAAATGCTTCTTAAATAACAGCCAATTAATAAAAGACTACTGCTGTATATACTCACTCCATACTCATCCAAAATGTATTTGATTATACCAAACCACATAGAGTAGATGGGACAAAGACGTTATAATTTGCAAGGGGGGGTGTCAGTATTTAATTTTTACAGTGACCTGTGAGAGACCCGCAGAGGCTGACTGGTAAAGGGCCATCCACAGAATTCACTGCTGAAGCAACATGGGAATGACGTGTAAGCCCTGAACTGTGAGAAGATTTTTTTTTTTTCCTAAGTTACACTAAACAAACATATCCACAGACACGACTGGCCTGATCCAAAGCCCACGTGCATTTCACAAACTCTTCCTGGCTTTTGGATTAAGTCCCAAGTCTCCGAAGAGGAGCAAGGGAGTTGCTTATTGGGGTTGCGTGCATCTGCCTTTTCTGGGCTCTGCCTGGTACAGCAGGGGTGACTGTTCTGTAAAGAAGATAGCAAGGACGGCATGCATGATAGCACAATCACTTCCCCTCTCTACACACGCACACTTCTAGAAGTTTTTAGGCAGGAGTAACAAGCAGGGAAGCTATTAGAAATGTCTATCAGAATAGCACATATATATAGTAAAGGTTACTCTTTACTGTTGTAAATTATTATAAAGGATTTCATGTCTTGCCACTGTGAGATATAAGATAAAGTTTATTATTTCTTGTTGCACTTTCTGCAAGGAATGTTTACACACATACTTGAAATGGAAATGGCATTAAACATTAGGCATAACAGAAGACTGGGGGACTTGCACTCCTGTTCACATCATAACTTTAGATCAGTTAGTCTCCCTTTGCCTCAGCTGCCTTTCTTCGAAATGGAGCAAATAATTCTTTTGGGAGAGAAGTATGCAAAACTATCAGGCACTTGGATGCTGTGGTAGTGGGGACCATATAGGTACGTAATTGCATATAAAATGCAGTTTTCTTTTTCACGTTATCATAAACACTTTATTGTGTAATGATATAAGGAGGGAAAACAATGCTCTAGAAAAAATGTAGCATTTCAGAATCACGAGCAATGTTTCTACGTGGGGATAGAGTATGGTGTAAAGGCTGCATTGCAGCATCCTTTTATTAGTGAGTAAAGATAATCTATGCAGGTTTTGCCCCAGTCCTGCAAGGAAAGACAGATGCCGTGGTAGCAGGCAGGCAACAAAGTGTGACTCTTGGTAACCCTTGCCCGCTGTGTGACCGCAGCCAGGAAGGGGAATTAAGTTGCATACCAACACTGCCATGCGTGAAATGGGGCTGACGTAGCACTCAAATACCCTTTCTGGGGACTTCTGAGCTCTGCGGGGCAGTAGGCACAGCCATCCTCTTCACTTGCCCTTTCTTACAACATTGCTTTTTTTAGAGGAAGAGCAGACGTAGTCATGGGCAGGGCTAATTTCTTATCCAACAGTAGTTCTGCTTGAACTAGACTCTGTGACGAGGTAAGGCACTCCTGAAGGTTGGCTCATGTATCCACCCCTTCTCCTTTCCTGCCTTTTCTTGGGGAGTAACAAAAGGGATCCCTGCCTCAGTTAGGCATGGGAGGAGTGGAAGACAAAGCTAACATAAAACCTAAACTGGTTCCTAAAGTGGCTAGGTTAGGATTGTTCTGTGGCAAAATATCTCCTGATGCCATATGGAGTCGTAATGGGTCAGCATGTGCCAGGAGGGATGCCAGCAGTCGGAAGAGCATTAGATACCTTACAGGTCGCATGAGGACGATGACGGAGGATTTTCAGCTTGAGCTTCTAAATTACTTAGATTTTTTTAAAGAAGAAACTAACACCAATTTTCAGGAGAAATGGAATCAAAACTTGATTTGCCAAGAGTCATGAGCAGATTAGTAGGAGGAAAAGAGCAGTAAGTAAACATGTTTATTGGGTAAGGTATTTTTAAGGCAAATAAGTACAGCCAATTAGTTATATTTTGGAATGGTGATATTTTTTAAATTTTATTATTGAAACATTCAGTCTCTCAATGACTTCACTTGGATAATTTTAGTCAATTATTTTGTATAACTGTATCTCATGGGAGGGTCCCCTCAGTACAGAGGATCTTGTATCAGTATGTATCCTGACTCGCCACTGAATTTTCTGAGAGTTTCAACAGAGTCATGTGCAGCAAAGCCATTTTGACTGTACATCTGCTAGTGAAGATCTGCCATTTCAGATGACTTTTTGTCTTGCACATATGAATGGGACTGTGTTGTGAGAGCAGAAGATGATGGAAGATGGTAGCATTTAAAAAGGAGGACCCTGCTGAACCTGAGCAATGTGAGTTAGACCTGTGCAAAACCAGGCCAGAGCAAAACAGAACTGCACAAGGATGAGATGTTCTACCACATGCAGGGCTTAAATGTGTCTCTGTGTGTGCACCTTGTCAGCAGAAGCACTTTGCTTGGGAAAGAGGAAAGTCACAATGTTTTGTGTGGGGTTACTGCCAATTTGAAATACCGTCTTGTGCTTGCTTGCCTACCAGCACATAACATGAAGCCCTCATGTTGGTTAGAAATGTAGTTAGATCATGGTTAAGAGTGAAAGGACTTGATTGCATAAACAGAAATAAAACATGAGTAACAACTGGTGGTAGAAAGAGCAAGGAGAAGAAAAAATGTCTTCCTAAATTGTTTTAACCAGTAGCACCCCACGTGAAGGAGGACTTGTTCTTGGGAATGCAGTCCCCTGAGGAGTGGTGAATACATGCAGCTCACAAGTTTGACGAGGTCAAAGCATCCATTTTTAGCAAGCTTATTCTTTTTTTGTTGTTTCGAGGGCTTGGGGTGTTGGGATTTTTTTTTTGGCAGTGCAAGTTGCTTTTACTTTATGATATTTGGGGTGACCTTTGGGCATAATTACTGAGAAGTGTGCATTTTTCATCAATGAAAAACACACACTTGGATATTTTTGGTATTGTGCCACCTATTAGTACCAGTTCAGCTAATGGTGATGCTGACCTTCATTTATTACCCTTCATACTCGATCATTAAGATTTCATTGTCTGGCAATCTATCCTGAAATGCCATCAAAACACATTTCATAATGTAAATGAAAGAAACAAAACCCAGCAATGGTTATTTTAAAAGTGTGCTATATTTCTGCAGAGTGTGGGGAAGATCTTCCCATGAAAGAATGTTAGGCATTACCTGGAAAAATAAAAGTATTAAAGCAAACCTGCAGACAGAAAATATGGAGTGGAATGACAGCAGAGTCGAGGGGGACCCAGCTGCCTCCTGCATTTGCAGACCAGTCCTTTCACACGTAGTCGGTGCCACAGTAGCTTTCCCTGTGCCTACTATGTGGCTACCACTGGTAGCTGCACCTTCTCTTGTTAGTCTCTCTCAAGTTAATGGAGCTATTTGTGGATACAGGGTTATAAAGTCAGAATTTTGGAATTAATTATTCCAAAAAATTGAGGTTCAAGCTATAAATCACGCAAGTGAGGAGGGTGCCAAGCAGTGGTCCGAAGAGAAAACTAATTTCCCGTGCAGCCTGTGTACACACACGATGCCAGCAGCGAGGCAGCGGAGCCCTCCTTCCCATCGTGCAGCCAGGCCAGAGCTCCTGGCTGGCACCTCGCTCTCAAGGTACCTCCGATTTGATCATCTCTAAAACTTACATCTTCACTAGAACCTGCTTCCCCAGCGCTGATAGATGGGTTAATTCCTCCTCACTCCTTTTGGGCTGGCACAAGCGCTTTATCACTGCCTTTAAAAAGAGCCCATTGTGCCTCTCGCCTTCCTGTCTCTGTTTCTTTGTGCCTTTTTCCATTTCTAGATTCCATAGCAGAGGGCTCGTTTGGTTCCTTTCAGGGAACTGCATACTCCCTTGGGGTTTAGTTTCTTTTTCTGGGGACAAATTGTGCCGTGCTGCCATTTTTTCTCAAGCTGCTGCCACTGATGGCATCAAAAAGCTGCAGCCTCCCTCCCCCAACGCCCCTGGGGTGCCTTGTGCTGCTGCACCCTCCCTCTCTCCTGGTTGCCCACATGGTTCCTCAGTATCATTTCATCTCACCTATTACTGCTCTGCATTGAAGAACAGGAGCATACTGGAGATGGGAATCTGTGGCTGGATAACAGAGTATTTTGGGTTTTAACTTTGCCTCTGCCATATCAGGTCACTCTTGGCCTAATTAATCTACTAAGAGGCAAAAATGGTTGTTATCATCTTCTTGAGAAATATTTCCTTCTTTGCAAGTGGAGACTTCCAGGTCTGATCAGAGCCCGTTACCTTTTGTGCTCTTGATAGAAGCCAAAACACTGATTCAATGGGATTTTTTTTTTTTGGTATAGCAATGACCATAGCTATTTATTTTATGAAGCCTGATTATTGCTATGTTCTGGAAGGTGGATTCTGGACAACCATACTGCTAAAATAAACACACTGCTGAAGGCAATCAGCTTGTGGTTAATTAGCAGCCCAGAGAATGAATATGTATCAGTGTTCAGATGTTTGAGTTGGAAGTTCTTTATATGACTTTATAGGCTTGGATGCACAAGCATTTTTTTAAATGCTGAAGGACCACCGAAAATGCATTTTTAAAAGCTTCTTTGAAGGCAGCTTTTTGTATTAAACGGATTGAACTGAGGGCTGGTGATGTCATTTCCCTCATACTTGCTGCAAAACTCTTCTATAAAAGCATAATGTTAGAAAAAACCACAGAAAAATGAGAGAAGCAAAGGCATGTGCCTGAGGAATAGTGTCATCAAAGGCGGAGTGACAGCACCACTCTTGCACCACGGACTGGAAAGGGCCCAGGTGGCGTTTCATGGAATCATAGAATGGTTTGGGTTGGAAGGGACCTTAAAGATCATCTAGTTCCCACCCCCCTGCCACAGGCAGGGACACCTTTCCCACTGAGGAGACGTTTGAAAATCTCCCTTCCTTCTTGAAGCAACGCTGACACCTTTCAGGAAGGGCATCTTGAGGATTCCTGTGATCCTGACAAGAAGAAAACAGCCTTGTTGTAAAACAGCCTTTTAAAACAAAATGCTCCATCGAGAGCAAGTTGGCAGCACCACTGTGTGCTTGCTTTGAGATGTCTGCTGTCTTAAAGCAAGGCACTTCTGATTTGCCTTGTCTGTGAGCTCCTTCAGTAGATTTTTTTTGTGGCTTCTCTTGGTGTTTTTCTCAGGTGTGTGTTCTCCTCAGACAGGACTTGAAGCAACACCGGGAGTTAATGCAATCACTTCAGGTGCATTAAGACCTGCCAGGAATGCTGTTCTTAAGCAGTAATGCATATGGAAAGTCTTGGCATTTTTACTGTGAAAAGAACCTTATGTATAGAATCACTCAGACTCTGTGTGTGGGGAGGAAAGTAATCAAGTTTAAAAAATATGTAGCGCTAAATTTGCCCACACATCTTGTAAACATTCTGTGTAAAATGTAAGTCAAAGTGGTTTAATGTTGTGACAAATACAAAGTAGAACAGAATAATCTTAAAGAAGAAATGTAATGAATCCTTCTATGTAGCAGCCTCCGTTCCTCTGTTTCCTCCCGAAAATATCGGGCAGACCATTTTTAGAACAATATGATAGAAATAACCTTGTGCATTTCCTGCAGTCTGCTGCTCTGAATTTTGGGCAGAGTACACCTTGGGATTTCACTAGTGAAGCTGGAGTACGAGTCCAGGTGGGTTGGGGAAGCTTGGGCCAGGATTGCTTAAATAGGTGTTCAGTCAAATTAAGTCTGTTGAAGCATAAGTGGCCTGATTGGGGGTTTGTTGGGCACCCAGCAGCTCCCTCAGAGCACAAGGAGTCTCGTTTTCTCTTACCATAGATGTTTTGTAATGATTTCCACTACCAAGGCAGAAATCTCTGCTCACCCAGCAGCAGTGTTTCACACCCACTCTTGCTCTCACTGGCCCAGATTCTCAGTTGTGGAGGAAACATCAAGAAGCCGTAGTCCTCAGAGCAGTGCTGCAATCCCTCCACGAGCTGGGGGTGACTGCCGAGAGCTTTCCAGAGCCGCTCCAGCCTGGGGACAGGCCTCTGCCAGCTGCCCATGTGCCCAGGTGTGTCCCTTGTGCTGTTGGGAGGGGACTGGCGTAGTGCTGGCTGCCCTTCCCTGGGAAGTGCCAGGCGGAGGGGTCGAGCTGTGCCTTCCTAAGCTCGCTTTGCATCTTCTGTTGGCTGAGCTGTGTGAGAGTGCAGGATGGGGCTGAGCATCTCCCCTGCTTTGTGAGGTGGCTGCACGTGGTGCTGGGCAGTGCAAAGCCAAGCGAGCTCTCACTGACTTAAGCTTTTTGGATTTGGCCCAAAGAGAATGAGCCTTTTGAACAAAGAGACCTGCTGGCTAAGAAATGCTTTATAGAGCACAGTAGACAGGAGTGATGTTAACCCTGTACCACTACGAGTAACAGAACTGGTCCTTCACATCGGCTGGTGTAACTTCATCGTTTATTTTTAGGGGAAAGACTTTTGAAGTTACCTTTTCCATTCAGTGAAGTTTGGCTTTAAATTTTTTCAACTGTTCCAAGAAAGAAAATGAAATGTTGACTTTAAGCACCTCAGTTAAATACCATGAAGCTGTGAAAGTGCGTGTTTCATAGGGGAAAGTTCGTTTTTTTTTTAATGCAGTAGTTTGCATTTATAGGAAAGATAAACCTAGTCTAAAGTAACATTTCTTTAAGCCTTTTTTGGTAGAATTTGATCAGTGGTTTAAGCAACTGTAACTGATTCCAGGAACACTTCAAAGCAGGCACTTCTCATTGGCCATTTGCAAAATCACCTTCTGAGACTGAGCTCTGGAAATGCATTTATTCATAGAATATGTCTTGCATTAGTCCTCAGTTGGCCAACAAAATTATCTAAGGCACGTCTGAGGCAGCTGCTAAAAAGAAACTTAAAAGGCATTACTGTTCTAGTGAAGATGATGCAATACACTTGTGCTATTATCAGTCTCAAAGGAAGATTAAATGCATTCAAATTAACTTGTTCTGAAGGGTTTTCATTAAGGCCCACCCTTATTGTGCATAAAAGTTTAGGTAAAAGGCGAGTGCCTTTACCTGCCCCTGTTGCTTATCCCGGGCTTGCATGCGATGAAAAAGAACACATGATATTCCATGTTGCTTTTCCTCATCTCCCAGACAAGGCCTCCAGTTGAATCTTTACATCAGGAAGCAAAATGCTAAATATGTTGGTTTTTATTCAGATAAGAGTTTGGAACAGCATAGGGGTGAATATTGTCTTTAAATAAGCACGCATAGTTGTTGCCTTGAGGTACATTAGACAGTATTGCCTGCTGGGGTTGAAATAATAGGTGCTCCCAAAAGAAAATATTGAAGGCCTTTATTTTTGTTTTTTTTAACCACTTCATTATCTAAGATAACAGCCGTGTTTTAAGATTTCAAAGTCTCTTTCATCCTAACAGAATCACAGAATCAACCAGGTTGGAAGAGCCCTCTGGGATCAAGTCCAACCGTTGCCCTGACACCACCATGGCAACTAGACCAGGGCACTAAGGGCCATGTCCAGTCTTGTCTTAAACCCCTCCAGAGATGGTGACTCCACCACCTCCCTGGGCAGCCCCTTCCAATGGCTAATGACCCTTGCTGAGAAGAAATGCTTCCTAATGTCCAACCTGACCCTCCCCTGGCCAAGCTTGAGGCTGTGTCCTCTTGTCCTATCGCTAGTTGCCTGGGAGAAAAGGCCGACTCCTACTCCACTACAACCTCCCTTCAGGTAGTTGTAGACTGCACTAAGGTCACCTCTGAGACTCCTCTTCTCCAGACTGAGCAAAGCATTTAAGGGCTTCCTCAATCCATCTCCTTTCTGCAGAGCCCTCTAAGTACACGCTTAGATTTAAGCAGTTAAATTAATGGAGCTGACGCACGAAGTCTAGGAAATGCTTAAATGTAACATCAACGGGGCGTTTCTGGAGTGCCAACTTGGGTAATGAGGAATTGCTCGCTGGGGACCACACTTGGAGCTTTCTAAACACATCAGCAGGTGAGAATGGCAGCGACGCAGACAGGAAGCAGGTGGCTGGTTTGCTCTACGCCCGCTCATGACAAATGGCACGCTGTCTTCCAAATTCCTGCCTTCACAGCCCTCTGGAGAGTGTGTCATGGCTGGCAGAAAACAATTAAGAAGCCATTACGAGGGAATGCGTTTGCCAATCCGGCACCTGCCACAGCCACCGGATGCACCTTGGCTTATGAGTCAGGAATGCACCAGCCCCAGCCTTGGTCACGTAAGGATTCCCCTGCTGCTGCTGAGCACCCTGGCCCTTCTCCAGCCCTTTTCTTGTCTTTGATTTTTTTTTTTTTTTTCTTATTTAACCTGTGAAGGATTTGGCTCAAGAAAATTCAGTGCCACCTTTTTGCACTGTTTCTGTATCATTGCTGTTTGTTGAGAAATAAATGCCTTAAAACCGTACAATTATTCATGCATAAACTGTGTTTATTTGCAGCGTCAGGTGCTGGTCCTGCCCGCACAGCCACATGCACAGCTCCTGCTCCTCCCACCCGTGGCAAAGTTACAGAGGTTTTGTATAAGCAAATGTGTGCTGTGTGGTGTGCAGGCATCCCACTCAGCCCTCGGCGGCTTCTGGGGGCAAGTGATGGTTTTGTCTTCTCTGCACTGTGCATCCAGGAGCGTTACAGGGTCTTAGTGCCTCTCATAGCGGTCCGTGCTGCTTTTTTATTGCACCAGAGCTACTAAGTAGTAGCTGGCTGAGCAGCCAGAGCTTTTATAGCAGTGAAATTCTTCTGTGGGGGAGTGTGTGGCCCTTGCTGAAGTTTCAAAACCGGAGACAACCGTATCTTCCTTAAAAATAGGAGTAATAATAAAAAACAGATTTAAAAAATCCCTAAGAGAGTCATGATAATTTATCAAGGATGATCTGCAGAGGAAAGCAAAAATGGTCGGTGCTCTTTGCTTTACTGATACATGTATTTCCCCACAGCCTCCTCTTCCTGATGTCACTCTGTGATTTTCAGAAAAATGTCTATTTTTAGTTTTGCACATGTCCTTTCCCCTCTTTCCTTCCCCTGCATGTAAAAAAGAAATAAAATGCTTCCCAGATTTGCCCATCTGGACTTTAGCACACATGTTTTGAAAGTAAAATCTGATTAATTGCTGGATGGAGAACGTGGTGGTGATCTTTTTAATTTCTTTTCCCCATGAAGGCACTTCACACTTCTGGTGTATAATAACTGCTCCTGTGATAGCTGCTCCTTCCTGTTGGTCCATTTCATTTACCTGTTGCATCCTGTTGTAAATGGAAATCACGGTCTCAGGGACTTTCTCTTTTATGCTGGTTGTGTATTAGCCTCGATACTTGATTGGGGTTTAGTGGGGATTAGTGGGTACTACCATAAAACAATTAGCATCCTCAAAAGTCAGTGATCTAGAGGTCTGGAATGGAATTTGCTGAATTCATTGCATGTGCAAATAAGCACTCACTGCTCAGCTGGAGGGCTGTGCTCATTCCCTTCCTGCAAGGTAACTAACCTTTCAGGTTTTGGGAACCTGTTTTTGTCTGCCTTTCTGAATACCCTTACAACTTTACATAGCTCTGGGCGAATTGGAGGCTCTGGGAAAGGATTAGACTGTCTGAATGATCATGTGTATTGTGGTACCCGAGGATTGTTTATGGCTTTTTGTTTTAGGGACTGTTATGCATAACTGCACTGAATGCTTTTAAAGTTTGACTTCCATTCGTGGGGAGTGTTTGCAGAGTCCTTACATACTTTCACAAGAGGGACATATTACATGTATTTTATGGAAAAGCATTGAGACCAAAGGGGATGATTTTGCTAAGAATAAAAAACCTAAAAGGAATCTGAAGGTTTTGAGAATTTGGGTCTAATTCGCCCACATCTACCAAACAAGAAGTGAATCTTACTGTCCTGTGGTGAAGAACTGTGCCCCCAGTGCTTCACTTTTTTTTCAGTCTCATACGGCCTTTACCATTCTCTCATTTATGCTGAACAAAATATTTTCCCCTTCAAGCCCAAATTTTGCAAATGGGAACAAGGACTGCAGGATATAGTGTCTTCTAGTTACTCAGGGCACTTCTGTTGTTTCTTTGATAGCTGGGTAGATAAAGGAGATAACAGCAGCCCTTCACTGGCAGCAAAGAGGAGGAGCGTTTTTAGAAGACTTAAAAACCACTGCAAGGAACCACGGTGGGGTGAGTCAGCACATCTCCAGGCTGGGTTTCCTGCTGCGGGCAGGGCACAGAGCTCCTACAGGTGCTGGCCTTAGAAAATGGATGGTAACACCATTTCCTCCTCCCCGAGGCAGCCCAGCTGTGCTCCCACCAGGTTTCTTCTTCCAATATAGAGGAAGGTATCTGGGATGAGAAGTGTAGTGGCTCTGGGATGAAGGCTGTCGTTTATTACACACTACTGTCCTACTCCTCGTATGGGTGGCCTGTTTTGTACAATAGTGCCAATCGCATCGTGGTGTTTACAGAGCAAAGACAGGATGTGCGCCGGCCTGTCTCAGTGCATTATCTGCTCAGGGTATATTTTTAGGCTCTTGCTTCCATGACAAAATATTCAGTGACAGTATATTTGCCTACAAGCCTTTGAAGGTCTGTTTTTGCCTCATGTAAGAGTTCCCATTTTGGGGATTTAGCCAGCATTTAAGCAGCAGCGTTACCTTTTACGTCATCTCCATAACGTTTCTGGAAACAAACTGTGTGTTGCTTTCAGTCAAGCCACAGGTCGTGCCTTAAAAAGGCTGAGTTTGTGGCCAGCTGACTGCTGCTGGGTTCTTCATGCCAAACGCCTTGTGGCGAGCGTTATGAAAGCAATAGGATGTGTGTGTGGTGCTGTTAATTACAATAAACATAACAGCCCGTGGAGTAGCTGCTCTCAGGGGCCGCTCCTCGAGCTTGTCTTACAAGTAAGCCCGTATTCATAGCAGTGGGAAGACCTGCCCAGCGATCCTCAGTTCATTCAGCAAAGCAGGAGCAGAGACCGTTGTTGCAAGCTTTGGAGCTGAAATGTGAAAAAGGAGTGCTCGGAGGAGGACAGAGACTTCTGGTGTGAAGAGCTGGGCCAGAACTGTGGAACTTTCCACCAGCAGAGACAGAGCTAGTTCCCTGAGCTCAGCATATTCAAAGCCTGAATGCAAAACTCATCTTTTCCTTGAGGGTTTTTTTTTTTTTTCACAGGCTCACAATGGATAAAAATAAAATCTTAAGAACTAATCCAGTTAAGCTTTTTCTTGCCGGCTGAGAAGAGAGACAGAAAGAACAATAAACATTTTGTTTCTTTTTTGCAATACTGGTCAGTGGTGTCAGATACAACAGAAGTAAAGAGGTCACGTAAACACATAATTTGGAGCTGGATACACTGCGTTAGGGGTCTGGGTGGGAGACTGAAATTTCAGCAGGGATGGAACCAGGGCAAAGCCATGTGGGCACGATGGCTTAGATGACTGAAGAAGACAAATCTCCTCTTTCGGGCTCATCTATAAATCAGTTATCATTTGTTCCTTATTAATAATTTAGCTGCCAATAATGTGCTTATTGCTTTAGAAGTGGGGAAGAATACAGACCGTCCCTGTACTGAATAGCTGGCAGACTAAAAGATGCAAGACAGTGCTCATGGGAATATCCAGAGAAAACTGTAACCGTGGGCTATATTAATTACTTTAATCTTTTTGCACCATCTCCTCCCCGTAAACCTTTTTATCTGCTTGCATCATGTTGGTAGTGTATGGCTCAGTTTAACTGGCCTTTCCAAAGGATCATCCTTCCATCTCATCAAGGCTGGAAGGTTTTTCGGTGCCCCAGTGTAATGCTAAAAGCTGCCCAAGGCAGGGAGAGAGGACAAGGTGGGGAGGGAAGGAGAAGCCAAGGGGAAGCATGAGGTGGATGTCCAGTCTGGGTAAGGAATCTGGGAGGAGGAGGGAAGCTGCAGTTGGGATAAGCTCTCGGATATGGGATATAAAGAGGGCTGGAGTGCCTTGAGGACAAGGCTCTAGGCTGTTTGAACTTAATAACTCGTAGAAGATACCAGCCAAATTCAGAGAGGAGTGTGATTGATGGGTCAGAATGATAATTTTAGCAGCTGTGTTTTTTGATGGGTTGGAGGAACAAGATACTTATCTGATGTGCCAGAGAGGAGGAAGAGATTAGATGGGATGACATAAGGACAGGCGAGTTGTTTTGGTTGCTAAGAGGAAGAAGAAGGGGTAGATCTTCATGTGTTTTTGGGGGTTGTTGTTTTTGTGTCTTCTTAAATGTTGTGCGGGAAAATGTATCAAGGTACAAGTAGTGAACAAAACAGAACATAACTGAGGAGGCTACTAGAGGTGGTGTGGGGCCGTGGTGTGTAGATTCCTAGAGCAGGGTTTAACATCATTGTTACACAGCAGGTCTGTGCCAGGATGGGGATGAAATCTGGGTCTTCTGCCTCCAGTTGCAGGCAGTGTCCTTGCCTTCACACGCCAGCAGCGCTCGGCCAGCGCAGCAGCAGCGCGTTGAAGGTAAGGCATGGCACAAAGCCTGAGTTCATAAGCTCAGCGGGATGTCGGGAGGCAGCGAGGCAGGGACTGCTGCCAGTGCTCTCCCTCACTGAAAGGCAGGAACCTCTGTGGCACAGCCCACTGCTCTCGCTTCCTTACTATACTTTCAAGTGCTGTTTTGGGATCAATTCTGCTCCATAGCACACTATGCTGAAGTGTCCTTTCCCTGGAAGTAGCTAGGAGTGATTTCAGAAAGTTTATCTGTCTGCAGATCCGGAGGTTTGGGAATGGGATAAGGAAAATGGAGAGAGGAGTTGGACTTGCTAGTGTTTAATGGCTCATGGAGAGAGGGAGTTGGATCCTGTTACATACAAAGCAGACAGTTGGTGCAGACTCTTAGTAAATAGACTTAGTGCTGTGAGGAGGAGGTGTGATTGGTCATTGCCTGTGTGTATTTTAGAGCAATCAAATTTGTTTCATGGAGTTGTTTTTTGAGGATGGAGTGGGTGTGTGGACCAAAGGCTTAGTCATGAGGGGAGGGGAAAGAAAACTGTCTTGACTTGTGAAATCAAATATTTGTGACTTACCCCATTGTTTTCTTGTCTTCCTATAGCTTGTGCCCGTAGTCACTTGCTGTAGGAATGAGCAGTGCTGCTAGATCTGTGTGTGGCTTGTATTCTGTTTTGTGGCATTCTGGTGTTCAGAGAGGGTTGCCTGCTGTTTTGCACCCTTGATCCTGTGCTCGCTCTCCCTCATGCCTTGGACAGCCCAGTAAGTATTTAGGGAAGGTGTAGGTAGTGAGACATCTCCCAATCAACAAAACCTGGAGGGTACTTAAAAATGTGTGAATGATTCACTGGAAGGTCCTCTGTTCTCTGAGTCACTGCTGACCCAGGGACCTAGCAAGTGCATTATGCTGCTAAAGAGGAGACATGAAAAAGGCGGCCATAATTGACTGTTACCTCTGTGTGCCTCATCGTGTTGTTTTAGAGAAGCTGGGTGGTGTTCCTGGGTCTCCTGTCTGCATTTCATCTCGAGTAGTTATTATGGTTTGCTTCTAAAGTTTCCCTCAAGCTTTGATTGAGTGAGTGGCGGTGGTCTTCATGTTGACCATGAAAGCGCTGTAGCGTTGCTGTGAGCTGTTAAGCAGCGTTTTAGTGTTACTCACATCTTGGCTATACTACAAAGGTGGACAGATCTATTTGTACACTCATAGAGTTTTGAAAACACTTTAGGATTTCAAGAACTGAAAATTGTTTTGTCTTCTGTGGATTCCCCTTTCAGGTCTCAGCAGAGGGATGCTGGTCTACTGCTGCAGGCCAGGAGGGATCTCTCCTGTGGCTTTAAAGAGCTTCCAGTTTTTATCTAGCGTTATTGCTCAGGCCAGTACTCATGAAGGTTGCCTTTGGGAGTCGGCCTCTTCTTCCGGGCAACTAGCGATAGGACAAGAGGACACAGCCTCCAGCTTCACCAGGGGAGGTTCAGGTTGGACATTAGGAAGCATTTCTTCTCAGCAAGGGTCATTAGCCATTGGAAGGGGCTGCCCAGGGAGGTGGTGGAGTCACCATCTCTGGAGGTGTTTAAGAAAAGCCTGGACATGGCCCTTAGTGCCCTGGTCTAGTTGC
The DNA here is from genome assembly GCF_013368605.1 of Nyctibius grandis. Lineage (NCBI taxonomy): Eukaryota > Metazoa > Chordata > Aves > Nyctibiiformes > Nyctibiidae > Nyctibius > Nyctibius grandis. Next base: position 25,581,339 of record NC_090668.1, read on the forward strand.
CATGGTGGTGTCAGGGCAATGGTTGGACTCGATGATCCCGGAGGGCTCTTCCAACCTGGTTGATTCTGGGATTCTGTTGCCAGATGGCAAGGTGATAGGAGGCCTGGGAAAGAGAGGCCTGTGTGACTACCGGATGGGAGCAAAGAGGAGGAGAGTTGTACTCCCAAACAGCATTCCTTGCCCCTATTGTGAGGGCCAAAACCCCAGACAACAGCCCAGCCGGAGTCCTGTGTGGCTGGCGTTAAAGGCACCGGCCAAGAGGGGCCAAAAAGAAAATGAGGAAGAAAAACCTCCCTTGTTTCTGGAATTCTGCTGATCATTTTCCATAATTTGGCTGATAATGGCTGGCAGTGTCACTGTCACCCTGGACCGGCTGCCAAAGACACCAGGCGCTCGTTCCCCCTGCGTCACCCCGCTCTACCGGCGTTTGACAGAGGACGATGTGAAGTTGGCATGAAAATCAAAAGCAGCTTTAAAATGTGCTCTGGCTTTTTCAAGTACAAACTAATATTTACCTGTGAGTCTGCTTCCCTCCTTGTTCCCCTCTTCTGGCAAGCTCTAGATCTGCTTCTAGTTTAAGCTTAAGGTTTAAGCATTTATCCAGTGAGGTTCCCAGGATGTGAATATTCTTTTTAGTTTGGAGAGGGAAGGGGGAGATGACAACAGGAAAGCTGCTTGAAATGTCTCTCTGTTACTTAAATGTGAGTTTTGATGCAGTTGATATTTTCAGCTGTTCGTCGTGGACACCTCATGGAAAACTTTTGAAAAACATCTCATTTGGGAACAGTTGTGTCTCCTGTGGTGGTTAAAGGGTGACTTGTTTTTGTGTCCTTTTTTTCTGGACTGTTCTTTAATCACTTCTTGCCTCAAGTTTTTATTCCTACTGACATTTACATGAAAATAAGGTATTTGTTTATGTTGATTTCAGCTCCTTGTGTTTTCCTGCTCCTTTTTGTGTCATACCAGTTGGATTTCCATGCAAGAAATAGTAATGATAAAACCTTTACAGGAAAGGTACTGTGCACACACACGCCTGAGATCCTGTTTGGATGATAAGAATGACTTAGCGTGATACTGATACGTGCTTTATGGAGCTGTTATTCATGCCGCCGCGCTGCTCTCCCACACATCCTGCATTAGTCAGAGTTAAGCACTGAAATTCTTCATCCTTGCTTCCAGCCTTATCACCAGCGTGGAGCTGGTGCAGTTTAGGGCAGGGGGGAGTGGAGGATAGAGGGAAAACATCTGTGCTTGTGTGAGTGCTGCAGATCTTGGTGGGGAAATGGTGCATCCTGATGGAGCAACAACATGTGAAAGTCTGATTTTTAGTGAGCAAGGGAATTCCTCGTGCCTCGCAGCACGGGGATAATATTCTTCCCCTCTCCTTTTCTCAAAGTGTTTCAGTGTGGGTTTTTTTAACATAATATGTAATTTAGGGAAGCAGGATTTGGCTTCCATGAATAAGATCATTATCTTGGCCGGACTGGATGGCTGAGGGAGTAACTTTCTCTTGCTGCATGGCACGTCTGCTGGGCTATTACACTGCGAGTGGCAGCCTGAAAAAAACCCTTTCAACTGATCTGTAGATTTACTAGAAGAAAGGAAGCTTTCAGGTAGGCCACATACACAGCTTCCTTTTTTTGCTGTTAAGAGTGTTTGGTGGGGAAAAAAAATATTTCAGCTGAAGCATTTTCCACCTCTCTGGTACAAATAACCCTCTTCTCTTATTGTATAGAAACAGTCCCCCAAAATAAAACTAACAACCCAAGAGCCCCTAGCACCACCTCCTCTCTTTCCTCACCCTCCTCAGATGTGTTGTAAAACGTGATTATGAGACAGAGATGTTTACAGTTTTTCCTCCAAATACACGTGAACTCTTGCAGGCTTGAGCCTCTGATTTCACTAGTAACTACAGACATAAGAGACTGTAAATTACCAACTTCTGTGGGCTTTTAATGAGGCGTTTCATCTTAAATCTGCAGCGTTCCCCTAAGACATCACACTCCTTCAGCTTTACTTTTTAAGCTGGATTTCTCCTGCGTTGCTGGTGAGTCATAATTAAGGAAGTCAGAGTTGTAAAATTAACACAGCCTTCTTCCACTACCCTTTTCACCTCTCTCACACGGCACACACCTTCTGTTAACTCCTTGCGGAAACTTCAAGGCTTGTTTTGGTAGCGGAGGTAGTTCTTTGTCATCGGGACCGAGGAGGAAAGTCTGTGAGAATGTGCTCTGTGCTGAAACACGCAGCCTGCACATGGGAAATGATTCACGCCGAACTGATTCATTAATAACTCGCAGGATGCCGGAGCGGGTCGGAGGCTGGGAAAGCTCGATCGGAAAAGAGAGGTGGTTAATTGTTTGGGAGAAGGGGAGAGACTGAAGGCTAAGGAACCCAGACTAAAGTTTTTGTAAGCAAGCTGCGTTTCATTTAAAGTTGATCAGCCTTAATGAAGAACAGGTCCTCAGCACGGAGCCATCTGAGCACATGTTGCTGTTGAATGGATCCCAAAGGACATCCCTGGGGTGGGGGAGGCTCTTGGGCGGAAGCGTGAGTGTTTGTGGGACCGGGTCCCCTTGTTTGTGGTGTGCTGTTAATTAGTACTGGTTGTGCAAATAATTATGTATCTGAGTTGCTGTTAAACCAGCTTGAAAAGCAATATAACGTAGAGCCAGTGGAATTAATGGTAGACTTTACAGGCCTACGTAATTCAAGGAAAGTACCGATCTCTGTCTTAAGCACCTGAATTGCTTTTGAAAATGGGAGATGGGCACTCTGCAAAATTTCACCCTGGGTCTTGTTATCCCTGCGGGGGAGGTACAAACACAGATGTCAAATCTTGAAATAGCTGCTTTTCAAATTACAGGAAAAGCAGCAACATTTTCACTATATAATAAAGAAAATAACAGCAATGAACCGCAAGTAGCCTCAAACTATTCCAAACAAGATAATTGGAGGCTGTAGCACAGTGTATTTTTAGTTATATCTGCTATAAAGTAAACATGTTCTTTGCCCAGGACCACCAAAAATGTTTCCATACGAAATGTTGGCTTTGTCCCAACTTGATAGAATGCACAAACATTTGTCTGAGAAGTCAGTTCCGACTCCTGGAATTTATATGAAGTTTCTGTTGAAGGCACTGGTGATTGTATATACTGTGAAGCCGAGTCCAAGGTCTTAAAACTGTCATTTTTCAGCACTCACTATGATAATCAGTTTGCTTTTGTTAGCAGATGTATATATTTGGGGCAACAGTTCTTGGTGTGAGATTTCTACCTCAACATTGTGCAGTCCATTAGTTTCTCTTTCAGCAATTAAGCAGCAAATTCTTTTCTTTGTTCTTTTGCTCTGGTTTTAGTTGGGCTGTATTGACAGCTCATGCTAATTTCCAAAGCTCTCCTGACTTCAGTGAAAATAAAAAGCTTTTTTTTCCCTACAATATCAAGAAAATGCATGTTGAAGCTAGATATTAAATGTAAATCAGTATAAGTACCATGGAAGCTAACAGAGTAACTGAGTTTTACAGCAGCTTTTTTTTGATTGCTAGCAGGACCATGTGCTCCAGTTATTCAGTCTTTCTTAAAATACTTTTGTTTTGAATGCACTCGGTGTTATGGAAGATTATCTGAATCTCTTTGGCATTTCCATCCATCCGTTTTCTCCTTATGAAACTCCTCTGAACGTACAAATACACGGACCCGTCAGTATGCCTGGAATCTCCTCGGAGAGAGGAAGCTGCTGGTTCAGTTGGATGAGAATGTGTTGGGTTTTGCATTTCATGACTGGAGTTAAACACAGGATTCTGGGAAGAAATGACGAGCTCATATGAGAAATGACTTTTCAAAAAGGCACGCTCCTTTCGAGAGGCTGACCTTCTTCCTCTCTTTCCTCCACCCCCCGTCCCCTTAAGGCTCAAGCACAAATAAATTTAGATGAGTCTGACACAGATTTGGGCAAATAAACTTTGCTGAAATAAATAAAAGGCCCGGAACTGCTTAGAGAAACTGGATTTAAAATTTAGAGGAGTCTAAATCGCACAAAAAGTCACATTTGCTCCCCAAAAGGTAACTGGGAAAGGGCTTGGATGTGATACCTTCAGAAACACTTCTGGCCTCGGATTCCAGTTACATCCCATATTCTCTACTGATGTATGTTCATGGTAAATTAGTAGTAGTGAATTACCACTTTCTTACCAAAATAAAGCTTGCCTTACCTGCCTCTTGCAGTAGTAACCAGGATAGTTAGGGGTGGTTTTTACCCTGCTTTGCTGACAGCTGAGGGTACCACTGGAGACATTTGACCTGTGGGATTCCTGCTGCAGTGATCAGAAATGGTCTTGTCTTCAGTTTTGTGCCTTTGCTGGGGAATTCATCGCTTTCCTTGGAAATGTCAGTAGTAGGAGAGTAGTGTACCTTTTCAGAGGACTGCCATCCACCTTGCAGGTCCAAGTGCAATTGGAGAAGTGTAGATGGCAGAAATATTGGGATGTATATTAGGAAGTTTAGAACTGGGTTTATGATTAAGCTTTAATTAAGCATTAGGATATACTATGTCCTTTCTGGGGTAGGAGGGTGAAGGACACGCATGGTTGGGCCTCTGAAGCACCTATCTTCTGTGCTACTGGCTGTCAGAAGGAGGAGATGAAAGAGATGTAGGGGCATATAATTACAAAATGGCTAAAAATAGAGGAAAGGGAGCGGGGTTTGATAGCCAGTAGCCAATATCCTGTAGCTGTGGCATAAGCAGAAGTGGTGTAAATAACAGAGATCAGTAAAAAAGTACAGAGGAAAAATATTTAGATTGTGATACTGCATGACAAAAGAAGATCTACCTGTAGCTTTAAAGAAATCTAAATTAAACTAAGCTGTTATTTGCATGCCAGCAGGGAGTACAAGTGGACACAGCTTGGAGAAGAGAGCTGGGGAGTACAGGACAAGCTGAAGGCAGCTTTAGAGAAGCAACAATGGACAGGCAGTTTATGGTAAACCAATAAAACGTACTTATGTCTGAATCTGAAATTAGACTCTGAAAAATATGGTCTCAAGGCACCTGCTAAAGAGCTTAGCATTACTGGAATCTTAATAAATGACTCATGCTGTCATAATCTGATCCTGACATCAACTCTCCGTGCTGTATTTCTTCAGCTTTCGAGTGGGGGAAGGGGAAGTCTGCAAAGCCTTAGTAAAGACTGAGATGTAAATAGGCAGCAAGAAGCCCATGCAAGATATATTGGTAATTTCTGTATTGTCAGCTACTTCTCAAATCCAGAACAAATGAGACTTGAGTAGAAGAATTATGCAGCATCAGAAGAAACAGGAATTGCTCTTTACCTTTAAAATCTTTACCTGATACTGCAGGCTGTAGATTGTAGCAGTCTCTGTTGAAGACTTGATGGCCAGCAGATGCGTGGAGCTGTGCTGCCCGCTGGCTGCCATCCTGTGCTTACCTGTGAGTACACACGCAGCCGTCCCCGAAGGCTGTGATAATCTTTGCACGGGTTCCCACGCTTTGCCCGTTGCTTCCTCATCATGCCTTTGCCGCAGCGCGTCCATCCGCTCCTGTTAGCAACTCGTTGGGAAGGTCAGAAGCATCTGAAGTCAGTTACCATCTGCAAACGTAGAGGAGATGTGTTTTTCTTCTAAATCCAAAGGAGGACTTTAGTGGGAAGAATAAGCAGTCTGGATGAGAGAGTGACCAGCACAAAATATCAGGGATCTTTGATAGCATGGAGGGGTCAGCTGGCTCTGACATAAACTTTTATTTTGCTTTGGGAGAATCACAGAATCAATGAGGTTGGAAGAGTCCTCTGGGATCATCAAGTCCAACCATTGCCCTGACACCACCATGTCAACTAGACCAGGGCACTAAGTGCCATGTCCAGGCTTTTCTTAAACCCCTCCAGAGATGGTGACTCCACCACCTCCCTGGGCAGCCCCTTCCAATGGCTAATGACCCTTGCTGAGAAGAAATGCTTCCTAATGTCCAACCTGACCCTCCCCTGGCCAAGCTTGAAGCTGTGTCCTCTTGTCCTAGCGCTGGTTGCCTGTGAGAAGAGGCCGACTCCCACTGCGCTACAACCTCCCTTCAGGTAGTTGTAGACTGCACTAAGGTCACCTCTGAGCCTCCTCTTCTCCAGGCTAAACACCCCCAGCTCCCTCAGCCGTTCCTCGGAGGTCAGACCCTCCAGACCCTTCCCCAGCTTGGTCGCCCTCCTCTGCACTCGCTCCATCACCTCAACATCTTTCTTGAAGTGCGGGGCCCAGAACTTTTCAAAGAGAATCATTTGACTTCATTGCTTTAGGGGTAGTAAAAACTTACCCTCTCCATAGAGATGCGTTGCAAGTTAGATGTTTGTTAATTCTTTTAATCTTCTATAAATTTAAGGGCTAAGTAGAAATATTATTAGTTTCCTCTATGGCAGTGTGATAATGTGCATTGCAAGCCTCAGTTCGATGCAGCTACTTCTATTTCTAGGACTTGAATGACAGTACTGTTAAAACTGCACCAGAAATTGGAAAATGTAGTGACGCTGAGCAAATTGAGGGGGAAGAGATGGCAAGGGATCAGCTTTTGAATTACAAATGTGCTGCATGGGTCATTTTTTTTTTTGTTCACTGTTGTTCATTTGGCCACTATTCAGGGAAAGTTGAGATTTTATCCAACATCTCAGTGAAGCCCTGTGGATATTGCGGTGCTCTGCACACAAAAGCCAGATTCTGCTACAAGAATAAATGCTTACTTTCCTGGTGTAGACCAGGTGCAGGGCCAGCAAGGAGCTACTTACTGTGTTTTGTGCTTAAGAGAAAATCACAGCCTGTGACCATAGTTCTTAGTGCATTTTAGAGCATACTGGCAACTTATTTGTCATGGTTTTAAAAACCAGCTTCTGCTCCACGTTTTTAATAAGAACCCCTTGGAAATACACAACTTAAACTTTTTCTTCCTGATTGTTTTTCTCCCTGATTGTTTTTCTCTTTTCCTTACCCCTTTCTGCACATGCTGGTGTTACTGGATACTTGAGCTTTCAGGCATTTTGCTCTCTTGGAAGATTAATGACAGGGATACAGAAATGATGTGTTTTGCAAACAGGAGTGTATGTGTGTCAACAAGGGAGGGAATGGATCTCTGATGGAGTAAATCTGAACCTTGACAAAAACCCCTGTAATATCATATTCCTTATATCACTTTGCTTGAATAGCACTACTGCATTCCCCTGATTTCAACTTTAAAGAAGGAGAATGGGAGCAAGGAAGAGATTTCATTACCCATCTAGAGGAAAGAGCTGCAAAATGCGCAAGGAGGAAAATAAGAAATGGCAAGTACATCTTTTGAAGTGTGGGGGTTGGTTTTCTTTCTGTCCTGATTCAGGATCTTACAAATTAAATCAGGTTTAAAAAAACAAAAAGCCACACACGACAACAAAACCAGCAAAAAACCCAACCCCAAAACAACAACAACAAAAAAACCCCAATCAGGCCTGGGAATAAAATTCCTGTTATGCGATGTAATGTTCTCCTATTTACTCCTTGCTCTTTTTCAGACAGTTACAGAGGATTGGGGTTTTTTTTTGTTTCTTTTTTTTAAAAAAAAAGCAAGCTTCAGTGTTTCTGTCATTCTTTTTTCTCCCTTCTCTGTTTTTGCTATTAAGAGCCACTGTTGCCCTTTGTTCTTTGAGCAGCAGTAGTCTGGACAGTTTGGAGTAGCAGTTTTATGTGTTAAACTTTCCTGGTATATGGCTTGTAACACCATATAACGATGGATCAGTCCTGAAGGTGTTGAGCCTGAGGGTTTTTTGGTTTGTTTCTTATGGACACTGCCATGGTGTCCTGCCCATGCCTTGTGCTGTTGTGCAAGCAATTAAATCGCCTGACTGCATTCCTGGAGTCTTGGTCTCTCTTTCTTCATTCAGTATTTTTTAATCTCTGGTTATAACTCCACTCCCTAAGTGTGGAGTAACCTCTTCGCTGGGCACCTCTTGATCATGTTTGAATGCACCGTATTGTAACCCTCAAGCCTTTGACTAACTTCTCCTTGGGCATCTTTTACCAAGCACTGAGTCTTACTAGTTGTTTCCTACATGCAGGTATGGGTGCACAGTCATTGTCTTTATTGCTAACACCCACAACGTGGGCTGGGACAAACATGTGTGAGGCATCAGTCTGCTCTCCTGCCCCAGCACAGCCACAGCGGGTCTGCTGGCCCCATAGTCATCATCAGGTGGGGAAGTGCTGGTCTCTGCCATTCTTCTCAATGGCCTGATCCTTGACATCGTTGAGCCGCTGTCTTCCTCCTCTTTGCTTCTTCTTTGTCTTGTCATATCAGGACTTTGTTTTTCTGAATCATTGTTGAATTCAGTTCTTTGTTATAAACTGCTGCTAACTGGTATCAGCTCAGCAATCTCACTGTGTTCTGGCTTTGGTTTTTATCTTGTAGGCTCTCATAGCCTACACGCTCTCACACTCGCAGGCGGTGATAACTACAGCTCATCATATTTCCCTTAGTAAAACAGGCTTGTGGATCACAATATTTTAGCGTTCGTATCCTGCAAGTTCAGGATACGTGCTAGTTATGAAAGATGCACTAGAAACCCCTCTGGCAGTGAGAGTCTGCGTCACCCGCTCGGTCTAAACATTGGCACTGTGAAAAGAAGAGCTCTTTACAGCCTTTGCTATTTAATCCCACCATGCAATATAGAGACACTTTGAAGACATGCTGTCTCACCAAAATAAATGGTGCTGCTTTTGGAAAGAACCATCCAGTACTGAATTTTTGGCCAAAGAAGCTTTGGTATTTTTAGAAGAAATTCTGTTGGGTAGTATGGAATAATAGATGTGTCAACTCAGTTGTACAGGGAGACTTGCTCAACACAGGCTGCTTAAAAGAAAGGTAAGAGGGAGAAACAATTCAGTAACCCAACAGAAATTTTGATGCTTAGATCCTGCTAATTTTCATGAAGCCTGGATGTGCTGAGCTCTCGTGGTTTGGGGAATACTTCAGCCTTCAGAACAGAACAGACTGTCCTTCTGAACAGGACCAAGAAAGGGTAGAAGTTATGTGCGTTATGGAGTTTATTATCCAATGACTCTGCACATGGATGGGAGAGACACCTGCTTGGGTCATCCCTGAGGGCTGTGGACTCCAGAGATGGTGAGCCAGTCAAATGCATCCTCAGCTGTGGTGCATGCTAACACGAGTATATACTAACGCATCTTGCACCAGCTTTCAGCTTTCATCATGTTCCTTCAAGAACTGTTACAGCCTGCTAACCCGTGAAAAAGTGGATAGTCTTCTGCCAGGTTAGAGACCCGAGCCAGCTAGTGGTATGATTCCGAGGGGGCAGGAGCCAGTGAAGGACGGGAGGAGATAGGGCAGGACTGTGGGAATGGGAATGTGTTGGACAGGACCATCTGACCAAGGCAGTGCTAGGCTGGTAGCTGGGCACAGCTGCCCTTAAGACAGCAGCCGAGATCATTTGTAAGTGAGGTGACCAGGTACTTAAGCCAGTTCTTGTGCTTGATATCAAGCATTTGCATCTACCAATAGGCATTCAATTAGCTAATAAAGACGTGGCAATTGACTTTGGTAACTGAAGTTCTGTATCTACATAGAAAGCTGCCTTTAGTAGAGCACGGTGTTTGCTCATCTAATCTTGTGTCCCATCTCAGCCGTGCCAGTTATTTGTTGATTTGGAGAAAATATTCCTTGAGGGTTGGGGCAGAACAGCAGAAAGAAATAAAGCTGCCCTGTTACTTACCCATGTTCTTCCCAAGAACATGCAGAGGATGTTGTTTTGTCCCAATTCCTGTAACAGAGAGCCTGAGGAGAGATTTCACAATCATAAAAATGTAATTGGTCCCCAGGGCTTTGGGGAAATATAATTTCTTTTACCTTATCTTCTTATTGGGAGGAGAGGGGAGAGGGGGACGTTATTATATTTGGCGTAAGGGCTCCGTGAACCTGGGTGGCAAGGGCCACTGCATCCAGAGAGCGAGTCAGGCATGTAGATGTACTGGGTTATCTTTTGTAAAGACTTCATAGCTTCTACCAAGAACCCTGGGCTGACGGGGAGCAGCGCATTTTACCCTCCTGCTGACTGGGAAGTTTGTTGTAGGTGGTATAAAGAGTTTCTTCTGTCCTGGGAAATGTAGGGAGAGAACCATCCTTGCAAGTAACCCCAAAGTCACATGCACTTTGTGTTAGTCCTCCACTCTCAGCTGCTAACCTCAACCCAGGTGTCTGTGCTGCTGTGGTGTCCATCTGTACTGTGCTGCTGATGGTGACTGGGAACGGTAAGAACACTTGCCACGCTTGTGTCTCCTGTGGGATACTTGGAATAATCTCTCTGAGGCTGCTTTTTTCTCCTTGACCCTCATGTGATAGGACAAGAGGACACAGCCTCAAGCTTGGCCAGGGGAGGTTCAGGTTGGCCATTAGGAAGCATTTCTTCTCAGCAAGGGTCATTAGCCATTGGAAGGGGCTGCCCAGGGAGGTGGTGGAGTCACCATCTCTGGATGTGTTTAAGAAAAGACTGGACATGGCACTTAGTGCCCTGGTCTAGTTGCCATGGTGGTGTCAGGGCAATGGTTGGACTTGATGATCCCAGAGGTCTCTTCCAGCCTGATTGATTCTGTGATTCTATGTTTCAACCTACTCTCTTTTTGTTAAATTTAGTGAATATTTTCACACTTTTGGTATACGTTTTTAACATTTTTCCACACTGACAAGTTTAGGGATCACTTAAGTCAAGTCTTGGCCCCATTGAACTCAATACTAAGATTGCCACCTTCCACAGGAGACCAGTTCTAGACGCTGGCACCCTCCTTGTGGGTCTTCCACCTGGGAAGACTGGTTTCTGCTTTCCTGTCCTCGGAAGGAGCTTGGCGTAAGAGAATGTGCCAGATACTCAGCTGATTGATCACCCTGTCCCAGAGAAGCCTGAAGAGAATGCATGACCCATAAATAACAGGCACAATATGAAGAAAAACATACTATAGATATGTGCTAATAATAATAACTGTGGGCGTTGTGCATTTTTCAGGGCTGTAGGGTACTTGCAGGTTTTAGATGGTTTATAACCTGTCGCAGCAAGTCCCTCAGTGATGGCATAGACTCCTTGTATACTTTATACATAGCAGTAACGTGACGTGTTTTCCTGCTCCCCTAAATCAAGTGCTTGTCACTAATAGCTTGAATTGATTGCTTTTTGCCCTCCTCGTTGTTGTAGCAGTGTTTACAAGAGGTGTGTGTGTTACCAAGCTCTGCCAGGGAAGCTTTTGGGAAAACTCCCTTAGGGCAGCCAAGACGAACGCAACCACTGTTTGAATAATTGTTTGTGTGTTTTGGTTTGGTTTGGGTTTTTCTACATTGGCTGCCAACACAGAGAACCAAGGGAAATAATTCCGAGTAAAATCTCAATTTTCTTCTTTTTTTTTCTTTCCTTGACAAATTAAAAAATAGAAATATTTCATTTTACCCAAACCCCTGAAGTGTTTCATTTCAGCCATTAAGAAAAGCAAGGGAAATGAAGGGTTAGACTTCAAAGAAAGTGCCTGGGGGCAGTTCCCGTTTAGTGGCTCAGGGAGTGGAGCCCTCAATCAGGCTGGAGGAGACCCTGCTCCAACTCCTTCCTCTGCTGCAGAGGGTTTGAACACGCTCGTGTTCAGGAAGGTTCTCTAGGAACTGACTGTTCTGGGGTGAGAATAGGATTAGTTGAAAAATGAGTTGGAGGAGACAGGGGCTAGATGTGACAACAGAAGTAAGCAATGCTGAAGAAAAACTATTTTTTGCTTTCAAGCTACAATTTAGAAAATGAAAGTGGAAGCCCTGCTTGTTTGTGATGTTCGTGAGCACTATTTAAAGAGAAGGTACCTCTGTCAGTTTTGGATGATTTTGTCACAAGGGAAATTCCTGTCCCTCTGTGTTTTAAAAGTCCAGTTTTATTAGCACCTATGTTAAGATGCAATACCTTTCCATGCACAGCATAAATTGTTGGGAGCTGTGCAAATGGCCTGTTCGTCAGGACACGTATAAATGCTTAAGAAGTACCGCTAAATTGATGTATTCTTACTTGCTGTAGCTCTTGTCTCTGCCTCCAAATTAACCTCTTTTCAGAAAATTAATAACTCCAGAGCAGGGCTGTTATATAAAACAAACATTTTACAGTTTTCAGAGAGCACAGAATGAATCAGGTTGGAAGAGCCCTCTGGGATCATCGAGTCCAACCGTTGCCCTGACACCACCATGGCAACTAGACCAGGGCACTAAGGGCCATGTCCAGGCTTTTCTTAAACCCCTCCAGAGATGGTGACTCCACCACCTCCCTGGGCAGCCCCTTCCAATGGCTACTGACCCTTGCTGAGAAGAAATGCTTCCTAATGTCCAACCTGAACCTCCCCTGGCCAAGCTTGAGTCTGTGTTCTCTTGTCCTATCACTAGTTGCCTGGGAGAAGAGGCCGACTCCCACTCTGCTACAACCTCCCTTCAGGTAGTTGTAGACTGCACTAAGGTCACCTCTGAGCCTCCTCTTCTCCAGGCTAAACACTCCCAGCTCCCTCAGCCGTTCCTCAGAGGTCAGACCCTCCAGACCCTTCCCCAGCTTCGTCACCCTCCTCTGGACTCGCTCCAACACCTCAACATCGTTCTTGAAGTGCAGGGCCCAGAACTGGACACAGGATTCAAGGTGCGGCCTCACCAGTGCCGAGTACAGAGGGACGATCCCTGCCCCAGACCGTCTGGCTACACTATTCCTAATAGAGGCCAGGATGGCATTGGCCTTCTTGGCCACCTGGGCACACTGCTGGCTCATGTTTAGCTGGCTGTCGATCAGCACCCCCAGCTCTCTTTCCACCGGGCCACTTTCTAACCACTCTTCCCCCAGATGTACTTCTTGGTCTGCAGACTGGGACCAGGATGCCTCCTTGCAGCACTGTCTCAGCAGGTTTTGGTGACTAGCACCTTCTGGGACTGTGTCAGGATACTGCGTTGGTTGGGCAGACTATGCTTGAGCCTCCTGCTGAAGTCTGCACTCTTCACAGTAGGTTCCCCTGTGCAGTGTGGGATGGGATGTGGTCAGTACTACACATAGTCTAAATTGCTGTCCTCTTTGTGTTCTGCCTGCAGATCATTAGATGGCCGGCTGCAAGTGTCTCACCGGAAAGGTCTGCCCCATGTGATCTACTGCCGGCTGTGGCGGTGGCCAGACCTTCATAGCCACCATGAGCTGCGTGCCATGGAGATGTGCGAGTATGCCTTTAACATGAAGAAGGATGAAGTCTGTGTGAACCCATATCATTACCACAGAGTGGAAACCCCAGGTACTGCTGGCCCTACGTGCGGATACCTCAGCTGCTCGGTACCAGCATAAGGGATTTATAAGTGCATTTTGAAATTGAATAAAGCAGCAGGCGTAGGGTTTTAAAACCAAAGTGTATCTATTATTGATGGTAATCTCTTACTGTACGCCGTAGAATAATTTATGAATCTGCACTCAGGGGGGAGATACCATTTTAAATCGATAAAATCCAAGTCGAGCAGGTTGCGTTGTTGCCAGGTTCCTAATGTGGCATTGTGTGCACGTAAACAACTCACATACTAGATACAAGTATGAGCTATGGCAGTGTTCTGTGCACCCCTAATTGTTGGTATTAAATTAAGGATAAGCTTACTGTTAAGTTGAAGTGGATCTAAGAATAGCTCCCAACACGGCTGAACTTCCTGTTCTGAAGTCTCCTCCTGCCTCTGAAAGAGACTTTCATCTGGAGCTGCAGATAGCTCTGCTGCATGTCAGTACAAATCTGCAGAACCAGTCTGGATGTTTATGCTAATCCTACCTTGCTGTTCCATTTTATGGGAAATTTATTCCTTTTGAATCATGTGGTATAACTTCTCTTAAATGGTTTTTCAAGAAGACCTGTTTCTTTGCCTCAGAAGGGGCAGACGTGGTGTGCTCAGATAAGCTCGTATGCCATCCCCAGCCGAGATGTTTTAAGAATAGCATCTTTAACTGCTGCTGTTTCAGAAGCAAGTATCAAATTGTGTCCCTTAATTAGCGACTTCGGTGTTGCATGTATTTAAGGGTGTTACTCCAAACTGGTTTCTCTTCATTTTCTAGGGTTTTAGTCATTTTATTTTAAAGCTGTTAACGTTGCTGGTCTACCTTTTTTTTCTTCTCCGTTTGTGCAGTGTTACCTCCAGTGCTGGTGCCTCGGCACACGGAGATCCCAGCCGAGTTCCCGCCGTTAGATGATTATAGTCACTCTATTCCAGAGAACACTAACTTCCCAGCAGGTATCGAGCCACAGAGCAACTACATTCCAGGTACAGTATATCTTCCATACAGCGAGCGGAGGAGAGAGGGTCATATTGCACAGTGAATTCTGCCTGTGTGTGCTGAGCTGAATGACTGGGAAGTCCTTCTTTCCATCATTACTATGAAGTTAAGGAGTGGGAACCTGTACAAAAATAGATGAAAGCTGTAAATGCAGCCGCACAAAAGTGCTGTTTATAGTTTTGTTTTGTTTTCTTTGAACTCGCCTCTTCCCTTCAGTAGTACGTACTCAGTTTATTGTGAAATCTGAGGCTGGATGTTCCCTTAGCACGTTTAGATTTGAATGAAATTCAGCCATTTTAACTTGAGTAAAACTCTCTAAATTTCTGATGGAATTGAGCTCTTCTATTTATGTCTCTCTCTTACAAGCAATTTACACCTTATTTGCATGGACAAGCTATGCAGCTGCACACCAGGAGAAGAAAAATATGTGGACAGAAAACTGTCTACATGGCTTAAAGTTTTATGGGACTGAAAATCCGGATTTTTTTGTTTCCCTCCTCCTCTGTTATTCACAAATATGCTATGACTATCATCCTGGTTGTGCCAGCTCCTCCTTTCAGCAGCTTGAGGAAGAAAAGTAATAGGAAATTTAGCTCCTTGTGAATAACAAAGTGAATGTTTTTGGTGTCTAAAATCCAGACTTTGCATCCAGTTGCAATGACAGTATGATCATTTTATGCTTCTAGAAACACCTCCTCCAGGCTATTTGAGTGAGGATGGAGAAACTAGTGACCACCAGATGAACCCCAGCATGGATGCAGGTAAGTCATCTTTTGCCATTTGCTGCAGCTTTCTAGGTCATATCAGAGACGCTTCTGGAGTTTTTCTTCGGGGCACTGAAGATCAGATGGTGGTTTGAGGTATTTTATCCCTGTAGGAGTGCAAATGTAGCCTGACATCTCATGTAAAGCACAGGGCTGTATGGTTTAGAGCTGCTGGTGAAAGGTACAGCGTGTTCCTGTTCTCCCCAACATCCATCATTAGATACTACTAAGCAGGAGCCTGAAACTGTGGCAACACATCTAAGGATGATAGTTTGTGTTGTATTTGTGTTTCTGCAGAGGCATTTTTCTGATCATTTGGTTGTTTACATACTTAAATGTCCAGTTTAACTATATTTGAAATGACTACTAGGAGATTTGTTTTTAAATGGGTTTATCATTTAGTGGGTATATCCCAAAGAAAGTTGAAAGTCTGAGTTCTCTCGTATTGCCAAGAAAACAAGTAACCCCTTGTTTAGAAAGAGAAGCCTTAGTGTTCATGCTAACCTATATCAACACTAAAATTAAACATGCAGGTCTCATCTTTCTGGGAGTAACTGTTTAAGGCATCTTGTTGATCTGAGTGGTGCCACTGCTTGTGAGTAAGAACCACTGAATCAGACTCTGAATACATAAAACTTTTGCTTCAAAAGCAAAAACACATCCTTGGTTAGAAAGGCTGATGCTTTACAGGAGGGATATGCAAATATATGGCACTTACATAGAGACAGACATGCAGAACTTAATCAATGCAACTACTGCACACAAATATCTTGGTCTCTGTGCATTTCTCCAGCCGTAGAGCATATGTGGGATTCTAAAAGAGGGATGACTGATTTGCAGTCTTTCACCGCGGTTACACAGATGGAGGAAGGCAGAGTGGGTTGGTTTGTCTACATCAAACATAAGCCTATTGACACAATCCATTTTAGTGCATGCAATTATTGGTAATGTGGTTGACATGTGGAATGTATGTATGGCTTTCTGGAAAGTGGCCTGGAAGAGGACTGGTCTGGAAGATGCTATAAATACCCAATTTATGTTCAAATGCTATAGCCCTTCCTTCAGATGTTGTGGACTTCCCTCTTTAGAGAAAAACAAATTTTAAAGAAACCAGCCAAACTCAGTATGAGAGGAAAAGACAAAATGGGCTGTACCACCTGTGTGCATCCATGTGGCACCCAGAGACTGTGGAAATCACTCTGGATATCCAAGTGCAGATATTTGAAATACATGCACAGAATTTGTGGACCAAATTGAAATGATTGTGGATAAAATTCTGACAGTTGTTTGGTCAGATCTGTATAGCTTGATCCAATACTCCGTTGTCCCAAACCCAATAAGATTTGTTGATATAAAGGGTATGTTTTCGACTGTTACGAGTATGTTTTGTGCCTAGCGATGTAAAATCAAGCTCCTAAATGCCCAGCTAACTGGGTTTGACTGTAGCTGTCATGATGGTACCTGGAGTTTTGATAACTGCAAGTGAAAGTAAAACAGTCAACTGCATGCTTAGTTTTGAAAATTAATGGGTTAAGCTTAAGTGAATGCATTATGAAGATGCTTAGCAGTGTCGCAGGTGTAGCAAGTTGATATAAGTAATAACATTTGGAAGCTCATGTAAAGAGTAATCACACAGAATCCCAGAATCAATCAGGTTGGAAGAGCTCTCTGTGATCATCGAGTCCAACCATTGCCCTGACACCACCATGTCAACTAGACCAGGGCACTAAGGGCCATGTCCAGTCTTTTCTTAAACCCCTCCAGAGATGGTGACTCCACCACCTCCCTGGGCAGCCCCTTCCAATGGCTAATGACCCTTGCTGAGAAGAAATGCTTCCTAATGGCCAACCTGACCCTCCCCTGGCCAAGCTTGAGGCTGTGTCCTCTTGTCCTAGCGCTGGTTGCCTGGGAGAAGAGGCCGACTCCCACTGCGCCCCAACCTCCCTTCAGGTAGTTGTAGACTGCACTAAGGTCACCTCTGAGCCTCCTCTTCTCCAGGCTAAACACCCCCAGCTCCCTCAGCCGTTCCTCATAGGTCAGACCCTCCAGACCCTTCCCCAGCTTGGTCGCCCTCCTCTGGACTCACTCCAACACTTCAACATCTTTCTTGAAGTGAACAACATCAGAGAAGCTGCTAGTGTCACAAAATAAGACTTAAGTGAGAAGTGGGTTATCCCTCCAACAAGCCTAGGCAGCACTGAAGATTTTGTGCGAGTGTTTTCCCTTGTGCAGATGCCACACTAATAATTATAATGTCTTGATTTTCAGGTTCTCCAAACTTATCACCAAACCCTATGTCTCCAGCACACAATAATCTGGGTAAGCATGTGATCTTGAGAACTGTGTGTAATTACAGTCAAGATAGTGACATTTTAATGATGATGATGTTATTTCTTGAGGTTGTGCAATTTTGATGAGGTTGTGAGCACTCTTGATGTTCCTTTCTCCTAATCCTCTTTATTGTGATAACAGTGGTTCATAGTAACTCTGCATGAAATAAAGAAATCTGAACTTATATCAGAGAGTTAAATAAAAAACAGGAACTGTTGGCAGACAAATACCAGAAAGAATGAGTGAAGGACTGCAGCAAAAATACACTTGTTTAATTACATGAGTTTGCAAGGAACACGTTCGTCTGTTTTGCTGGTGGTTTTGTGATATATTTTTAAAGGAAACAGATTGAGGTTAAATTTTGTCTCCTGGAAAGTTACTGTGTAAATTTGTAGTGCTTACTGGACTCTTTTGCAATATACCAGCGTGCCTAAGGGGCATTCCTAGACCTTGTAGGGATAAAGCAGCCCAGAGCCCTCATGTCCCAGTGCCCTAAACCACTGAAGCAACTGATGGCCCAGGTGTGTGAGTTGTTATAGTATGAAAATGAGCATGGACTGAGCAGAGCAGAGTGGGGGAGGCTCGTTGGTTGGTTGGTGTGCAGTTGGAGGGTCCAAATAAATGGACAGAGGGCAGGACTGCTAGCATATGGAGAGGTGCAGATGTCACAGAAAACCTTACCTGAGTACCAGAGGTGTTTGGGGGGTCTCATGCTCAAATGAGCCTGGAGGAATGTTGTAGATGAGATGCACAAACCACAGATGCACTGTGGGAATTTTCTGACCGAGCAGCCAGTTGGTTTTCTTCAAGCAAACTCAAGTTAGGCTGCAATCTCGAGTTATCTTTCTCCCACCTAACTCCATCCTGGGCACCATGAGATAGTCCAGCCCTAAGTGCTGTACTAGACCTCTGATGGCACTGAATCACTCCATAACCTGTAGACAGTAAATAGGAGGAAAGCTGAAGAAGGAATAGCAGTTGAACAGGGCCTTTACCTTTGAGCTACTATTAGAGGGTTTGTGGCTATTTCTGAACCTCTGTTATCTCCTCAAATGGCTCTGCCCTTTATTTTCATACCTTTTATTTCATAAAAGGTCTGATCTTCATCAGTTTGAGCTCTGGCCCTATTTGAAATTGCTCTGAACGGTCTGTCATAAAAAGCACTCACAGCTCTGGCTAGCTGCAGGATCACTTCTCTACATGTTCATTAAGCCAGCAGACAGAGGCCACTTGAGATTACTCTTGAATAACCATAGCTGTAAAGTTTACATATGCTTTTAATCCTGGCACAGGGTACTTTGACACTGCTCCAAAATTTGTTAGTCATTGGCTGACTTGTGGATATCTTGGGGCTGTTGAAGGGGGGATTACTTCTCTCGTCTTTGTTTTTTTTGCCTTTTTTTTTCCAAAGCGTGGAATCTATTGCCACGGTGCCACTAAATTTTTATTTGCTTTAACTGTTAAAGCCTAAGAAGAGAATACATAGCTGACTTATTTTTATTTCCTTTCTTTTTTTTTTGTTTGAATCCATTATGCTCCAGTGTGCTGCCTAGGAGTTAATGAGAATTTCTAGCATTTTTTTTTCAACCTAAAAATAAAAAGCCAATTACATGTAACAAAACCAACCTGGCAAGTTCACTGTGGCATCTGCCTTACATAAGGAAGAAAGGAGTTTCTAGGAAAGAGGCCCCAGTGCATATCCTTTCTACACTGGTTATTAACCCATGCTGCTCAGCTGATGGGCTGTTGGATGTCTAACGTGCTGTCTGGGGACAAAAACTAAGTAAGAGCAGGTGAAACTGGTTAACCACAAGGGATCTCTTTGTAGTCTAAGGAGCAGACATCAGAAAAGCATTTTAACTTACCAAGGTTAAGTTTTGGAAACCAAATATTTATTGCTCTTAGGCCAGAGCTTCCACAAATTAAGAACTTCTTGTCTCTTTTAAACACTTTATTGTAAATTTTTGCATGTGAGGAAGCTACAAAATAATAAATGAAGTGGCATGTAGCTGAGCAACTCGTAAGCTGTCAAGTGACAGAACTGTCATCATCTGTGCCTCATAGATGGCATATCTAAGGTGAGGAGCTGCTTACAGCAGTGTGGGTGAAACACCAGCAGCCCATCAGACAGAATCACAGAATCAACCAGGTTGGAAGAGCCCTCTGGGATCATCGAGTCCAACCATTGCCCTGACACCACCATGGCAACTAGACCATGGCACTAAGGGCCATGTCCAGGCTTTTCTTAAACCCCTCCAGAGATGGTGACTCCACCACCTCCCTGGGCAGCCCCTTCCAATGGCTAATGACCCTTGCTGAGAAGAAATGCTTCCTAATGGCCAACCTGAACCTCCCCTGGCCAAGCTTGAGGCTGTGTCCTCTTGTCCTAGCGCTAGTTGCCCGGGAGAAGAGGCCGACTCCCACTGTGCTACAACCTCCCTTCAGGTAGTTGTAGACTGCACTAAGGTCACCTCTGAGCCTCCTCTTCTCCAGGCTAAACAACCCCAGACTTTCAGCCTGATGATCTCTGCAGCCCAGAAAGGGGTTGCACAGGCTGCGAGAGCAGAACTTTTCCTCAGCTTTGCAGGTTCTCTCTCCACTTAGAAGTTAGTTGGTGGCTGGTGACCTGCTTCTGCTGTGCTATGTGATTCTGTGGACAAGCAGAACACTCCAGTGTCTAGGGCTGTACTTTGATCTGCGCAAGTTTAATGAGGCTTTCTCTATATGTTTGTTAAGAAAATAGAATAGCAATTTAAAAAACACAACAGTATGCAATGAGGAAACTATCAGCAAGCTCTCAAGAGCAGAATGCGGTGGGGTTTTGGGGTTTTGTGGTTTTGCCCTTAAGAAAACAGTGTCACAGTATTGATGTCCATTTATTTGACCAGAACTACCTGAAGCTTTTAAGACAGTTTACTTTGTGTAAATTGAACTTTGGACTTAAATCCCATGGCCATATTCCAGAGAATTACAAAGGCAGCAAACTAGCATGAGGCAAACCAGCTAGGACGATAGAAGCAAGCTTTGTTTGAGGTGCAAGGTATGTATTTCAGCACAAAGCTGTAAGACTGTAACGTGGGGTTGAAGGAACTTAGGGGGTTTCATCTTTCCATGCACAGACACACAAGTGTTGCAAGGTAACATACTGGGATTTATTTTTTTCCTCCTTTCAGCTTGTGCGTTTGATTTGGTAGCATTGTAGTTTTGGTCCAAACTTTCAGTTGTCAAATTTTCAGTTGTCAAAGCTAAGCTTTAAATGGAAGTTATAGATATCCAGTGATCTCTTCTGTATTCCTGAAATACGAACTGGAGAAAATACAGAAAACAACCAAAAGGAAAGGAGAGCTGCCAGCATTATGTGGACATTCAGAATGAAGTCAGGGAGTTTACGCTGGCCAAGGGCCAGGCCTGAGGTTGCATGTGTATTGTTATTTTGGAGTGAGGCAGTCCCTTGGTGTACAGGAAATCCATTGTCAGTGTTTGCTCCACAAAAGACTTGACGCAAAAGCTGTAAGTGAAATAAGCACATGCCCTGTGGTCAAATCCATCACTAACATAAGCCTCTGTTACTCTCTGTGTTGAAACAATTTCCCAAAGCAGTGGAAAGGCAGCTCTTCTCAGCGTACAGAGGGAAGGGAGGGCACACACCTATTTATCTTTTCATTTCCGAGGAGGGAGGTAGAATTAATGTGGCTGCAACTAATACAGTTGGATAACATATATCAGTAACTCCTGGTATACATTGTGTATCAAATGCATTAACTGAAACTAGGCCAACAACCGCTCTTATGCTTAGAGCACACGTTGTAGAGTGTGCAAAGCAGCCAGCAGATTTTTTTTCCTCCACAGCTGAACAGATAGTACTTTTGTCTTGCAGGGCAGATGCAATGTGGGTAGCAGTGCAATACTCAGTGGACACTTGTGAAAGTGTCCTTTTTTGAATTCTAGTGAGTAAAGGTTGAACTTGCATGGAGATGATTCAGGCAGGATTTACTTGGTTTTAATGCATCATGTTTTAATTGGTTGTGTACCACCTCAGGATTCTTTGGCTTTACAGAATCACACACAGAATCCCAGAATCAACCAGGTTGGAAGAGCCCTCTGGGATCATCGAGTCCAACCATTGCCCTGACACCACCATGGCAACTAGACCAGGGCACTAAGGGCCATGTCCAGGCTTTTCTTAAACCCCTCCAGAGATGGTGACTCCACCACCTCCCTGGGCAGCCCCTTCCAATGGCTAATGACCCTTGCTGAGAAGAAATTCTTCCTAATGTCCAACCTGACCCTCCCCTGGTGAAGCTTGAGGCTGTGTCCTCTTGTCCTAGCGCTGGTTGCCTGGGAGAAGAGGCCGACTCCCACTGCGCTCCAACCTCCCTTCAGGTAGTTGTAGACTGCAATAAGGTCACCTCTGAGCCTCTTCTTTAGCAGAGCTACATTCTCTTACTTCTCCCCAAGCAGTAACTCCATAAATTGAAAATGAATATTCAGGACAGCTCTAACACAAGAGGTGACTCGCCCATCCCATGACAGCTTAAGCTGAAGCTTAAGACCACAAATCACAGGAGAAAGCAGCATCATTAAAAGCTTGGTTGCATATTTTAGACAGAAGTTTTTCTTCAAAATAGGATTTGTTGGTTTGTGTCTTTCCTCAAGTTGCAAATAAGCCGGAAATAAAATTTCCGTACACCCTTCAGTGGGGAATCCACAGTTCCCCTGAGTCACAACCAAGCGGAGGTGGTTTCTGAAGGAAAGGACCACGAAACCATAGAGGGCAATGCAGGCTATGGTGTTTTTATAACCTGAATAGTACCAATCTGAGGACATTACTTTCAGGATCAACAAAAGTTGGTTTGATTTTTCTGGAGCTGAGCAGCCTTTCGATTAGAAAGGCAGTTGCTGTGGAATAAGAGCGCGGTCATGTGGGACACAATCTGTTTTCTTAAGCAGGTGGACACACCTTAAGAGACTGATTAGTGCTGGTATGTGCTGTACCTCTCTACAAATCGCACTGGAGTCCCGTGAAACCCAGAGGCAGTTATGATGTGGACAGATTACTGCTGCAGGTCACAACTGCTCATGGATGAAATGAGCCTGGAGAAATGGAGAAATAGCCTAATGTGGCAGTTTCCAGTGGGAAACCAAATATGTCATACAGGAGAAAAAGGCAGGGACAGTAAACTTGTGTGACTCCTGAATGCGTTCAGTATCTTCTGTGCATGTCAGGAGAGGGGCTTGCTTTAAGCTAAAAAAAAATGTTTAAAATGTGAAGAAACAGCAGGTTTCTTACCAGAGCTCTCAAACTGAGGTAGCAACCTCTGTTCTGTTGAGCTGCCTTCTGTCAGCTTTTGCTTTGGCATTATGTCCTTTTCTGTAAGAGGAAAATATGCTTTTTCTTTTGTGGGTGTAACGTGGAGGAGAGCAGGAACATCGAGCTTTGCTTCTGATTGATAGAGCATTTTTCTTTCACATGATATAATTAAGGAAAGAGAGAGACTGTGAAAGAAGCTGTGAATGGGTATAAGCTCCAAAATTCACGGACTTTGAAGACCTGCTAAGGATTCCAGAGTTCCCCACATGCACTTTTATTCAATTCCTTATTTGCTGTCAGCAAAGCTTGTAACAAAGCAGAAACCTAAGGGGTTTTTTTCTGATTATTAGCTACTTTGGGAACTCATACACCACAATAACGGAGAGGAAACCAGTGTGTCTTTTGGCTGAAGCCAGGCTGCTTCAACCTGTTTCTAAAGGTTACGGAGTAACATCAGGTACCAGTTGAGAAATGACTCTCAAACCTCTGTAGTCAGTGCGAGAGGAGGGTGGGATGGTAAAAACCTGTCTTTGATTTTTTGGAGCTGATCTCTTAAGCCCCAGGTTCGCCTAAGCCTTGCAGGAGCAACAGATGGGAAAGCCTATGGAAAAAGCTGGATTTTGCTGCTTGATACTAACTCTTTGGCCAGATGGGAAGTTGCTGTGTTCTGCTTTTAAGTGCCATGTGAATGTGGATGAAGTCATAAGCTGGGGGGGGAGGACTGGAGGGAATTCTTGTCCTGCTTTTATTTCTTGCACTGAATGTGGGGAATGGAGCACTTATCAATTAGCGTGGTCTGCTTTCCGCTTCCTCTGCTCAGCAGATCCTTGGCTTACAGCAGGACTGGGCACCATCTAGTGCAGTATTTCCAAGAGTATTTGGTTGAGCCTTCCTCTGCTGAAATCTCATTGGCTTCAGTGGGAGCAGTTAAATCATTCGATGCCATTTGAAAGTCCCACCTTTCGTGCGTATGAAGTACTGCCTTCCTGAGACTGCCTCAGTCTGCTCATGAACTTCAGTCCTTTTGCTTCAGTCAAACCATAACCCCAATAAAAGCGATGTGTCGTCACCTATTGGGGAAATGGATTTTCTTTGGGTAATTTGAGATCAAGTGCACTGGAAGAAAGTATCTCATTTTTAAAGCACTTTGATGCCAGTATTACGTACAGTTTAGTGCATATTGCAGACAGCTCCACTGGTTTCATCAGCGCCAGAGAGATCCTAACAGAGTCAGTAAGAACGAAAGCTGGACTTGGTGTAAGTGCACAGCACTGGGGTTCTGGAGACCTGTGTTACTGGAAGGTTTGTGGTCTGCTCTTTCTAAGGTTTTCTGTTTCTTCCTTTTCTCTCCTTTTCTTTTGCCTTTTTTAGGGTACTAGCTACCTAAAAGTGATCTTAAGCTAAGTTTATTTTTTAAATTTTCTCCAAGTATGAGGACAGTTAAGTGACACCCCACTCACTGACTAATATCTTTGACTATTTGTGATTCTCCCATGTGCCAAAAGCTTCAGGGGTGATGTCACTTTCTAGCTGTGGTCCATTAAGATCTGTAAAGTAATTAAAGTTTGGTGGTTAAAGTGAGCCCAAGGAATGAAGCAGAACAATATTTCAACACAGTTGCTTTTTTTCATCTCTCCTGATGGCCTGTGATTCATTTTGCTTTTTCTTTTGTGCAGATCTGCAGCCTGTTACCTACTGCGAGCCAGCTTTCTGGTGCTCCATATCCTACTACGAACTCAACCAGCGAGTGGGAGAGACTTTCCACGCCTCTCAGCCCTCGATGACCGTGGATGGTTTCACTGACCCATCTAATTCTGAACGCTTCTGCCTTGGGTTACTGTCTAATGTGAACAGAAATGCAGCAGTGGAACTCACAAGACGACACATTGGTAATTTCTATTTCCTTGTTTGCATCAGTGTCTTTCAAGGTGGAATGGGGAGACCTGCACATAGAGCTTTTTAATTAGCTAATTGGCATGCAGCTTGCAATGTCTGAATATCTAGGGTGTTTTAGCAGGCTAATCTTCCATAGAGGAACACTGATTTATTATATTTTTATGAAAAAATACAAAAAATGCACGGAGGAACACTAAAATTACTGCATGTAACAGAGACAGAATTTAAATTTTTACATGCACTCTTCTGTATTTGGATGGATATTAGTGATAAACTTGTGTATTCCTTTTCCCTCCTGCACTATTTTATTTTCTAACTGACTGCCCTTTTATAAATGGAAACTCAGCTCCTTGGTTTTAATCTCAATTTCCACTTTTCCTGCTTATACTGCAAGGTAATTTTGTTTTCATTTAAACTAAATAGAACAAATAAAATTTAAACTAAACAGAATATCCCAGGTTTATGCAATTTTAATAAAAGGCAAAATTAAAAGGCTGACGTCTATCAACAATGAACCTGCTTTTTGTCCTGATTTTGCTCCCCTTTATACCATTTCCTGAGCAGTAAACTTTATACAGGAGAATCTTTCCTTACTTATTTCTAATATGATTTCTAGCACCAAAAAAACCCCAATCCCAAAAAACTCACCAAGATTCAGAAATCAGTCTTTAAATTCAGCGGGCTCCGTATGCTTTATGGAAGAATGAAAGCAAGATATTCAAATAGGAATGTAAGACCACAGCAAATGTTTATTTGAGCAACAAAGACATATTCCTGAAATTTATTTCTTTATTAACTGAGATTTTAATAATTTGCATAAACTCCAATGGGAAATGTTTGTTTGTGCTTGTGTACAACATAATCTCAAGCAAAAAAATTTGAAAACGTTGTGTAATTTAATTCCAAATCACTAAATAAATAAATGAACAGTTGTATCCAGCTGTGCTGACTTTCAGAAAAGGTTGAAAACCATTTGTTAACTGATAAAACATTCATATGGAGAATATCAGAGACATATTTGGAGTAAGCAGGGTTTGAGGTGGTAAATTTATGCCATCCAGGCTGTGATTGACACTGGGGCCGGAGAGTGCAATTCTGACTGTATAAATGGTTCCTTCTGCCTTCCTCAGCTTCACTCGCTCACAGAGCAAATGTATTGCTCCCTAGTGGGAGTACCCAGCGGGCCAAAAGAGGTGGTTTTCATTCTCCATCATTCGTAGTTTTGAGAGCTGTCTAATTGCAGACGTAATCTACGTCTCTACCAGCTCTGGCTGGTTTTGCAGGTGAGTGCTCTAAGCTAAACCCCAACTGTGCCCTGTGTTTCCTAGGAAGAGGAGTAAGACTCTACTACATTGGCGGCGAGGTGTTTGCCGAGTGCCTTAGTGACAGTGCCATTTTTGTCCAGTCTCCCAACTGCAACCAACGCTATGGCTGGCACCCAGCAACAGTTTGCAAGATCCCCCCAGGTAAGGAAGTGTGTCCTATCTGTGATCCCACACGGGCTTCACCTTTTACAAACAGGGACTGGCTATGGAGAGCGAGCTCTTCGTCAAGGTCGGCGTGGGTTTGCTGACCTCTGCTCTTGACAGTCATCAGAAACTTGAACCCTGTTATAAGCAACTTGACAACTCGAGCAGGGCTTTTTCTGTAGCATAAAGGATGAAGGCACTGATAAAGGAAGCTACTGTGCATGCTCCAACAACTGTTTGCACTACATTCATGGCAGTAGAAAGAAACAGTGTTTCAGAATCTAAGCAGAACAATTTGCAGAATCTGCCACTTGTTCCAGGCAGTGTTCTATCAGTCTGTTATTGTATTGTAATTACCTGATAGTCAATATAATTTTGTTTGTCCCTATAAGTAAAAGCATATAACATAAGAAATTTTTCTTAATTATATTCACCCATAATAGATAGAAATATTTACTTTTATCTGTTCTGTAGTAAAACTTTCACCTCTCTTTGTGAATTAGTTTTATTCTAGGGAAATTGTATTTGCAGGCAGCTTGTTCTGGTTACAGCAAACGCATGTCTAAAGTATGCTGAAAGATCACAAGAGAATCTATTGCATCTGTCTAGGAAGAAAATACTTTTTTTTTGTTAAGATACATGCAAAAGAGCTCGGATGAGAGGATGCCATTCGAAAGGGGATTTGGCTGTTTAGCTAGGCTTACAAAAGCTAAATTTTTACAGTTAAAAGTATGTATATATTTAAAAAATGAACTTTTTTATTTAGAAATACTTGAATAAAGATTGTCTTTCTTTTGAGAAGAGATCCACACACTGCAAGCTCTGGCCCATCTTAACGGCCTTCCTTTCTCAGATGCTTAGGAAGCAGCTGCCAGTGTTGCAAACATGACTTAATTCTCCAGCCACATCACAAGAGTCCACCCCGGCTGGAGTCAACATCTGAAGACACAAACAGCCCACATTTCCGCTGTAGATTCATCTAAGGCACATTTTTTTGGACTCCAGCTCTCCCCACTTTTGCCACAGTCTTTGGCCGCCTTCTCAGACTCATCTTCAAATCTTTGCCGGGTTTGAAGGAGTTTCTTCATTCCCATATTGACAAGATCAAGTCGTACCCGCTCCTCCCAGACACAGTCGTGGAGAGACCTGTTCCCATCCAGTCCTGACCTCCGAACACCTTGTGATCCTGATCAAGTTTTTTCTTTCCTTGCCATAGCTTTTTCTCCGTGCTCAACCTGGCCCTGATGCTCTCACCCTTCTTATTTTCACCTCTAAGACTGTGATACGCCTGACACAGCTTCCCTTCCAACTCCTGCAAGATACACGGCCCTTGGGCTGTGCTCTTTTATGGTCACGAAAATGGGTAGTTGTTTCTGCAGCTGCTGAGCTGTTGCCTGCGGTCAGGCTTTGCTGTATGCAGTCTGACCCAAAACAGATGACAGTGTGAGTCCAGCCCAAGAGAGTAGGCTCAGAAGTGACTTTAGAGCAATACAATTCATCACCGTCCAAAGGGTTGTTTTTCAGACTTGGCCCATATGTAATCCCAAACGAGCATTAGTTGTGTGCCAAGTTTCAGAGTTTAACTTGTTATCTGGGAAAAAGCAAGCATGGCAACGCTTTTTTTTAAGAGTTGTGTGTTTATTTGTTTATTTAAACCATGCAGAATGTTGTTATATTTCACCTTTATCACCTAAAAACATTGAACGTTGCGTTGTTCTCAGTCTTTTAGCTGGGACTAAACATTGGGGGAAAACTCCACTTTTAAAGGAAGATTCTTTGGTGTGAAAATTACGTTTAAGAGACAATTACAGCAGAAGCAGCTCTGCTACCAGCCATTTTAACCCTGCTGACTGGTTTCTGGCTTGCTGGAGCACTTTTACTCCAGAACTTCTCCGTTACTTCTGCTGACAGACACCATGTAACCCCAACACCAGTGAGTTCCTATTTTTAGCCTGTACATTCCTTTCTTTCAGGCCCCGTAGTGATCGCTGTTGGTAAGTGTTATGGTCATAGTTAGGCTTTAAAATTACAATATGAGGGAAGCGATTGTAAGGGAGATAGAAGGAGGTTCCACATGAGGATCCCAGGAATCACAGAATCAACCAGGTTGGAAGAGACCTCTGGGATCATTGAGGCCAACCGTTGCCCTGACACCACCATGGCAACTAGACCAGGGCACTAAGGGCCATGTCCAGTCTTTTCTTAAACCCCTCCAGAGATGGTGACTCCACCACCTCCCTGGGCAGCCCCTTCCAATGGCTAATGACCCTTGCTGAGAAGAAATGCTTCCTAATGGCCAACCTGACCCTCCCCTGGCCAAGCTTGAGGCTGTGTCCTCTTGTCCTATCGCTGGTTGCCTGGGAGAAGAGGCTGACTCCCACTTCACTACACCCTCCCTTCAGGTAGTTGTAGACTGCACTAAGGTCACCTCTGAGCCTCCTCTTCTCCAGGCTAAACACCCCCAGCTCTCTCAGCCGTTCCTCGCAGGTCAGACCCTCCAGACCCTTCCCCAGCTTGGTCGCCCTCCTCTGCACTCGCTCCAACACCTCAACATCTCTCTTGAAGTGCGGGGCCCAGAACTGGACACAGGATTCAAGGTGCGGCCTCACCAGTGCCCAGTACAGAGGGACGATTACTTCCCCAGACCGGCAGATCTAGGACTGGTCTCGTAGATCACAATCTGCTGTGTGGGCACTAGCATTTGTCGTTCTCCATCCTGTAATGTGGTTTTCTTCCTTTTCAGCATATGAGCTGTGGAAATGTGGCACCCTTGATTCCTTTTTCTGAAATGCTGAGTTTAAACAATCTGTGTATAGTGTCCCATGGTCTGAGGACATGGGAAAGCAGCAGTGAGTTTCTTTCCATCCTCAGAAAGAAATGGATTTCTTAAGCTAGTGAAGTTAATACCTCATTCTTGTCCTGTTCTTTTTTCACAGGATGTAACTTGAAGATTTTTAACAACCAGGAATTCGCCGCTCTCTTGGCTCAGTCTGTAAATCAGGGCTTCGAAGCCGTGTACCAGCTGACCAGAATGTGCACGATTCGCATGAGCTTCGTCAAGGGATGGGGAGCAGAATACAGGTGAGGCCTTTGGAATGAACCTTTGTGGTGTGCTTGTGCTTGCCGTTGCCACTCCTGTATTTCACAGCCTAGGAGAGTGTTCCACAGAGCTTCTGTACCCGGCTTTTAAGATGTGGGGAAGATCTGCATTACTGCTACTCTCTGTAGTAACGCAGATAGGTTGTAGTTGTTCAGAATTTTCTTGGTTTTCCCATCCTATTTGTGTGAAACATATATCATGTGATATACCTGGAAGACCACGTGCATTTGGTCACAGCTTTGTACGAACCAAGAGCTTCAGCTGAAGCACAGTAGATAGATCCAGATGGCCTGTGTGGGAACTAGTGCGTGGTTTTTCTCGTATATGTGATAGTTTGAGAGTCTTATGACTACACTGTTATCAGGACAGGATCAGTGTGAGTGCTTCCTAGTAGATATGGGTTGGGTTTGATGCTTCTTTTAACAGGGACTAATGGGATTAAAATAAAAGCAGATTGGCTTGAAAATTTATACTTGGAAGAACGGTTAAAGTTGCTGCAAAATTATAATTAAATCTCCTCATCCTTTCCTTAGTGCTTGTCGTAGGGCAATGCTTAAATGTGACCAGAGGCAGAGGGAGAAACAGGGTTACTACTTTCCCAGTGAATATTTCAGACAAAAAAGGAGATGCAGTTGGGTCTGATGTTTGGGATTGATGA
This sequence comes from Nyctibius grandis, assembly GCF_013368605.1. NCBI lineage: Eukaryota > Metazoa > Chordata > Aves > Nyctibiiformes > Nyctibiidae > Nyctibius > Nyctibius grandis. The sequence goes on from NC_090668.1 coordinate 25,611,197, forward strand.
TGTGGTGATTCTGACAACACGGGGACAGCAGGACAGCACGAGGGACGGAGTACTCCAGAGCTTGTGTTACTGTCACCCCGCTGCGTTAGCGAGCAAACGTCCCCAGCGCTTGATAGTACAAGTAGGAGAGGCAAAATCCACTGGAAAATGAACAAGGGAGAAAGCTGACAAGGATTTAAGCCAAATGGGATTTTGAAATACTTACTTGACTGTGTCCCCTTTACATCTGTGGCCTTATTTGAAAATCTGGGGGCAGCCCCTGCCTCCTGGAGCAGCAGACGGGGGAGATGCCGTAGTATCAGCTGGAGCCGGGGCCCTGCACGTTACTCTCCTACTTTCTTCATTTCTCCAGATGTTTGGAGTCCATTTTGTTTTGAAATTGTCTTGCACCCAGGCCAGAGCATTTCAGCCCTGGCTTGCAGCCACAGCTCGTAATGAAATCCAGATGAGCGTGACTTACGGAAAGTCGACCGTCCCATTAGAGTATTGTAGTCAGTGAAACCCTACGCTCGCGCTGACCGCGCCGAGGCTGCTCCCTTGCTCCTTCGTTTCCTTGCCACAAAATACTACATCTGATTGCCTTGGTCAGAGCACGTTTATTTGTTGAACTGATTCATATATGAAAACGTTACTGTGAGAGCTGCATCTGATTGAGCTGCTTAGCCTGCTGAGCAGTCTGGTGGGGTGCTCAGTGCTCTTGTCTGCCGGGGACTTGGTGGAGGGAAGGGGGAGAAGCCAATTGCATAAGCAGCCTCTGTGATACAGAGGTTCTTCTCTGTCCAGTGAGAGCCTGGTGGAGCAGGCTGACGTCATGGAGAGCTTTGAGGGTTTGCCTTTCTGAAGGGCTGGAGCCGAAGTGCTGGTCATCCAGGTGGGAAGGCAGAATGAAGTTTGCCATGATAGATTTGCAGAGGGCAGAAGTGTGGCGGCCCCACGGGTAGTGGTTTTCTGTACAGGGTTGTTGGACTGCTCAGTGTTAGCCTGGTTTCAGGCAGCAAAGGGGAATGCTCTGTGTTAGGGGACACTACTTTTTCCTGGGACCTGAGAGGTTTGTTTGCTTCTCTGAAGCTGACAGAGCTGCTCTGCTCTCCCTGTCCTGCAGCCCTCCTGCCCAAACCGCTCAGGAGACGCCCTTTAACGCAGAGCACTGACCGTTAAGTCGCTGTACAGAAGCCCTGCCCATACGCCCACTCCTGGGGCATCGCCCGGCCTGCCAGCTCCGGTCAGCCGCGTGGAGCTGGGATGGGTGGGGTGCCTCCGGGGACCTGCTGCCATTTTCAGCTCGAGGGATGAGAGATACGGATTCACCAACAGAACCAGTTCCAGCCCTCGGCCAAAGCCTCGCGGAGCCGTACCCCGAGCCCCGCTCCTCCACCCCGCCGGGAAGGGGCAGGGATGGCGTTGGGACCACAGGGCAGCCCCCAGAGCACAGGGACTCTCCCCTGAGGGAAGGGTCCCCTTTTCAGCAGCCGGCCTTGCAGACTTCGGCTCCTCCCTCCCACAGACAGATTCCAAGGACAGTTTCTGTGGGAAATGAGGGTGTAAAGCAAGGCTGTTTCCAGGCTATTTCTCTCTCTTCATAATCTTCCTCCTCCACAGCAGCTGTCCCCGCCTCTCTGCCTGGAACAAGACTTCTGCCATCTCCTCTCCCCTTGCCCTGTGCCTTGGCCTCCCTTCCCATCCTTTCCTCCTCATCTCTTCTGGCTTTACCATCTGGAGACCCTCCATGGGAGGGAGAATAACAACGGAGAGACAGATAGGAGAGGGGGAAGGTGCTTTGTGGCAGGGGAAGGTGAAAGCATGGTGTGTGCTGACCCTGCGAGGCATCCCCCTCTACGGCCACAGCCGCCAACTTTTGAGGGATTGTAAAACACATGGTTTAGTACCTTAAAGATCATCTAGTTCCAACCCCCCTGCCACGGGCAGGGACACCTTCCACCAGACCAGGTTGCTCAAAGCCTCATCACCAGATGCTGCCTGTTTCCAGGGATCTGAGTAGTAAATAGGTTATACAGCGAGTTGCTCCTTTGGGATTGTAGATGTAGAGAGAAGAGGTCGGTTTCTAAAAGGAGTTGGCAGCACGGGCCAGCAGCGTGTTGTAGAGGAGAGAGACGTTCCTTTGGCCCCACATGCAAGACTATTGTCTAAGCAGGAAAGAATGCTTCAGTAGCTGTAAAACCTTTTCACATTTGTAAAGTTTAGTAAGTCACATTTGTGTTCTTTTTTTTCTTCTCTCCCCCCCCCCATCCCCTTCTTTCTCGCAGGCGGCAGACTGTGACCAGTACTCCCTGCTGGATCGAGCTGCATCTCAACGGTCCTCTGCAGTGGCTGGACAAGGTCCTCACACAAATGGGCTCCCCGAGTATTCGTTGTTCCAGTGTCTCCTAAGGAAACACCTCCTGGGGGTGGGTGGGGGGAACAAAGACTCTGGAAAATGGAATTGGCTTAACCCTTAGCAAAATGCATAGTGCATGGAAAACAAATTCCCAGTTATTGAAGGGAGGAGGAAAAAAATCTGCTAAAAAAAAAAAAAATATGGGTTTTCTTCATTTTTGTTTTGTTTTTTAAACTAAATACCCATTTAAGCCACTTCCACTGAAACTATTAGCACTTTGGTTACAATGCTACGGGCCATTGCAGTTAGAATTCGAAGCTGAAGTTTTTCACGACAAAAAAACTGGACTTTGTTTCAGCGGAAAGAAGCCAGTGCTCTGCCTCCAGCCGTCACTCAGTGCTGCTGTGGGCACCCAGGAGCCACCGGCGGCTCGGGGGAAGCTTTCTGTTTGCCTCCCACAACTCCAGCTTGTGTCACGCAGCACCTCGGAAAACCAGATACCATGGGGCTTTGGGGTGACTCTTGCTCGTGCATTCCTGTCGCCACCCACCCGATCCACGCCTGTCCTCCCTGGGACTGCAGCAGCAGGGGGAAAGGAAGCGTTTAAAGCACACACAAAAACTGAATTCCCCCAGTAATGGTCCCAAAAGGAATGAATTCTCCCACGCTGGACTACTAAGGAGGCATCTCTGCTTCATGCCCGAGGGATGCAGCTGATCCCCTGATGGTCGCAGACTGGACTGACATGAAGCAACAGGCCACACTTCAGGCTCCTCCTGATATTGCTGCAGCGACTTTTGACGTGAGCTGCTCACAGACAGACGTTCGTCACTGGGGAGCTCTGCCTGGATTCAGTTAAGCCTTCGTTATCGTGCAGTCTATTTGCATTAACTACAAAGTTTGTATTCTATTTTCTCAGCATGTTGAATGGTATCTGCCACTTCGGAAGCCTTAGGGGCTTAGTGAATTCGACGTCCAGGTCTGCTCTAGCGATGGAAGCGAACAGGCCCTTGCTGCCACTTCCAGCATCTGCAGTTTAATAGGTTATCCCATGCTGTCACACGTGACGGCGCATGAACCAGGACATCTCAGACACAAAAAGCCTCTGTTTAGAACTTATTTCAGCTGACTAAACTGCTCTGAGATGTGGTTTTGCCTGGAGAAATTGGGAGAGTGTGTATTTACTTGTATTATAAAATGTTCATTTTAAACATACATGCTCCAGACTGTTTAATATTTTTTTTTTCCCTGCAGCAACTCTCATGGCAAACAACTTCCACAACTGGAAAAAACTCTTAGCACTTGTTTTTAGGGTTCAAATTTGCCAAATAAGTCTCATAACTTTGTCAGTGCTGTCCAGTTATCTGTTTCTTTATATCTGCATCGCATATCACATGCATTTGTGCCAAAATATTAGCAGGGGGAGGGCAGAAAGTGATAATCAGTTTCCTATGGAAATCTTTTTTTCTTTTTAATGTATGAAAGACAAACACACAGGGTAGATCTGGCTCTGGGAAGGACAGAATCACACCCAGAATCACACACAGACTGGACAGACTCGGATGGACTTTACAGGGGTTTGTGTTAAGGCTTTAGTCCTGCAAACTTTGTGCTCCCAGATGGGAACGCGAGCGGCTCCGCTGAGCTCGGGGGCAGTTTTCCTGCCTGCTTGGTTGAGGTTTGCAGCTTCAGAGAGAGGCTTTTCCCACGTGCCTGTTGCTCTCAGACCGCTCCGTTTATCAGCCCCACCACCTGGTTTGCAACAAACCAACACTTCTGGACCTGAGGCAGCAGCGAGACGGGGTACGAGGGCCCCTTGTTGGGTGGACACAGGACCAGAGAGGCTCATCGCTGGGGTTTGCTTTACCAGGCAGAGCAAGGGATGCTTTAGAGGGTTTTCTTCCAGAAAGAAGAAATGACATTTTGTATCTGAAATTTAAATTCTGAGAAAGATTTGTCAGTGGTGGGTGTGCTCCTGAATGGTCCAGGCACTTCTGAATATCCTCTTGCAGAATTGTGACGGAGCTTTCACTGTGTGACACGCCTTGTATCACAGCGCTGGAGGTTTGCTAGGATTTTTAATTTTTTTTGTTTAGTTTTTGCAATGTGTCTGGTTTTAGTTAAATCTCTGATTGCACGGACTTGTGCAATAGGAGCATCTCTATAAAATACTATTTTCTAGCCACTTCAAAAGCAGGTCTGTGTCATTGTGGACTGATTTGGCATTTCAGATACAGGTTTCTAACATCGTTGCAAACCAAAATCGATCCTGACTTTTGTGGAAGTCCTTGACTTGCTGTTTTAGTGAGAGAGGGGAAAAAATCTGCTCTGTAAAACGGCCCCAGGTTTCCTCCCTGAGTGTCTTTAAGTCATTATTTGCTTATTTTAGTGAGCAAACTGTTTGCGTTGTCCACGTAATCGTGGAGGAAGTTGGATTCTGTGGTGCATTTAAGATGACACCTTAAATTCCAGTGTCAGAGAGTTCATTCCCTGTGTGTGCAGGAGCCCAGCCTGCCCCAGAGGCTCGAACCTGGAATAAACCCTGGCTTTAATAGGAATTTGCACACAGAATCACCTCCTCAGCCAAACTAAGAACTGGACCTGGATTTCCACTAGGAACCAGATTAGTATCTTCTCCTTGATAAAGGATAATTAATTGCTGGCCATTATTAATAGATGCCTTTTGAAAAACAGGATTCAGATGATGAACAAAAACTTTAATTAATCTCACCTCATCATCCCTTAAGTAAAATGACTTCAAATGGAAGATGTAAGCTGCTCTAGCAGGACAGTTAGATAAAACTGAGATTATCTCCACTGAAGTATTAATTTCCTCTCCTCCCCTTTGTTTGCCTTCTCACTAATTCATAAAAGCTTCGTGGTTTCGAAAGTTACCTTATAAAGTCAGATGGAAAGTCCTGTTCCACACAACAAATGCAGAGATAAAGGCTGGGGACGGGGTGTGAGCCGAGGGCTGTTACGGCTGAGCTGAAACGTGCTTAATCACCCCCTTCACGTGGACACTAACGAAGGGAAGAGGCAGCGTGGGGCTGGGATTATCGTAGGCAGCCGTGCCCGGAGGTGCACGTGGCTGCTGCTGGGTTGTACTTTTTTTCTAGAACTTTATTAAAGTAGCTTTGATATGTAGCACAAATGTATGCGATCGGCCATGCCCTAGCTTAGATTACACAGCTCTACTGGAATATCTTCTCATTTAAGGGTAGTCTGGGCTAGTTTTACCAGGATTTCATACATTTTTGTTACTCGTAGAGAGTCACTAGCAGGAACTTTGACTCTTTTTAATTGGTGTAGCCGTACACAAGGGCCTGGCTGCTGGCAGATGATATTGATGGCCTTGTGGTTTTAAATGACTGTGGTGATTTTTTTTTTTTTTTATTATTATTAACGTATTGAACTGAATTGCAGTTTGTATTTTGTGTTAAGCTTATCTTAGAAGTTATCCAGTGCTGTCCATTTGATTTCATCACCAGGAATCAGCATGTGTATGGACAAAGATGGAGCAATCTAATCGTAACAGATTTCCTCAGAGCTCTGGCCACCTGTCTACACCATGCAAAGGCTGGGGGTAACCTTTGAGAAAGAGTTAAACAAATTAGTTTCCTCTCCCATCCAGGACTCCATCTCAAGCAGCAAACATTGACATCCGTGCCCTGTGCTACTTACTAACTGGAGAAGCACAAGGAGCAAAAGGAACACAGCGCAGTGAAGGACTCCAGCCGTGTCACACCCATCCGTGAGCTTCCCTAGTTCTCCAAGGTACTGGGTAGGGAGGAGGAACGGCATTTCCCAAATAAGCTGGTAAGCTAGAGTGAGAAATAATTAGTCGCTATATAGTAGCTGATTGAGCGGTATGGTTAAGAAATTCAGTATATGTTTTTTATTATGTACATGCTTTTGTATTTATGTTGTCTTTCTGGAATATTCAGATGAATCAAATATTTAATTTTTAACAGAAAGGGCAATTAAGGGTTCAGAGTATTAAATCTTTCACCTGTTCCTTTCTGGTGGTTGCCAGAAATGAGGCAGTTACTGATGTGAGAAGAAGAGACTCGCCTCAGAACTGAGCAACAAACCCTGGCGAGTAAAACAGAACGAGGACGTGGGCAGCAGGAGCCTTTGCCTGAGTTGCTGCTTTATCCTTCCACAACCAGTCAGGTTCCCAGCTGGGCCCTTGCCTTGTGCTCTTCGGGTCTGTTCAGATTTATGAGGCTTTAAAAAGACAATAACCTGTTACTCCATAAACGTCTTGGTTCAGCTTACGTTTCCTCCGGTACGTGGGTACTAGAGGAGTCTGCACCAGGCTGCTGCTCCCTCTCCCAAGGCAGGCAGCCGACTTTCTTCACACTAGACTGAACTATTCCCCCGTTGATAGATATGTACGAGCATGTTTGCGTTAGTGTTTAGCTCTTCTTAACCTGAGATTGTATGTTAGTGCCCGACCTGCTTTAGCTTGTTACGCATTACTCACCTATTTTGTTACTAAAGGCCTGTACTATGTATGCCCTCTTATTTCATACGTGAAACTGTAAGTTCTATTTTTGACATTTTAATAAACTTTGATTTGAAAACTGAGGCTCATGAGAAAATAAGGATATTGTAAAAATACACTTAAGGACACAAATTGAAAGCATTTGCAGTTTGAAAGCATGGAGAATTCAGACACAGCAGCATCTTTAGGCACGTGTAATGAAGGTTGTTCCCAGTAATTGGCAAGAGATCTGAGTTACAGGTAAGATCTTAATTGTTTTTACAGTTCGGACAGTTTTGTTCAAGAATTTAAAGCCAGATATAAAAAATAATTTTAAAATAGCAACTAATTATTTTAATTAATGGGATTCAGAGGTGACTAGAAGTGGAGCGCTGTGGCTCAAAGGATTTATTATCAAATTGCTGGAAAAGTCAGATGTAGCTGAACATTCACTCTAACCGGGCTGTACTTTTCACCTTCTGGCTGTGGATTAGGAAGCTCCATGATCAGAAGCGTAGGAGCAGCAGTGGAGTGTTTACTGCTTTGTCCTCAGCATCTTGTCACGAGGCAGACCCTAAAATACCTCTGGTGTCTTTGTGTGGAGGAACTGAAGGCACAGGTTTGGCCTCTCAGTTTAAAAGTGCCCCAGTGTTTATCAAATCGGAGAGGTCATGGTCAGAAGAGACGATGGGAGGTCTCTACTCCAACCTCATGCTTGATCCAAGACTCTCACCAACCCTAGATCAGGTCAGCTGGGCTCTTGTCCAGATAAATCTTGAAGAAAAATCTTAACAGAGCTTCTGCCCACCTCCTCCCCGGATGAGCTGTTCCACGGCTGCATTATGTTCCTAGTGGAAAACTTTTCCTGTCTTCATCTCCCAGGCTGCACTTTGGCTGTTGCCCCTTGTTGTAAGGGCCACGCAAGGAGGCCAGCGCTGAGTCAGAAATTAAACAGCAACTGAGCTTGAAGGGTGGCGGCTGCAGGGTGGTGGAGCCCTTCGCCCCCACCCTGCTCAGCTGTAGAGGATGGGATGCCATGGACGTGTCCCTGCTGCTGCCGTCCTGTCTGGGGCTGTGCCAGGAGGTGACTCGGGGCCACGAAGCGTCCAGCGAAGCAGCTGTTCCACGAGCGGGCAGGTAGTGGGGTCAGGTGCCGTACGGGGGGGACAAAATACACGTGTGCTGGCATCCAGCTGGCCCCAGAGAGGGCATTCTCCAGATGGCGTCACCGAGCCAAGGCACACGATGATCTAATGCTGTGAACTAACGGTCCTCCTCGGGTTTCACCGAGACTCCGATTTTTTTTTTTGTTGTTTTTCCTGACAGAGGATTTACGAGAATATTTTTTCCACTCGCTTTTCCAACAATGTGGTAATAAAAAGGTCTCGTCCAGGTTTTGGACTGGGGTTGCCAAAACTCGAGTGTGATGTAGTAAATCAGCTCTGAGCTGCGAGTTCTGCAGTTGTCACCTGAATCTCTCACGGATTGCAGTACCCCGATCTTCTCATCTGCACTGAAAATGGGAAGCTGAAGCCAAAGAGAGGTTTGATAATAAATGAAAGATCTCAAAGCCTTAGCGAAAAAAAAACTGCACAGAGGTTTCAGTTCAGGCACCAGCTGGGTAACAAGGGTTGGTGTGTACTGGCAGGAAAGCCCTCTTGCAAGGGCTGTCCCAGACCGTCACCAGGACGGGCTGGTACAGGAACACCTCCATGCCAGAGCAGACCTGGGAATGCCCCACCAGCCATCGCCCACTCCCAAACTGGGGGAGCAGGTCTCTGGTTTTACACCTGAGACAGGTGCTTCTGTCCAGAGGTTTCATCCCCGTCTCCATGCTCTCTCCCGGCCCAAGGGAGGGTTTCTCCTCCCCAGGTTCTGCAGGAGGCTCCTGGCACAGGCAGTTGCCCTAGGCAGGCTGCAGGGGAGGAGGGAAGGAGGGGAGGGCAGTGACAGCGAGCCCCACCACGGCTGGGAACCAGGATAGTTAAAACCACTCCTAGTATCTCCTAGCCACAGGATAGTTAAAACCATCTCCTAGTATCTCCTAGCCACAGCTCCCACCTTGATGAACCGTGCCTTTTTAAAGCACAGACTGCATCTACACACTAGACACACATTTACAACAACACCACGTTTGAAAGAGCTCTTCAGACGTCAGTGAGATTTGCACCAAACTCTGATCTGTGCCAATGTTCTGCCAATCTTAGGCAGAAGCAACACGGATGCCTTCCCTGGGGGATGGTGGCTACCAGGCCTACCTGCCACTGAGCCACTTCTGATCACACCACGCTCGCTGCTCCTGTCAGTCCTTGCCCTGCGCTGTCAGAGGCTTGTTCTCCTCGCTGTCTACGCCAAGAGCTGTGACTCTTTCCAGGATGTGTTTCCTGTAACACAAATCTCCTCCTCCTATTTGGAGAAGTGCGTTCCCCAACGGGTAATTCTGATTCCTGGGACAAGGCATCATTTCTGGGAATTTAGCTGCTGCTACCTTGTAAAAAAGGCAGCAAAGAACTTGATTTTAATTTGTGTAATTTTATTAAATTTAAATAAACTGTCACACGTATATCACACGTATGAAGGTATCATATGTATAAAGACTTGGTTTCTAAAGTATTCAAGCACATTTTTCACTGCCTTCAATTAATTTACTCTGCACTTTTGCCATTTATCGCTATTGCACAACAAATATTTAGAAAGGAATAAAAAAGTCTTCAGCTACCATGGAACATGGAAAACTGTTCCCTACTTGGAAGGAAAGACCTTCAGGGCTTTATTACAGCTCTCGGTGCTGGGGAAAAAGGAGGAGAGGCTGGGAGGAGATGGCAAGGCCCAGCAGCTGGTCTGTATTTCAGTGTGGCCCTGGTAGGTGTAAGTCCTGCAACATACCCCTGTAAAAGGAACATTTCTTCTTAAAAACAGGTGTTTTGCTATGGTGGAGCTACTGCTTCGCCTTTGCATGGGAAATGCTTCTCAAACTACTAACACAGCTTCAGTTCTACTCCTGAAGAGTTGAAAACGCTGCAGTTTTCACCCAGGAAATGATTTACAGCATCCCAAGCAGCCTGTTATTTCAGCTTTGCTTAATCTTACAAGAAGAGGCGATGAATGTCCAGAACCACTGTGAAAGTGCTTTCAAGATTTAAAGCCGTCAAATAATTTATGGACAGCCACTGTCTCGAGACTCATGAAATTTATTGACATGAAAAAAACAGACATTGGAAAAGTTAATTTCAAAATTTCTAAACGAGATGATTGCTTAACGCGGAGTATTTTCAGATTGATAAAGGAACGCTCCTGGGGAACACACAAGCCGTGCCATGGGCTATGCCAGACCAGTCCTGACTCTTCAGCAGGGCGTCTGCTGGTGCCTCGATCCGTTGACGCTGTCTGAGAGGTGACTGGAGTAGAAAAGGTGATAGGACGGCATTGACCTTTCCTTTTCTCTCCCTCACCACCCTACGCCTGCCTTGTTTTCCTACTGCCTTGCACATTTATACTCCCCAGCGAGTCTGACAGGTGACAATGTACTAAATCTAAGGACAAAGGAATTTTCTCTAACCCTCGATACCACGAAGCAGCAATTTGAGACGTGTGTACTCTGGTGCCTTCTAATGAACATCCAGGAGTGTAAGTCTGTAATAAATGCACCACATGAGCATGTGGGGTGTTTGAAATCACAGCTTTTCTCTTTAGGGATTTAGGACAGAATTCACCAGCAGAAGGTCTGTGCATCCTGCTGGCCCTTGGCGGCCAAGCACCGCAGGAGGTTTGGGCAGGGAACTTCACCCTGGAACAGCAGCAAAAATGTGTCGTGCGTTTAATCCCAGACTTAGTTTCTAATGGAAACCCAGGGAGTGTGGCACAACACTGACCTTCCAGGGAAGGGCCACATCCTTACACACACAACCAGAATTCAAAGCCTTTGGGCCACTTTTAATAGAGTTGGCGCTCGGCAGGGTCACCCTTGCAGCCCTGGCACAGCAGCCCACACCGGGGAACAATTCAGCAACTTTCTCTTCATGGCTGATATAAATCCTGTTTGTTTTAACTAGTAAGTCAGCTACAAAGCTACATAAAAACATCAAACAGGCCTACACCTAAAATGTTGGTTAGAATTAAGTCATCACTTACCAGCCACATGTAGAAAGATAACTGGTAGTAAATTTATTTAAACTCAAAATAGGAAACAATGAAAACGTTAATTTGAAAAATGTAAACTAATTGTTATTTGCTCTGACTGCATGCATCGCCTTCCAAAATCCTCAGAGAGAGTAAACGACCAGTCAGACAAACCCACTCTAACCATTAGGTGCTGTGGAATGTGTTACTTACTACAATGACGCGGGGAATCCTGTAACCAAAGAAAGCAGCTAAAGCTAAATGGGGCTTTTCACAATAAACCTCGTGGGAAATGATCACGCCTTGAGGGTTGCTCTGCCGCAGACAGCTACAGAAGAACTCAGTTTTCTTCGTCCGAGGAGAGACCTTCAATTTCATCTCTGTCTCCTCCAATTGCCATCCAGAACGCTTTGGCCACCTAACAGAGAAAACAAGATGGGAAAGGGAGAAAAATTCCCCTCAAATGACTGAAGAGTTTGCATTTACCATCCAAAAACCAGAAACTGAGTAGGAGCTAATTAGCAGCCGTGTTTCTAGGTGCAATGCTAATCCTCTCTGAAGTTAAGACATTTCAACACAGAGGCAATAATTTAGAATTCATGGGAGGCACATATGATACACAACTTGTGCTAATTAAGGCATGATTAAATTTTCCTTCAGATCAAGGCTTTTCCACTGACTCAGGTGGAAGCTGGCTTACACCCTCAGTGACCCCAGGGCCAGAAATTGTGAAAGGGGAAAGATTTTTCTGGTGTTTCAAAATTCCAGGTTTGTTATTCAGTTCTTGGGAGATACGAGCCAGTCTCTAGGACTGTGCGGTTTGTTCTTACTACTCTTAACGTAGGAACTCTACAAGAGGAGTAACCATGGCTTAGAAAGGAAACCCCCATTTTTAACAACGTCAATGCCAATTTCCAAACCTCACCTTTTCCGCGTGTAGTTTTCTTTGTTCATGAGGCAACGTTGCAGCTTTATCTGTGAAAAAGAACATGACTCAGGTTATCAACTTCTGAGAGAGAAGCTGGTTTTAGAGGACTACCAAGAAACTAGTTTAAGATCATAAAAATGGGATCTTATTTAGTAACTCTAATTCTCAAACACCGGAAAGCCAATGCTCGTGAGCACACTGGATTTCATCTCCAACATTTGTAACTTTAAACTACAAGATTGGCCCACAATTGTAGAGCTACAAAAAAAAAGTTGTTATAGGTGTGTTTATAGAAAACTGTAGCATCAAAACCAGGGTGACAGCAGTCAGCTGTGCAATATCTACTGCTTTCAAGAGCACTGTCAAAATGAAGGGCAAATTAATGAAAAGATCAGTTACTTATAAAGAACCTCAGACCGGAGAATAAGGATTTGTACAGTCTTCCCAACTCACACGCTGCCCTTCGTGCCAAGTGATCAGTGTAGGTGACCCAGCTCAGTACCTCTCTCCCTGGTACATTACCTTTCATTTCTTTCAGCTTTGAAAACAGCCTTTCAAAGTTCTCCAGGTCACCATCTCTCGTGGTTAGGCTGGCTAACTCCTGAATGTCCATATCCAACGCGGGATCTGCAATAAACCCATATAGGTTGTTCAAGGTAAATTATTTTGTCAGCAGCTGTGAAAGCCATTCTGATAAAACCAGTATTTTAACATCTGCAAATCCTGTTTGCAAATTCCCTCTCCCATAGGAAAGAAAGAAACATTTAATTTACTGATTGTTCATACAGACAACTCGTGGCATCATTACAGCGGTAACTGATTTTGATACATTACATTGCAAGAGCGTTTTTGAGTTCATCCAATAGTTAAGGTTTCTTGCTTATTATAAAATGATCTGTCTAGGAACAGCCACAGAGTAAACTAAAGAGTAATGAGACTGTGCTTAGACCACAACTGACAACACACAACCTTTAGAAGGTCTCCACGTACAACTTGTAAGAAAGTCCCATCTCCTGGAACGCTGCAATTATTCAAGGACCTCAGCAAGGGTCATTAGCCATTGGAAAGGGCTGCCCAGGGAGGTGGTGGAGTCACCATCTCTGGAGGGGTTTAAGAAAAGGCTGGACATGGCACTTAGTGCCATGGTCTAGTTGCCATGGTGGTGTCAGGGCAATGGTTGGACTCGATGAGCCCAGAGGGCTCTTCCAACCTGGTTGATTCTGTGATTCTGTGACCTGTAGCTTAAAACACTTGAACCTCTTAGGACAGACCCAAGCAGAGTGTGCTTCATTCACCTCCTGCTGGGTCAAACTGCAATGATTTCTCTCTGCAACCATAAAGCTTGAAGCTCTACTCTTATAAAGATGTTTCTAGATAGACACAACATACACAACACATGCATCAGGAAATTTCACGTCAGAGCTGAATGTCTCCAGTTGGCAGTACTGCAGGGGCTCTGTCCTAGCCAAACTTGGGCCCATTTTTTCAAGAAGGAGAACACCTCAAGTCTAAACAGCCTCTACTGGCTCTGGCAAGTGCATTTATGCCATACTGTTCATTGAGAAGCCAGTGGCTTTCTGGGACCATCCCAGCCAAGCAGAGAAGGAGCTTACCTACAACGTTGTCAATCTGTAGGTCGTTTGTGCCAGCTCCATCCTCTCTGTTGTCTAAGTGGGATTCTTCTCTGTCTGCTGCTGATGGATTGGACTGTCAGGAAACAAACAGATGTTAGAGTATCAGATAACGCACCTAAAAAGCATCATCAGCAAATCAGGTGCTTCCTGTTTTGACTTCAAAAACTTACTCTTTGTCTTAAACTGTTACTTACTGCAAAACCTGTGTCATGTGTATTATGAAAAGCTACTTTTGCAACACTAAATAGGTACTACATGAAGGTTTTCTATGATATGTTGTTTTTTAAATAACACTATCAAGTGGCAGTTTCTGTTTTGCACAAAATACTGCTCTTGGATATTAATGAAAAACATCATCTTGAATGGAGCTGTTCCTTTAAAATACATTCCAACAGGCTGTGAAGCATCTCTTGAGAAAGGAGGGGGAAAAAAAAAAAAGCCCCCAGTGCCACCACACCAAGTGTGACAACAGGAAAGAGCAACACAAGAAACAGTATGAGCAAAGAAGCAGAAATAGGAATTACTGTTTACTTCTGTGTCTTGGTTCTCTTCTGACCCAATGCTACAGTTGGCACCTGCTAATGTACCGAGCAGACCAAAGCCCTGGGTCCTGTCTGAAAACAAAACAGCTGTTAGTTGGACAGAAGATGCAATACTGTTACAAATAGTTGTAACTGACCAGATAGGATAGAGAATATTTCAGGGAAGACACACACGCACACACAACACCCTCTAAACTGTGTCGGTTCACTTGAAAATTTATTTTAAGCAGAATTTTTTCATATTCTTTAAGCTTTTTTAAAACTGTGTTAACATTTCCTGCTAAATATTACCAGCAGGGAATAGATGTGTAAGCCACGAGATGTGAGCTCTTGTTTCTTCTTATTTCAGGCCCTGCTCTGTTAGGATTTGGTTTGGCATAATATATTATGAGGTGGGGTTTTTTTTTTTTTTTTCTAAGCCATGTTTTCTGCTGGTCTTGTATTGAGTAGTAAATATTTGCAGTTACACAAGGGACTCAGGAGATTTTTCTGAAAATCTTAGCATTTTAGTCAACTGAAAAAGAAATAATGTTAAGTTATTGTACTACAAACAGCCAGGAAACAATGACTTGTGCCAGAAGAAAGATTAAGATCACTTTTTTTAAAAAAATGTGGTTTAAATTAATATTACACTAATGACTAAGCTCTAGAGTCAAATGTTGAGATGATGTCACTTTTATGCACTGTCCAAATTTATTTGCCATTTATACAAAATTTCGTTTTGAAGAGTTAAACGTGTAACTAAAACCATCAGCTCTCTAGAAAACATGTAAACATGTCTCCTTTAGAGAATTACAAGACTCATTTCCTATTTAATATTCCCTGTGCACTCAGGCTGGTGTGTCCTGTCCCAGTCCTCTCCTCCCCGCATGCCCCCCCAGCCCCCAGCAGGTATTTCTTTCAACTGGCTGTTTTATCCAGTTTTACTGCTTTAACAGATCACTCGCCAAGGGTCTGGGAAGCAGTGAATCAGTCTGGCCAAGTGAATTGCCCTAAAACTGTTCAGTTGGAGGACATGGGAAAGCCCCTGAAGTCCGCCAGCTAAATTAACAGGCAATTGAGTGATAAAAGATTGGGACTTGCAACCCAAAGCAAAGCAGCTTCCCCAAGTTTCAGGAGGTTGAGCAAAGAGCTGTCTTTTGAGAAACTGTGAAGATGGACATTCAGCCAACTTCTGAGTCAGCCGAAGCCAGAGTGGGACATTGCAGTCCAGCATGTACTTGAGAGAGAACATTCCCACCTTGGCAGAGGGCTGGATGAAGTGACCTCATCATGTACCTCTTTCATACCTACTAGAGTTCATTCTGCACAGAAAAGGGACAGTGGTTCCGTCCCCACCACATAACCCCAGCCAGCCTAATTACAAAATGCTGTCCTAGTTAGAAAGAACTGGAATCTACAGCAGGGATCTCTGAAAAGCAGCTATTTGTTTCTGGATCCGTGGTTAGGGAGGTGGCAGACATAACACTTGGTTGCAGGCACACCCTTGAAAAAGCCTTCCTATAAACCCTTTTTATTGGATGTCAAAGTTATTTCAACTCCTGGGTGCAATTCAGGAAGCGGGTGATGCCTTACGCAGTGTTCTGACAGCATCAAAGCCAAAAATGATCTCACTCAACGTATTGTAATAGTTGGTGGCTGCACTACGATAAGGTCTATGTAGTGTCACAGGTGTCACTCATTGATAGTTGCAGAGCTCTAGTAGGCTGTGCTCTGCTCATGGCTTGGAGAGTCGTACTTGCTCCCTTCATAGCAAAATGTTTTCCACTGTCTTTATCTACTATTCCTCCATAGTCTGTCTCCAGCTGACACGTGGTGATTGCGACTTCCATACAAAATTGGAATTAAAAAGTCAAAATTAATTATTTGTTTCAATAACTATGTTTAAATAGTTCCCCTAAATCAGGCTAATTCTTTGCGAAGAGAGACAGGCTAATTGCTGGCCCCACCCTATGTAACCAGCTTCAGCTGGGACCACTGAAGAGGGATTTAAGCAGGCAAGCAGCCTCTTTCAGAGGGCAGTAAGTTGTTTCTCTCGTTACCTAGGTCAGCTAGCTTTGCTCTTGAAGGGACAGCTAAGGACAAGAGCAGCACACTACCTTTGTGGGGGGGAGATAGATGGTAGCTGAAGAACTACTCATGCCCTTCTGCACAAGGGGAAGAAACCCACCAGCTTCTCAGACTGAAGAGAGTTCTAAGCCCTGGAGAACCAACAACTTTATGCCAACTACAAAAGAGAATTGCCTTCTGGATACTCTCAGGTAAGCCTGCTTGTTTTTCTTTTAGTAGAGACAATACTGCTTTACTTACTCACAAAGCATGTGGTATCACTTGATGTAAAATGTTTATAAATCAACTATGCTATATTTAATATCTATTTTTATGAATCAGTGTGAGAATGAATGTATTTAACAGAGAAAAAAATCAAAAGGTTAAGAATTTTCTTAATAGGTGTGTGAAAAAACTACTTCACAACTTAAGAAGAAGTGTGTTTGGGTTTAAGATAAAGCACCTTAAAATAATATGGGTTTAGTGCTTGTACTTGAAAAAAGTCACTCCTGCTCTGTCTGTAAGCTTAAATTCTCATAGAAACAGCTGAAGTAAGGCAATGCTGTAGCACTGGCTTTTTGGATGGCTGCTCTTAACATGCTATAAGCTTTTACTACTACACAAATATCTTCTACTCCATGAGAAATCTTCATGTGAAGATGACTGTGTGGTTTCTAAATGGCCAGCAGCTACAGGTAATTTGGTAGGAAAGCTGACATTTGATTTACGTGGCGGCCAATTTCCAGAATCAGGAGGAAGTTGAAAACAAAAGATACGTGACAGGTTGTAAAGAGTTTCATTTTAAGTAAAATGAGCTCAACAATTTCCCTTTGAAGGCACAGTCAGGCTGCAACAGCTTCCAAATATAGCTCACTTCCTGAGGGGTTTGTAGTAACCTGCATCAATGCTGTGTGGTTTCTGTACTGTGGCAATAGGAAATCGGGATTTTCAAGGAGTCTGACCTTTACAGCACACACTACTGATGCATAGGAATTTCCCCCATGAAGAACTGAACATGTGACTCAGTTCTGTTCTTCTGTAATGTGGCATCTGTCAAATGCAGGAAATAGGCTGTTAAGAAAACAGGTTTAGCACCAGGGAGGTAACTTTACACCATCTCAAATGGCTACCTATTTCTCTGCAATCGTTACATAAGTTAGACCCAACCTTAACCTCATTCTGATGAGGTATAAGAAATACCCAAAATGCTACCTTACAAAAAAACTAAAAAATATTATTGGTTTAGTAGTTCTCATCCTAGTTCTACTGAGTGCCAGTAACCATCTTGCAGTTACAGGAACTAGCAGAAGCCTCTCAGCACTTGCAATCATTACACAGTTAAAAGATGTAGGAAGGAAGAAGCCACAACAGTGGAAAACTGTACATCAGGGAGCAGACACTGGAAGGTTGCTAGTGGGATGAGACTTTGTGAAACAAGAAATGTAAGGGCAAGCACTCCACAAAAGTTTAATCTTCCTATGTTTCCTGCAACAGCTTGTGTTATTAGAAAGGTAATTAAAGGTTTTCAAGTAAATGGAAGTATCTACACTTGTAGTAACTCTGGGCTAGCCACAGCATTCCCTTGTCTAATGAGTTTAATCCTAAAGTGTTTTTTTTTCTAAAATTTGACCTCTACCTGATAATCAATTATCTGCACGTAATTATCTGAGCTTGCCTGGCTTTTGTACTGTTTTCAAAAAATTCTGTGGTTTCCATGTCCTCACATGGGGGTTTCTGTAGGGAAGATGCTGCAATGCACTTAGTAGTATGTCCTTCAACAGACATTTGAAATCACTTCTTTGCCAAGTGATCTCATCTCCACACTTGCTATTCTCATCCCTGCTTCAAATTTCTTTTCAAAAAGCTATAACAAATTTGGAATTTAACACTTACTACTTCTACACTAAACCATTCATCAGTTTTTAGACCAAGCTGATAACTACTAGCTATTTGCTGCTAAGAGTTTGGTGGAATAGGCTTTCATTTTTCATTGAAATGTGAAGAGTTAGTGGAATATTTAACTCAAGTTATTGGTAGAGAGCAAGTTAAAGTATGGAGGGAACAGGAACAGATGCTGAAACAGGAATAAATCTCACCCATTGCCTGTGAGTTTCTCTGTGCATCAAGGGCCAATGAAAGCAATACCTGAAACCCTACTATTCCACGTAGAAGGTTGAAGAGTGCTCTAGTTCTCTGTATACTGACGCAGTGGCAGTAGCACTGTAGCTACTCAGCTTTAACTTCTGCTAAAAATACTAAGCCCTCCAGGCCTTGCATTCTCCAGAACTCATATGAGAGGAACCTGTGTTACATACCGCTCTTCATGACTACGTTGGACCACACGTTGGCATTCAAGGCTTGTACAATTCGTTTCACTCCAGTGGACTCTGGAAAATCATCTAAACCAAAAGACAAAGACATTGCACTCCTAACAATTAGACAAAAAACATGTGCCTGAAAGTAAGAAGGTGTGTGTCTGAATGCCTGCCCTATCCTATCACAATCGATATAAATTACTACTTTCATTAGGAAACACAGATTTCTTGCCTTTGCTTCATGAAAGGCCATTGAAATCTAAATGAATGCCTTGCTTCTTGGTCTAGGCTTCTAGGTGTTATGAACTGTGAGCTCTCAGCCTTTTGTAGAGAGATTAAATTCTGAGTGGGTTTTGTTAAATATTTAGCATGAGGCCTACATGGTTAAATACAACATATAAGTCAATTTAATAGTAACAGACAATTTTTAAGTTGCTGTTAAAAGCAAGGCATCTTTTACCCCATATGGGATAAAAATAGATGCTAGAATTACTTTTCCTTCCTTTAGAAAGTAAAGAACATCAGACAACCATTTAAAAAAGGTGCAATGCTTGTTAAAAAAGAAAATGATCATTGTAAAGCTATCTCCACAGCATCCAACTCCAAATGTTCCAGTAATCCTCTGAATTACACTAACTTGAAAGACCAGGGAAAGCATTATTTGGACTTCAACTTATTTACTGAATAAATCTGACACTACTTTGTATAAAGTCAGTTTTCCCATTTCCTCGCTTTAGTCAGCTTCCCATGTTTGTGCAGGTCTCACAAAGCAATAGGGGAAGAAAAAAAAAGATTTGGATACAAAAATGCGATTGCTTAAAAATCCAGCTCTTCTAGGATGACTCAAGGACAGGAGCAGTAATTGAAACTGCCTTTAAAAATGAATTTAAAGCTGTCTGTGACCCCTTAGATCAAATATTTTGCCTTCTATGACACTGCTGTTTCGTGTTGTATCAGAGTCGTTATCAAGAGTCTCAGTTTGGAGTTCCTGTCCTTAATTCACAGTGTGGTCATAGCAAGAGCTCCAGTTTATTTGTGATGAGCTGCCAGAAATGTCATAATTTTTAAACAGATATTGGCCCAGTATGTTTACTGCATCCGTGGGCTCTTTTGTAACTCATACAGCATGTTTATGGGGTAAATATGTTACTCACTGGATCACATTTCCTCCTATGCATGAGTCGCAGTGAATCAACTACCATATTAAAAATCCAGGAAAGAACATGTATCTTAATACTCCAAAAATTAACATCCTGAGTTATTATTCCTATTACTTATATTATTTAAATGGTAAATAGCTTGTTTTTTACAACAGTTATTCAATAGAAAAATAACTTGATTTAGTGTTACTAGTATATCTTTTTAAGGGATAAGAAAACTTCAGTCTAAGGGGTACCAACTTCCAACACTTCTGGTTTCTATAAATCAGAAATATGTGTATCCTTCCCTCCCTGACTAACAGAGTGCCAGAGAAATGCATCCTTAAAGACATGATGGGAGGAGGAGGGGGGTTCTTAGCTACTCAAGACACAATTTTAATCTAGCCTTTAAAGGGGACGGGGGGGTGAAACTTGAGTCCTGGCTTAAAGACCTTTAGAATAAACTAGTTTTGGTGACAACTATGTACTTGGTGAACCTGAAATAGAGCAAATGTTAGTGACTAATTCCACTCCAGCCTGGAAATGGAGTCAGTTGTCTCATTTTGGCTCTACAGAGGTAAGATGTAAACACTTTTGTCTCACTGACATGAGGAGATAAGGGCGATGCTGATAAGGCTGTCAGGAAGTGCGCAGTCACTTTTCAAGAGTGGAACATCACACATCACTCTTCTGACTTTGCTTGATGGGTTTTTTCAAGTTATAAACAAATGGTCAGCCAGTGATTTTGAAACTGGCTTATTTCCTGTGTAAAAGTGCATGCTATTCTAAAATGTTTTTAACAATCTCCCCTTTTCAGCCTGTCATGTCACCATTTGAATAATGTCTATCTTCTCTTGGTGTGTACAATAGTTTTTATAGTTTTTAAAGTAGTTTTTAAAAACACAAAGGATTTTCCTGCCCTTGTGCATCTCTGGTTCTTGGTTTTTAGATTTATTTCCAAAGTGGAATATAAATGCTTCCAATCTATCAATACAGTCCTAGGACTAGTGCCAGAAAAAGGAGCAGATATTATTTTTATGTAGGTGCTACATAAACAGCAGCTGTATTTGGGAGGAGACAAATGGAATTTCTTGGAGGAAATAACCTCCTCCTCCTCCTGACCTTTTATAGCTGAGACTAAGCCTCACCAACTGGGAGCATTCCATGCTGTAATCATGGAGCACATAAATAAAGTTATGCCCCTTGCAATTGTTTAGAAGATATTTTGGTGTGCTTTTTCATTCAAAAAATTAAAACAGAAGTAGCAGTCCTACCATCTTCATCAGGCAGCTCCTCAGGGCTAAGTTCTACCAGTTCAAAGCCATGCTTGATGCACCATTCTTGAGCTTTCTGTCTGTTAACGCCTAAAGTTGGGAAACAAAAATGCATACTAAACATACACGTTTGGGGCTAATATCAGCAGTTGAATCTTTAGGTACATTTTATTCCCTCAAAGTTGTTTGCTTATTTTGGAATGTATGGGGAAAAAGTAGATAGTAGCTGGTGTGGGTCCTCCATTTACCTTGAATTTGATTCCAAAAACTTCAGTTAAACAAACTCCTCTTTTGAATTGTTGGGTTTTTTTCAAACACCATAAATTCATGTGGCTTTGCAGTGGGTACTCAGGGAAATGTAAGTGAAATACCACAGTGAATGAAGACTTCCATTAACTCTAGGTTTGAACATGAATTAAGTTACAGGGGCGTATCTGCACCTTACAGCTTGCTGCTGTATTGCATACACTAATCTAGGACCAATGCAAACATGTACTTGATGGCCAAATAGTCAAAAAAGATGAATGTACTTTCCATTGTAGTTAAGCAACCAACAGTCATCCTCATTCTTCACAAGTGAGGATCATGTATGTCCAGTAATATAAATGCCTTGTTAGGCACCTTGCAGTGCATCCTGGTATACTCATACTAGGAATGGGATACACAGAGCCCATTTTAAGCGAGCTTGTAAAATTCTGATACAGTTTTAACAACAACTAGCTTAAGATTTCTGTTCCTGGTCACGAGAGTAACCTTGCTCAAGCCTAGTCTCACACAGATATTTTGAGAAACAATTGTGTTGCGTAATAATTTATTTTCTAGTTAAATCAAGGTTAATAACCCTAAGTCAGGTTGGACCTTCTTTGGGTTTCATACCATTTTCAGATACTCTGTTACAAACCAGGATCATGACTTCTGGTAACCACTCTTCTGTCAGGGGAAGCCATTCAGAGACACTATCAAGTCCAGACTCCTAAAGGGGGGAAAAAAAAAAAGTTCTTTGGAATATGTCCTCAAATGCTTTAGTTCTTAAACTAGTTTTAAATAATCAATAGTATTAGAATAAAATTAATTAAGGAAATGTGCTAGGCTGCATATCAAGTATGTTTAAGACACTTGTGTTCTAATCGGAGAAGCTGATTTATACACAACTTCCTTCTGATTCTTGACTGACCTTACAGATGAGTTAATCCTACTGCCTCGGACCTCCCTTTCATGTTTATGATTAATTATGCAATCCTCGTGTAGATTAGGAAAGGTTTTTACTTAAGGCTAATCAGGAGTATTTCATTTTAAGCATATCTCGGGTTTAATGTGCTGCTACTCCATCTTCCACACTAAAGTGCATGTTACTGGGGCTGGTGAACTACACCCATTGCTCCAGTTTACTCTGAGACAGCTCTGAGATGTCTGGGTAAAGGTATCTGTGCAGAATGTGTGGTATGCATCCTTTCCTATCTGTGGTAAAAAACAGTTCCTTATTTAGAATTCTTTTTTGTCCCTGAATCCTTCTGGCTTTTGCTAAAGCACTGTTTTCACTGCTGCCAGCTTAGCAGAAACAATCTCTGGTAAAATGATAGCACTAAATCTTGCATTTAGCTCCCTCACTCTTGGCTACCCTAAAGCAGCCTTTTGGAGCCAGCATCAGCTAGGAGTAAAGTTGGAGGTGGTGGGCTGGAGGAGATTTGCCTAACTTAGTGGAAAACCTCTCTTCCAGCTGGAGTGTGATAGTAAAAGGGAAGGAGACTGCTTCCATTGACAGCAGGCATAATTTAACCTTGAACTACTGACAATTAATAGAACAGCCTAAAAGGAATGGATGGCACAAGATGAAGAGTGTAATTTGTGGTTATCACTCTGATAAGGCAACTATATCATACAGATAAAGTAATATAATGAAGCAGAGGAGTCTTACTATTGTGCTGTCGAAGTACACAACGAATGCTTGCACAGATTCAGCAATATCCCCAGTAACAAGATATGTGTTTGGTACCACACAGAGGTGAATATCTGCAGAATAATATTTATTATCTATTGTCCAGGGGTAAAAATTCACTCTTCCACTTGTAGTTGCACCCACAGTAAGGTCATCTTTTCCTGTGATACCTGTATAAACGAAAATTAATGAGAGAGACGATAAAATCAGCATCAAGAAAATAATTTGTCTAGAAAAGCTTGGTACAATGCCAATACAGAGCCATCTTTGCTTACTGTAATAAAACAGTATATATTTAAGACCTTTAAAAATTCAAACTGAATTTGTTACTCTGTCCTAGAGTTTATTATTTAGCTTTCAAAAGAGTTTATCTAGCTTTCAAAATAAAATATGGTACAGAAGCTCTCCAGAAAACAAGCCTTTTTTCATGGAAATGCTTTTTAAAGTGTTAGCCTCAAACTTGCAACCTGTAAACACGATGCATGGAGAGAATACCTAGAGTTTATTTCAGCAGAAACAAACCTCCCATGTTCATTCAGATGTAAAGAACTGTTTGACTGTGACTAAAACCTGAAGGTAACTAATGAGAAAATAAACCAAGTTACTACAATTCAGTTGTAATTCCCATTAAGTTCCATGTAGGAGTTCAACAATTAAAATCCAAGGCAGTGTTTTGCTAATGGGATGTGAAGCGCTGCCCTTCGTGTGGTGGTAGACACCGTCGCAGCGCGCACTGCCATAGCATGACAGCCACCTGGTGGACTTGAATTAATAGTTAGTGGCAGAGCATCCCATCTACACCTCGCTGGGAAGGGCAGAGCATCTTGGTCCAAGCTGGACAAACCTATGGATGCTTTAAAACACAGGTCAATTACATATTAACTTGACTGAGTCATCTAGAATTTCCTTGGGCCAAGACCAACGGCATGAGGTTCAACAAGAACAAGTGCTGGGTCTTACACTTGGGCCACAACAACCCCCTGCAGCGCTACAGGCTGGGGGAAGAGTGGTTAGAAAGAGCCCTGGGGGCGCTGATCGACAGCCGGCTGAACATGAGCCAGCAGTGTGCCCAGGTGGCCAAGAAGGCCAATGGCATCCTGGCCTCTATTAGGAATAGTGCAGCCAGCTGGTCTGGGGAAGGGATCGTCCCTCTGTACTGGGCACTGGTGAGGCCGCACCTTGAATCCTGTGTCCAGTTGTGGGCCCCGCACTTCAAGAAAGATGTTGGGGTGTTGGAGTGAGTCCAGAGGAGGGTGACCAAGCTGGTGAAGGGTCTGGAGGGTCTGACCTACGAGGAACGGCTGAGGGAGCTGGGGGTGTTTAGCCTGGAGAAGAGGAGGCTCAGAGGTGACCTTAGTGCTGTCTACAACTACCTGAAGGGAGGTTGTAGTGGAGTGGGAGTTGGCCTCTTCTCCTGGGCAACTAGCGCTAGGACAAGAGGACACAGCCTCAAGCTTCACCAGGGGAGGTTCAGGTTGGACATGAGGAAGCATTTCTTCTCAGCAAGGGTCATTAGCCATTGGAAGGGGCTGCCCAGGGAGGTGGTGGAGTCCCCATCTCTGGAGGGGTTTAAGAAAAGCCTGGACATGGCACTTAGTGCCCTGGTCTAGTTGCCATGGTGGTGTCAGGGCAATGGTTGGACTCGATGATCCCAGAGGGCTCTTCCAACCTCATTGATTCTGTGAAGAGTTAAAAAAAAATGAAATAAAGTATATGGGTTCTCAAAGATCTTAAGGGTCATATTTTAAAGGTAGTGTGATGTTTCCTGGACATGTTAGAACAGGCTGTTCCCCAAATAGTCTGGACATTAATTTGAAGTTTTCTGTATCTTATCAATAAAAAGGCAGGACAAACTCATTGCCAACGTTGCCATAGAAAGGTTCGATGATTTTTGCAAGTGTAAAGTCTGAGAAATCTAACTGGTGAATGAGCACGGTGCACAAGGCAGCACAGAGGAGAGCACTAAACCAGAAGGATTATTTGCAGCAGTGAGGAGGACACAGGAAAACTGAGGGCAAAATTTGACCTTGGAAACAGAAACCTAGGAGGGAATCTCTTGTCTGGGTTTCATTAAAAAAAAAAAAGGCAAGCCACATCTACATGGTTTTCCCAGGTTAAGAAAGTTTGACTTTTTAATTTGCATGACAATAGCTTTCAGAGTACTTGGTCTTCAGCCAGAGGCTACTCTGTGATAAGACTGTCCAGGTCACCTTGGGGCTGGGGGATGATGATACTGAGTCAATACCAAACAAGCCTTGATTCTGAACTTTGTATTCTTAGAGTTCACATAAATATGGAAGAGACTACCAATACAGCTAACCCAAATCAGTAATCTGGAAAGATTTTAATTCTTGCAGAGCTTTTTTAATCCCTCTTAAGCAGCACACACCAGTTCCAGTGGCACACACAAGCTGTTTCCCCACACTTATCTCGTAAAAACTCGTATGCGTGGATCTCTGCTTGCTCTGCAACACTTCATGGCCATACTGCAGTCCCTTCTGCCAGGGAAACATGAGGATAGCTTTTCAGTTAGTTTTAAACCAAAGTTTTTCAATTCAGGCTACACAAATACATCAAGTCTACTCTTTTTTTAAAAAAAAAAGTAATTTGTTAAACAGATCATCAAATGACAGCATGTCACTTTACAAAATCTATACTTTAATGTACATATTCTATCATAATAAAGGCATTTTGGCAGATGACAAGCTATTTTTTTTCTGCTATAAAACAGTTTTAAGAATGACTAGACGTTAAGTACTACACTGGTATAATTTAGTTTGGTATCTTTGGTATGCAGGACTCTCTTTAATATGTGCCAACTGCTACTAGACTAGTAGTTTCTTTTAAATAGATAGTAGGGCCAACGGAGGTAGCTTTCACTCAGCGTGGATATACTGTGACAAAATTCTAGCAAATGGGAGAGGAAACAAGTTAGGCAATGTCACTGTGCATGTCCAAAAGACAGGGATGCCTTCTCTTTCCAGAATTATCTGTTGCCTAGCTTTTCAAATGCAGGCACAAGCTTAATTTTCTTCCCTGGAAACCAGATGTTTTGTTTGGAGGTTTTGAATGCTGCATAAAATATGCTAGAAATTTCCCTTCGCTACTGTTTTGACAGTTAAAAATAATTAAATAAAAACCAGTTCTAAGCTAACAGAATTGCAAGTCAATGCCACAAGCTAAGAATAAAGGAGACCATAGAAATTATTGAAACACAGAAAAATCAGCAAGAAGACTCAAAGCCAGAGGGAGGAACACAGGGTGAGGAAAGGTGGTCAGCTCAAAAGCCACTCAGTGAAGTTAGACACCATCACAAGAATACAAAAGGAAAGAACTTTTTATAAATAATTTTCAAAAGCTGATATGAAAGAATTCACATTTGCTTTCTAAGGTTTTTTTTTTCCTTGCTAAAGAGTTCATGGACAAATTTAGGCCTCAAAGTACTGCCAGAAGAATGAGGACATGTCCCATTTCCTACTACATGCTACTTGTTCCTGTATTTTAAGCAGTCTTTCATCCCATTGTGCTTCTGATTATCCATCATTGATCCAAAGAGGTTTTGCCAATCCCCTGTGAAATTTCTCTCCCAGTAAAAATGGATGTTGCCCACTAAACTCAAAGGACTGCAGGGACTTTCTGAAAGGATTCAGACTTGCTCTGTCTCAGCCTGCATGTAGGGTTGTAACAAATTACTGCAGAACAGCCTAATTACTCATGGTAGGAAATTAAATGCAGTTTGGGTATCTTGTGAACAGTTCTCTTCCACAAAAGTCACTTAGACCAATTAGGTTTTGGCCTTTAGAGTAAACAAGCAGAGACTACACAAGAAATATACACTGCAACTCAAACTGAGCTGTCAAGGCTATATTCCAAGTTGGAACTAGTTTCAAGGATTACATTTGCCACCTCTGGATTCCAGGATTTTCTTTCCAAGACAGCCTGTATTTTAATGAAAAAAGTAAATTCATCCAGAATAGTTTCATATCTAATTTAGAGAATATTCATCAGAATAAACTCCATTAAGTTTTATTTGGATACAGAATAAATGTCTAGAAAATTAATATGGTAAAAAGAGGTGGCTTGTCAAACTTCTCTAGTGAGTTACTCATTTTTAATTTTAAACTCCCCAGCCATTGAAAGTGTCAGTGGTTTGCCATCCAAAGAGCCTGGAAAACCAACTGAGTCACCCTTTGACCACAACAGCAGGCAGGCCTACTGGGCTGACTTAATTAGCTGGCCTTTTCATGGAGCGGAAGGGGCTTGTTTGGGTGACGGGAATGCAAAGGGACTCCAGATGCATCACCATTAGAGAGTACTAAAAACACGCAGGGAAAAGTTCATGCCACGAGAGAACGTTGCTCAGTGTCATTCAAAAACATGATTTAGAGTTCAAGGTCCTGTAAGAAATACTGCAACTACAAACGCTGGACTTTTTTTTTTACTGAAAGAACTCCTACAATCTTACCAATAAATGCCGAATACTAATTAAGACGTGATGTATTTCAGTGTCCCACACTTCTGTATAAAAGCACTTTGGAGCCTCCAAAGCCCCCATACTAATGCCAACCTACGCAGAGATCACCACCTTTGTTGGACAATTATCTTCCTCCAGTTTATCCCAGGTCATTACTCACTTGCCAGTTTTCTCTCAGAAAACCATTTAAAACCAAACCAGCAACTGACACACAAGATCAGTTTATGGCTCAATCCAGTAACTGGTAGTGACTGGTATCATGTAGCTCAAAGAACCTCCAAACTTCTGGGGAATCTGTCCAGAGGAAAAGGTTTTTTTACTTCCAGTCAGTCAGTCACTAGCTTACGTTTTTCAGCAAATTAATTAGTTGTGCCCTTTCTTTACTCACAAGTATCTATAATTTTTAATAAATTGGACAAAATTCTGACCGATACTTTTGGAAATTAACTTCAGCTATTTACATAAATATTTGCTCTTATACTGATTTAAACTTGTTGACTTTTTCATGAGCTTGCATATAGACAAGATAAACTAAACAATGGTTCAGAAGACAAAGAACAGGACATGGCAAAATTGTAAAACCTAACATCCATTCCCTTCTTGTAACACAGAGGCTTAGTAAGTGCTCTGTAAGTGCAAGGAAGCAAATACTTTTTAAAAGGAGAACCAGAGACCAGAAATAACTTTTCTGAAAAGAGCTGAATAATAATCAAAAAAACAGACATAGATCTCTTGCTGCTTGCAGCAGTGTTCCACGTTCTGTAATACCCAACTGATAATTTAAGCACTTCTACTATATTGTGTGTTTAATAGTAATTTTTTTTCAGAATCATTACAACTTCTCTTTGCAGATTTTTTTTTTCCAAAGGGATTAAGGTATTGATCACTCTTCCTAGTGTTTTTCAGATTGAATACATGCTATAAGAATACAATTCAGTTTTCTACAATGCCCTACGTGATCCCAAGTCCTCTTAGTTGGTAGGTGCACCAAGGAGTTCTTCCATTCTGGGCCTTGAGAGCCACCTGGTGGAATACATCATGAAAAATACTCCTGCAAATTACACATGGAGAACTCAGAAATATGCATTCACCATAGATATTTTGCTGTGGGGGGAGGAGGGGAGTGATAAACAGTCAAAAAAGAAAAAAAAATCACATCAGACAGTATTTATCCGTTGGCCAGCATTTTTAAAAACTAAACCAATCTTATCTGCTGTTTTGTGATAAATATGTCTAAGAGAAGAGCCAGTTCTATTCTGTGCATTTTAAATAGCTTTGTTTTGCCACAGTATCTAGTGAAATAAAGCATTCAGGGTATCCCACAGAAACCTGAAAGGATAAAAATCTAGCAAATGTACCATAATACTCTCCTTATCCTCAAGCCATTTCCTACTTAACAGGATAAAAAGCCTTGTAATTAGCCTGGAAAGTTCTGGTGGGCAGCAGGAAAAATGGGTTCTCATACACCTCCTAGCAGTGAACATTAACCTGTTTCTTTCTACTTACAAACCAGGTTTGCCTCCAAAGAGCAGGGACCAGGGAAATCCAGCAACACAGCAGCAAAAGCAGAGACAACAAGGGTAAGGGTTTGCTTTCATGTTTCTGTTACAGGCTCAAAACCCAACTGCTATATGGATCCTACCAACCACCACAGTATTTAATAGCATATTTAACCCTACGGATTGTATCTCAAACACTGCGCTGCCTCAGAGGTGCCAATGTAACAGTCTTGTTCTCAGCACTGAGCTAAATCATCATCAAATGATGCCTTTAACCTGGTGCGACACTTTCACGCTGTAAAAGCACAAGTTTTGAGAATTGCACCAGCATTTTGTTTCAATCCACCAAACCCCTTCAGCCCAGCCTACTGTAGCCAGCCACAGCTGCCCTGTCCTTATCGGTATATCCTTCAATGTTTTACAACGTTCCTTCTGCTTATGCTCCTGGATCTATGGTCATTTCCCTTCTTATACAAAGAAGGAACTTAAAATTCTCATGGTATTTATTTTAGTAAATGATCATGTTTCTTTCAGGAAGATTTTAATGTATTTTGTGAAGCAACACAATCAGAGGACACAAAGACTCCAGTTTTGGTACTGGAAAACAGTGGAAGCCTAGATGTTTCAAAGTGAGTACTATTTAAAAAAACCCTGAAGTTAAGTTTTAAGACTTTCTCAGATTAAATAGCATTTTAGTGAAGCCTTTTTCTCACCTTCCTTTTTTACTTGTTTAATTTCACTATGATAAATAATCAAAGGAAAGCTATAGGAACCTTGAACAATTTGTTCCAATTTGCTTATACCTTCCACACAAACAAGCAACCAAGAATAAGATTTTACAGAAACTTATTATTCTTTGGTATGGAATCCTTAAATAATTCAATATCAACCCAGCTGCTTTGACAGAGCAGCCTTTGACTGCAGACCTTGTACTGTCATTCTTGTTTCCAAGTGTGGTTTAATGAGATGGAGGAAGCCAGTCCCTGGGGGCAGCCCTGGGCTTTCTCAGGCTCCTAGGTAAGATCTCACTCAGAAACAGCCAAAAACAAATCCAGAAAAGGGCTTGGGGCTGCTGATAAGTTATACATCTTAGTACGCACATCAAACTGTTCATGACAGTTCCCTAAAAAGCAAGGCTGTACTAACAAGCTGTAGCAGCAAAACCACTAAGATCTAAACGGCTTCTTCCTGGAATCCCCTTGATTTTAAACTTAGTAAAAATTCCACCAAAGTTTTCTACTATTAGGTCTT
The DNA here is from genome assembly GCF_013368605.1 of Nyctibius grandis. NCBI lineage: Eukaryota > Metazoa > Chordata > Aves > Nyctibiiformes > Nyctibiidae > Nyctibius > Nyctibius grandis. The sequence goes on from NC_090668.1 coordinate 25,641,181, forward strand.
AGTCTCGTGTTCCCTTTTTCAAGCCATAAAAAGGGGAACTGGGTTCCAAGAAAACCACTTGCTACAGAATGAATCCTATGTATTTGATATGGAAAGTGTAATCTACAATTCTGACAACTGCAGAAAGGAGGATTTTTTTTTTTTTAGCTTTCCCTTTTTGGTGCTTCTGCATTGAGATAACAAATGGTCTAATGCATGAGTGCAAGCCTAAGTGAAGCAAGAGTTCAGACCCATCAGGCATTTTAGAAACTCTACCATCCTTAAGGTCCAAGATAGTCTGTTTGCTTCATAAATGGAAAGATGAAACCAAAGGGGCTGTATTTAGGCTGCTTTTGTCTTCCCTTTGCCTACCCTCCTGAGCCACATCGGTTGCTCTGGTGTCCCCCTCTTGTTCTAGGGGCCATCTGGGCCACTGGCATGTCCTGGTGAAACGAGGTTATTTTTGAGCTGTATGTATGACCAGCAGCAAACCTTGTGGTCTCATGAATCTCCATTTGTTGTTGAAGAAACTATTTTTATTCAGTCTCAAGGCAAGCCGCAAATTATTTAGTCCAGGTATAACTTCTGACAGTTTATTCACGCCTAAGACATGGCAAGTGGCCAGCAGGTAACAGAGCATTTGGGGATGTGGGGCTTCCTTGTTTCCCTGTCGGTTTTGGTGGTGATACCGCCTGCTCCTCGGTGTCAGAGGGTACAAAACGCACAATCCGCGGCTCCGCACCGTCTCTCTTAAATAGCTTATTTCCTTAAAGGAACAGGGAGGCTCCTGACGCCCTCCTCAAGGGCAGGGGGTTAAACACCCCAGGCCCGGGGGCAGGTGGCCGCTGTGGGGACGGTGCGTGAGGGGAGGGCAGCCACCCTGAGGGCCCGGGCGGGGGGCTAGGAGCGAGCAGGCCGAGGCCTGCAGCTGCGGGCAGGCCGGGGCCCCGCGGCTGCGCCCGTCCGGGCCCCGCAGCGCGCCGCGGCGACGGCGACTCACGTTTGACGAGCTCCTCGGCCGCGAAGCCGGCGGCGCAGCTGGTCACCAGCGCGAAGGGCCCCGCCGCCGCCATGGCACCCGCCGCCGCGCCCCTTCCGGCCCCGCCGCTACCACCCGGCTGCGGGGTGGGGGGGGAGGCGGCGAGCGGGCGAGCCCTTGCAGGCACAGGGGAGGAGCGGGCTCGGCCCCCGCTTGACGTGCCCTCCCCCCCGCGGTGAGGAGGATGGTGCGGTCCGGCCAGCGCGTCCCGTTGCTAGGGCTGAGGGCGGCAGCCGCCATGGCCGCCTTCGTGGGGCAGGAGGCGGGAGCCGGCCTGGGGCAGGTGGGTCCGGGCAGCGCCCGAGCCGGCGCCGTCCTTCCCCGGCAGCCGTGGGGATGAGCCCCCGCGGGACCCCTCGTGCCCCGGGGAGGCTGCCTCACACCGCGGCTGAGGCGCGGGCGGCGCGGCCTGCTGCTGAGGGGGCGGGAGGGGAGGGCTCAGCCCCTGCGTGAGGGAGCGGCCGGTGAATTCTGGATCAGGGCTTGGGCTTTGTCAGTGTTGTGGCTCTTGGCGTAATGAGACCTTAAACTTTTTTGGTGAACGCGGTGTAAATATACATTTTTGACATGGGCTGACACAGGCTGCCTCTACCTTTCAGTCCCTCTTTGGAGATTTCTGTAGAGTTAAGCCATATGTGCCAAGAGAGATCATTCCTTGGCAAAGGACCTCAGTCCTGAAGTTTATTGCCATTGTTTTGTGAGATTTGTTTTAAAATTAAGTTTTCTCCAGGTTTTCTACAATCAATGACTTTAAAGTCATTGGCTTTGCATTCTCTTATTTATGAAAGTACAGAAGTCTGGGATGTCATGTATTTTTTTTCCTGTATTTAGGAAGCATTTAATTTGGATTAAATCCTGCTACATAATCCCATGGATTTTGGTTATGGGTACGATTTTTGTCATAACTTGCTTTTTAGGTTCAAGAAGACCTTCACAAGCTTAAAGTGAACAATACCAACTTGAAAGGAAATGTCGAAGCTGTGGAGATCAGCGACCTCGAAACAGCAATCGAAAGACCTGAACTTGGGCTGAGAGTAAGTAAAATAGAGCAGATCCAGAAGATGATTCAGTTTTTGAGATCTCTGTCAGTAATTCACTTAGAGTACGTGGAGCCATGTATTTGTTGTCCTGCAAGATCCCTTTCTGATTAGCAAATGATTGGATTCGTCAGACATTACAGTTCAGAATGATGGCTACCTTTTTTTTGGGTCATCAGAATTAACTGATCTTGTGCCTCATGCCTTTAGCCAAAATCAGATTTAGACCAACAGAAGCACAACACCTCTCAACTTTTCAGTCAAGTGAAGATTGGGATTGCTAAATTAACTGAGTGAAATAAATCTGATATCCTTCATACTTTTGTAATAGTCTAAACATTGTTTTTTCTCTCTAACAGAAACATGCTGAAAATTATTTAGATGCTGTAAACAGGCAAGTGGTAACTATTTCTTCTGCTGATGATAAAGAAGTACATTCAAAAGAGCCCCCTAAATGGTAAGTGAAACAGCTGTTTTATTGCAGAGACAAATGCAAGCAGCAAAACAGAAAAACTGTGGTATCAGAATCTTGTAAAGCAAATGGGGGTATTGGCCCAGATGAGGATATTTTGGTCATTTGCTGGTTTGGTTTTATTTTAAGTTAAAAAACAATACAGAATTAATTGTAGTTCTAAGTAGCTACAGCAGCCTTCTGCTAACTTGTGGGTTTTTTTTACTAAATACAAATTTAAATAAAAATACAGTCTTTTGGATTCAACCAGATGGAAGCAGTGTGGGTTTAATAGGTAAAATCAGAGTAATTTTTTAAAACCTCACTGTTTGTTTCTTTCTAAATCAGGGGCCTTCATTTTGGTGGTGCTTCTCAGAAGCAGCTTGTTTTACCACGAGTACCAGTTGAGCCCGTGACTGTCCAGGCATGCAGCAAATCAGCACTACGCAGTTCTCAAAGCTCACAGGTCTGAAATAACATCCTACTAATTCTGCCAGAGACCACATTCAATGAGGCTGGTGTCTTGTAGGTTACCAGCTGATCCCATAATGTTATGTTCTGACTCCACATGGATTCACTTTTTTATACTATACCACCTATGACTGAAAGTATTAAAAAATTCTTAGTAGAATGAGGGGGCTGAGAGATAGGAGCCTGCTCCCAGCCTCAGAGTCAGGATAAAATCTAAGTTAGGAAGGACTTCAAGTATCATCCTGGGTGCATTCACAAGCCTTCCATTCTTTATTCCCCACCCAAGTATATTGTTAGAGTCCTGCAACCAGGTGTTCTGCTTTAAGGTCCCAGTCCTGCAAATGCCATGTACTTAACTGTGATTCTGCAAGGAACATGACTGAAATAAATGGAACTGTATATACTGGAATAGCGTGACCACAGATATAAATGTTTGTGGTGTTTGCGACCAAAAGTGGTTCTCTTTTTTTGTTTTTGCATAAAAGATATGGCAAATTGTGGGAAAGACTTCTGTTTGTGTATAGGGTAGTCACCTCTGTGACAAATATAGGTTTTCTCCTTGAAATCTGATTTTTCACTGTTTTTTATGAATGAAAATCTTGTAAGATCATTTAAAGCCTTCTTAAAATGTTTGCATCTGCAGTATTTTTGCTTTTTTATTCTAAGCAGTGAATTTTGGTGAGTTCAAGGTGATTTCCTCAAAGAGATTTTAAAAACCAATGAAGGTAATTAGTTGAATTGAAAAATACCCATTGTCACAATTTTGGGATATTACTGTTAAATTCAAGGGAGCTTTGAGTGAGAGAGAACCTTAAGAAGAGGCTCTTGTAGTTCTAAGACTGTTACTAGAAGCCAGGGATTGAAACTACTTGAAATGGTATAACCAGAATGAGCAGCCTAACACTTACATTGCTGATTATCTTTGTAAAAGAAATCCCAGTATAAAGTAGTATTAAAATATTACTTACTCTTGAAGTGATGGATAGGGTGCAATGAGATCTCTGATTTTTTTTCCAGACCATATTCCAACCCTGTCCTACATGAATACACTTATATTGTGAGAAAAAAAATTACCAGAGTTCATCTACTCTGTAAACTCTGTATTATGTATTGTCTTTCAACTCTTAATGTACACCAATGAGCTTAATTTACAGTGGAGCACGTGCTCTGTCCTGCCTTGACTTTCTCTTTGTCTTTTCATTCCTGATATTTGTGGCATCTGCTTAGAAATGCATATCCAGTGACATACAAGCTAGCCCTAATTTCCCATTATAAAGCAAATGGCAAACAGTGCTGTTTTGCCAGCTGTTCTACATGCCCAGCATGCCAACATAAAAAGCTTTTATTATTAAATAGTTGTGAAATCCAGCTGGGAAATTATCACCTACAATTCCTTATTTCCTGTCTTTGCCCTACTTGTAGCTATAAACAGTTTTGGGTTTTTTTAAGCAGAGTTTGGTGTTTTTCAAAATTCCTTTCCACTCAAAGGAAATATCAGACAACTGAATAGTCTTCTGTTCGCAGACAGTATTCTTGGGTACGTAGGCTGGAAGAAATCAATGTTTCAATTTGTGGTGGTTCTGAGAGAAATTAATAATTCACGCAGTAATATTTTTGTACTTTGCAGTCCATAGTACACCGTGCAAGAGCAGAAATGGAGAATTAGTTGTAGTAGTTAGGATGAGACAAGGTTGGAGTCAAATAAGCACAGGTGCAATTTTCACATATGCATTGCTAGAATACTTGTCATATGGGAAATAGCTTGCCCACAGGTGTCAGAATAGGCTTAAAATTATTGTTTACTCACACATGCAGTAGTTCTGAGTCATAGCAGCAGCCAGAGAAGACTCTGCAGATCTAGCTCATAGGGGGAATTGTGAAGCACTGTCCCCTCCTTTCCCCTCCTCCCCCCAACTATGTGTTGTAATTAGATTTCTTCTTCTAATAAAGCTTGAGAAACCATAAAGAGGTGTCTTCCTTATGCAGTAATTATAAAGCCTCTGTATAGCAGTGGCTGAAAAGACATTGTTATCCTTAACTGGTAGGTCTATAAGCTAAATTATTATTACTTTTTTTTTTTAAATGCTTACTTGAAAATGCCTGAACTGATGCTTGTGCAGATTTGGTTTTTGGTTTCGTTTGGTTTATTTTTGGTTGTTTTTTTTTTTTTTTCCTAAAAGTTGATACTCTCTGTGACATTTGGAATACGTAGTAGAAGTTAGTATTCTTTTATCATTAATAGAGTTAAAGACGTAGACAAAAAGATGTTTCTAGGGGGCTTTAGAATACGCAAATAGCGTAAATAGACATGAAAAGTGGTTTAGTTACTGGTAATACAGATTGTTTCAAAGATTAATATGATGTAGTCCATTCACAAAGGAATTGGACTCTATTAGAAACCATGCATCTGCCAAACAGAATTACCTAGTGAATGAGATTTGTTGGGTTTACTGCATGATAAAAATGCCCTCCACTCTGAAATGACTTTTGTATTGAAGTAGAACAAGATTTGAACCATTTAACTTACTGAACATGTCCATGTGTTCTGTATATTCCAGTATACTCCACGTTAATAATTGAGCACAACATTCTCCTTGAGCATTGTATTAGTAATAATGCACTTATTTGCCCTGCTGTTCTCATCTTTTCTTGTTCTACATCAAGATGGTTCAAGATAGCTTAAATTTTAGACTGTGGATAATACAGATGGATGGATAATGTAGATGGAAGAGATCCATGATACCATCTGCACCAGCTCCTGCAAATGTAGAATTGTCACTTGCCATACATCTAAGCTGGCAAAGTAACTTTTATAATTTTTTTAATTAAAGTATTTAAATTCTTTTTATCCTGAGTGGAATCTGCCACTTCAGCATTGATCATTTCACTATCAGTCTGAGTGGGGCAGGCTGCATTGTGAATCATCTCCTATTTTAATGGAGAAGGTACTCAATTTTCCCCCAATTCTTGTTTAATAGCACAAGCAGTTTCCTTTCTGTACAGTGGTGTGTTATAGTAATAAAATAAATACCACAAAATCACTGACGAGGTGAAAATTGAACTTTCTGTCTCTGTGCAGCCATGTGGGTAAAAGAGTAATTGGCTTGGATAATAACTTTTGTTCATACAAACCCAAATCTAAATGAGCGCCTCATTGATACATCTGCTTGTAATTACTATCAAAAGAAGAGAATATATTGTGCAGATAAATAAATTAAACCATTTTTAGTGCTTTCACAAAGTAATACAATTGTTTAATAATTCAAATATACCTCTAATGATTCTTAGACTTTTTATGGCATATTTTATTTGTCAAAAAATAGAATTCTGAGATTTATTTTTACATTTATGCAATAGAAGTATCAGCAGAGAGTTCTTGTATAGGAATATGTTTAGTTGGATCTTACTAAGGGAGCTTTTTGTATTCCCATATCCATGTAAGGGGAATTAAGCACGTGCACTGCCAGGCCCCCAGCTCCTCTGAATTCCCTTAGCTCTGGTCATACAGTAGTTTCTGCCATTTGAGGATTCTTCTTTATTTGGCTTAGGTTGGTAAATAAACCCTGGTGGGTGCAGAGTCTAGTTAGCAATGTCATTGCAATAAAAGCATTGGGAGATACTACTACACTTGATACAGGTGTAAACTACAGCACATGCATTAAGATGAACCAAAATGTTTTCAACTTAACCAACTTCTCTAGAAAAAATATATAGCATCACTTCTGGCTTTTATAGAAAAAGTATGTGCTTTAGAGAGTTTTTATAACAGGAAGAAGCTTTAAAAGTCTTTCTCTGTCCATCGGGATTTAAATAATAATTTTTATTAGCAAAATAGCTGAATCCATTCCATGCAGATAACAATGTACCTTAAGAAACTACTATGTTTTAATTCTTATTGCTACAAGGATTTTTTATTTCCTCATTTACTTATAAGCAAGTGCTCGATCTACATCGAGTCAATGGGCCATGACCCATCCAAAGAAGCAGTTCTGGTCCATCAGGTCAATGATTCCTGAATTAAAGTCTCTGGCAAACGTGGCCAAGGTAGATTGGACTCTTATTATCATCTGTAGGAAGAATGCACATATAACACCCTCCCAATAGACAGGGTGGGTATAAAACGTTTGTTATAACGCAGGTATTCACAAATTACCTACGTTAATCAAGTGAGTCCAACCTGATTGTCCTTTCCACTCAAAGTTGAACTCAAAGGTGTGCAAATTTGGATATTTCAGAAATTAATTGAACAAATTTTGGCAAAAGCATATATGTGGATATCAAATAACATGGATTTTTATCATCATTTTGCAATTTTATGAACATTAGCCAATTCCTGCTTATAAACACTTTTGTCCTGGTGCAGTTATTTTAAGAATATGCATATTATATATTTCAGCATCAGCTGGAAATGGATATGAAAATTATGCTTGACCCAGAGACCATCAATAATAAAGCTGTTTTAAAACATCAGGACTACGAGACCAGGCTGCCGCTTATAACTAAGAAAAAAACTGCTCCTGTAAGTAACATATTATCTTATGGGCTTATTAAATGCACTACTTTTCACTATTAAAGTTAATATGTATCAGACCTAAATAAAAAAAATTAAGTGAAAGTACCTCATGATTTCCTACTTTTTGACATTGATATGTAACGATCGAAACATTTTGAGTGATGATACTGGGGAAAACAAACCTGTAGCATAACAGGTTTAGGTAGCAAGACTCCAGTCCAGCAAAAGCATGAGTATACAAGGGAATGTGCATGGTAAGTAATCTCAGTAAAATCAGGGAGTGAAGGTCAGCAAACTGGAGCTTGTGGAGTTCAGGATGTGACCCAAAGATCAAGGAAGAAGCAAAAGGGCTTTTGCCGACAAGAATGGGCTTTCAGTTGTTCATTCTATGGCCATTTCTTAAAAAGACAATATATTCTGTTTTCAAATGATAACAGGCTTGTTAGGAATGAATGAAAAATGCTTGTACTTTGTTTTGATGCTCTTTTTAACTGACTTTTTTTTTTTTTTAAATAAAGCAATCCTGCCACAGGATTGCTGACACTGACCAGAAATCAGTGTCACTGAATCAAAAAAATAGAGGTTATACTGAAAGAGAATCAGAGTCTTAGAGTGACTACATGCATTTAGGTGTCGTTTACATCTTTTCTGACATGATTTGGGAGGGAATGTCAGGTTCTACTTCTTAGTTCCATGCTGGGAGCACTTTCTTTGGAATCACAGAATCAACCAGGTTGGAAGAGACCTCAGGGATCATCGAGTCCAACCGAATGTGAGGGACAGATTCAAATCCTTCCTTTCCATGTCTTGTAGATTCCAAGTGCCCTCACTGTCAAGCTACGAGGTATTCTGAAGCACAGCCTTTCTTTTATTTCTAGTCAAGCTGTTTCCCTTAATACAAAATAATTATCTACCAAAGCTGAGACTGAGCACTTCTACAACACACTCCTCAGAGTACCCTGACTAGTATCCATCAAATCACCCTTCTTTATTCTTTCTGGTCTGAGAACGTTCAAGTTGTGTAAGATTAAGTTTTGATTCTTCCAAATTTGTGTTCTGCAACCGCTGCTCCTCTGAAACAAATGAATATGAAGATGACATTTTCTGCAAAGTCTGCTTTTAAAAAAAATTAATAGGCACAGGCATCCCTCCAAAGATCAATTATGTTCACAAATTTAGCACAGCACTGTGGTCCACATGAAAGAATATGCCCAATGGTCTCATACGAGGATGCTCTTCTACAATTTAATTTATGTAACAGAAGCATTATACAGCAAGCCCAGTGCTGTAAGAGACATTCTAGGGTATTTGGTTTTAAACAACATAAACAGAATCTCTGAATGGCACAGTTGTAAGCTGCCACTTATAAAAAATGATTTTTGAAAGCTGTTGCCCAGACTAAGAGGTGATTTGTCTAACCCTGTGATATAGAGTTAATTAGAAAAAAGCATCATGGCTAATAGCTTTTTAGAACCACTCTAAAACGCTCACAGAGAGGAATATTATACTACTGCAGAGAGCCATGTGTTTTACCACTCTCACCGAAACATACTGATCAGAGAAAACTTCTTAATGTCGACTTAAATTACAGACATTTAGTGTAAATTAGTCAAGGTCTCTGATACATATTTACAGTTGCTAAGGACCTGTTTACGACAGGGAGATGGGCTGAAAAAACAAGTAGGTATTTCTTATCTCTAATTTATTCTACAGCATTTACTGAAGTTTTCGAATCCCATGACACAATCTGTGTTTTGAAATGTTTTAGCTTCACTGGGGGTAAAATTTTGCAATTAGATTTGCAAAATCCACTCCTGAGATTGTGAATTAAGGCATTTTTGTGAAATGTGATCTATAGTAGCACTTAGAGGAATGATAGTTATAGATCACCAATAGTAACTAAAATAAATCGATGTGTGGTTGCAGGTCTAAAATTATATGGTCTTTAGTTTTGAAAAAAATATCAATTAAAGTAGTTACAAGAATTAAGTTAGGTGCTACCTACCCTGTTTTTACTAATCAGCCATTAGAGGGCAATATTTGTACACACACATGTGGGGACACACACACCCCCCCACACACACACACCCATGTACATGCCCTACATATGTACATAAGTTCAAAGATTATTTCTGGAAAAAATCAGTGGCAAAAGGACTCTCACTGAAGTAAATTAAAAACTAATTGCTTGGTTAACTTCATTCAGGTTTTTTCCAAGAGTTGTCAGCATCTGAGTTTTCAAGGAGACCTGAGCATTTTAAAATGTGATGAGATTAAAACCACACTGGTTCTGAGGTGACTAGATAGGTCAAGCACAAATCTACCTGGACTTTTTATTATCCTTTCATTTGAGTAGTTTGAAAAATTATTAGTAAGGATCCCATTGTTTCATGAAAAAGTCATCTTTTCTTGCCCTTTTGGTGTTATAAAGTTGCTGACGCTGGACTTTATGACAGAAACTGAGAACAATTAACTATTGCCCTTTTGTACCTTTTTGGGTCTGATAAGCACTAATGCTTCATCCTCTGTAAAATTCTGTAGTTATCTTAAAATGAAGACTGTAATTCTGTTTGAAACACCATGGGCAGACTGGGCATCACTTTATTTTGTAGCCTATATCTGGATAACAAATGAAAAATGATGAGTAGGTAATTATTAAATATGTATACTTCCCATGGAGTATCTAGCAAAACAAATAGTAATCTGAATTGCAGCAAAAATAATTCTGATGAACTGCTGCAATGTAGAAAAGATTCACAGCTCTACCTTTCATTTTCATAGGACTGCTGTTCTTTTATAGAATTATGCTGGCACTTTTTTGGTCCTTGTTTTCTTAGAAATGTATATTATACTGTAAACTTAGGAACCTTTTAATTTATTCATGAGGTAGAATTTAATATGGTGATGATTTCTAGCCTTTATGAGTTGCATCTTATGTAGTGTGGCTCTAATGGCAATGACAGGGATTCTGTGTTGTGGGGTTTTTTTTAAGCTAGCTTATTTGAGCACAACCATTCTAATCACATCCTCAGTTATTCATTCTTTATTCAGTATTTGCATCATGCTAATCACTAATGCTTATCACTGAAAGTCTATTCATTTCCAAAACTATAAAGTAAGGCAAAGCAGGGCAATCCTTTTCATTTCAAGTGACTAGGAGAAGTTGTAGAAGAAAAACAGGTCTTTCGGACCTCAAAACCTGATTGTGTTTTAAACTTTTATGCATATGGCTATAATTACAGTCAAAGCATAATTTGGCAGTAGTAGCAGAATGAGACTTAAACAAATCGATGTTACACTACAGTAATTCAAAATAAGCTTGCTGCATTTGTATTATGGTATGTAATCATAATAACCAGCACAGTGAATTAATAAAATCTTCTTGTCACTAAAAATAAAAAGGAAATAATTGGTGAGATAGAGTTAACTTAACAGATGACTATAGTCAGCATCCTTTCAACCTAGAAATGGGAATGTGAAGGTCACCCCCATCTCAGATGACAAACGTAGAACGTTTTGTTGGTAAACAAATTAATCTTTTGAAAGGTCACCATTTGTTTCAAGTTTTTATCCAGTTCTTGTCATCTGGAATTGGAGATTGACTGTCATTTTGCTAGGCAGGGGTGCAGCCGAAGCTGCTGAAGCTGTTTCTGTACATATCAGCATTCCTTGACAAAACTCTGTGCCTGATTGTGATGCCATGGGCTGCTGGTTTACAGCTGTCTCCGGACAAGAAGGGAGGCCCACCCCTGAATCCCAATAAGTTGGGCCTGCATATTCTGCCTCGTGTAAGCTGGCCCTTTGCCCACAAGTAAAATGTATCGTAGTTCAAGCCAGCAATTATCCTTCTTACTTCCTTCTGTGCTGCTTCTGTTGCCATTTTCAAAAAGCAGATGTGGGATTCACCAAAGTTCTCCAGCTATTCTCTCTTGCACCTGTTATGGCAGCCTTCTGATGGAGGTGAATTTCTGGGAGAGCTAGCAGCAGGTACATGGAAAACTCCCAGTTCAGAGCCATCTCTGGTTACTTTAGGAGCTTAAAGTAGGTAAGAATAACATGAGACCTGTTGTTGAAGATGCCTAGTTGCTCCATATTGAACATTTTATGTTGGGCTTCCCATTTAAATTGGACTTTATTTTCTGTAGATAAACAAAACCTGAGGGAAATAACATGGGTTAATATCCTAGTATTACATCTAAGGGAAACTGTATTAATTATCAGGTAGATAAAATGATGGACTATGTAAATTGGAATGAGAAGGATATATTTTAATTTTCTACACCATTTTCCTACTCAGAAATCTTCTTGAATAAAAAGACAACCAGTCATAAAAATCGTTCATATTTTAAATCTCCTACAGAGACTGTTACAAATTTGACTCATCTGACTTTAGAATAGTTCCACAGACACTGGTAAGAATTTGTCCTTTACTTAGCAGTCAGTATTTCTGCATTGAATTCCACGTGCTGGTTCTTAGACTCGAAGGACCAAAATCAGGTTATTTGAAACTAGAGTTAAACCCTTTACTTTTTCTCCCCTATTCATAACACTTGCCTACCTGCTGTAGAAAAAAATTAGATTGGTCTGACAAATTTGATCTTGACAGGTTCAAGTTTCTCATTTATTTGTTACTTTCCAGATGTTTATAATAGCTTAAATAAAAATATTTAAGAACTTTTCCAAGAATTGTAGTTAAACCAATAGGGCTAGAATTTCTCAACACATCCTTTGCCCCTTTCTGAAGATAGGTACTATGCTCTTTTGCAGTATTCTAGTATATTTTCCGTTCTACAAGAGTCCCACCAGCAGTTCTGAGATTGCTTTAGACAGTTCTTTAAGTATCCTAGAGTGTATTTTATCAGGACCAGGCAATCTGAAAACCTCTGAGCACTATCTGATCTGTTTTGCCCTTAAGGTAGCCTGAGACCTCTTCCCTTTTGCACTACAATTGAGTGAGTTGTTTCTACTCATAACTAGCTGCTTTTTTAATGATAATTATGAATGTACTTAATTATATCATTTTTTTATTACCCAGAAGTTTCTTCCTACTTGCATCTCATTTTGTCTTACCTGTTTAAGCAAACAAGGTGGTCATCAATATGCCTATTCTCTCTTTTCTGTATGCTTTTTTCTCCATTTGAGATCAATGAAGAACACATGATTTATCAGGTTTGGTAACTTGCTATCCTGCCTATCCTGCTTCATCTCTGGAATAGTTCGATCTTATTTCTGAAGTACATTTTATCTGTGGAACAGATGGATCAGTGGAGTTCCAGTTTCCCTTAGACTTGCCTTCTACATGCTCCTGAGCACACTGAACCTTAGTTCCATTGATTTTATTTTGCTGTGCTTCCTCCTTCCCTTTATAGGGATCATGAACTGTGTACATCAAATCTTGATAGGAACTTCTTAATAAAAAATAGGAAGGTAGATGGCAATTTGGAGAAGATAATTACTACCAAGCTTTGTGGTTTTCTGATATTTACTTCACCAAATCTCATCTATCTAATCTTCCTGGTTGATAAACTGCAGTTTTGACACGTGATAGTACTCATCTTTTCTCTGTATTTAATACTAGTCTCTATTCTTTTACTGGGGGAAAACATATTTATAAATATATTTAAAAAAAAGAAGTTGTTCCTGTTAAATATCACTGTCTAGGTAAAAAGAAAACAAATAGAGAACTAATCGGAAAATCCCTGTGGTGTTACAAGTGCCCTATTTAAAATGAAGCAAAAAGAAAAAACCAAGCGGGAGAGGTTTATCCGCAGGAGAAAAACACTTTAGAAAGGGTAATAGAATTGTTTTCCTCATGTCCCAGGTTAATTACACTCAGAAGTGCTTGAAATGAAAAAATAGTTTTTCAGCACACTCCAAGCATATTTTAAGGCAAGCAAGCCTTAGTCTGCGCTGCCAATTAAGTGCTCCCTTCCAGCCCTATAAAACTATACTTTAAAAGTACCCGTGATGAAGCAGGCTGTGTACTGATTTCGGTAAAGTATACTTGCTGAATTATAATCTTCATAACAAACTTCACTAGAAGACATTATTCATGCAGGAAAATGTTTGAGGTTCCAATCACCTCGTCGCAATAACGGTTGCTTGGGTCCTGCCAGAGAAGAAGCAGGTGAGGTGCCTCCAGGTTAGCACTGTGTAGGGTGTGATCCTTCGCTTCCTTGCTGGTTTGGGTCTGTCTACACTACAAACATTAAACTGCTAGTTAGGAGCTGCTAGTTCTGCAATATGTGGTATTAAATTCACTAGGTTTTGTGTTTATGCCATAGAAGCTGTAGGTGCGAGTAAAGAGTTTAAATTGTGCTGACATAAGCAGGTGGAAGTCTATTGAAAACCTTTTAAAAGATGCAATCTTTTAAATATCTTTTTAAGTTAAATCACTGAATAATGGTAATAAAACTCTATAATGATGCTGAAAGTAAACCTTTTTCTTGCAGTACTTAATATTTTTATTATTTTAAAGGTCTTATTGTTGTAATTGAGTTGGTTTAGTTTTAGTGAAAATAACTGAAGGACAAAAGCATTTTATCAAATTTTGCTTTGATATCTCACTGAAGTCTTCAAGAGGGCAGCTAATGCAAATAGGATGCTGAAAGAACACAGAAGAAGGGGTGGAATTTTCATAGGTAACTGTTTTGGGTCAGCTCCGTAGTTGCACTGCTGCCTGTACTATGTAATGAAGTGAATCATAGTGCAGTGTAAATGAAAGCTTAAATTACATTACAGCTGAATCTGTCCTTATTTTAACGTGACACCTGCCACGGACTTTACAGAAATTAAAGCATACAGCAAAGAAGTATTAAATATCTATCTCCTCTTAAAAAAAATAAACCAAAAAACCTCTAGGCTGCTTTTGAACTTATACACTCCACCTGAATTGCTTTTCTGTGTAGCTTATTACATCTCTATGAACAAAAATGAAATACGTGTGTTTCATAGTGCAGTTTATCATAACAAAACTCCTGGGATTTAAACTAGGATAAAACTGACCAACAGCAAAATCAGTGCTGCTTCCCTGATACAATAGCAATAGCTTGGAAAAAAAAGAGTCCCTGTTTAATTAAATTTCTTTCATTTTATGTATTTTTGTTGTGTCCTCAACAAACTGCAGGGGCTGAGAGTGACTGGAACAGTGTGGTTTATTATTCTCCTTTCTCAGTATCAAGCCACTTACATGCCAGCTGGAATAAAGTTAATCTTTGTTATATGCTTCTTGCTATTGGAACACAAGGACATGAAGATTCATATATCTAGATCCCTTAAAGCATAATGCTTCATAATGGCCACAACTAAAATGAGTGCCTATGATGTCTCTGAAAGATTCTCTATTATGATAAAGCATATATATGTCCTATCTCCTTAATGTCTCCTGTGGACAGTGTTATTATACAAATTGGGAGGAAAAATTGTGATAGTTTATTTTGATCTATCTCATTTCCCTATTAGGTTTATAAGCAGTTCTTTAGAATTGCCTATTCCTTTCTATAAAGTTGATGGTTGATGTTGTTCACTAATTATGACACAACAGTCCTCAAAGATCCCAATCGTGGCCTGGGTCCTATTGTACTAAAAGCTGTACACAAGTATGATAATCAGTCATTAAAACCTAGTATTTTAAACTAGCAAGTCCCAATGTGCTCTATAAAAGAGGTCAACACCATTATTCCCACTTTGCAGATCTATCAATATTTCCTAGCTTTCTGATTTTATGTATTTAATATTATTTTATAGTTTATCATTCATAATGAAATAATTTTTTAAAAAGCAAATAAAACTTTCCAGCACATGGCATTAGGTTGTCCTCCATACAGCTCACCAGTAAGGTTCAAACATTTCTATCCAATGTAAGAATCTCTAACCATTAAACTGATGGAGTAGCTGCTAACAGATTGTCACCCACAAAAGCATGGGACATTTTTTATTGGGCTTCACAGCTATTTGCTGACTAAAGGTGAGACTGTAGGTTCTTGAAGTCCACTCCAAATTGTGAGGGAGATGGATGTATTGCATACAAAGCTGTTTGCTTCCTTTTCCCAGTCTGCCCCAGTTTACCCTTTTCCCATTTTTATCTTGCTCCAGTCCCTCTGTTCCTTGTGGTTGTCTTCTGAGACTGCTTCCAGAACACATCCTAGCCTTATCTGCCTGGTCCTCTGCCAGGCTCCCAACCTATCTACCAGGCTCTTTGCTCAGCCTGTCCCACTATTCTTTCCTAACTCTGCTGCCCCCAGGTCTTTTTCCTTGTCCAGTCTGCCTGCTGGCTTTCCTGTTTGCTCCTGTATGTCCCTCCAACTACCTTTTTTCTTCTTGAGATTAAGAATGTATTCGCCCTGTGTGTTGGCACTTATTTACCCTCCTCATTCAAATTGAGTCGCTTCCTTCTTGTATTGCCTTGACCCAGCGTGGAAGTTACTGGAGAACCTGTAAAGTTGCAGGGGAATTTATAAGCAGCATATATTAGAGCACATCTGATCCCTAGGTAATTTAGCTACTAAAACTAAGAAACCTTTATCTAGATTTCCAAAAATCTGTTGACAGAGTCAGGTTTGATAGGCTAGTGTTAAATTTTCCTTTTGCTTCATAAAACATATAAATTTATTTAAGTCAAATCTTTCACATCTCTCTAGGTTTATCATTGTCTCATTTTTCTAGCATCAGCCAGGTGAGAGGAAGGAGTATAATCTTCTGCTGGTGGTGGTTGACTATCATCACGTGGGAGATCTCAGTGATGTTACTTGCTTTAAGGTTGCATGTGCTGTAGCGCTTTAAACCCACTGAGTATCTAGCTGGCTTTTTCTCTAGGAGTTGAGTACAACCCCCATTGCAAATGGAATAGTATGCGTATTCCTAGTCAGAAAGAAACTGAAGATACTCAGCGTACTGGAGAGAGAAAAAAATGTTAGATGATAATAGTTTTTATATTTATAATACTAAAGTATAAGGTGGCAATATATCTCTATATGTGCGATGATAAGCGTAGCAGCAAGACACATGATATCACTGTCCCAAAGTGATGTGTGTCTGCTTGAATTCCTGGCACTTGGAACCAGCAGGTTCCTTTTTCTCAGGCAAGCACAGGTTAATTGGGGAAATAAGGGAGCTTTAATCCCCACACTAGCACAGCCAGGGTGGCACACGTTTCCACATCACATTATCAGGCTGTGTCATTCCCTGCTGTCCTTGAGGAACCCTGAAACTTCAGAAGTCTGTGATACTGAACTGTTCCCTGATTTGTGAGTAGTTTCACATCTTTTAATTCCATTGGTAGTCTTCCCAGCAAAAATTTACTTATGTATTTGAAAGTATTTCATTTTCTGGTACCTTGCCTGTGTATGCATTTTATATATTTAAAGACTGTTCTGTCAAGAAATATTATGTTTACATTATACTCATTAAAATTGAGCAAACTTCTTGTGATTCCTTTATTAACTACTACACTGATCTTTTGCACAGCAGAAGGCACAAGACCTTAATTGGATTTAATTAACTTTATTTTAAATTACTAAAGTAATGACAGTAGACAATACTGTAGCATGCTCATAAGTAGCAAAAGCAGTGCTTGCACTGTTACATTATTAAATCTTAATGAAACGATTCATAGCAGAAATTACATTTATTATTTATTATTGCGGGAGTAGAAAAGTGTGTCTTTGCAAATCCCAGACTTCCCTTTGCTAAAAGAAGATTCTGTCTCTTCCTAGATGTGTAGTCAGAAGATAGTGAAAGGTCACACAGTTAGCAGCCTTTGGGGTTTGCCTGCCTGTCACCACGTGGATTCTCCCTTACCCCTGTTAGAAGAAGATACAAAGAAAGGTGAGTCACAGAAGCCCACCTGGGTACTGTTGCCACCAGCTGTATGATACATAAGCAGTGGTGTTTGCTGTTTGCAGCAGGTATCTGGTTCTGGCACCTCAAAATTTGTAAGGATTGTGATCTCAAATGTTGCAAAGGGTAGAGATCAACTTCAGACTACTTATTCCTTATGTGGCAGCTACCTTAGGACATAGCATATGTTATGTTGAGCATCATCCTCCCAGAGTCAGTTATCTTGTAATTCACAGAGTTTGGTTGCTACTGGAAAGAGGAATTGTGTGTGATGGAGGATTCTTGTATGACTAAATAACATGGTCAAAATAAACGGTCACGATTAATGGCTGGTTATTAATCATTCAATCTTAACTAGACCTGCACTTAGACTATTTTAGCCATCAGTCCATATTCATGATTACATGATTATGTTGTGGTTTACAAGAGTTAATTCTCATCCATTCTGCCTATTAAGTTGCCATTGTACAAGCATATAATTTCTTCTCAGAATCAGCACCATTACAATATCTTTCATGTATTTGTCAATTTTTATAGGCAAAGCTCACCTTCCTTGAAGATAAAATATTGAATATTGAAAGATACAAATCCTTCAATAAAACAAAACTGCTGCTTTTCTAGTTTTGATTTGGAATTGGAAGAACTTGGGTCTGCCTTTGTTTAATTCTTTCTTTATTGCTACTAATTCTTTCATAGCTGGAATATATATGAATTGTTCATTAATGTCATCTTCTTACAGGTATTCTGAGCCTAACTGAACAAAGGCTTATCCCTCCAGCAGCAAAGATAACTCTCCAGACATGTCCTGTTGTATCCAAAGCAGCGCCTTTCTTTGAATTTCCCAGGCAGCACAAGAAGTCAGCTGTAGGTGAGTGCTAAGGATTGATAACAGCCATCAATTGCATCTCCAACTTCACCTTCAGGACCTTGTTGTATCTCACAAGGAAACAGCTGTCTAATGAGCACTCACTCAAATCCTTAAGAATACTAAGTGCATGAAGATGTGCATGAGCATCCTGTGCCTTGCAACTGGATGGGAATCAGATTTCTTAATCCCTGTGAGGATTTAGTCCCTGTTCATTCTGAAATCCTGGTAGGTTCCTACCAGCATGTTTCAAATTCTAAGCACCTGAATCTAAGAATCTGCAGATCTGACCCCTGATGTTAGTGTAAAGCCAGTGTTACTGTAAGTCATGACTTACATGATTTACAACAACTGATCAAACATCTGTTTTGCCAGTGTGATTAAATGAATGACTCCTAATAAGGGAATATACTCTGGGCAATGGGATTCTGATCTATAACGAAGTGTACTCAAAATTGTTGTTGCTACAGCTGCTTGTGGCGTGTAACATCAGTAAGGAAAGGAATGTAAGCAAAATGAGCAGTGGGCTCAGTAGCAATCCCATGAATTTGAAAAGTTCTAATGAAAAGGGGTGGTTGAAAACTAAGATTATATATGGAATTATTAGACATTGGAATAGGCTGCCCAGGGAGGTGGTGGAGTCACCATCTCTGAATGTGTTTAAAAAAAGAGTGGACATGGCCCTTAGTGCCCTGGTCTAGTTGCCATGGTGGTGTCAGGGCAATGGTTGGACTCGATGAGCCCAGAGGGCTCTTCCAACCTCATTGATTCTGTGAATAGCCTGGAGTATAACTGCTAATATTTTGACATTGTTATCCTGGGTATACTGTTGGCTGGCATATTACAAACTTTAGAACATTATAGATTAAACTGAAAATTGCAACCCACTTGGACATGAGAGCAAACTGGAGCACGCCAGTACCTAATGGTAGGTGGTAGAGTATCAATTTGATCCTGTTACATTTTTTCTAACAGTGAAACCTGCAATCAATTTTTGTCTTTGGTACAGGAGAGATTAGTAGTAGGGTGGACCCTGAGATTACAGACACCGTCACCTTCCCAAACTCAAAGGAAGCAATTTATGGCACATATTCCTCTAGTGAAGGTAACATTGCACCACTTCCATCCAGCAGCTCCATGGTTTCAGCAAGGAAATCAAAGCCGGTGTGGACATATCCAGCTCAACAGTTGGAATCTGAGCTGCAGATTCCCTCTCAGACACAGGTATTTAGACAGTTAGGATAATGAGGTTTTTATTTATGTTTTTGATACTGTCTTCACCAGAGATGGTTTAGGAAGTGACTGTAAATCACTGAATTGGCACAGGAGGGTTTGAACCAAATCTAATAAATAGTAAATATTGAAGTAAAATAGGAAATACTTCATATATTGCCAGTTTCTACTTTCTCAAGTCTTCTACCTAAATTTGTCTGTTTTTCACAGAATCTTAGAAAATAAGTCTAGAAAGGATGTTACGAGGTTATCTAGACCTCCAGGCAGAATTACCTGTACCTGTAATATTGCAGACAGATGTTTTTCTAACCTGTTCTGAAAACTTTCAGTGATAGCAACTCCACAGTCTCCCTAGGCCATCTGTTCCAGTGCTTAACTAACTATCTTTACCGTTATAAAAGTTTTTTAATGGCTCATCTAAATCTCCCTCACTGCAGTTAAGCAAATGTAGTGTTTCCCTTTATATTTACAGAATACTATAGGGGAGTTTGACCTTGACTGCTTAATGCTTGCTGATTGTTCTTGATCCCCACGCAAGAGGGACATTTCTTTCTTTTTATGGCTAATTATTGTGTTCCATAGCAAACTGTCTGGAGTTTTGCTTGATCTTTCCAGACTTTTTGACTTTTGTGCCATTGAGATCTGAAAATGAACGAAGAGATCTGAAAATCAAAGATAAACCAAACTTGAGCAATGGAGATCAATGAGTTATTGATGTAAATAAAAATAATTACCTAACAATAGTTTGAAAATAGTGCATTTAGGTTGAAAATCAGAGCTAATGAATTGCTGGCTAAAGTTGCCAGTAAATATGGAGTTCTGTTAAGAGACAGGAACGTTTCTATTCCAAGTTTTACCCCATTTGTGTTTATCTAGCAGGGTGTTACCCATTCTCCTGGGATAGGTGGAGGCAGTCTCAGTGGAAGAATGCTCCTGCAGTTACTTTCTGATTGTAGTCCAGTGAATCACCGTAGAGTTTAATTTTTATGTTTGGTAAATCAAGCATAATTCCTCTGTGCAATTGATGTATTTCCATAAAAATGCTCATAACCTTGCGTGACCTCCGAGGTCTTTGTGTGGCAATGGGTTTCATGGTAAGGCTGGGCTAGACTTTGTGGTTAGGATGTATAAATCAGTATGAGTGTATTTCAGATGCATAAATTCCCACAGTTAAGTCATAAATACTAATACAGTAGTGTGTCATGACCACTCATTTATGATTAATGGCAATTACCTTAAATCTGTGGCTGTTCTTTTCCCACAGCCCCAGCAAATGTCTCCATGTCAGTCCTTACAGGATCCGTGCTTTGATTGCAACTTTGCTGTTTACCATGGCATGATAGACCAGAAAGCTCCAGGCTTTCTGGCATTCAAGCAACATTATTGTTTATCTTGGGGGAGCATTGTCTTTTTTTTGGAACATACAGAAAAGCTTCTCAAGGACTATGCTGTACCGTTGGCTACAATAAACTGCAAAAAGTTGGCGGAAGTTGCATCAGACTTTGAGCTTAATGAGAATCCCACCAAAAGTGACATTCTGTCGGTGTTGAAGAATCAATCAACTGTGGAAAAGATCTTAAATCGACCTGGCCAAAGATACAAAGGCCAAGGGGGTACCGAAATGGCCGCTACAAAGATCCAAGCAACATGGCGTCGTTACCAGGCCAGAAAGGCCTACGTCTGTTTCAGGCAGCAGCA